>NC_140648.1:10466776-11147442 GCF_978046115.1 Saccoglossus kowalevskii | reverse complement strand
TCTGTTCTAATAGCTGAAACATATTCCTGTGAGTTTTCATTTGTCGAATGAACTGTTTGTCAAATACAGAATACATATATTTTAGAACAATTTTCTTTTTAAAATGAGGATGAAATGTTTTGCTTTTTATGTATTTTTTATGTATTGTTTTTGATTTGATAACTTTGAACTAAACAGATTTTCTATTAGCTTCAGATCTTGATCAAAGTTTGGCACCCAGTTCATAGGAGTGCTTATATTGATTTTCTGACATCTTGTTTTCTGTAAAGATTTATTGGTAGGTTTGCAAATGTGTATCAGACTGTGCAATCTCTCCATGAGTTGGTTTTGAAACCCAGTAAGGGATTCTGAGATACATTACCAAGGATATTATTACAAGATAAATCATTTGCTTCATTGAACACATACAACAATGCATATTTCCACTGAGATCAGTGACCTTTGATGTGTATCACCAGTGATCAGTCAAGTAGAAACAGTCGAAATATTTTATCAGTTTTTCTCAAATTTTGCATGATATTTTCATACAGGACATCTGTTGTTCAAACTCAGGGAAGACTTTATACTGATGAACAATGTGACCAAGTTTGATGAAGTTTGGAATAGAATTAGTAAAGTTATCATGCACACAATAACAATCATTAACGACGACGACAACGACGACGACGACAACGACGACACGCCGGAAAAAATCTTTCCCTTAATATACCTTTCCCTTCCATCTTTGATGGTACGGGCAAGGTAACAAAACTAGATTTAAAGAGAAACGCCGACAACGTAAACCTGGCGCAACACTTTTGAAAGAAATAGATTCCGGACCAGCCCATGATCACCGAGGCGGATTTCAGAAGAGAGAGAGAGACGTCTGGCAAGTGTTTCAAATGAGTTGACATTTTTGCGTTTCCGAGTATCGTTTTATAGAAACCATTTAGTCCCTGTTAAGTAAAAGGTAGCAATAATTTGACAGTGACATGAAAACGAAGCGACGGACAAACAGGAAATTACACAGCCCTTACACACTGCTAATTGTTTTCATTTTCGAAGGCTAAAAGTTTCTGAGTTGTTTGGTGATTGGTGTTGAATGTCGAATTCACACCTCTGTTCTTTTTTTACCTCCATGCTTGCAGCTTGATCTGCGTAATAATTTATGAAGTAAGAATCTGGGCTTGGTCAATGTGTTTCCACCAAATAAAGTTTTAATATGATATAATTATGACAATCACACCATGGATCACGCTAACTCGAATCCACTCTGAATTTATTTGTATGTGTGTCGATCTCGATTATTTTTGTTATCAATTAAACGTCGCTTTTAACGCACTTGCCCTTGTCGTGACCCGACGCGTTCACCCATTTCAACAAAATGTCAAAAATTTCCACGCGGCTGTCATTTATTTAGTAACTGATTTGTCATTCGTCGATTTTTTTAATTGTTTTATAGTTATCACTATAGTCTAATGTTTAGAATGTCAAAATATGTTCTCTTTTATTTTAATTTTGAAAGTTTTACTCAGACGATCGATGAAATAAATCAATGTAGTGACGTGCCTAGTAACCTATTTTGTCCAGCCACAGTGTACAAACATGCGCCGATGTCGGTGACGATCACGGTGACCAGCTACACCAGAACGGACATATTTCACATCTAACTCAACCCCATGCAACAAAAATTGATACTAGGTGTTCATTATGGTTCATTCTTCCTCGACGAACAAGTACATAAGTGACAATTTAGTCAAAGATGAGAAAACTGTACAAGAAATTTGCCTTATTTACACGTATCGGCAATGCAAGCTGCCATGCAACTTCCCCTTCTGACGTTACAAGGGAAATTTCTGTATGCAAATGAGAAGCTAATGAGGAGCCTCGTTTTAAAATACACAAAAATAAAGTTGCCGTAGACTGAGTTTAAAACTCATTTTTTCACTTAAAAATAACAATTCATGCTTAGAAACCAATAATATTTATATATCAATGGATAATTTTAGGCGTGAAAATAGCCATTTCACAGGCACTTTAAATCAACTGAGATATTCATTGTTAGTATAAATCACCACCATCAGAATTACACATTGTTAAATGTGGGGGCTTTTCTTTGAAATGAATTTACTTCATTAGATTTATATTATCGTGTGACAAGACATAAAAACCTGATATGGTAATTTATAATTTTTGAAATAAAATTAAAACCCAGTCATATTTTGATCAAGCTACAAATGTATTGTTATTGTAATCTCATTCATATAAAAGTACAACTATTCAGTTGAACTGCACAACCTATTGAATAGTCATTTCTTTTTCTGGTTAATGATAATAAGTTCATCAACTGACCTGGATCGTGATCTTCGTCGCCTATCGCGAGATTTTGATCTGTAATAAATACATTTATAGGGCTTAAACTTCAGCACTCAGAGCAGCCAATAGCAATGATTTGAGTTGCGTCATCTCCACATGAATATGCATGAGGTCATTTAGATCAGACAAATAAATCAAATTCTGTGTTTAGATCTTCTAAGGATAAGTGTAATAGTGCCTAAGTTTTGGATTCATCAACTCCAGTTGTAGGATTGTTTCCCAAATATCACAAAATGAAATACCGGGGGTAATGTAATTGAGGCCTATGTCTATGATATCAAGGAATGGATGACAAAACTAGCACAAACCCAACATCTTAAAAACCGAAGTATTGCTCATTCGGTCCAAATTTAGCAGGTTTCTTTAACCCTTTTCCGGTCAGGGGAGTTTCACGCTATCAGGTTAGGTCGGTGAAAAACGATCATGATTCAATGCACTCCAGTAGCCAGCATCTGTGCATGCTATCCTGCCAGACATTTTTGCAAAAATAGGCCATAGTTAACTGACTGTATCGACCACAGTTTTCACATTTTTTGCAATCTGTTTGCATACACACTTCAGTTACCACCATGGACAACAAAAAAATCACCGTTTTATTTCAATACACATTTTTTACTGTCGTTAAGTAACGATGTTTTGCCCTTTGTACAGTCTCAATAAACACGTGTTAAACATTGAAATAAATATTGCTTAATTGAAAACACATTACAAGCAAGTACAAGATCACTACATGAATGCAAGTTCGAAGTAAGAAGAAAAAAAACGCTCGAGTATGGGGATATTTGGGACATGTACGGGGGAAAACGTGTTTGACATACTCGACCCGTCAGCGTACATTTCAAATTGCAACATATATTCAACGACTTGAACTACATGTGTAACATATGGATGAAAATGGTACATAAATTGTGGAAATATAGCAGTAAGGCCAAAAAGTCAGATGGCTGTCAATCGGCCATCCTTGACCAGATTTTGAAACAAATTGTCATGGACATGCATCCTAACATGTATAAAGTACATGTATGTGCCAAATTTGAATGAACACTGACAGAGCACACCCAAGATACCACATAAAAAAACAAAAAAACAAGATGCCTGCCAGTCGACCATCTTTGATCCAATTGCGAAATAAATCGTCATGGACATGTATCCTAACATGTATAATCTATGTACCAAGTTTGAATGAAAACTGACAAAGCATGTCCAAAATACAACATTTTCAAAAAACAAGATGGCTGCCAGTCGGCCATTTTGAATCGAATCGCTAAACGACTGCATATGCACATGTCCCATATAAAGTACTAGGCACATGCAAAGAATGAACGGAATCGGTCCAAGGGATTCTGAGATACGACTCCGGACGAACGCACAGACGGACGGACGGCTGGACGGAGACTGAATTATAAGTCCCTGTTTTCGGACTTCGTCCGAACGGGGACTAATAAGTCCAGGCATGTCTAAGATACAGGTCCGAATGGGGACTAAAATACAGAATTGAAGATATCACAAAATATTCAAATCTAAAAGAGGTACATATACCAAGTATCAAAGCAATTGGAACAGCAGTTTCCAAAACGAATGAATTGCTAATGATAATAAATAACTGACCTTGATCGTGATCTTCGTCTCCTATCTCGAGATTTTGACCTATAATAAATAAATATATTTGTAAAGCTTAAACTTCAGTATTCAGAGTAGCTAATAGCATTTATTGGGGTTATGAGAGCATGATTGCCACCAGACCGTGCAGAGAAAATCATGCTGTTTTGTAGTTGCATCATTAGACTTCGACATAAAAATAAGTACCCACTTTTCGACATCCATAATATGCGTGAAATATCACTCTGTTTCGACATGCCAGGCAATCAGACATTGCAGTACAAAAGTGTGAAGACTATCCACATCAAGACAACCTATACTTTGTGTGCAAGGGATTTTACCTGGAATTCCATGACATGGTTTTTTTTCTTTTTTAGATTGCCTATTTTCCACGCCAGTCACAAAAAGTATTCTTGAATAGGTGTCAGTGAAAAACCTAAACTACACAAATTTAGTCATCAGGAAAGATCAAAATGTTCCAAAACTGATGCCGAAATTTGAATAATTTGGCAGTAACTTGTTTTTTTCCAGATTAATGTCATGACAATTTCAGAAACTGACCTGGATCGTGATCTTCGTCGTCTTTCTCTGGATTTTGATTTTGACCTGCAATTATACAAAATGTTACTAACATCAGCAAATGAGATCAAATTTCTTTATGCTACTATGGCAAAGAAGATAAAGTTTGCATTTGAATTCATAAATGAGTGTCACAGCTATTTCTTGTACTCTTTAGAATTCACAGTGCTGAATTGTGATATACAAGATTCCATAACCTACCTTCGGGATCTGTATTTGTCTTCATGATCTTTCTTTCGTTTCTGACGTTCTTTTTCCCTTTCGAGCTCGCGTTCTTCGCGTCTTTTTGCCCTTTCTGCTTCTCTGGCTTCTCGCTTCTCAGCTACACTTTTCTAAAATAAAAGTAAAACAAGGTCCTATAATGTCTAATGTATATACCAGTTTGAACAAAATCCATCTGTAAAAAGCCGAGAAATGCTTGATTCGGCCATCTTGAATTAGACAGTGAAACAAATTCACGTGCATATGTATAATATCATGTATGATGTATGTGTTAAGTTTGATTGTGATTGGTCCAGGCATTTCTAAGATACAGATCCGGACGCACACACAGACGGACACACTGAGGTCAAAACACAAGTCCCCGTTTTCGTACTAATAAACTCGTATCATTCCATGATTCTGAGTTCTTCACAAACCAAATTAGCTGGTGGGCAGCCTAATTAGCAAATATAATGCATATAATTTGCATACATTTATACTTTCGAACATTTTGTTTTAATATCTAACGCAACGGCAGTTGAAAATTCCACTCTGTAAAAAAATATTCTGGATATCCAATATGGCGGCCAATGAAAACTAAACATCTGCACATGTGACAGACCATCTTACGGCAAAAAATTGCTGCAAAAATGGCGCCAAAGCAGTGATTTTAGGGTAATAATCACAACAAGGACCTTCACAGACCCGTATACCAGGAAATGATGGCGCCCTCTAGTGTTCCTGGTTTACTGGGATTTGGCAGTTAAAAGGTTGAGAAACAGTGAGAAATTTAATACAATTTGCATTTAAATTACATTTAATCTCACTCGTACAGGAATCAATGTACACTCACCTTCAAACCATCCAACTTATCTCTGATAGAGATAAATCCTAGATGCAATTTACCACCAAAATGATCGGCTAAACGCCTGTCATTATCATGCAGTCCAAGGTAGGCAGAACATACATCACATACACGCAACTTCTGCTGTTGAAAGCTAGATGCAGGCATGGAGTTACGATAATCTTCCTATAAAAAAAAACGATGTATAATACAACAGTTAAATTACATTTATAGAGTAAAAAGGGTTTAATCATTCTCTGCTGTATTTAAAACATTCAAACTTCTGACAACATACTTTAAATACAAAATATAAATGCGAGGTTCAAGTAGATGTACATGTAAACACACAAAGGAAAAGAAGTGGAAATATCTTTCAGCTAACCTCTGCATCCAGCTTCTTTTTACGACACTCTTCCATTTCACTGAGTTTCTTCATGGATTCTTCCACGTTTCCCTCTGCTCCCAGCACTTCAGCTTCAGCTAACTTCTTACCAATTTCCTCAGCCAAGGTCTGCACAGCTTGTGCCTGTCAAATATCATTTATGCTTTTAACCGAAGTAATGTTATACACACAGAGTCAAATAATTTGTCAAGACTGAGGCCATTGCCTTGAAGCCCATTAAAATTGACATGGCAATGACCGAAAAATCTGATTTTTGAATGCTTTCAGGGCAAATTTATCACTCCCTACCAGTTTTGTAATAGTGTTTAAATGATCATGCTTTTTATTTTGGCCAAGTTGTGCACCAACGAGAGACCGTCAGCACCGATACAATTACACTATATCAACATAACCCCTAATGCAACTTTGAATGAGCTACAAATGCTGCGTTCAGAGAATTGAGAAAATACAGTTGTGAAACGGTTGGAAATAAAACGTTTGTCATCTTATCAAAATCTAGATTAAAGGGTTAACTTCAGGGTGAATGTTATAACAATAACAGCAAAAGACTCGCAAGTAAAATAATGAAGTGACTTTAGAAGACTGAATGCTCTTTACAAACTTTGTGAATGGGGCCCCAGTTTTAGTTAATTTTTAGCTTCATGTTTCACGTTCATGTCCTACAATGGCAACAGCCGAAAACATGTTTGATTTATAATTTTTGAAAGGTAAACTGAGTGTGGAAAAAGCATTTTACACTTTTCACCACCATAAACAGTCATGTTGAATTGTAATTTACCTGTTCACTCCCCATTCACGATAGTGACAATAAACGCTAATTATTCAGAAAGGTAAAGCAATGTTAAATGACTTGATGGTTTAATTTGTGATGTTTCAGAAAAGATGGGTGCATTGTCAAGCATGGACGCCAAGTCGGACGAGCACAGTATTTCATTGTCACAATAAACAACTGCTGTGTTTGGACATTTGACTCTTTAAGCCATCTTTCCTACACTGCCCAGTGTTTTACTTTCAAATATTAGTCATACTTATTTGTGGCATGGGACCCCTATCAAATCTGACACAATATAGCGATTGGGTAGCTATAAAACATCACATGTGATATAATGTACTGTTTCAGACAAGATGACTTTTCAAAGTTACATTTAAATCAGTGTTTGTGCTAAGACCAGGGGAGACAGGTATCACTATTTAGGAAATGAAAAAAATATTTGTATTTTTATATCCATATTACTGATAACTTCATAATGTGTCTGAGCAGTGGCTAAACATTTACCTACTACAGTTTGGTAATAACAAATGCATCGACATTTACATGACAATAAAACTTGGGACGTATATTATTAGAAGCTTTACCTTTGATTCAGCTTCAGCACTTAATTCTTCTTGAGTCTCAGCCAGTCTCTTTTTCGCTAGTTCCGTGCGACGATCACAGTCTGCAATAAATGCACTGAGATGTTCCATTGCCTGAAACAAGAAAGAGTAACATAAATTAAACAGGTTGAATTCAAAAAAACGGATAATTTGGTTTGCAGACATAACACAGCTACCATACTCGTCATTTTATTGCGACTGAAAATGTCTGATAAACACGATTGAAGTTATTTTATTTACTTTTTCAGTTTTCCAAATTGTGAAAATAAATGCTCTTTCTGAGTTTACAAAGCTTGGTCCTGTTGATAAATATACAGTCAAACAACATCAATGTACGGTAGTTCTCTTTTTGGAGGATGTGTTGGCTCTGAAAAGGGCCAAGCTTACATGTATAAACATTTAATATGTAAGTGTTGCAATAAATGATTTACCACGGCTGCAAACAATCTGATTCGCTTCAAATTTACTGCAGACGATTGTGAACGTATAACAAATGACCAAGGTAACACAAAGGGTTTTCAATAGACTTTGACGTGATCAACTTTTTGTTCGTAAACAAAATTTTGTATGTTTTATTTCCATGTGAAATACATACGTCAGTACTGTTTGTATATGGTATGTGGATTTGATGCAGACGGTGATGACCGTTGACAATGACATATGCTTTCATCAACCTCCTAAATATGTGGTTTAAAACATTACTAAAATTGTGATTTTGCCAATTTTACGAGTGGGGTGCTCTGCTAAGCGCCCACCCCCTAAAAAACATGATTCCAGGAGTTTCCTGGGTGCTTATTCGGACGTTTACGGTATTTAAAACATCAATAGTAACCCCCCTTCTGTATACACTATGAATCCGGAAGTTTGGAGACAAAAATATTGGATACTCACATCAATATCATATCCATAATCTTTATCTCTGGCTGCTTTCTCATAATCTGCTCTTAGTGCCAAGTCATGGATCTTCTGACAGTCACCTAAATCCATACGCTGAAAAGAAAAAACAAGACTTTTAATAACCATAATTCCAATGTAATTGTGCAAAGTGTTTTTGTTTTTTGTTTTTAGTAATATTTTATTGGGGTATCTCATATGAATTACAATACTTGAAATACACAATAAAATAGGATTACATTTCTTGCATTTTCTTGCTCATTTATATGTTCCAATACTTGGTTTATAACTAGCTTCAATGACCTCAGGTACATTTATTACATCAGTCTAACCCATAACTTTCAGAAAATTTCCCCATTTTTTAAGGTGTCCTTTTAATTTATTTTTTCTGATTGCAATATGAAATTCTATACTTTGAACATTTTGCATGTATTTTCTATAAGCCATTAAATCCGGCTTTTGTTTTTTACACCTTGCACTGTATATGTAATATCTGGCTGCCAATAATGTAAAATTTAAGAGAATGGAAAAATCTTCATCTCCAAGGATAACCTGTATGGGATTAAGTGTATTTACCAATCCCATTTTCTTTCCCCACAGCATGTAAAAACCATCCCAGAATTCCCTAATAAAAATACAATCGTAAAATAGTTTCATCCTGTTCTCCGCAAAAGGAACACTTTGAAGATTCAACAAGACATGGTTCGAATTTCTCTAATAATACATTTGTGCAAAGTGTTACCTTCTGCACGGACGAGGTGCAGTATGTATACCATATCTACTACATTTTATTGATTTATTACTTCAAATATTTTGAGGTTGTGAAAATTATTGCAGCTATTGCTTAGGAGTGTGCAATAGCAAAATAATCATCTATATGGCAAAAGTGAGGGGACAACTTTGTAGCACACAAACGTAAATGGCAAAGGATTATCTGAAGCCTAACACATCTGCTTTCTATCTAATTTCAACTTCTCCTTTTTTTTCATAGTAGGATACAAGCTAATTTAGTCATACTGGTCTATAGTGGCCACCCAGGGGACTTCGAGATTTTGGCTTTTATAGATAGGTAGCCTTTAAACATAAATATTATTTAGGCATTGAATCAATGTATTAAGACAGATCTCACATCCCCATTTCACACACACAAACACTAGTGTTCTCCCTAGTACTGTACTGTACGTCAGTGCTGTGTGCTGGCTGTGGTAAACTGAATTATGAACAAAAAGAGAACAATTGCCGAAATCATTGTTTGAATGAAAAGTGTGAATATGTGCTAACAGTGTCTTTTGTGATACTTCAAGTCTTGTTTAATGCATTTCTTTGCATGAAATCTGGGAATTATGTCTGTTATATGCACTTAACTTTAGCTGCAACTAAAACCTGGCCATTGGCTGCATTAAACAGGTTTGACTGTATCACCCACTCTCAGCGATGTTCGTTCAAGACTACAGTTGTACACAGTGTGACAAGTTCAGAGCTACAAGTACAGTTTATACTACATCAGGGTGCAGATCTACAGCTGAACAATAAACTCACCGTGCTTGCAAGAATATCATGAGGACAGCAGTTCAGTAAAAATGATTTACACACTTTTGGATCTGAAAACTTTACAGTCAGCTTGCTCTCTCCTAAAAAGAGAACACGAGTATATTAGCAAGGACCAAGCAACACACTGAGCGAAAACATGATTTATAAGGGTTGTAGTTTTTATTGCTTTAAATTTTCAAACACTTTAGTAAACCAGCAGAGCTGGCATAGACATTTTGTTCATTAAAGATCAATTCAGTTTTTTTACACATCTCAAAAAAGCCAATTATTGTCAAAATGACAATTGTTTAAATTTATAATAATCATTTCCAAACAACCTGACAAAGGATTTGAACCCTTATATGTGATCATTATTGAAATGAGACAATAAAATTGTTATGGATGTCATACACACTGCGAACCACGGCAGCAGCACAGACAGACTTCTTGTTTTATACTTTAGGTTGTTGTAACAGGTCTGTGAATTCCCACCTAGAATAAAGCCAACCATGTTAGGAGAAAAAAAAAAGGAAATCAGCATGAAGACACACAAAGCAACACACTGATGATCACAGTGATGTGTCAGGCATGAATTTTCCTGCTCAATTACAGTGCCAAACTATTTTTGTGTTGTTTTTTGATTTCTTGTTCGTACAAATCGATTTGTTGCAATCATGCAAAACAATTTTGAGTGATAGACTTACATATCCGAGTACAAAATCAAAACAGAAGAAAAGTGGCTCTTGCTCCAATTTTTGTTTAAAGCTGACAAAAACAAAGTATTAATAATTATATATTGTGGAATCCAAATGGATTCAGTTCAATCAACAGAAATAACATCTAAAAACGTTACTTAAAAAGACAATATATAACTCACGGCAGGCTGCTTTGGACAAGGTTTCGTGTCATACACTGCACATGTGTGCCACTGGATGAAGTAACTTGCACTTATATAGAACCCTTTGGTATAGAAGGGGGCCAAATATGTTTTGTAAATAAAGTGGTCAGCATTCAAGTGTATATCACCATGCCACACACAGCATTACACACATAATAGTACATCAACCGCACATATTCTATACAAAGTCAACAGTGCCACAGTTCAGATGTACTGTCTTTGGTACAGTACACTACATGCAATACACATTCTAAAAATGTGCTACAAGGTTTTTACTGGTATTTTGCCTAAATTTGAAACTTCTAATGTATGGAAATGCAAAAGCAATGCTTTAACTAACTTGAATCAAGGCAATTCTTGCTCAGATAAAAAGTGCAATTGTGGCAATGCTGAAAATATCGTCAAACACTGAAAAATGTAGAAACTAGTCTTCAATTAAGAAACTACACTAATCAGTATCAAAACAAAAAATAAGTTATATTGTTGATTTGTTATGGACAGTTTGAACCTCAAAATAAGGAAAACTTATCAAACTTGTTAATAACAGCATATACACAATTTAAATACGAATTTTTGATTAAAATACCAATTTAACCACAAAACAAGATTTGGGTGCTGAACATACCATCAAACACGTACAATAATTACACCTTACAATGCACCAGACAGGTTTACACACCTTGGCATGGTCACGGCAATTAGTTCAATGGATTATTTTTGTTCTTAGTTTTTAAAGCTATGACATTTTAGAAGAAATGCAACTCTAATACTGTCGAATGTTAATTCAATCTTGACTTTGAATTTCCCTGGAAAACGATTGGGCGAGGAGAGTCTATTTTTACTCGTGAACTTGGGATAAATATATTCCAGTTAACATCAAAACCATAACACAACTATTACAAGTACGACATTGTTAGAAACCACGTTCGCATTTCTGGTAATCGTAAACGTTCGTGAAGACGAAACATTCGCTATATTTCTCATCCGCAAACAAACGTAACGTCCAAAAAAATGCATGCAACTCGTGACTGAAATAAAAGGCACCAGTAGCGAGTCAACGACAAAGGCGTGATGAACTCATACTCACCATCCCTCATTGTGCCCATCAGCTCGTCTAGCATGGCCCTCATTTGAGCTTGGGCCGACATTTTGCCGGAAATTGGAGAAAACACTACTTTAAAATCGAAAAAAAAGACTTCACAATATTTCACCACCACACACCAAACCACAATATGGCGGCGAGACAAACTATCCCATGAACCAGTTCGTTTCGGGGCATGCCGGGTAATGTCGTCGTTGAGCGAAAAAGGTGCTTCATTCATCTCTTTTGCTAGTGGGTGAGCTTTCACAAAATTCATTAAATATAGCTGCTCTTCACAATTTCGCTGTGTTTATGGAGACTACAGTTTTATCACGCTTTATTCAGTCACGAATGGTTTAGTCCATTATTATTATTATATTATTATTTGCTGAGACGTTTATTTAGCATCATGATATAGTCCGGGGATATAGTCCAGTTTAGCGAGAGAGATAACTGAGTCCCTCTATCATAGAATGACTGTGAACATACACACAATTTGTATAACGCTCTGTGTTTTATTTGCGGCTGCTTAATATTTATTTATTTTGGATCATACTGATTTTCCCATTTCATTTTAAACTAGTATTGGTGTCATGGTTTTCACGTGAGCAAAAATCAACAACTTAATTTTACCTAGTTTATTTATTTATGTATAGCGACACCACACAGAGTAGCGGCGAATACTGGATATAGACAATACCTCTTAGTACTATATACATGTTATAAATAAAACGGAAATGATAAAATATACAAACTCTGTGTTTGAACATTATACTGACATGTACATGTGATATAATTATAGTATTATGACGGGCATTGGATTTCTAGTCATGTTTAATAAAATTGGTATTTCTTTACAAAATAATTTTGAATTATTCAAACAAGTTCTTAACAAATTTAACATTCAGGAGTTCATTTACTTCACAAGAGATGCTTGGGGAAATAAATTAATAAAATATTCGTTCCGCATCGTGAATTTGTTTTTGAAAAAAAAAAGTATCATGCATTTCGGCATCAAGTGAACAGCGATTTTTCTGCGTTCAAAACGTGATATAACATGCACACCGGTCGTTAATTACCGATACATACAGCTATACTGTAACACATCACCAAACAAATATGTATTTTATTATTACCGGATATGCAACTAATCACTATGTAAACTAGAAAGTAAAGTGTATGTATATTGTATACATATCGCAAGGACCATTCTTGAACACGTCATCATGCCCGGCTAGGTCTTTCGGGTCAAAATACACGGCGGGATATGGATGTGTAGTAGTCGGTCCGATTAATGATGGTGAGACGGTCTCAAATAAATAAGATCGACACCGATGCATTTAATTTTTTTTAAAAATCAACATACTCGTCCGTCGACGTCTAAAAAGAAAATTATCTAAGCATATTTATTTCTAGTGTCGTTAATAAAATGATCTTAACCTGACAATTTAATTATTAGTGTGTTTATTTTATTTTTGGTAGAGCATCGTACAACTATATTGTCAAATTAATATATAAGTATACAAAAATATTCTTTATTGTCAATGTGTAAATATACTGACTACATATCCCTCACAGTCATACCAGAATTGTCACGTTCCTATGCCATATAGATAAAAGGTGGTAAAAAATCTATTACGAATATAATTGTGCTACCCATCTATAAGTCCCGATGGTGGTCGCTTCACGGGCGTTACTATACGAACAATTACATCGCCAACTTCTGTCTGTCTATAGAGTAACATCTTTTTCAATGAAAACTGTATTTTGAACGCTATCAGTAAACTAATACCATGACAGGTGTTGTTTATCTCATTTTATATTTGATATGATTTATTTTGAGGTTAACCTACTGACAAGTTTGAACATGTACCTCATGTAATATGAATTGCTGTTAACCTATTGATTACTTGGTGTACTTATCGTTTAAAGTTCAACATTTACGTGTAAAATAGGTTTAGCTTAAAATGCGTGTATGGCAATAATATGCTGCATCGAAAGTACCACTTTTGTTGCGAAGCTGGGTAGCAAAGAAGCGGGCTTAGCTCATCTATTTTGTAATAACTTGACCAATTTCGAAAAAAATATAACAATATTATAAATAACTATAGTATTCCAAATAACTGGGGAATACACCAGAACCTGTAACATAGTCTCGCGAGATCCCATGAGAGTTATCAACAGTGGAAAATTAAATTCTCGGAAATTAATATTTATTTATTTATTTATCGATCCCACGCGTCACTGATATTATACAAATAAATGTTTTGTCAAAGATGTAACCAATTAAATAACGAAGAAAAAAAGAAAAAAAGAACATTACAATATTGCTTTTTTGAGTTTCAGAGCAAAACAAATCATTCAACAAGAATGGAAATTACATGTGACGCCTATTTGGTGTATATTTGTATTAATTCATGCCGGATTTATCAATATAAATCATCTTCAGAAATACTACGTGCGGTCCTATTGATATATTGACCAACAGACAGCTGTCAAATAATTTTGAACCAATGGCCCTTGTTAAACAGATATGTATGAGAAATTCAAAGTGCATTTGTGAAGTTCATTATTTAGCCATACATCAAATATAAATATTAGAAAATACCTCATAATACATCATTCATATAACGATTTTTTACTACATTGCCAAACAGGGCAACAGTTTTGGTGCTTGCACCGACCCATCTACAAGTACGTCATTTGGACATCAGAGACGAGATTCGTCGTTAGAGGGCGTGACTTAATTGAAAGTTGTATTTTCAGTTGTTTGTTCTCAAGTGTGAACTGTGGTGTTATGTTGCACATCATGCACCAGTGTCCACGCACACGGTCTAACGCATGGTGCCAATTCAAGTTCGTTAGTATGTGCTAAATAGGATTGTGCGTGATCGCAATTAAAATATGGTAGCTATATATAAAACGCTTATTTCAGTGATTGAAAGGTGTGGGTAGAATTAATAAGGGCATACTTTTACGTACTTGTCTCTTTCTATGCAGCATTATTTGAATCGTCGAGGGGGGTAAATTGAAACACATTTTATCGCTACCACGCAAGTACTAAATAAAGACATTTGTGTCTGTGTCCTGCTGGCTACAATTTTGTAAAGATTTTTACGATCAGAAATATAAAATATAATGAAACAACAGGGCTCTGATCGACCGCAAAATTATGCATTTTTTTTAATACCATAAAAATGAACACTAACTTATCCTATTCTGATATATTATATAAAATAATTCTGGGCCAAGTACAATATATATACAATGTCTGAATTAGTAGTTTGTGTTTCACGTGTATGTTCACCCTGTAAACACCACAATCGTATTTTGACCCAATGGACATTACTTTTCATTTCCGACATGTTTTGGTCAACATTTAGAAAACAAAATACGTTGCTTTATTTTTTTTTTAAAAAGGACGCAACATTTTACTGGGGTGTTCACCAGAGCACATTCCTTCTATTTACAGATAAAGGGACTGTAACCTGAGTGACATTTTTTCGAGGGGGCGATCGTTCCTTCTACCCCCCCCCCCCTGTGCCGCCGCCACAGCACCACATCATTTGGATAAAAATCCAATACTACAATACTTACTTAAATACTACATATTACATGCAAATGTATATTATATTCACGCCATGCTCTGTCTGTATACAATTTTTGAGTGATTTTTTAGCTGACATTGTTTTTTTTGAACACGAGGCACACTAAAGGCCAGTGAAAAAACAAATTTAACAGATTGTTACATGACTATATAGAAAGGAAGCCTACGCATAATGTTGTTGAACGAACATAAAAGAGAGTAACACTGCTGTTCCACAGTATGAATTTACAGCTCTTCCATAACAATGCCGCGTGTACCGATGATAGAAGTAAATATCACGTCGTGATTAAAGAATCATAGAAATAAACTACCATGCTGCATGATATACAATGACAGGGGGGGGGGGTGTAACATAGCATTCAGTGTAAATGTTTGTAGTTGTTGCACCGGCCAATGAATGAGATACACGCTATTCTTCTTGAGTAGCACGTTTTTTATGTTTTTGTTTTTTTAAAAACTGCCTCATATACATAGAGGGTTAGCAAGGGGTATTTTCGTAAGCTGTAATCAATTGTTTTTATTTTCGTAATAATGTATTTTAAATAAATAAAACGTGAATTCGTAGACATGGGCAAGATGTAAAATGTAATCAGCTATTTTATTCGTCCGTAATTTGTACAAAGATCTTAATTTGTGTAAGCGTATAAAGCATTTCCCACATTAAATGTCGTAATTCTTACACAATTTCCAATTTTGACTCTTAAACACAAATTATTAAGTATATTATAAAAATGTAAAATGTAATTAGAAACTTTTTACTATAAATGGAACTTTCCATTTTATTTTCTGTAAAAACGTAAAATGTTTTTTTTTTTTTTATTTCCTTGCCCCCTTATACATATGTCACACTGATATTCCATAGGACAAAATCCGGGTGGAATATGACTAGATCCACCTATACGAGAGTACGGTTGGGCTTAATAGTAAAATATACTGTGTTATTGTTTATTTTCAAAAGGCCTTCGATGGGATTAACCAGTATTGTTTTTCAAGTTGGCTACAATTGGTATAACGAGGTATCTAATTTATTCAGGGCAAATTTTTTGTATTTTAATGTCAAAGAATGTGTTCACTAGCTGATGTTACTGACTGGTTTAACAGTGAGCTTAATGGGTAACAGGGGATTATCTCATTACAGTGTACATGGGAGTGTATTATCTCATTACAGTGTACATGGGAGTGTGTTATCTCACTACAGTGTACAGGGGAATGTGTTATCTCATTACAGTGTACAGAGGAGTGTGTTATCACATTACAGTGTACATGGGAGTGTATTATCTCACTACAGTGTACATGGGAGTGTATTATCTCATTACAGTGTACAGAGGAGTGTGTTATCTCATTACAGTGTACATGGGGTGTGTTATCTCATTACAGTGCACAGGGGAGTGTATTATCTCATTACAGTGTACAGGGGAGTGTGTTATTCCATTACAGTGTACAGGGGAATGTGTTATCTCATTACAGTGTACAGGGGAATGTGTTATCTCATTACAGTGTACAGGGGAGTGTGTTATCTCATTACAGTGTACAGGGGAGTGTGTTATCTCATTACAGTGTACAGGGGAGTGTGTTATCTCATTACAGTGTACAGGGGAGTGTGTTATCTCATTACAGTGTACAGGGGAGTGTGTTATCTCATTACAGTGTACAGGGGAATGTGTTATCTCATTACAGTGTACATGGGAGTGTGTTATCTCATTACAGTGTACAGGGGAGTGTGTTATCTCATTACAGTGTACAGGGGAGTGTGTTATTCCATTACAGTGTACAGGGGAATGTGTTATCTCATTACAGTGTACAGAGGAGTGTGTTATCTCATTACAGTGTACAGGGGAGTGTGTTATCTCATTACAGTGTACAGGGGAGTGTGTTATCTCATTACAGTGTACAGGGGAGTGTGTTATTCCATTACAGTGTACAGGGGAATGTGTTATCTCATTACAGTGTACAGAGGAGTGTATTATTTCATTACAGGGTACAGGGGAGTGTGTTATCTCATTACAGTGTACATGGGAGTGTGTTATCTCATTACAGTGTACAGGGGAGTGTGTTATCTCATTACAGTGTACAGGGGAGTGTGTTATTCCATTACAGTGTACAGGGGAATGTGTTATCTCATTACAGTGTACAGAGGAGTGTGTTATCTCATTACAGTGTACAGGGGAATGTGTTATCTCATTACAGTGTACAGGGGAGTGTGTTATCTCATTACAGTGTACAGGGGAGTGTGTTACCTCATTACAGTGTACAGGGGAGTGTGTTACCTCATTACATTGTACAGGGGGTGTGTTATCTCATTACAGTGTACAGGGGAGTGTGTTATCTCAATACAGTGTACACGGGAGTGTGTTATTTCATTACAGTGTATAGAGGAGTGTGTTATCTCATTACAGTGTACAGGGGAGTGTGTTATCTCAATACAGTGTACAGGGGAATGTGTTATCTCATTACAGTGTACAGGGGAGTGTGTTATCTCATTACAGTGTACAGAGGAATGTGTTATCTCATTACAGTGTACAGAGGAGTGTGTTATCTCATTACAGTGTACAGGGGAGTGTGTTATCTCATTACAGTGTACAGGGGAGTGTGTTATTCCATTACAGTGTACAGGGGAATGTGTTATCTCATTACAGTGTACAGAGGAGTGTGTTATCTCATTACAGTGTACAGGGGCGTGTGTTATCTCATTACAGTGTACAGGGGAATGTGTTATCTCATTACAGTGTACAGGGAGTGTGTTATCTCATTACAGTGCACAGGGAAGTGTGTTATCTCATTACAGTGTACAGGGGGTGTGTTATCTCATTACAGTGTACAGGGAAGTGTGTTATCTCATTACAGTGTACAGGGGGTGTGTTATCTCATTACAGTGTACAGGGGAGTGTGTTATCTCATTACAGTGTACAGGGGAGTGTGTTATTCCATTACAGTGTACAGGGGAATGTGTTATCTCATTACAGTGTACAGAGGAGTGTGTTATCTCATTACAGTGTACAGGGGAATGTGTTATCTCATTACAGTGTACAGGGGAGTGTGTTATCTCATTACAGTGTACAGGGGAGTGTGTTACCTCATTACAGTGTACAGGGGAGTGTGTTACCTCATTACATTGTACAGGGGGTGTGTTATCTCATTACAGTGTACAGGGGAGTGTGTTATCTCAATACAGTGTACACGGGAGTGTGTTTTTTCATTACAGTGTATAGAGGAGTGTGTTATCTCATTACAGTGTACAGGGGAGTGTGTTATCTCAATACAGTGTACAGGGGAATGTGTTATCTCATTACAGTGTACAGGGGAGTGTGTTATCTCATTACAGTGTACAGAGGAATGTGTTATCTCATTACAGTGTACAGAGGAGTGTGTTATCTCATTACAGCGTACAGGGGAGTGTGTTATCTCATTACAGTGTACAGGGGAGTGTGTTATTCCATTACAGTGTACAGGGGAATGTGTTATCTCATTACAGTGTACAGAGGAGTGTGTTATCTCATTACAGTGTACAGGGGAGTGTGTTATCTCATTACAGTGTACAGGGGAATGTGTTATCTCATTACAGTGTACAGGGAGTGTGTTATCTCATTACAGTGCACAGGGAAGTGTGTTATCTCATTACAGTGTACAGGGGGTGTGTTATCTCATTACAGTGTACAGGGAAGTGTGTTATCTCATTACAGTGTACAGGGGGTGTGTTATCTCATTACAGTGTACAGGGAAGTGTGTTATCTCATTACAGTGTACAGGGGGTGTGTTATCTCATTACAGTGTACAGGGGAGTGTGTTATTCCATTACAGTGTACAGGGGAGTGTGTTATCTCAATACAGTGTACACGGGAGTGTGTTATTTCATTACAGTGTTTAGAGGAGTGTGTTATCTCATTACAGTGTACAGGGGAGTGTGTTATCTCAATACAGTGTACAGGGGAATGTGTTATATCATTAAAGTGTACAGAGGAGTGTATTATTTCATTACAGTGTACAGGGGAATGTGTTATCTCATTACAGTGTATAGAGGAGTGTGTTATCTCATTACAGTGTACAGGGGAATGTGTTATCTCATTACAGTGTATAGAGGAGTGTGTTATCTCATTACAGTGTACAGGGGAATGTGTTACCTCATTACATTGTACAGGGGGTGTGTTATCTCATTACAGTGTACAGGGGAGTGTGTTATCTCAATACAGTGTACACGGGAGTGTGTTATTTCATTACAGTGTATAGAGGAGTGTGTTATCTCATTACAGTGTACAGGGGAGTGTGTTATCTCAATACATTGTACAGGGGTGTGTGTTATCTCATTACAGTATACAGGGGAATGTGTTATCTCATTACAGTGTACAGGGGAGTGTGTTATCTCATTACAGTGTACATGGGGTGTGTTATCTCATTACAGTGTACACGGGAGTGTGTTATTTCATTACAGTGTATAGAGGAGAGTGTTATCTCATTACAGTGTACAGGGGAATGTGTTATCTCAATACAGTGTACAGGGGTGTGTGTTATCTCATTACAGTATACAGGGGAATGTGTTATCTCATTACAGTGTACAGGGGAATGTGTTATCTCATTACAGTGTACAGGGGGTGTGTTATCTCATTACAGTGTACAGGGAGTGTGTTATCTCATTACAGTGTACAGGGAGTGTGTTATCTCATTACAGTGCACAGGGAAGTGTGTTATCTCATTACAGTGTACAGGGGAGAGTGTTATCTCAATACATTGTACACGGGAGTGTGTTATTTCATTACAGTGTACAGGGGAGTGTGTTATCTCATTACAGTGTACAGGGAGTGTGTTATCTCATTACAGTGTACAGGGAGTGTGTTATCTCATTACAGTGCACAGGGAAGTGTGTTATCTCATTACAGTGTACAGGGGAGAGTGTTATCTCTATACAGTGTACACGGGAGTGTGTTATTTCATTACAGTGTATAGAGGAGTGTGTTATCTCATTACAGTGTACAGGGGAGTGTGTTATCTCAATACAGTGTACAGGGGTGTGTGTTATCTCAATACAGTGTACAGGGGAGTGTGTTATCTCATTACAGTATACAGGGGAATGTGTTATCTCATTAAAGTGTACAAGGGAGTGTGTTATCTCATTACAGTGTACAGGGAAGTGTGTTATATCTATCATTACATTGTTATTCATTAGTAATACGTGACCTTGGTATATCAGTGAATCACGTAATGGTTGGTCTCCATATATCTTTATTAAAACTATTTTGGTAACTATTTTCCGAAAGCCTATTTAATAGTTCAGCAATTGGACTGCAACGTTTATTAAACAAGCTTGCTTCTTATACTATTGAATGTAATTTAAAAATTAACATTTCTAAAACCAAAGGAATATTTTTTTTGCAAAGGTGGTGAATTGAAAACAAATATGAAAACTGGTATTTCAGGGGAAATAAACTCAAAGTTGTTATGTGTTACAGTTACCATGGAAACGTTTTCGCTAGCTCTAGTAAATGGCATTATGCTTAGAAAAACTATATCCAAAATAGTTTTAAAAGCAATGTTTCCAATAACGCAAGCAATTTCATCATTTGATGATAACGATGTAAACATAATTCGGTCAATTTTTGACTCTAAAATTCTCTCAAATTTGATGCACAGAAGCGAAATTTGGTAATTTCATTTTGGTTACGACTAAATCAATTCAAAATGTATTCTATTGTTTTGTTCTAATTCAGTTGCTTTGCGCGAGGAACTAGATGGACATACACAAAATGACAATAATGTGAAATAATGTCACACTTTATCACCATGCCTTCACAGAGTCTGACTCACCAGTGCTGACAAAGGCAGGTTGGACCGGGAACATAAAATAGTTTCGGTCTACGACTAATTCTAGGAGAAGGCATTATTGATAATTTATTGACCAGCTGTCGTGATATTGAAATTCACGAATGGCATAATTATCTAACACAATCTTCAAAATTCTGTACCTACTGTAAATTCAAAACTTTTTGTCCAAAAATTATTATAATTGACATAGTACATTGTAGACTTTGAATTTTGTCGCACGATTTAAGTACATTTTCACAACAATAGATCTGGTGGAATCTAAATTCATCATAACGAAATTTAAATCGAAGATGAATCTATTTTTGTATTTTGTATCATTCATCAATTTCTCTACATTTGACAAAATTTATATCAATAATGAATACATTTATAATTTATTTTATAATTTATAATAATAGTTGTATCATTTTATTTATTTTTAATAAATAATATTTCAATTACTCTAATAAAACCAGTACTTTAATTGTTTGTTTTTTTGTTTTTAATTGGTGATCTCAGCATATGATGAAAACTGACTTGAAATTAACTTGGAGTGGCAGAGCGACACCAACGTCACAAGTGTGCCTCTAACCGTGACATCAACGGTTGATACTGTCTTCCATACCATGCATGTACACAGACGCGATAAATTAGGGAGCTCGTATGCTAATACACGGGTTTGTTTAACCATGTATTCAATAAGGTACATTGTTAAACATACTGTTACTGTGTATTGCATATATGCAATCTGATTTAAATCGATGGACAACGTTATTTTAATCACGGTGACATTTTAATAAAATGAGATTTTTTTTAAATTTTCCCGAGAACTACGGAATTCTACAAATTGTTTTCCTTCATAAATTGAGACGAGAAGCTTGATAGGTGTGGACACGTTTCGACTTCCATGAGCACCGAATTCCGATCGTCACTGTGCGTGCGGCACGCATTGCGTATATCGCACATCGTCAGATGACGGGCGTAATGCGGCCGTCATAATATTGGAACGTTTAAACTACAGATACACTATATACTGTCTTACATGTAACCCAAATGCATTTGTATATGTACCCCCCCCCCCGTTATTCGAAAGTACGGGGCTATTCGTCTTTATCAGTACAGAGCCCCATTCACGACCCTTCCTCTGATTGATAGCCGACCTATTTTGCATACTGTTTCACGTGGGAGTTGTAACAAATGGCGAGGTGATAGGGAGATGTTGACGACTGATATATCTGCCCTTCAGATCGACATCAGGCAAACACATTCATAACTAGCGAAAGAAGAACAGCTGTTTTTTTTTTAAATTGAAAATATATGTGTGTGTGTGTTATTGTTAAACTCGCCATGTAAAGCTATGCGTTTCTCTTCAGACACAAAAGCATATTCACTTACTAGAACGGGGTATGCCCGTCTCATGCACTGTCATCGGTCATGCGTTTATATTGAGTTTCGAGAAGCTCAATTACCTACCCCCCCCCCCTCTTTAACCTGTGCTGGTTCTTGTACAATTTACATGTGTCTCTTATTTGTTGGAAATCGATGGTAAAAATTACACCATTCCCGAATACGCCACGATCGACCGGAAATCTGACCAAAGACGACCTGAAATTTACGCTAGATGATGTTATTTGCGAAGCTTTCTCACAAACTACGCTCTAGTATTTTCAAGGAGCCACAATGATTTAGTTATTTGAAACACGCGAACGCGATATAAAACACTGATTGTAATCATGGAATAGACAGAAAGGACAGTGACGGCAATGGGCACGAGATATGTATACAATTTCGTGCGTACAGCGTCATTGGCAACCTCTGAGACTAGCTCTGACGTCATAACGTTGTCTGCGCTTGCGGCGAAAACAAGTCTATTTTTGAATTGAATATATTTCACACACTCACAGGGAAAAATTAGCATAATGCATTAAATTTGCCCCTGTTTCCCAAAATAAACTATGAATCTCGTAATAATCGTTGACGTGAAAACATAAAAACATAGATTCATGACGTCGACAGACTAGAAATCTAGAAATAGATGCAGCAGTTCGTAAAAGTTTTAAGGGAAGTACCCCCAATCATCACGTAACTGAATGGCATCAATCATGGTAGCTATCAGCGGCTCAATAAAGTAAAATCACACAGTTTTTATTTTATCTGAAGGAGGTGGGGGGGGGTGTCAGTGAACCTTGTACGTAAAGTCACAAAGCAAGTATAAACTGCGTTAAAAACTCAGATTTGGGAAAGTCTGATACTTTTTAGGCTACAATACTGGTAGATTTAGCGAGTTTTGCTAATACCACCGTCAGCCTTGCCAATCGGAGCCTGGTCTACCTTGTTACAATATGATTACACGGCGTACACTGAACAAATACGTCATTGTTAATACAAAAATTGATAATAAAATTATATAGCTGTGGAAAAACCCTACATTGTCGAACTGGGTCAGTATCCAACAGGTGGGCGATCGATCGTGTTTCTCCTACACTGAAAATGGTCCAGTACGCACATGCGCATTTGAACTTGTCCGCAATGTATGACAACCAAACGATCCATGAAATTTGAGTAGAAAGCAACAAGGACGTGCCTTGATTACATGTAAACGGCAGTTTTCTCTGTAAACAATTGCCATGTGTAACGGATTGAAACACAATCCTCGTCCAATTAAAAAATACAATACGTCGTGCTAACTGACGGCCTCAAAAAGAACATACATATATTTGAATTAATATACATTACACGGAGTTTGTGAATATTTCCCTCAAATGAACCATTTATTATGTCACGTTACAATAATGTAACGATCAGAAAAGATGTACATCTTCATGGCTGCCACAATTGAAAGCACTGAATAATAAACTAAATAAATATCATTGATTATTTCCTCCATTCAACTGTGAAGAACGTGATCACGTACGATAAAAATACATTCACGAAGCAGAGACCTAACGCAACAAACAAACAAACAAATAATTATCAAAATGGTGGGTAAGTTTAAAGGTTATATATCAGTTCTGATTGCCTCGAAATGGTCGCTACTAATTCTGTACAAACTGCTAATTCCTGCAGCCATCGAACCATAAAGCAATCACTTCACTGCAATCAAACTGCGTTTAAATTAAGCCAATGTTGCCAAGACAATGGAATATAGAAGTTAACAAAATATACCCGGGAGAGCCGGCTTCCATCACTGTAGTTTTTTTTTTATAAAATTGATAAGGAGTATGAAGGGTTAAAACACACATGTACTTATTTATGAACAAAATACTCGCTACTTCATGTTTTTTTGTTTCATGTTTAAAATGCTGATGAAGTGGAGGACCGCATGTTTATTCTTTGTAATTCAATTGTAGTGGTTGAATTATATCTCCACCTTGTAAGAGCTGTCCATATTGGCAACATATGTACTCTCTATGGTCAACACAAAGCACATTCACAATATAATCAACTGACTTTATTTGTCATAAATATACATCATGAGCGTGCGAACACATTTTTAGTTTTTGTGAGTGTGTTTCTCCATGATTGTATGTGTCTTGGCAATAAGACAGAATTGTTTTGGATTCAGTTTATTCAAGTATGATTTGTTTCCACGATTCTCACCTATACATTTTTTTTCTTCTAATTTTCTCACTCATAATTGGATACTAGAAACTCCCACAATGCACTATACTTAAACTTCAGAAATATGACATACGAGTTCAAATCCGAGAACCCCACGATGTCGTAATCAGATATTGTTTGCATAAGAAGCCGATGAAGTGAGATAAACCTGGTAAGCAAACTCCATGCATGCGAGGGTGTTCCCGGTCGTTACTAAAATATGACTAGCGTGAAATCTGAATATGATTTGGCCTTCTCGCTTCCATAGATCATTTATCCAACCTGTTCAGTGACCCCCCCCCCCACATCAACTAAAACGAGGAGA
This sequence comes from Saccoglossus kowalevskii, assembly GCF_978046115.1. Taxonomy (NCBI): domain Eukaryota; kingdom Metazoa; phylum Hemichordata; class Enteropneusta; family Harrimaniidae; genus Saccoglossus; species Saccoglossus kowalevskii. The sequence goes on along the minus strand of NC_140648.1, from coordinate 11,122,359 downwards.
ATATAGACTTTTACTTCACACAGTATGCGGTGTATGTGTTATATTAGTCTGAAATCGTCATCGGATTTGACTTGCCCCCAACTGAGGTATAACGACAGCGATGATAGATAGGCACGTCACGTGTGGAGAGAAAATAATTGAAATGTTCAAAACCACCTGCCCTTACTGAGTATTTCTCTCCTCCGTACAAGGCAAGGACAGAAATCCGTTGCTATGGCAACGGTGTTGTATCACCAGACTTGGTCGTAAACTACTCGTGGAGAAATATATATTTAAAATTGTTGCTAGAAACCCTTGAAATGAGCATTGATTCCCACACACGTGTTGTTCTTAAATCTGGATAAAGTGTATTTACAATGTACATTGTACCAGATCTCAGTACGGAACAATAAACCCATGGACCGACTGTAAACAATTTAATAACTACCTCATAATATGATACTACGACTCCTGACATATATATTTTTAGTACCAGCACTCTGACTTTGCACGAAAATAATACATAAACGCACAGAAACTGTGCGAATAATTTACCTTTAGTAACGAACATTTATTTCAAAAAATAGCAACGAGCACGGATAACTCTTTGTTTTCGTGAACTGTTTTTAATAAAACATTTTGCAATTGAACTTGAGCAATACAGATGTGCTCGCAGTTGGCCCACGGTCAGCAATATTCGAACAACAACAACAACAACAAATAATTCACAAATTCGAAATTCATTAATGACAATTAAGAGCTGCAATTTATTGTGTAAAAAGAGTAACTGGACATCACCGTCGAAATATTTTCATCGTCACCATTGTGGCACCGCTATCGTTACCAGATAATTAAGGGAGAGACAAATCATCACATCAAAAGACAAATTTCAAATTCATTTAATATTTCATCATTATATATATATATAGGGCAAGGACTGTGCCATTCATGATACAAGAACTAAAATGATCAACAGGGCAGATAAAAAAACGAGAAAGTATTAAACGAGAAATAAAATAGATCGAGTAATAGGCGAAGTGATTGGGTACTGCAAAGATCATTACTCGGTGTTGCGGAAGTTTGTCGATGGCTGTCAATTATGGCACGCTGTCACGGTGATTAACGTTCTCCGATCGGAGATATAATCTCATTGTTTTATGTCTTAGTGTCACGTCGCCTTGTTCGGCTGTTGCAAGGCTATAGTCAGGTGGTGAGTATATTTGATGCACGATATTTTTTTATCAAAAGTATTTTGTCAAGCAATTGATTCTGTTGTTTTAAAATTAGTGCCGGATGTCACTGTCAATTACAGCCAGGTTTAATTACAACCGGAACGAGTGGTCATTTACGCAATTATACAGTACATCGAAACAAGGGGTAGATGCGACCCAACACCTCATGTGCAGTGACCGTGCTCATCGATCACAACGTACGGATCGGATTCATATCAGGTGCCAAATCGGATTTAGCATCATTAATGTGAATGTACACACGTGTGTTCCTAAGCCTCAATTTTGTCAAACTGATCACTGCATGCAAATTGACTTTTTTCCAAATTAAACAAGCTTGTGAACGGGGGAAATTTGAAATAGTATTAGTCTATTTAGCTATGGACAACAAGATGCTACTAGTGACACGCCCCTCCTTCCGAATAAACGAATGTAGCCACGTGACTGAACTAGTCGCCATGACAACGTATGATTATTATATAGATTGCAAAAACGGCTGCGATTACAGATTTGACTGATAACGAGAACTAGAACAAAGTTTCAGATGTATATATATTTTTTATTTTACCAACAGAAAACAATTAACATTATCCACAATTATTTATAAATCATTTGCAAAAAAAAATTGTCTTTTTAAAAAAATAATGCTTGATTACAAGTCTATACACCAAAGAATATTTGCGCGCGCTCTCTCTCTCTCTCTCTCTCCCTCCCACTCTCTCTCTCACTCTCTCTCTCTCTCTCTCATGGGAAATATACAAAGCTTTGAAATAAACAGATGTTTCTCTTCTGATATCAACTACAACAAACAAACAAACATGTAGCACAGGTACGCATTAACACGTCACAATATCATGAATAAAAACGCTTAATATTTCAAAGTTATTGACGTTTTAAAGATAACATGGAAACATGGAAGTCGAATATTGATATGATATATTTTTGACAATAAATGTTCGTTCATCTAAAAAACATCCTTGGAAGGCGAGTCGTTTGTTAATGGAAGACGTAGCCACCGGCAATTTGGCATATAATTGTGTATTTTTTATAGAAGGCACTTGAAGATAGAATGTGATATATAAAAAAAGGCACGTTTGGTACTACCATGCCAAGTATACGATGCATCAGTCTAGATAATAGGGCAGAAATTTGATCGGATGTACAGTTTTTTTTAATGTGTAAACATGGCTGTGGCATGACGCTTGTGATATGTGAACAACTTGTGACAAGAGGCCGTTACATTTTTTTAAATAGATATTTGATTCAATTCTGATACGCGTGTTTTGAATTATCGGGCTCGACGTTGCACTGGGTGCCAACAATTGTTCTCGCCCTATCTGGACCACCTCCTCGTAAAGACCTTTTCGAACACATACCGTGCGTAGCGTGTTCATATAATATATATATTCATACATTCATATTTCCCACCAAAGTAAAATAGTGGGTTGAATTGTGCCTATGAGTGAAAAATTGTCATCATTACGATGAATTACTAGATTTAAAAAAGAGACAAGTCCCGCAAATACAGTGTTTGTTAAAATCAATTAATGAAGGCGATATTGGCGGGACTCTGAGCAACTATTTATACGAATGCTTTAGCGTAAAATATGAAAAGAATATAATACAATTACTTACAAATGTCAACAAACTCTAAAATTCTCCTTCGCCGTTCTTATTTTTAAAAAAATCATAAAAGCTCTATTCTGTGATGTGGAATACATTATTGGAAGACACAATTGAAATTTGTCTGTAGAACACACATATTCCAAATAAAACACCCCCCCCCCCGTCTGTCCGAGTGATCGCTCCCGTATAATTGTTAACCAGAATGTCAATGATATGTAAATGAGCTACGGAATTAGCCTCTCAGGGATGAAGACCTCATTTTCAAAACAAAAAAAAATTCAATTTATCATTATAAAGAAAAACAGACGGCTCAGGCTATTTAGTTGACACAGTCGGAGTTAGTTATGAAAAGAATTACATCAATGGAATATCTTGCGCTACAAGTGTGAGATCGTGTCGCTTTAAAAGGTCGTACAGTCCACACGAGATTCAACGCGCCTATTAAAACTCGTTTTTTACATGACGTTCTACCTGCAACTATGCAAACTGTTCATTCAAAAAAAAAAAAATAAACTCCCTATTGTTAACCGTACACAATGTGCTGTATCAATTATTTTGCAATGTCTGTCATGTGTTTGATACAATTTCATATAAGGAAATATATTCGTCTATTGTAGTAGGCGAAGGCGAGGGTATTGTTAGATTTGGTCAATCATTTTAGCCGTACTATCATTCCAATTTATACAGAAAAAAATACAGGTACATTACATCGCCAATGTCTGCAGCTCACGTGATACAGTCGGATTACTCTCAAGTTCTAGCCTATTCGTTATATGGCAGGTGTGGTTTCCCGGGTAACCATCATCATGATCGTTGGGTGCTGAGTGTTGTATTTCATACACATCCAAACTATCGGGTAAGGCTCGTCACACTATCGGCTTTTTGGCTATCTTGAAATCGCCAGCTGACTGAGTCGGGCAATTTTCACAGTGCTATCTCTGTGTTATTTAGCGCAGCAAAGTATTTTTTATCCAGTGTCACAATCTGTGTATATAGCGCGCTAAGACTGTATCACAATGAAGGCTATATATTCCTTTTACTGTTCTAAGTGTTGTTCGATTAATACGTTGATCGGCACTTGCCGGTCGTCGGTAGCTTCTGTCTCGATCCAAGCTTCAGCGGCGGCTTCGTCCAACTCTTTGGTTGCCACGCCATTACAGTTATTATTTGGTTCATACCCCTTCACATCACCCTGTTTCCTGTCTAACTCGGTCTTCATCTCTGTGATAACTCCAGTCAATGCGGAGATGTAATTTTTGGCAAGCGTAAGAGTCTCAATTTTTGACAATTTGCGCTCACAATTCACGTGGGGTATGACGTCACGGAGATTCTGAAACGCATCATTGAGCGAGTGCATCCGCATTCGTTCTCTCTCGTTGCTTTCCAATCGGCGCAAATTTCTTTCTCTGGCACTTACAGGTCGTCGCCGCCGCGTCATCTTCCTCGCCGATTTAGGAGCTTTCGTTTCTGATATTTCACCGTTTGTGGAACTGGCGGTAGAACTGGCTCTATCCACGGAGCTATCCAACGCATTATCCTCTAGCGAATTCGATCTCTGTAACTGTCGCTTCGACGTTCTTCTTCTCTTTGCCGGCATCTCCTCTTCGTCCATCTCCCAAACCTCGTTGTCGGCAGCATCGTACATACTTTCCTCCATATTGTAATCCATAATGCTGGCTTCTGAATTGAAACCCACGATCTGAAATTTTTACATTGAGATATATATATATAAATACAACACGCTTACACTAACATCTATTTATAACCGAAAATTGCGCTTATAAAATACCCCTACATGTGTCAGAAATTTGCATAACAAAAAAGTCGTACAGTAGTCACGGAAACCGAGGAAAAAAACTGAACGCGCTTTTACAAATTAAACATTTCCGTGTGGCTACAAAAGAAATGCACGTTTTTAGGAAACGCTGAAATAAATACCCTTATGTGACCGGGAACCGTGAAACCAATAAATAAATCCGCCTGGGTCACTAAGGTAGCGTATCGAGAATGGTTTAAACACATGAAATACTAGCACGGACAAGCTAGATTTGAGGACTGATGCAACATCAATAAATAAAAACGAATTAATGCAATAACTGTTCAATATATTTGTGTGACGATATCTACCTGTATGGTATGTTACAGGTTGCCGTCGCACGACATGCCAATCTCGGAAGAGGGAGTAACGGGAGAATGAATGGATGAATGATCGCGATGGGTTCTTTAACTCTAACGTATCTATCAATGAGAATTTCTCTCATCATGCGGAACTGACATTATTGGACATCTATTGACTGTGACGTAACGAGAGAAGGGAGGGGAAGTTACACCGATCTGTGTGCCACGGACGGAGTGAATGGCAAACGGTGGTTGTAACGTTAGGGAGATGTACTCGATTGACAAAATGTAGTCTTACCTTGCTATGCCGTGATGCGGAAAGAGCGATGAAAGATGAAGAGTTGAACAGTAGGGACATACACACAAACGGAGGTACTGCAAATAAAATGGTGGAGGCTTAACGTCGGCGAAGGCAGAAGCAGCTCTCGGATAGATGCAAAATGATGGAATGAGAGAGAGACTAGAAAACCATGTGTAGGTGGTGGGGTGGGCGTACGCCGTCTGCGTAAGCCAACCTCCGTGCAATAGAAGTAAATAAACCACTCAAACGGAAGAAATAATGTATTCGCATCTCGCCCGGCTATTCACAGCGGCAACCAATGAGTCTGGCCGAAACATGACACGTGATTGGCTTAATCCGGTGTGGAATTAAGCGATTGGCTGTCAATATAACGGCTGATTTAAATATTAAATGGTTGATATTCAACCTTCCCTCGCCTATCTCTATCTCAAATGATGATATGTATAAAATTACGGAGCGGTTGAACTGCAGCGGGGTATCAAGTACAATAATTTTTATAATAACTAGGTTCTCGGGTTTCCTAGGAGCATCATACAAATGTATATTTTAAAATGTCGAAAAGAAATATTTGTTATTGTCTTTTTATTTGAGATATTTCATATACTAAATATAGTAATATGATGCGGGGCGACACTGTAACACAAATTCATATATTTACTCATTTTTTTAAAACGTGACGTCATATTTACTGATTGTAAGAATTATAATATTTGTAATCACGTCAAATTGTACAACACTCGAAACTCAGAGAACGCAATTTGTTTTTGTTTTTTAGTTTTGCTCAGTGGCATTAAAAAAGAATTAATTATACGTGAGTGAGTGTATAATAGTTTCGCCCGAGTACTCTATAACTTGTGACAAAAAATAGGTTCAAGTTTGCCTTTAAATACCTCACCGATAGAATTGAATTTCAGTGAGAATGGACCAGAATGTATTACAGATCAAACATGGTCTCAACGTGCATTTGATGGCAATACCACTTCCTGTTGTCCTCGCTGCGGTCCTCGTTAGATATGAAAATTCAATTCATACGTAAATTGAGGACCAATTCACGCTATCAACAAAAAAGTAATTTACATATCCACACAAAGGCCACGTCGCCGGCAAACCGGCGCGATAACAACTTAAACATTTTAAAACAAATACGGCAATATATTACTATTCTATAATACAGATTTGTATTTAACTATGTTACCCCATTCAGTCGAACAGCGTACAATGCTCTGGCGATTAGTGATGAATACGGCTCCGGAGGTACGTGCCAAGGCAAGTGTTGACAAGAAATATTTCATGTTTTATCCTCTGATTCCCTCTCAAATCCGTCATCGATAAAACAAAATCAGAGGTCGGTAATTTATCCTTTATCAACGTTTCAGACATTCACTGAGTCCGTTGATTCCCGAAAAAAAAAGTGTAAAAGTTACCTTACAATCAAAAGCACTTCTCCGTTGTCGTGGTAACTGATGTGAACGTTTGTATTTATCATACCATAATATTTTTAATATTTGTTCCAACGCATTATAATAATTTTCTCCAATTAAACAAACGCTTATAACCAAAAACGACACGACGCGTATACGTTCACACCGTGGTCACAGTGTGTTGTATAATATGCATGACCGAAGGCTAAAATTGTTGGGGAGAAAAAAAACTCACGTCACGTGACATCGTAGTTGTATATGTTGCCGGTATACCCACATAGTTCCAACTATATTGTCCACGTGCTAAAATTAGGAAGCAGCTAGTGCCGCACTATACAAAAATGTAAAAAAGAAGCATAATTTGACAAAGCCAGTGACGGATATAGTTGAAGGATGGAATGACGATTGAGTTGACATGCCTTACGCTGGTACGCTGTCACAAACTGGTAAATTGTACAAAGCTGGTCTACGGTTACTGATGGTTGTAGTATTGCCTTATTGTAGTATAGTATGGGGTACACATGTCGCGTTTAATTTTACATTTTGAGTCCGAAGCTGATATAAATTGAAGGAGGCATTGTGAAATTGATTACGATATTATTACGTAAACCAGTGTCATGATGTGTATGTACAGCAACACGATCGCACTGTTTTACAGTTCACAACCCTGACAAGACCCAATATAGTTTTTTTTACATCGGTTGTTAATCCATAGACCGGTTAATCATTAATAAGCTGTAGTTACGGTTGTGTCGTGTGCGGAGCAAGAGGTCGAGGGGACATTGACCGATGTAGTCTGTTTTTTTATGACAAAAAATAACATTACAAATTGGGAAATTGCATTTTATAATTTTGTTCGCGACTAACGATCTTGATGAATGTTAGGTTTTGATTAATAGAAACTCGTGAACATAGGGTTGATTATGATAAAAAAAATACGCAATTTGAGATTACAGAAACAATATCATAAAAACACACACCTTTTTGACAGAGAAAGGGAAAAAATAGACATCATGCTGAATAAAATTAGCTCAAAATTAAGCGTAGAAACATATATTTTGCACAGATCTTCCCCGATAAAGCTTCAAACGCTCAACCCCGGGCCTTAGTCCATTGTCCGTAACCTTCAAGCGATAGATAAGAAATGAGACTACCGAGCCAACAAAATGTGTCTATATCATCCTGAAATGTTTTTAACTATACACTTGTATTAGGTCTAGATCGGTGATGGTTTCTTCCTCTTATCCATTTTTGTCCTAGTATACTAAGTTTTAACCATACAGGAAGAACCCCCTCCCACACACAAGGGATTGTGGATGACATGACCCGCGCTTACTATAATTGGGTTACGATGCCGATCTCATAAAAATGACGTTATCACTTCTTCTTGTGATTTTCAGAATGAGCTTTTTTTGAAAAAAAAGAAGAATAAATTGGACAAATTAATAATAAAAAAATCAATAAACCGTGTTGCAGTTTGAGTTGGAAGCGTGTCTATTTTTTAGAATGACGTCGAAAATGGTAACGTCATTAAATATATTTATGACATTGTTGAGGTATTTAAGCAGCTCACCAAAGTAACGAAAATGATTGATTCAATAACCAGCACTCTACAAGGTTTTACGTCCCTCGGAGTGATGGAATTCATGAACTGTATATTACTCGAAATGGATCGCTGAGATCCATATCGAACTTGACCCCTCGGAGATTCACCTCGGTTTTTATTCAAAGAAACGCTTTAAAAAGAATAATTATCACAATCAGAATGCAGCGGGGACACTACTTGCTTTTTTTTCAGAATTGATAGGTCAGTTTCCATGGCTTCTCGTTAAAAGCAAGGATTGGAATTTCGGTATACGGGTGATTGTGTTGAATAGTTTAATGACGATTTGCGCTTCGGCAATTCTCAACTACAAGGTGCGCAGTTTGACGTCAGGTGTGCGGGAAATGGAATGAAATATACATTTTTAATTTTTGGATTCTGAAATATGATCGGTAGCCATTTTCTCGCTATTGTTTGTTAGAACTGTTCGATTCCCACCACATTATTCAATGGTGACAATTATTTGTGTCGTTATGAATCGCAGCATTAGTTAAAAATGATGTCGAATAACACATCATGTGGCATGTCCCGTCCATTATCACTGTCAAGTTCTGTCATAACTATGAATGATGTTTTCAATTTTTCTTCGTATTAGAAAATAAATCACTCATCACGCTTCAAACCACTCTTAAACTCCAATATTAAATCGCTGGTAATTTACAATGAAACGTGCAAGGTTTACGAGCGTACTGTAATTTTCTTCTCCTCTTCCCCCTCTCACTATAGTGTTTCTACTTATGTTAACACTACAGTTTGTTCTATAGTGTTTACACACTCTATAACATATTACAAGTAGCTGTGTTCCATTACTGAGTACCGTTACGTGTTACACGTGTAGGTTGAGCGACACCGCGTCGATGATAACGTTCTGTTTAAAGATATAATGTTTACCACGAGGGAATGTAAGTTTCTCTTTATCTGCATGGATAATCTGTATAATTAAGTTAACATAACAATTGTTAACATTTTGTACACTGTATGTGTGCATTGAAGCGATACGTGTGAGTATGTTAACTTCAAGCTCCCTATTATTTTGTTGCCAAATTCGTGCAAATTCCGCACTGCTCAACTATGATTTCATACTAAATCTTCCAAGCCCTTTTCATCTAGGGTTGGTGTTACTACAAAATGTGTTATTAAACTGAGCACTCGTGTATTGGTGTATTCAGGTGTTGATCGCATTGGGACATAGTCCTCAATAATATGCCTGATTATGATTAATGGTTTAATGGATGCCACATCGCAAATCTTATACTGAACAACCTCTTTTATAGCAACATGTGGCAATTCGCCGTGCATCGCCTGTATATGTACACACCACTGGATGCCCCCAGACAGGGATACGCGAAATTATCGCTTCCTATAAATTGGCGACAATTTGCTAATTGAATCAGATCAAATAATCAGTATAATAAATGTTATCGTCAGGCAGACGTTACTAAAGACAACAACATTTTATGGTTCGACAAATTTAATTGTAGTATGCTCCAAATACCTGATTTTGAGACTATGAAACGTGTTTCATAAATTTATAACAAAACTCAAACCTGTAGGCGACTTTAACGCATTTAAAAAAGTATTCAATTTTATATAAAAAAAAAATTCAATTGAATTCGAGTGGTCAATACTTCTCTTTAACTCAAAGGCGTATAGGCGCCTGTAGAAAAATAAGTGCCACAGTACAAGAACTATATTTAGCGGAATTTTCTAAAAATAGTAATTTCGATCGATTTCCATGCCTATTTAAGAAAATATGTTTATCAGTTCCCAGACTGATGTTGCTATGGCTTGCTGATTCATATTTTGAGTGGAAACAAATCTTCGCGTATATCGGCATTAATAATAGTGGTAATTATACACTATACAGTCGTGTTCATATAAATTGAATTTTTATTTTCCAGTGCCTATAGTTTCGACTTTAATAGTCTATTGACGCTGAACTGGGGAAAAAAGCGGGTGTTACAATCTTGTTTTCCTTTGAGTGTATGCTGAACGAGGTGAAAAACATCCGCGAACAGGAATAATGGGATCATTTGAATGAGTAGGATGGGAAGGCACATATGCTGACACCATTAATTCGCCATTGTTATCACAGGAGGAAGTGTTAGCATCTGTCCACATCACAAATTGATGACAGACTCGGCTATCTACGTCAACTTTTTGCCGCATCATCGTCTGATGAATCGCGTGTCACACAATGAGTCCGGTGGCAATCAGCCCGACACAAGATGTTCGTTTTCAAGTTTATGGAGACAATGGTCACATGACATCCCATAACGGTCACATGACATCCCATTTCTTTTAATCTTAGTGACAAGTGTGACATTTACGGAAATATGATTTTCTTCAATCCAATGTAGTAGTTTAATAGACTGTATAAGACGCCAAGCACTGCTCCGTCGAATATCTTATATGTAACCATGGGAACCTTCCATTCAAATATTTTGTTTTATAACCAGTGTTCACAAATAAATATATGATTGAAGTAAGTAACATATAATGAAAAATGGAGAATTTCTCTATTTTTTCAAAAAAATGGATGGAAAAAAAAATTATACTACGCCTTGTAATTGGGAAAGGAGGCTACAAATAGATGATCAAAAACTAATACCTTTATTTGTGTACGTATACGTGATTAATGCACGTGGCGACTTAGTTTCACAAATTGTGTACGATTAGCACAAATTGCATTATCCGTTACAATGTGACAACATGATAGACAAATTATTTCTTTAAAACCGTACTCAGTGTATTCAATTTTAACTATTACTTTGCAGGAGCCTAAACACGACGCGTTTAATGAAAACTAAAACATTTTAACAACCTAGACACAGAGAATGAAAATAAAATGTGTCGGCCGATATTTGATTATTATCGCCGCGGCTAATAATAAGGGATTTAGAAACATAACGAAATCGGACAAAGGAGTCGATTTGTCGACGGTACACGCCGATAGTTTTGAACTTCGCTGAAAACATGCAAATACACACTCGAGGCGTTTTTTTAAATATGGGTCACCCCGTATAAAGTGATAAACTGAAAAATTCATGTTTTATCCAACAGTAGCGAAATGTGTGAATAGCGCGAGAAATAAGCGGGCCTGTGGTGTTTAATGAATTGACGACAGCCTCGTTATAAATTGGACAATTAATATATTGTGAATTTCTATTATTTATAGTTCAATTTTTTTTTCATATCATATTTAATATCAAACAAATCTTCACACATGCTCAAAGTATTGATGTTTTGTTATTTTCATTTCGTCTTTCAGATCATTTTTTGCGGGTTTCTCGTAAATTTAGCCTCAAGCAATATTTTCAATATCGTACGGGATGATGAATGTATATCGGTTAGTTGCATTCATAACCGGACAGTCCCCCATATGCATGCTGCTAATGGATCTTGCATTATTGCACACTACACACACACACCTCTTAAATCAAAAATTCTCACCAAAAGCGTTTAGTTAGCAAATGCGTTTGCTGGTATATATCATTCTGCATACTGTTTTTAGTTTCTATTCGGACAAAGTCCGAAAACGGTGACTCGTTATAAGCTCTGCGTGCTCGTGCGTCTGTCTCGGACTCAGTACTGGAACCGTTCACGTCCATGCTTCACATATACGCGTGCATTTTTACGTTTAAAGGTGCAAAAAAAAAAAAAAAAAAGTATTTCTGTCATTCCGGAACCGGATCTCGATTTATGGACGAGTTTCGTTCAAATTTGGATCATACACCAGACATTATGACGGGACCTTGTTGCACGACTGTTTGAATTGCAGATCAGATTCAAAATGCCCGCCTGGTGGTCATTTTTTTTTTTATGAATTCTTTCCAGGAGCCATATATATCTGACATAATTCGACCGATGGTGTTCAAACTTAATACATACATGGATTCGTTCAGCGACCCAATTCAAAATGGCCGAATGGCGTTAACTGTAATGCTTACGAAACATTACGAAACTGGATCAAACCAAACTTTACATACATGTTATACGGCATGTCAAATTGTAATTCAAAATGGCTGACTGGTTTCAGTTTTGTTTGCTATTGCACGACATGAACCATGTCCATGCATTGTCATTACATGTACTTAATACACAATCTTTCTTTCTTCCCCACGTTAAACGTTTCCCTTCACGGAGGACTAATGTCCTTGCTAAGTTACTTACATTAACTTGAAATTAATACTTGATATAAATTATCAGAAATTTAACTATCATCTATCTACGGAGAAATGTGTGGTCGTATAAAACAAATTTTTGAAAACACAGAAACACAATGGCCCGAAATGCCACATGTTACTAACACACGTTAACAGGTGGTTCAGTGATAATTAATTAATTCTATTGAAACAAATTGTACATTAATATCTTATTTTTCAAACATGGTGTATTTTTGTAGAATTAACCCAGCCCTCCCCACTCCAAAACCGCAAATGTATTTTACACTGGAAATTACAATTTGCGAGTGACACACATTTTGAATTTAAGATTGGCACATACGCCGTCGTATTGAACGCATCATGTTAGTATCGCGTTTCCACATATGTCCATATATGGGCAGACAATCTTAATCGATGGATGATGAGCCCGTCACGCGAACTTCGTAAAAGGTCAGCTGTTTCAGTCTGTCGCCCGTCAGGTCTATATCATACCCGGTGTTTGAGCAGGAAATTGAAAATGCTGCTAGATACCTTGATCAGACTGCTCAATTGCGTTAGATGAGAAGGGTAATTATAGTAATGTAGGACGTTGCCATCGTCACCTACTACACGACACCCCCGGGAATATAATGCATTATGTAAGCTTGCATTTGATAGGTCACCACAGACAAAATAAAAATGGAAGACGTTCTCTGATTGAATATTCGGGATTAATGCTTCCAAGTGAGCATAAAGACGCAGGATAATTGCAATATATTTACTGGAATAAGACTTTGCTAAGCATTAACTATGAAATACTGCGTAATAATAAGGGTATACAAATTGGCCATGCAAGGTCATGGATGTAATCTGCAAACCACGATCACGCGTTAACGAGTATTAATTCCTTGTATGCTACTCTGAAGAAAAAAATGGAGAAATTTCAGGAGTATTAAGTTAAATAGGAGTTTTAATGACAATCCCATTTGAACAAGTTCGAGATACTTCTTATGCTAGCAAATTTGGTGATTTGCTATAAATAGAAGTGAACTTGTAAACCCATATCCGAGTTCTAGTTTATTCAAGTGTGTCCGAAATATTATTTTATTTTAATATTTTACCATCGCAATTCGTTGAAAAAATCGCCTTCCCAGGAATATTTACATACCATGCAGATTACTCGGCAGACATCCAGGAATGAAATTGTTTAGCTATTATTACTACGTGTTATGTACTAAATTATATTATTTTTTCTGTTAAATAAAAACATGCATATAGAATTAGAATCATGATAGACATTTTAAAAGAAATATCCAACAAGACATCTACTATATCGCCTACAGCTAAAATCAGTTGAGTTTCAGAAGTGTACTCGCGTACCGCCAAAGACAAAGGTAAGCTGTTATTTCACAAAAAATCCATCATATTTTTATTACTAGTATGCCATCAAAGTAGGCACAATCGATCGAGAGCTGGTAGCGTGAGGAAGAACTCTCGTAACTAAATTCAGTTTGATGTTAGTTAGCCAGCATGCTACGACCACCTATTAATTTTCCTATTATCACGATAATTGTAGTAGCGACGATTACAGGGGATTAATTTCCCGTTATGGCCGACATGGGGCGTTGATTTCCGTGAAAATGTGTTAGGAGGACATGTAAATTGAGATAGGTTTTATTTGACGAAGGTGCCGCATACACTACTGTGCAAGGTTTATTTTAAATATTCAACGGTAGGCATGAACGAAGATTAATGTCATGGGTGAAAAACTAGCCTTATGCTCAAAACATAACGACTACCTGCATATGATATTTATTGGACATGTTTCAGCGTATGATGGAGGAGATGATTCTTGGAAAAAAATGATTTGTACGAGAGAAACAAAACCCTGAATAATTTAACCTTTCAATTCTCGACCTGACAACCGAACAATGTCAACTCCACAGTCAACGACTTCACAAACTATACCACCCGGCCATGGGTTGAGAAGTTCAAGTTCTAATAGCGAATGTCCTTTCAAATAACAAAATCTATATGGTGCATCGTTATATGTAAATATTTTTTAACAATGCACCCGATCAAATACCGCTGCGAACTTCAATAAAATAGTAAACAAAGCTGAAAAAAAGCAAATGCACTTCACTTTCTCGCCATATCATGGTTATAGTGTGTGTAAATATTGTTTTGTCGATGTTTGACGTAAAACCGTACACCCATCATCACACGAGTCAATTGTGTACTTTCGTTTTTCTCATAAAATAGTGATTTATTTTTGCATCATAAACGAACCTGTTGCTACAACGTTTTCCATTCATCATTCCCCGTTGTTGACTATTCATCTGATTCATGCGTGCCCTACAACCGTTTCGGCGTACAATTCTCCATTAAAATCCCATTCAAAACCAGCTTTGACAAATTTATGACCGAGAGATTATTGCAAAATAATAAACGGACGAATTTAACCACCATTTAACAAAGACCAATTTTAGCCGAATTATATATTTTTTTCTGCATGAAAATAATTATTGTAGAACAATTTCGTTGAGTATCTGTTGGTTGAAATTGCGTTAATTTGTGTGGCCAATTTCGCTCGGCGGTGAGATAATAAAAGGGCCGTCTCTGTATTGAGTATGGTCTTTTGAGGGAGAATGAAGGTCACGTTCTCATTTCCGAAATATGCGACCAAAGCTTGAAAAATTCAGTGACTATGTTTACTATATAATTTACGATTGAGATTTAGTGCTCTGAGTTAAATAGTTGTACGATGGATTCGCGTTGCAATGGACATGATTGCTTTTCCCCGTGGTAATTACAAAACAGTCATGCGTGATGACCTCCACTACTACGCGAACGAAATATTCCCAGAGCAGTTCGAAACAAATGAGCCTCAGGAAAATGTTTGCAAAAATTTCACAGAATTATTACCAAAGTTTAAAGTTGAACTTGGTCGGATTGTCCCCTCTTTCGCGTGAGGCAAAATTGTAATAACTTTGCTAAGCGCGGCTTCAAAGTATTTACATGCGAAGGTCGCGAACGACATGTTTTTTTTTTGTTCACTGTATCGAATAGGGTTAACTGCCGATGCGAACTATAATATACGTATTTCTTTCTGTAAACGTGATTATGTAGACGATGCTTTGCAGGTGATACATATATTAACTATTAACTCAGCATTCCTACTAACTACCGAGACGCTTTTGTCACTGTTTCAACCCCAGCACATTTGTGTTCTTGTTGTTCTAGCTTGTATAAAGCGTATCATATCTGACAAATGTAAAATGCGCACGAATTCATAATGCTGTTTTTCCGTGGCATTTATAAATTATGAACCTCTCTTATGCGTCATGCGTTCAATTTGTGATATAATAATAGGAACGGCTGGAATTCCCATTTACTCAGTTTTCTTCTTCTTTTTTTTATAACAAGCGAATTCATCATGAATTGATTGTATTATATATTCACGTTTGTCATGAAAACGATAAGAGTGTGGACTATTCGCGCTCAAAAACGCCTTGCTCGTATTGCAGAATGTTACCGCGCAAACGATTTGTAGACGTGTTTGTACATTTCCAATATGTTTTTCTGCGATAACTTGAAAGTAGTTCTTGCCTGGGCTTAAATATTGCATTTTGTGAGTTATAATTTTAGGAGGAACCTGCAAACATAGAATAAAACGAATCTGGATTGTTACTGCGCGCGAGTTGCCATTATTTAATATTGACATGAGATAGAATCAGCAGACGACACAGCAGACGACATTTGATGGTACCACTCGATTACCAAAGCGCATAGTTATGACATGTTACCTACATGGGCACTCGCCTATGTCACAGGCATTAATCAAACAGTACTGAGGGAGACAGTACAGAGTCAGTCTGAAACGCAAGTCTTTCATCTTAATTTCGTCGACCTACTACTCGCATACAGGGTTCACGGATAGTCATTGTACAAAAATGTTGTCTTTTCATGGAGGTCTAAAAAAATTGGAATGTATATGAATGGAACATGTCAGTAATACCCTTCCCCTCTACCAATGTGCTTCCATCCCGTGTAAGTAATTTCCATATTAATCCTAGCGGTACAGCAGCGTTAGTGATGGAAACCGACGTACAATGACATACCTGAGACACCATACGTGCCGTACTTTCAGCGACTAGGGGCAGGATAATACAGCTATAATCGGAACGCTATACATACGGTCCGAGCATACGGTTTAATCACACTGAAATCCCCCCCGGCTTTAATATTCGTATTTTCTCAACCAGTGATGATGTGTTATTTCTATTTGACGCATGCTTTTGCTTTCTGTGCATGTAAAGTTAGTGGGATTAAAAGTGTGGCCGTCTGGCGGCCTTTGTGAAGCCTGCAAAACCACTGACGTATCTTGTTTCGTGTCGTGTCGGGGATAATCATAATGTGGTATTTCCTCCTAAAAAATCAGTTTTAAATATATTCGTATTTTCTGTGTGGTACGTGCTTTTTCGTCTACAGAAAATAATATTATGGTTTGTTGGTCGTCAACTCTTTCTGAACCTGGAAACAATGAATGTAGGGCAATAGTGGACGAAAAGACGATTAGGAACAAATAATTAATTAATTAATCAATTAACTAACAAACTTACTGAATAAATAAATAAATATATTCATCAAGTTTATGAACATAAAAAATATTTCGTGACAAAAATAGTTTTTCCCTAAATGCTATCCATAATTTAAACTGTTAAGAAATAAAACAAAATAGGATAATTATTACAATTGCCGATCACTGTTTGTAAATCCTGTGCTCTTCTCTTTTCTTACCTGACCTGAATGTTTAACTGATTCGAATACTACTACGTCAGTCACACTTTCAAGATTTAAAGTATGCAGAAATGTACGCCTCCCTAGGAATCCATTCATACACAGTTCCGGAGTCAGCTGCATCCTATGAAAGCTGAGTGGTTTATCAGTACGAATAATCTAAGTTTCACCAAAAAAAAAAAAAAATTAAAACGAAAAGCGATGGAATCGTTCAGTGTATTTATACGTATATCTGGTGAACGGTAATAGATTTCATCAACCTCGTTTTCACTTTGAAGGTTTCATTGACCTCTTTTGTTTCATAATCAGGTCTTTTTTTTTCATTAGAGACCCCTGGCCCTTGACCCCCACCACCTTATTAAGCTTAGTCCCAAATGATACTGCGCTTGGGGAATTCGTGGAGTATATATTTATATAATATTTGATTAATATTGTGAATTCAATAGGAATATATATAGAAATAGAAATATATTTCATCAACTTGCATATTACATCACGCCACTCACATCGCTCTGTTCTTGTCGACGCTTCTTTGCTATGTAATATTACGGCGACGCTTGTTTCCATTGTCGTCTCACATGATACCGCTACGAAAACAGCAGTATTCTGGGAAGGTTATTTTTACCTTTCACTTGTGACATTATTGTTGAATTCGGGTTAAATCCACTGAACAATAAAGAACGCTAACTATGTCGAAATGATACGATAATGATAACACGAATGCGGTGGAATTACCAGCAGCTTATTTAACATAAGTAGGCTCGAGACGACTGGCGACACAGTGGTTTGGTCACTTCTGCCGTGGCAGATTTTCCTTTTGGTTCAGAAAACACATAGTTTGTTAATTTAAATAGTGTATGAAAATGAGGGTAAACATACTGTCGGCATATTTTAGTAAATATTCTAATATATATACAGATATATGATAATGTATATTATAATAATTCTAGTGTTATTTTAATCCCTTTGTGATCTCTTCACTCGTGACGATAGTGTATCCGAACTTCCATACGGCTTTTGTTGGTGTAGAATTGAACGAGATTTGCACGTTTTCGTTGGTTGCTATCGACAGTTTAGAATGGGTTGCTATGGCAACACCATTCACGGCGCGAAGAACTGTGTCAGTTTTGAAACGATGACAAGGCGGAAATGATGGAATAGTCCATTCTCCACTTGCACATAAGCAGGGGGTCTGGATGATGGTTTCATTATACCATCAGACACCGCGGTGTTCCGTTATAGAGTTTGATGTCACATAACCCAGGGCTAAGTGTAAAGATTGGTTATTTTGATTAATCTCCGACATTGCACATGGCACAGCCAAAATGTGTGCTTCTATATTGTAAGAAAGTTCTAACCGACCGCATTGAAGTCTCATTTAATTTTCAATACTATCGGTCCAGGTTATTGGGTTTCCAAAAATATAATGAAATGTAAATCAGTTGTCATTGTATCGTTGCGTTAGTTTCCATGGCGAAATTATTTTCTCATATCTAAAAACGTTACTTTGTGACATGGGCAGAACAAAATAATATATTATTAGTAATATGAATTATAATGACCTTCACAAACACATTTGAGATTGACCATTTGTCATTTAATGAAGGTAGTTTCCAATGTGGAATTCAATAGTATTTCCTGTGCTATATGCCCAATAACATGCTAAAACCTGAATTCAGCTTCAAACTCGTAAATCTGTGCTGATTGAATCACTAATGGCGAAATAATGAGAGGGGTTTCTCAACCTCGTTTCGTTGCCGGTTTCTATGAATTAAGTACAAATACTCTCGAATTCTAAAGGTTTGTGTCAAGTAGATTTTAGTTTTGTCCCGGTTTCTATATTTCATCGCTTTCGCCGCCATTTTGTGTGTTGGTACTCAAGAGTGACATATTGCATTATGGGAAATATTTCGACTGGTGGGACTCACCACCCAAACATGCGCAGCGCGACGACGGTACCGTTTTAAGTGAGTTCATAATTCATGCTGAATTTTAGAATGTGCACATATATCGGGTCGATTGTGATATATTAATAATTAATAAACCTTCTCATTAAGTATAGTGGTAAAATATTACCACACACACTAAAATGTTTAAAAATATTAGGATTCACATCGATAACACTATACAATGTATGTCTTTTCAGCCCATTTAACCAAGAAACATTTTAGACTATAGTTTCTCGAAAAAAATCCAGTGACTCATTTGTTTTATTATTTTGATTCTAATGGCATAAACTTGTAATGATGAAAATACGAAGAAAATGACGTGTTAAAATAAATATCGGTGGCATCTCAAATTCCACGTTCCCACTGGATCCAAATTATTATGGATCCCGTCTCACCCTAATATTAGAACTATACAGACCACATTATTGAAATTATATCAAGACGGTTCTGTTATGCACTGCATGTTTCTAGAAAACTTTCGCTTGCAAAGCTGGACTACTGTGCAATATAAATATACCTCTGTACTCTTTATAGTTGTGTCGACTTCTTTTTATTAATTCTCTAACTTTTATTAACCAGCATGTACCCACACTCAAGGCTAGTTCCCCTATCCACAAGAAGAAGATGGCGCCACGCACGATTCATGTTTCGCCGCTGATCAAAAACACTCGAAACACTATTCAAAGTTAAACTATTTTCAGTCCGTTGCCAGAAAACGATTGCCTTATCATTGAACACCATTCTGAAGATGCTTTATCATGAACGAGGTGTCTTGCTTCGCATAATTTGTGAAACAAACAAACAAACAAACAAACAAACACAATGGTGTCACCCATTCACCGGAAGTGCACCGTTTTCAAACTATTGTGGTACTCGTATATATAGTATATCGATAGAGCTCGCCTCGCGAGCGGCTTTCGGGCGCTCTCACTGCGCTCGCGAATATTTTACTAAACTATATTTACTTCTTTCAGTACCGATGGATATTCGGGAAATCGTCACATCCACTCCCGACTCCATCGTTTGCATGCAACCCGTGGTAACCACCAATTCATCTGCTTATAAACTCACGTCGATCTGCCTGACAGGCACGAACGTTTTCTGAAATTGTCGTCATCAATGTTGTTCATTACAAATCAAAACAAAGACTGTCACTCTAAATTGAATGTGGTTCGAGTTGGAACGTGTGTTTCACGGAAAATAATCGTCATTTTTGTGACATGCGCAATAAGCACAATCCGCTCTGACAAACGGGAGACAAAAATAAACCCGCAATGTTGTGTTAATTTCCGGAAGACGTCTCTAATCTAAGAAAACCTCATACCTTTTATGGTTATACAATACACCCATTTACGTCTCGATTGCTATTAATTAAGATTAACAACGTCAGTTACATTTTTTGTCAGTCCATTAAAGTTACTAATAAAATTATCTCTATTATCTTCGTCTTTTGTTTCACATCGATAACTCACCCGGGTTTCAAACAATACTTATAGGTAATTGCCCTGGGAAACCCCACTCCAACATGTTTTTTCCTGAGGTGTTAACGTTTTATCATTTCTTTCTGTATATAGGGGAAGCGGGCTTCCGTGGTCATGAGAAGGAAACTTGTACATTGTTGTCTTAATTTATTCCACGTCGAAAAAAGCAAATTACATATATTAGATGATTTACACAACCTACATTGTCACACTTATATATAATAAAAAAATTAATATAAAAATCTTTATTTTTGATACCATAAAAAAAGATGACAAGTAAGTGGCGACAATGATCTGTCTTAGTTCATGTGTGTGCCGCGTTTACATAGTATATATGTCATTCAAATTAAATTTACATATCGCTTATGGGTTGCCATGGATATCTATTAATCATAGCATTAATATTAATATTGACTGAAAATATAGTGATAAAGCGGGGGTATGAGAGTATACCGTTGGCACGAGTTTAAACACGTTCGTTAGGAACATGACGGCTTACTATATCGGAATATGAAAGAAACAAAAACTGATTTACCAAATCGATCAATACAGTGGCGATGTTGAATATAACTCTATTTTTTTAACAGAATTCGAGCTAACATCAAATGTGGTTTGAATTCTAACAGAATTAGACTGTCATATCTCACATATCGGATTGAGAATATTTGGTAAACAAAATGCCCTCTGTAAAAATGAATTAAATACCCAATTGAAATCTGAATTCCGCCACTTGTTGCTAAAAATAGCACAGATGACGTCACGGCCATCCACCACCTACGTCATGCTGGTCGTTCGTGATGAAAAGCACAACGTTCGTGAACACACTGGTCTTAACAAGCTTCAATAAACTTTAACTGCATTCTGTGACATTTTTCAAAGAAATTATCAACAGACAATAAAATCTATTCACTTTCCTTATCAACCCACGCCATTTGTTCTAACAAAATTATCACGAGAAATAACCCGCTCTTCTGCCCTGGTCTCCTCGGCTCGAGTCAAAGTAAACCGCGCTGAAACGAACCATGAATCCCATTCGAATCGTGACAATCGTTTCTGGGTGATTTCATTGTGTAAATAATTGCGGCATGTGTGCAAATTCTCCCAAGAACGCCGTTAAACTGATCTCGACTATCTATCAATAACGGTGTTGATGACGGCAGTCAATGGAAGCGGGATTCGTGTCACGCAAGAACCACGATTGGGTGGCGTGAACGAGGGTAGACTAATGTTAGCCGCCGCTGTCAGCACTCAATATTCTTTTCTGATTGATTGATTGATTAATTGAATGATTTTTTTTATTTATTTGTGTACAAGTAATTTTAACCACGCAGCATATTTTGTGATATCACTGCAGGACAAATAATGACAAAAACGTATGACCATGCGTACATATTCATCGACGAATTACAAATAACACATAATTACAAATATGATATGTAAGTTATAAAAGTAATCAGAAAATAATTAACATAAAAATATCTTTAGATGCGTTTTAAATGACAAACGTAATTTAATATTGAGGTTATCTTACAATGAAACGGGGGGTTCCTTGAATATGTGAGTGCTCAAAGCACGTGAGTTGGATTTCAACGAGTGTTCTTGTGTGAATCAATGAGTCTTGATGTACACTTGCTGAAATAACTAAATCGTTATACGGCAGAAAAAGTGCGACTTCGAATACATTATAGACAAAACACTATCCATGCGTCTTCATTCGGTTTCTAGAAATTTCGAAGATGCACATACATGGCGTGAATTGTTACTCAAATTGTATATATCAGATATGTATATATTTCCAAGGCCTAGGTGACGGCCATGTCTATATACTCATGACTGTGACGGTCCACATCACATTCGTTCTCTCATGGAGCCAAGCTTCCTGGTTCTCTGGAGTACAGCCATCATTGAGAATACTAGATTCCCATGAGAGCATTAACGGCGGTGAGCGTGGTTTGTAAATTATCATGACAATGTACATGACAATTTTGTCTTAATTGTGTGTTTTTTCTAGACTGAAATCAATATGCCATTAGTCACACTTCTAGAATTAATTAATTTAATCTTTTCTCCTACATAGTACTCAACCCACAGTTTGTGTTAACGAATTAAGTTGAGTAATTCTCTATTAATGCTTGTTTTGCGTCACATGGACAAGTCGATGTCCCCTTAAAGATTACGTTCGATTGTTTTTCACCATTCTGTCGATTAATTACTCAACACAATACGGATGCACGAAACATCCCAACGCATAGATACAACATGCAATGGTACACTGAAAGTTCATTATCAAATGTGTTATCGTTGTAGATTCCACGATAGTGTTGACGCGACTGCTGGGCTCATTAGAAAAACGAACGCACATGCTGCAGTGATTTCAAAGATATGACGTAGTATATCCTTAATACCCCCAAGTTGTCGTCACTGATAATGCGTTTTTCGGCAAATTTTTATCAATCAATCAATCAATGCCCAATTAGGCCATGCATTGAATAACCGGTGTTAGCAGGAAACGGGGGGGGGGAGGATACACTATGTAATAAAGATTGGAAGACGGTGTCACTGGCTTGCAAAATTTAGTGCTAATTACGGTATTAACTATCAAAAAATCAGTATATTATGCTTATTTGCGTCATTAATTGTTATAAAAGCAATAACATATTTCATTCACGGTATAGATGGTAAAATGTTCATTCTGCTTCTTCTTTTTTTTCAGTCGGAGACGATGACGTCACACAAGGTGCGCACAACCTACGTAAATACGAATGGCCTTGCCCACGCACTGTGGTGCCAAGTATAGATACAGTAACACCATCTACGTAATAAGTTGAGGATCTTTCCCGTGGAGAACGCGGCATGTTGGCGTCGTTTAGGCAACTGCACACGGACACATGTGGTACTGAATACTTCCGGTGGCTAAAGGTCTCATCGGTCACATAGTAGATAAGTGTAATTCTCTTAGATGCTTGTTGCCACGGTGACAGTTGTGTTGGACATATATCTCCGTATTCCAGTATTTATTTGGAGTCTAATACAATAGCAGTGACGTGAAACTGCGCGGGGTCAGAGAGGGCCAATCACTGTGTGTAAAATATACGGAGAAAACGAAGACGTATTGGCGATGAACCTCGGGGGAGTGTTGTCGAGACGTCGAGCTGATCAGAGGCGATTTACAATTATTTAGTTGACGTCGCTGAATTGAAAATCAACTCAATAAAAATGTGCTATGGCAGGAAATGCTATCACGTTCTCGCCCGGGTTACCATCGCAACCATCTATACTTAGCTTTGACAACTGTCTATCCCTTTAATTACGTTTTCTTTCGAGATGAAAATTCGGATGATGATGATGATTAAATAACTGGAACAGAATGAATGAATGAATCATAGTCAGTCGCCGCTAAATTTAAATTTACAAATTCTGAACCAGAGATATAGTTGAAATAATCTAGCACTGCCCGCTCACATGGATCATATTTAAAATAAGTATTTACTAAAGAACGTTTTCAATTTTTGTGAACCGTTTGAAATTAATTCAATGGCTCATTGCCATTTGTTTGTGGTTGTAATAGTTCCCAAGTGTTTGAAGCCCCATCGTGAACGCACTTCCAAAGTATATCTCGTATTGAAATGAGTTGTTAATTCACGCATTGGAAGCAGTCGCACGCCATACTACACAGTATCATATCTCCGAAACACAGACACAATCGCATTTACAATTGCCGTAAGGTTGTATGAAATCCGGCTTATTTTCAAACGTGTAAGCGCTGAAGTCAGTGAAATGTCACACAAAGTTCTAAGTCACAAATAAACTGCTCTCGTCAAATTGTGTGTCACGCAATTGTTCAATTCTTACTGGGGATTGAATTATATTCCCTGTAGTTCCCGTACGGACACGTAATAAATGTACTTTCTCCAAAAATATGGGTAATTTGCTTTAAGTTCGTTTTCATGAGCATTCTTTATCTCGTTTTTCCTGAAATTAAACTGTAATAGTATTGATCACTTTTCAAATACGTGCCACAGATTTAGATTTTGTTATTGGGAGATGCAGGCAGCACAGAAAACAGGTTATTTATCAGTTTCGTATAATTGTAAAACCAGAAGAAATAAGATTATTCATTAGGCGTGATTCATTATAACGCCATCCAGGCACATAACTCTTCACATTGTCTCTAATTATTTGAAGTTTATTCAAAAAATAAATCGTTGATACACCACTGCTGCATATCATCTTTTAAAAACACTTTCACACTAAATATTCAAGTTTATATGATATTCTTAATTTAAACCATATACTAGTATGTGGATAAAACCCACAGCTTGAGCGAGAATAATCCACATGACGTTGGTGGCGCTGTTCATACCATATGGCCCACATTGTCCTGGTCTCACATTCAAATTGAAATAGTTTTGTCCCACACACTAACGATTCATACTGTACGTAACCAAATCACATAGCAACAAGAAATTAAATTACTGAATCAAATTCACATGTCTACATATTCTATTATTACTATCTATGTACTAAGTCAATAAAGTGTCACACAATATATTGTACATAAGTTACATACGTCGCATGGGACTCACATAGAACACAAAGTGACGCGACGACAGTGGCGCTTTAAATGGAAACTGAATATGCCCTGCTTTGCGGCATAGTTGCCACTGGCCTTGCTTTGCGGCATAGTTGTCGCTGGCCATGCTTTGCGACATCATTGTACCTATATTACCCAAACTCAAAACATTTATTGATTAGTATGTATGTATGAGTTTTGACGATTTTCGTCGTCGCTGCGACTGTCTACACGATGAGGCATTGACCAAGTACAACGAAAATCATTACACATTTATAATATGATCTGACAGCGATAAATTGCGACAAGAAGAACAAGTTATATTTACCGATGAGGGCGCTCTTGGAGTATTTCAAAGGCATTCTATCAAACAGCGCGGGCGACTGATAACTACATACGTCTGTTCAGAATTTGGATAACTACACTACACTACACTACACTACACTACACTACACTACACTACACTACACTACACTACACCACACCACACCACACCACGCCAGGCTACACTGCACTGCTTTGCACTACACTACACTACACTACATTAAATTACACAGCGTTACATTTAAAATTATTTAAATATCAGAGCTCGCAAAAACGATATAATGTGTTTTATCTATGTCATGTGATTTCAAGTTAAACATATTGTTCCATCCTGAAGAAATATAAAACACACATGGTCAAAAATGCCTTTATAGCACATTACCAGTGGTAACTTTGCTGCAAAACAAGGCAAACAACAACAACTATGCCACAAAGCAAGGCCAGTGGCAACTATGCCGCAAAGCATGGCCAACTATGCTGCAAAACATGGCCAGCGACAACCATGTCGCAAAACAAGGCCCTTGGCAATTATGTCGCAAATCAAGGCCAGTGGCAACTATGCCGCTAAGCATGGCCAGCGACAACTATGCCGCAAAACACGGCCAGTGAGAAAATGTCAAACTGTTTGCGTATAAGACCTAATAATCGCGCAGTTCATATTTTGTCTAAACTGCATCATGAATCAGTGTGTACTTTGCTGTAAATAAGTATCCAGGGAACGTATGTTAAAGTTGCTTATCCTGGTTCATAGCTGGTCCTGGATTTACTTATCCTCTTCTTTACTAAATCACCTCTTTCTAGTTGCATGGTTAAATATCGCACTTTCCCTTATTGTATTCCTGGAAATTGTGCAATATCATTGTCACTTATTGGTGATTTTTCTATCATTATTTAAAGATAAAATTCGCAATCACAATCTCGGTTTTTGTGATTCGCATGAGAGCGGGGCATTGTACAAATGCAAATTTTGTAACGACGTCCATTAGACGTGACACGCACGGTTAACATTTCAATATGACAAGTGACTCACACATGTCTCAAATCTTTTTACATTTAATTTAATTTTAATTTATTAAAATATTTACATTTGGTTTAATTTTAATTTATTAAAACAATGATAACTTGACAAGGACAACAGAGAACTGACGTACTGTCTAGATTGCAATATATTATCAGCCCATGACCGGGGAAACGATATGGCTGCACCACACTCAGCAGTGGATACGTTCGCGATCAACTGCAGAAAAAAATCTCCGCTTAGCCAATAGTAAAGCGCCATTTGGTCGATTCGCCGAAAAGTAAGGGAATTCCTGGAACTTCCTGAATATGCACACACAAAGTCACAAATAAGCTGCTCTCGTCAAATTGCGTATCACGCGACAATTTTTTCAATTCTTACCGGGGATTGAATTATATTCCCTGTATTTCCCGTACGGACACGTAATAAATGTACTTTCTCCAAAAATATGGGTAATTTACTTTAAGTTCGTTTTCATGAGCATTCTTTATCTCGTTTTTCCTGAAATGAAATTAGAGAATAACCCGCATGACGTTGGTGGCGCTGTTCATACCTTATGGCCCACAATGTCCAGGTCTCACATTCATATTGAACCGTTTTGTCTCATACACAAACGATTAATACTGTACTTAACCAAATCACATAACAACAGGAAATGAAATTACTGAATCAAATTCATGTCTACATATTCTATTATTACTATATGAGTCAATAAAGTGTCACACAATATACTAGTATTTTCATAAGTTACATTCGTCGCATGGGACTCACATAGAACACAAAGCGACACGACGACTCTGGCGCTTTTAATAAAAACTGAATATGCATAATTGCAAATGTAAAAAATTCAAGATGTCTACATGATGAGACATTGACCAAGTACGACAGTCGTTATAACCACTACACTACTACTCTATACAAAACGATAATATTCTCGACTCTGTTCAAAGTATAACCCACACCACACTCCACTCCGCTACACTACACTACACTACACTGCGCTGCCCTGCATTACACTGCACAAAACTATAATATTCTCCACTCTGCTCAAAGTATAACTCACACAACAATCCACTCCACTCCACTCCACTCCACTACACTACACTACACTACACTACACTACACTACACTACACTACACTACACTACACTACACTACACTACACTACACTATTCCACACTCATTATCTTTATAGATAGCTATAACTACAAGTTTATTTAGTACTGTATTTTCAGAGATTTCGGAATGGTATATATGTGTTTAATTGAAAATTATATGTAATCAATATATAATATAAAAGTCCCAAACTGGCGCTAATTCTCATTCAAAAACAAAACAAAAACAACTTATTATTCTGTTGCATGTTATGTGTGTGTTCAAATATAATAATTGATTTGAATTTTTCCTATAAGATAAACCAAGGTTTACACTATTCGCATCTTATTTCTTAGCATCATTAAATAATATATCTCTCGCAGTATTTTATTTAAGATATTTTGATATTTTATATATAAAATATTACGTAAGTGTATAAACGGTGAAAAAGCCGGATTACGCCGTTTGGCTGTTTATACACCTACATACTACACTGTAACCTCAATATAATGAACACCTTTATCATGAATTTCCTGATATAATGAACACATAGCATGTCTCTCGCTCACAACAAATCCAATGTATTATGTGCTTCATTGTAGCGAACATTTCACTATAACAAACTAATTGTATGTCCCCCAAAAAGTTCGTTATAACGAGGCTACAGTGTATTTTATTTAATTAGCCCCCACCAGGACAAAATCCAGGAGGGGGCTTGTAGTTTCGCCTTCATCAGTCCATCCGGAATGATTTCTCGGAGATGACTGAACCGATTTTTTTTAAAACTTGGTACAAAGACTTAGTGGTCAACCATATATGTGCATGTCAATTTATTTTCCGATTCGATAAAATATGGCCAACTGGTGGTCATTTTAATGCCAAATTGAGTCAAATTCGGTCCCTGTGCGTTCATCGCCACTTGTTTTACTTTTTTGAAATGATCAAATATGGCCGACTGGCAGCCATTTTGATTGTTAATCATGGCTTTTGTCCGTTCATTGATATTTCTCAGAGATGCCTTGACCGATTTCAATGATACTTAGCACAAAGACACAATGGGGAGGTGTACATATTCACATGGATTTATTGTCTGATTTGATAAAATATGGCTGCCTGGCGGCCATTTTGAATGTCAGAATCCAGATTTTTGGGTGTGTTCATCATCATTTCTCGGAGATGCCTGGACCGATTTTGCTGAGACTTGGTACAAAACCAGAGTGACCATTCGTACAGATGCACATTGATTTATTTTTTCAAGAAATCAATTAATGAGCCCATTTTAATATGTAATTATTAATTTGAATTCTTGATAATATCTTGTGAACTAATAGTCCAAATTAGACCAAACTTGGTAGAGACTTCATTTGTCAATATAAGATAAATGCTATGCAATATTGAGTTTCAATTTAAATAACGAGCTTATTTGCATATTTAATGAATTTTGAATTTTTGGTGATATCTTGTGAACTAATAGTCCAAAGGAGACCAAAGTTGGTATAGACATACGATATGTGCTATGCAATATTGAGTTTCAACTTAATTAATGAGCTAATTTGAATATTTAATTAATGTTGAATTGTTGTTAATATCTTGTGAACTAATAGTTCATGTATTTGCTGTTTAATATTGACTCAATTAAATTTCCATATTCAATTGATTGCGAATTTTTGTTGAAATTGATGCAAATTTTACCAAATTTAATATAGATGTTCTAGCTTCCTGCCCGATTTTATACAT
Source organism: Saccoglossus kowalevskii (assembly GCF_978046115.1). Lineage (NCBI taxonomy): Eukaryota > Metazoa > Hemichordata > Enteropneusta > Harrimaniidae > Saccoglossus > Saccoglossus kowalevskii. The sequence continues at coordinate 11,092,960 of NC_140648.1, read as the reverse complement.
ATACATATAAACTTTATGATTCTATGCCAACTATAGTCACATCTGACAAGTGTATGCTTGGATTATTATACAAACTGCGAAAAAATAATATATCAGGAAATATATTCAAATCATTATACCAAAATGATGTTGGTTGTGTTAAGTTAAAATCAGGCCTTACTACCTTCTTACCAGTTATAGGGGCATAAGACAGAGTAATGGACTGAGCCAACTTTTATTTTACATATATATCAATGACATCAAAAGATACATTAATTTATCATAAAATGACCTACCAACACTTTTAACTAGTCCCAACTCTTGTTTATTACATACAGATGATCAAGTATTACCCTCAAAGTTAAAAAATGGCCTTCAAAATGCAAACATATTGTAAAATACGGAACTTGAAGTAAATGTCTCAACAAATCTAAAATCATGATTTTCAATATATCCGACAAAACCAAAACAAAATATAAATTTGTAAATTAATGAACAAGAACTGAAAATGCATCTTCATACGATTGAAACCAAACACAAATGAAAGCTTTCTTCAAAATAAAACAATTGCTATACTCTGAAACAATATTCCAGTCAAAACATACGTAAAACTATTGATAGTATGGTTACACCTATCCCGATCTATTGCAGGGAAATATGGATGAGTGACTGTGTATTACCAATAAAACATATTTTTAATAGTGAAGAAATTTCATAACAAATTATATATATACATATTACAGATAAACTGTTAAAAAAATACGAGCTGCGCCTAAATAAACATTTTTTGTTCATTCTATTTTAGCACTTTTCTACTTCCTCACTTTTTCATCTTTATCAAGGCATTCTATATATACTTATACATATTGAGTGCATGAGTTGAACAGGAGAATTTAACAGTAGTTATTTTTTTTCTTGGCATATCAAATTCTTCACCCAAAGATAACATGTCAATAACCCAAGGGTGGGACATGACGAACTGACGGTGTTGAAAATATAAAAGCTGCCTCAATGCTCCACTAGGGGGCTCCATTTTATTTTACTCCAATCCATTAATAATGTTTGATTCTCATACAAAAACAAATAATAATAAATATAAAATTTACAAGCTTGTTAACAATAGAAAGAAAATTAGAATGAGATTGAAAAATAGTAGTCAGAAGAAAAGAGACACTAATCTAGTTCAACCTAAAAATGTGTAGGTTAAACGACAATATTCATCACATCTACCGGGAACCCAAGACCCGTCCTCGCATCATGACAACGTTTTCCATAGCCCAGAATTAATTACCTATGCAAATACGACTGCATAGTATAGTACTGATGACAAATGGTCGTACTTCACCTACGTGGAGACAACCCCATGCCGGAATAGACGGGCGCGGTCACGACTGACCCCAGACTTCAGAAGTTGCTACGATGTCACGTGAAACGTTCATGATGACACTGCACCGGCGCGGGGGTCAAATGAGTTGACAAAATATCACCAGGAACACCGCACTGCGACTTTGGAATATTTACGAGCTTCCGACAATGCGTTTGACATCGAGGTGTCATTTCTCAAATTAAATGCCAGGTACGTAAATATATTTAACTACATTATTCTGTTTTTTGAAATGGTAGTAGATTATTTTTGAATAGAACATTAGCTTTTTTTCAGAAGCGAGATTACGTTAGTGCCTGCCATTGCGAATTTACATGTACTGACTAGCACTGACTTGTAAACACACGTGTACAATCAAACCCGAGTGTTGCCATGGGTGGCTACCAACTCCCACGTTCAATGCAGGTTTTAACTTACAAAGTCATTCACTAAAAACATACAAATTAAAAACTGGTGATGATTTCCACTTTTTTCCCAGCTTATGTCGGTTCCCTAGGGCTAGGTTCGCGCTCAACTGGAGAAAAAAAATCTCCGCTTAGCCAATAGTAACGCGGCATTTGGTCGATTCGCCGAAAAGTAAGGGAATTCCTGGAACTTCCTGAATATGCACACACAAAGTCACAAATAAGCTGCTCTCGTCAAATTGCGTATCACGCGGCAATTTGTTCAATTCTTACTGGGGATTGAATGATACTCCCTGTATTTCCCGTACGGACACGTAATAAATGTACTTTCTCCCAAAAATACGGGTAATTTACTTTAAGTTCGTTTTCATGAGCATTCTTTATCTCGTTTTTCCTGAAATGAAATTAGAAAATAACCCACATGACGTTGGCGGCGCTGTTCACATCTGACAAGTGGAAGCTTGGATTATTATACAAACTGCGAAAAAATAATATATCAGGACATATATTCCAATCATTATACCAAATGATGATAGTTGTGTTAAGTTAAAAGCAGGCCTTACCACCTTTTTACCAGTTATAGGAGCATAAGACAGAGGAATGGACTGAGCCAACTTTTATTTAACATATATATCAATGACATCAAAAGATACATTGATTTATCATAAAATGACCTACCAACACTTTTAACTAGTCCCAACTCTTGTTTATTACATACAGATGATCAAGTATTACCCTCAAAGTTAAAAAATGGCCTTCAAAATGCAAACATATTGTAAAATACGGAACTTGAAGTAAATGTCTCAACAAATCTAAAATCATGATTTTCAATATATCCGACAAAACCAAAACAAAATATAAATTTGTAAATTGATGAACAAGAACTGAAAATGCATCTTCATACGATTGAAACCAAACAGAAATGAAAGCTTTCTTCAAAATAAAACAATTGCTATACTCTGAAACAATATTCCAGTCAAAACATACGTAAAACTATTTGATAGTATGGTTACACCTATCCCGATCTATTGCAGGGAAATATGGATGAGTGACTGTGTATTTAAAATAAAACATATTTTTAATAGTGAAGAAATTTCATAACAAATTATATATATACATATTACAGATAAACTGTTAAAAAAATACGAGCTGCGCCTAAATAAACATTTTTTGTTCATTCTATTTTAGCACTTTTCTACTTCCTCACTTTTTCATCTTTATCAAGGCATTCTATATATACTTATACATATTGAGTGCATGAGTTGAACAGGAGAATTTAACAGTAGTTATTTTTTCTTGGCATATCAAATTCTTCACCCAAATATAACATGTCAATAACCCAAGGGTGGGACATAACAAACTGACGGTGTTGAAAATATAAAAGCTGCCTCAATGCTCCACTAGGGGGCTCCATTTTATTTTACTCCAATCCATTAATAATGTTTTATTCTCATATAAAAACAAATAATAATAATAAATATAAACTTTACAAGCTTGTTAACAATACTATAATAGAAAGAAAATTAGAATGAGATTGAAAAATAGTAGTCAGAAGAAAAGAGACACTAATCTAGTTCAACCTAAAAATGTGTAGGTTAAACGACAATATTCATCACATCTACCGGGAACCCAAGACCCGTCCTCGCATCATGACAACGTTTTCCATAGCCCAGAATTAATTACCTATGCAAATACGACTGCATAGTATAGTACTGATGACAAATGGTCGTACTTCACCCACGTGGAGACAACCCCATGCCGGAATAGACGGGCGCTGTCACGAGGGACCCCAGACTTCAGAAGGTGCTACGATATCACGTGAAACGTTCATGATGACACTGCACCGGCGCGGGGATCAAATGAATTGGCAAAATATCACCAGGAACACCGCACTGCGACTTTGGAATATTTACGAGCTTCCGACAATGCGTTTGACATCGAGGTGTCATTTCTCAAATTAAATGCCAGGTACGTAAATATAATTAACGACATTATTTTGTTTTTTGAAAAGATAGTAGGATATTTTAGAATAGAACATTAGCTTTTTCTCAGAAGCGAGTTTACGTTAGTGCCTGCTGTTGCGAATTTACACTTACTGACTAACACTGACTTGTAAACAGACGTGTACAATCAAACCCGAGTGTTGCCATGGGTGGCTACCAACTCCCACGTTCACTGCAGGTTTTAACTTTACAAAGTCATTCACGAAAAACATACAAATTAAAAACTAGTGATGATTTCCACTTTTTTCCCAGCTTATGTCGGTTCCCTAGGGCTACTTCGCGCTCAACTGTAGACAAAAATCTCCGCTTAGCCAATAGTAAAGCGCCATTCGGTGGATTCGCCGAAAAGTAAGGGAATTCCTGGAACTTCCTGAATATGCACACACAAAGTCACAAATAAGCTGCTCTCGTCAAATTGCGTATCACGCGGCAATTTGTTCAATTCTTACTGGGGATTGAATAATATTCCCTGTATTTCCCGTACGGACACGTAAATAAATGTACTTTTTCCCAAAAATACGGGTAATTTACTTTAAGTTCGTTTTCATGAGCATTCTTTATCTCGTTTTTCCTGAAATGAAGTTAGAGAATAACCCACATGACGTTGGCGGCGCTGTTCATACCATATGGCCCATATTGTCCTGGTCTCACATTCCAATTGAACCGTTTTGTCTCATACACAAACGATTCATACTGTACGTAACAAAGTCACAGAACAAGAAATGAAATTACTGAATCAAATTCACATGTCTACATATTCTATTATTACTATCTATGTACTAAGTCAATAAAGTGTCACACAATATATTGTACATAAGTTACATACGTCGCATGGGACTCACATAGAACACAAAGCGACACGACCACTGTGGCGCTTTAAATAAAAACTGAATATGCAAAAAAAGCAAAAGTAAAAAATTCAAGATGTCTACACGATGAGACATTGACCAAGTACAACGACAGCCGTTATAATCTCACGGCGACAAATTTCGACAAGAAGAACAAGTTATATTTACCGATGAGGGTGCTCTTGAAGTATTTCCTTAAAGCAGTGATAGACATTCCACCACACAGCGCGGGCGACTGACATACGCCTGTGAATTTGAATAACTACACTACACTACACTACACTACACTACACTACACTGCATTACACTACACTAAACTACACTGCACTACACTGCGCTGCCTTGCATTACACTACACAACACTACTGTAACACAATTCTACAGAAAACGGTAATATTCTCCACTCTACTCAAAGTATAACCCACACTACACTACACTACACTACACTACACTACACTACACTACACTACACTACACTACACTACACTACACTACACTACACTGTACTGCACTGCGCTACACTACACTGCACTGCACTACACTCCACTACCCCACACTGCACTACACTACACAACACTACACTACTCTATACAAAACGGTAATATTCTCGACTCTGCTCAAAGTATAACCCACACTACACTCCACTCCACTCCGCTACACTACACTGTGCTGCACTACACTGCACTACACTACACTACACTACACTACACCACACTGCACTACACTACACTACACTACACTACAATACACTACACTACACTGCGCTGCCCTGCATTACACTGCACAACACTACACTATTCTACACAAAACTATATTCTCCACTCTGCTCAAAGTATAACACACTACACTACACTACACTACACTACACTACACTACACTACACTACACTACACTACACTACACTACACTACACTACACTACACTATTCCACACTCATTATCTTTATATATAGCTATAACTACAATTCTATGTATTTCTGTATTTTCAGAGATTTCCGAATGGTATATATGTGTTTTAGTGAAAATTATATGTAATCAATATATAATATAAAAGTCTCAAACTGGCGCTAATTCTCATTCAAAAACAACTTATTATTCTGTTGCATGTTATGTGTGTGTTCAAATATAATAATTGATTTGAATTTTTCCTATAAGATAAACCAAGGTTTACACTATTCGCATCTTATTTCTTAGCATCATTAAATAATATATCTCTCGCAGTATTTTATTTAAGATATTTTGATATTTTATATATAAAATATTACGTAAGTGTATAAACGGTGAAAAAGCCGGATTACGCCGTTTGGCTGTTTATACACCTACATACTATTTTATTTTATTACACCAGGACAAAATCCGGGAGGGGGCTTGTAGTTTCGCCTTCGTCAGTCCGTCCGGAATATTTTCTCGGAGATGGCTGGACCGATTTTTTTAAAAACTTGGTACAAAGATATAGTGGTCAACCATGCATGTGCATGTCAATTTATTTTCCGATTCGATAAAATATGGCCAGCTGGCGGCCATTTTAATGCCGAATTGTGTCAAATTCGGTCCCTGTGTGTCCATCGTCATTTCTCGGAGATGGCTTGACCGATTTTGTTGAGACTTGTTACAAAGACAAAGGGACCACCCATACAGATGCACGTTGTTTTACTTTTTTGAAATGAAAAATATGACCGACTGGCAGCCATTTTGATTGTTAACCATGGCTTTTGTCTGTTCATTGATATTTCTCAGAGATGCCTTGACCGATTTCAATGATATTTGGTAGAATGACACAATGGGGAGGTGTACATATTGACATGGATTTATTGTCTGATTTGATAAAATATGGCTGCCTGGCGGCCATTTTGAATGTCAAAATCCTGTAAAATCCAGTTTTTGAGGTGTGTTCATCATCATTTCTCGGAGATGCCTGGACCGATTTTGCTGAGACTTGGTACAAAAACAGAGTGACCATTCGTACAGATGCACATTGATTTATTTTTTCAAGAAATCAATTAATGAGCCCATTTTAATATGTAATTATTAATTTGAAGTCTTGTTAATATCTTGTGAACTAATAGTCCAAATTAGACCAAACTTGGTAGAGACTTGATTTGTCAATATAAGATAAATGTTATGCAATATTGTTTCAATTTAAATAACGAGCTCATTTGCATATTTAATGAATTTTGAATTTTTGGTGATATCTTGTGAACTAATAGTCCAAATGAGACCAAAGTTGGTATAGACATACGATATGTGCTATGCAATATTGAGTTTCAACTTAATTAATGAGCTAATTTGAATATTTAATTAATGTTGAATTGTTGTTAATATCTTGTGAACTAATAGTTCATGTATTTGCTGTTTAATATTGACTCAATTAAATTTCCATATTCAATTGATTGCGAATTTTTGTTGAAATTGATGCAAATTTTACCAAATTTAATATAGATGTTCTAGCTTCCTGCCCGATTTTATACATATACATATAAACTTTATGATTCTATGCCAACTATAGTCACATCTGACAAGTGTATGCTTGGATTATTATACAAACTGCGAAAAAATAATATATCAGGAAATATATTCAAATCATTATACCAAAATGATGTTGGTTGTGTTAAGTTAAAATCAGGCCTTACCACCTTCTTACCAGTTATAGGGGCATAAGACAGAGTAATGGACTGAGCCAACTTTTATTTAACATATATATCAATGACATCAAAAGATACATTAATTTATCATAAAATGACCTACCAACACTTTTAACTAGTCCCAACTCTTGTTTATTATATACAGATGATCAAGTATTACCCTCAAAGTTAAAAAATGGCCTTCAAAATGCAAACATATTGTAATATCCGGAACTTGAAGTAAATGTCTCAACAAATCTAAAATCATGATTTTCAATATATCTGACAAAACCAAAACAAAATATAAATTTGTAAATTAATGAACAAGAACTGAAAATGCATCTTCATACGATTGAAACCAAACACAAATGAAAGCTTTCTTCAAAATAAAACAATTGCTATACTCTGAAACAATATTCCAGTCAAAACATACGTAAAACTATTGATAGTATGGTTACACCTATCCCGATCTATTGCAGGGAAATATGGATGAGTGACTGTGTATTTAAAATAAAACATATTTTTAATAGTGAAGAAATTTCATAACAAATTATATATATACATATTACAGATAAACTGTTAAAAAAATACGAGCTGCGCCTAAATAAACATTTTTTGTTCATTCTATTTTAGCACTTTTCTACTTCCTCACTTTTTCATCTTTATCAAGGCATTCTATATATACTTATACATATTGAGTGCATGAGTTGAACAGGAGAATTTAACAGTAGTTATTTTTTCTTGGCATATCAAATTCTTCACCCAAATATAACATGTCAATAACCCAAGGATGGGACATAACAAACTGACGGTGTTGAAAATATAAAAGCTGCCTCAATGCTCCACTAGGGGGCTCCATTTTATTTTACTCCAATCCATTAATAATGTTTTATTCTCATATAAAAACAAATAATAATAATAAATATAAACTTTACAAGCTTGTTAACAATACTATAATAGAAAGAAAATTAGAATGAGATTGAAAAATAGTAGTCAGAAGAAAAGAGACACTAATCTAGTTCAACCTAAAAATGTGTAGGTTAAACGACAATATTCATCACATCTACCGGGAACCCAAGACCGTCCTCGCATCATGACAACGTTTTCCATAGCCCAGAATTAATTACCTATGCAAATACGACTGCATAGTATAGTACTGATGACAAATGGTCGTACTTCACCCACGTGGAGACAACCCCATGCCGGAATAGACGGGCGCTGTCACGAGGGACCCCAGACTTCAGAAGGTGCTACGATATCACGTGAAACGTTCATGATGACACTGCACCGGCGCGGGGATCAAATGAATTGGCAAAATATCACCAGGAACACCGCACTGCGACTTTGGAATATTTACGAGCTTCCGACAATGCGTTTGACATCGAGGTGTCATTTCTCAAATTAAATGCCAGGTACGTAAATATAATTAACGACATTATTTTGTTTTTTGAAAAGATAGTAGGATATTTTAGAATAGAACATTAGCTTTTTCTCAGAAGCGAGTTTACGTTAGTGCCTGCTGTTGCGAATTTACACTTACTGACTAACACTGACTTGTAAACAGACGTGTACAATCAAACCCGAGTGTTGCCATGGGTGGCTACCAACTCCCACGTTCACTGCAGGTTTTAACTTTACAAAGTCATTCACGAAAAACATACAAATTAAAAACTAGTGATGATTTCCACTTTTTCCCCAGCTTATGTCGGTTCCCTAGGGCTACTTCGCGCTCAACTGTAGACAAAAATCTCCGCTTAGCCAATAGTAAAGCGCCATTCGGTGGATTCGCCGAAAAGTAAGGGAATTCCTGGAACTTCCTGAATATGCACACACAAAGTCACAAATAAGCTGCTCTCGTCAAATTGCGTATCACGCGGCAATTTGTTCAATTCTTACTGGGGATTGAATAATATTCCCTGTATTTCCCGTACGGACACGTAAATAAATGTACTTTTTCCCAAAAATACGGGTAATTTACTTTAAGTTCGTTTTCATGAGCATTCTTTATCTCGTTTTTCCTGAAATGAAGTTAGAGAATAACCCACATGACGTTGGCGGCGCTGTTCATACCATATGGCCCATATTGTCCTGGTCTCACATTCCAATTGAACCGTTTTGTCTCATACACAAACGATTCATACTGTACGTAACAAAGTCACAGAACAAGAAATGAAATTACTGAATCAAATTCACATGTCTACATATTCTATTATTACTTTCTATGTACTAAGTCAATAAAGTGTCACACAATATATTGTACATAAGTTACATACGTTGCATGGGACTCACATAGAACACAAAGCGACACGACCACTGTGGCGCTTTAAATAAAAACTGAATATGCAAAAAAAGCAAAAGTAAAAAATTCAAGATGTCTACACGATGAGACATTGACCAAGTACAACGACAGCCGTTATAATCTCACGGCGACAAATTTCGACAAGAAGAACAAGTTATATTTACCGATGAGGGTGCTCTTGAAGTATTTCCTTAAAGCAGTGATAGACATTCCACCACACAGCGCGGGCGACTGACATACGCCTGTGAATTTGAATAACTACACTACACTACACTACACTACACTACACTACACTACACTACACTACACTACACTGCATTACACTACACTAAACTACACTGCACTACACTGCGCTGCCTTGCATTACACTACACAACACTACTGTAACACAATTCTACAGAAAACGGTAATATTCTCCACTCTACTCAAAGTATAACCCACACTACACTACACTACACTACACTACACTACACTACACTACACTACACTACACTACACTACACTGTACTGCACTGCGCTACACTACACTGCACTGCACTACACTCCACTACCCCACACTGCACTACACTACACAACACTACACTACTCTATACAAAACGGTAATATTCTCGACTCTGCTCAAAGTATAACCCACACTACACTCCACTCCACTCCGCTACACTACACTGTGCTGCACTACACTGCACTACACTACACTACACTACACTACACCACACTGCACTACACTACACTACACTACACTACAATACACTACACTACACTGCGCTGCCCTGCATTACACTGCACAACACTACACTATTCTACACAAAACTATATTCTCCACTCTGCTCAAAGTATAACCCACACTACACTACACTACACTACACTACACTACACTACACTACACTACACTACACTACACTACACTACACTACACTACACTATTCCACACTCATTATCTTTATATATAGCTATAACTACAATTCTATGTATTTCTGTATTTTCAGAGATTTCCGAATGGTATATATGTGTTTTAGTGAAAATTATATGTAATCAATATATAATATAAAAGTCTCAAACTGGCGCTAATTCTCATTCAAAAACAACTTATTATTCTGTTGCATGTTATGTGTGTGTTCAAATATAATAATTGATTTGAATTTTTCCTATAAGATAAACCAAGGTTTACACTATTCGCATCTTATTTCTTAGCATCATTAAATAATATATCTCTCGCAGTATTTTATTTAAGATATTTTGATATTTTATATATAAAATATTACGTAAGTGTATAAACGGTGAAAAAGCCGGATTACGCCGTTTGGCTGTTTATACACCTACATACTATTTTATTTTATTACACCAGGACAAAATCCGGGAGGGGGCTTGTAGTTTCGCCTTCGTCAGTCCGTCCGGAATATTTTCTCGGAGATGGCTGGACCGATTTTTTTAAAAACTTGGTACAAAGATATAGTGGTCAACCATGCATGTGCATGTCAATTTATTTTCCGATTCGATAAAATATGGCCAGCTGGCGGCCATTTTAATGCCGAATTGTGTCAAATTCGGTCCCTGTGTGTCCATCGTCATTTCTCGGAGATGGCTTGACCGATTTTGTTGAGACTTGTTACAAAGACAAAGGGACCACCCATACAGATGCACGTTGTTTTACTTTTTTGAAATGAAAAATATGACCGACTGGCAGCCATTTTGATTGTTAACCATGGCTTTTGTCTGTTCATTGATATTTCTCAGAGATGCCTTGACCGATTTCAATGATATTTGGTAGAATGACACAATGGGGAGGTGTACATATTGACATGGATTTATTGTCTGATTTGATAAAATATGGCTGCCTGGCGGCCATTTTGAATGTCAAAATCCTGTAAAATCCAGTTTTTGAGGTGTGTTCATCATCATTTCTCGGAGATGCCTGGACCGATTTTGCTGAGACTTGGTACAAAAACAGAGTGACCATTCGTACAGATGCACATTGATTTATTTTTTCAAGAAATCAATTAATGAGCCCATTTTAATATGTAATTATTAATTTGAAGTCTTGTTAATATCTTGTGAACTAATAGTCCAAATTAGACCAAACTTGGTAGAGACTTGATTTGTCAATATAAGATAAATGTTATGCAATATTGTTTCAATTTAAATAACGAGCTCATTTGCATATTTAATGAATTTTGAATTTTTGGTGATATCTTGTGAACTAATAGTCCAAATGAGACCAAAGTTGGTATAGACATACGATATGTGCTATGCAATATTGAGTTTCAACTTAATTAATGAGCTAATTTGAATATTTAATTAATGTTGAATTGTTGTTAATATCTTGTGAACTAATAGTTCATGTATTTGCTGTTTAATATTGACTCAATTAAATTTCCATATTCAATTGATTGCGAATTTTTGTTGAAATTGATGCAAATTTTACCAAATTTAATATAGATGTTCTAGCTTCCTGCCCGATTTTATACATATACATATAAACTTTATGATTCTATGCCAACTATAATCACATCTGACAAGTGTATGCTTGGATTATTATACAAACTGCGAAAAAATAATATATCAGGAAATATATTCAAATCATTATACCAAAATGATGTTGGTTGTGTTAAGTTAAAATCAGGCCTTACCACCTTCTTACCAGTTATAGGGGCATAAGACAGAGTAATGGACTGAGCCAACTTTTATTTTACATATATATCAATGACATCAAAAGATACATTAATTTATCATAAAATGACCTACCAACACTTTTAACTAGTCCCAACTCTTGTTTATTATATACAGATGATCAAGTATTACCGTCAAACTAAAAAAATTGGCTTCAAAATGCAAACATATTGTAATAAATGTAACTTAAAGTAACAAAACCAAAACAAAATATAATTTTGTAAATTAATGAACAAGAACTGGAAATGTATCTTCATACGATTGAAACCAAACACAAATGAAAGCTTTCTTCAAAATAAAACAATTTCTATACTCTGAAACAATATTCCAGTCAAAACATACGTAAAACTATTGATAGTATTGTTAAACCTATCATGATCTATTGCAGGAAAATATGGATGAGTGACTGTGTATTAAAAATAAAAGATATTTTTAATATGTGCTATCTATAGAGAAATTTCATAACAAATTTTACAAATACGTATTATAGGTATACTGTTGAAAAATACGAGCTGCTCCCAAATAATTTTTTTTCTATTTTAGCACTTTTCTACTTCCTCAGTTCTTTAATATTATTATTATTATTATTATTATTACTGGCTAAATAAATGAATCATGTTACACATCATATAATGATAACGAACATATCACAGACGTAAGTTTTTATCAACCTTGTGAGGGCGTTTAGGGATTCCCCCCAATGCGTCCCTATATTAAGGATACCACCATTAGCACATGTGACGGGAGGGTATAGGTTTGAGTAGGATCGGGAAGGAATTTAGTTTATGACACGGTACGCAGGGCATTATATATATACATATCGGGTGCATGGGTTGAACAGGGGAATTTAAGTTTTTTTTTTCTTGGCATATCAAATTCTCCACCAAAGAACAAGATAACATGTCAATAACCCAAGGGTGGGCATGAACTGACGGTGTTGTAACAATCCCTAATGGAAAATTTGCCTAAATTCCCCACTAGGGGACTCTATTTTATTTTACTCCAATCCATTAATAATGTTTTATTCTCATATAAAAACAAATAATAATAATAAATATAAACTTTACAAGCTTGTTAATAATACTATAATAGAAAGAAAATGAGAATGAAATTGAAAAATAGTAGTCAGAAGAAACGAGACACTAATCTGGTTCAACCTAAAAATGTATAGGTTCAACCACCATATTCCTCACATCTACGTCCTCGCGTCATAACAGCGTTTACTATAGCCCTGAATTAATTACTTATGCAAATACGACTCCATAGTACTGCTAAAAAATGGTTGTACTTCACCGACGTGGAGAAAACCCCATGCCGAAATAGACGGGCGCGGTCACGACTGACCCCAGACTTCAGAAGTTGCTACGATGTCACGTGAAACGTTCATGACGACACTGCACCGGCGCGGGGGTCAAATTAATTGGCAAAATATCACCAGGAACACCGCACTGCGACTTTGGAATATTTACGAGCTTCCGACAATGCGTTTGACGTCGAGGTGTCATTTCTCAAATTAAATGCCAGGTACGTAAATACATTTAACAACATTTTTGAAATAATAGTAGAATATTTCAGAATAAAACATTAGCTTTTTCAGAAGCGAGTTTACGTTAGTGCCTGCCATTGCGAATTTACATGTACAGACTAACACTGACTTGTAAACACACGTGTACAATCAAACTCGAGTGTTGCCATGGGTGGCTACCAACTCTCGCGTTCACTGCAGGTTTTAACTTACAAAGTCATTCACGAAAAACATACAAATTAAAAACTGGTGATGATTTCCACTTTTTTCCCATCTTAGGTCGGTTCCCAAGGACAAGGTTCGCGCTCAACTGTAGAAAAAAAAATCTCCGCTTAGCCAATAGTAAAGCACCATTCGGTGGATTCGCCGAAAAGTAAGGGAATTCCCGGAACCTCCTGAATAATGCATGAGTATTGACGTCACTCAAAGATATGTGTAGTCTCTCGTTCTCTCGCGCTAGCTTCCGACCAGTGAATTCAGCGTCCATAGCGTTTCTGTCTATTGTATTATACAATATTTAGAAAAAATTAAATAAAAATACGGATTTTCAAGCACTAATATAGGTGTGCTAATTCGGCACTCATCAGTTGTGTGCGGTTATAGCAATTGTCACCACAAGCCTTTGCGTGCAGCGCGGTGTTGTGTTGGAAAACACGTAGCAGTAATTCCATTCGGCTTCATTTTTTAAAATGTTGAACGTATGTTTTAAAATTTATTTTTTTAAACAAATGATATTCATTCGTTTGAACTTTTTCAGTGCCAAGCCAATCATTTTCCGAGCTTAGATATCGAATGTAGTCACACTTGTTTCATGATTTTGTTTTTCACAAGGGCATAGATCCGGTCGAATTGCAGCTAAATCATAAAATAAAATTGTCTGGCTATTGGAAAAGTTGGATTAGAAATATATTTATTAAAATAAGACATTGCTCACCATGGGTATATTGCATGAAGAGGTTAAATAAAATTGTTTAATCAATTTGTTTACAAAACCGAACACTTGGCAGTGAGTGAAAAGTTGAAATTTTTCACCCCAATCACTGGCAAATCTGCCCAACTGAACAGATAGATAGGCCGTATTCGACCTGTACATGCAGAGTTGTGTTATTTGTTAGTACGTGAGTTTGGGAAATGCAGTTGGATGAATTGTTAAACTCAGCAAACAGTTCACAGGGGAGGCATAACAAATTAAAATATAATTGCTAATTGCGAATAATCCTGTAATTCGTTTGCCCGTAGCTCACTCATTTAATTTTTGTACCTGTGAATATGATCTTAAAGTGATAATATTTTCATTACGTCAGAACTTGGCTGTTATTTTGCATAGACCGCTACCAACTTTCTGTATGTGCTTATCATTCCTGTGTCAGTTTGTCAAATCATGTATAAAAGACAAAATCGCCCCGTGGCTGCCACGCCGTTATAACTCTCAGCGTCAATGTTTGCAACACTCGGACAGTGCCGATCGCTCCCTAGTACTATCAATATGATAGAACCAATTTGCCCAGACTCATTTCTTAAAAATGTGCCCAGGAATACCCCTTTTTATAAAATGTTGCGAAATATGTGCCTCCTGATTTCCAAACTAACTTACTTTTACAAAAAGACCCAATTTGGAGCTTCAATCCCAGAGCTCACGTTGCATGGATGCAGCGAAAATGATGACTACCTATAAGTTTCATAATCCAATTCATCTCATCGGCTTTAAGCACATTTATTTTATGAATGCTATTGCATTAGAATGTTGTGGTCATTTTTTGTTGAATGGATTAAAGACCAAAATGACTGTATAGATATACACCATTTTAAAAGATATATTGTTTGGTAATGATACTCGGCACTGATAGGTAATTTGATCTTGCTCTGTAAATTTCACATTTATCACTCAAAACTTTAAAAAATTAAACCACGATTTTGTTCAATGATTCCAGTATTCAAGTGTAACTACAATACAGACATCGCCATTTCTAATCTGGAAGGCCACAACAAATTGAGACAATGTTGGTTAGGTTCACTTGACATGTAATTTTTGTTAAGGTATATTGAATTATGGAATAGTTTATGGACTCAATTAATTGTTGTGTGTTGTATTTTTCGAATTTTCTGTTGTGTATTCGTTTTTCTTTGTTGATTGAATAATAAAAAAAATCATCTCCCATAGACGACAATGTAAAAACTTGAAATTTATGGTTATTTTACACATAGAGCCAATGAGTCCATACATTTTTCTAGTAAACAGTATCACCACAATGTTGAAAATCAAACTTGAAACTCGCAAATTGAAGCCGATTCAATCACACAGTGGCAGTATCAGAAAAGTTGACCGAGCAAAGCTGAATGCTCACTCTAAATGTATCAGTCCGCCATTTCAAAACCAGTCGATTTTCGCTAAATTTCCACTCACAAAAATAAGACAAGAACCACTCACAAACTTGCTTATTCTGGCATCACTTTAAATCAAACACTGTTCGAAGTATAAATGTGCCATCCTCTTTTTAAAGTAGAGAAGATTACGCCATAATACAAATAGTAAGTGTTATATGAAACCGATACAATCGTCCATCAAAACAGTTCGTATTTCAGCAGTAATGAAACGTTGTTTTTTACATGAAATATCACATGTGTGTCTTCATGTCTTGAAACTGACATTTCACTCTGTATGGGTTTGCATTACACTAATATTTGTAGGGTTCAAGTTGTTTGTTTGGTAAGTTAGTGGTGCTTATATGTTCTTTTATATTTTATTTATTTTAAACTGAGTTTGGCACTAATAGCTGAATATGCACACCACTACTTACAAAACCCTGAAATAATGGTAGATGGCGGTTGAATCTAAATATAAATGGGGTACCATTATATGATATCATGATGCCGGACAGTTACATCGTGAGAGTGGCACAATTGTCTGGTTGTATGATCACCGCCGCCACGCACAATCGTTATCAACGAACGTGTTTAACTTATACTTGTTTTAAATACTTTTTTCAATAATAGTAGCATATGTTTTATGTTTCCATTATGATGCCGGTGCATATATTTACAAGAGGGACTATGATTAGGTGTTACTTGTCTCGACCTGGCACCACATAACACCCATCAACAATTTTATCGACTAAACATGTTCACTATAGACACAGACATGCGTGGTTTGTATGAGTAAATCATGCAATGTGAGACAGATAGGGTGTTCCGTGATTGGTTAAGTAGTGTGTGTGTGTGCTTATTTCTCGCATTGCACGACATATTCTGTTCTAACCAGAAAAAATGCAATAAATGTATGTCGTTGTTATACAGTAAACGAACACTGTCTATGTTATTATCACACGGTTAATACCAAAAACAATCGAAGAACAAGAGTCCGAATGTTATAAAAAGTGGTTCAAACTTGGCATTCTTACTCTTGTATGGTGAAATTATGTTGTCATATCTCAAAATGTTGTTCGGCCACATTATCATTGATATTAATGAATTAATTAATTAATGAATCCTAATATTGCTTAAACTTTCCAATCCAACATAGTGAGTTTCCGGTGTGATAACATACTGCTAGAGATAGTGTTTATAGTGGGAGGTTCTTTCCCATGTGTTCAGCAATTGAATTATTATGACGGAGTTACGCTCACAACTTCTTAGGAGAGGACATTTTTCTGTGAGCTGCTATTATGTCTGGCTCCGGGTTTTTCTAAGCCATAACCAGTATAATATATTATTAAGAAAACACTCCGCCAATATCATTATCCCATTTTTGACATGAGTACCTAAGACCATGCCTACGTGTTGACAAGAAATTGACCGAAAAATCGATTACGTACCGGAACGCCGCTCTAGGTGGTCAGGTCACAAAAAGAAATTTCTGTGTTTCCAGTAACAGGCTAACAAAATATTGGGTATATAGGTGTGTGGGGCATTTATTTTATTTTTCACAAGTTACTTCTATCACAATCATGCTCGTCTTCGTATGAAAGGAAGCTAGGAGCTGAGAACAGTTTGGGTCTGGTCAAAACAGTGTGCCTTTGAACTGAAAGGCGGTAGTGCGCGAGATATTTGGGTCTCAAATAAACAAAGATGGCGAATGTGGCTGTTGCGCAGACTAGCGAGTTCAACTGAGACGTTACCGAGTTTTGATTTGGTAATTTTTAGGTGATTGGAAGGTACCGAAGGAGTCGCCGGCGGTAATTAGTGCCAGTCGCGTCCAGGTCAAACTTTATACGAAGGTGGACAAGGGGGGATAGCTGGTACAAGTTACAGAAAATAACTTGAAAAAAAGGCATTTTACGTTTTTACAAGAAATAAAATGAAAGTTCCATTTACAGTAAAAAATGTTTTTTTACACTTTACAGATAAAACAATTTCATAATTACATTTTGTGTTTTGGGAAAATCGTGTTAACTTCAAACGTAAATGGCACATTATTTTAGCAAATAAGCATACAAATTAAATATGCATATGATCATGACATGTATAATCTGTACAGACTGAGATACAGAAGACAAGGGAGGGAGGGAATTTTTGAGAAATTTTATAGTGACAAATAAAAATCTGATACCAGATAAAACATCAGAAATCTACTATACAAGGCGAAACAATGATCATCATGGTATGTTTTAAGGATCAGCTTAAGGTAGAGACACAGTTTACCTGACAGTTATTTTAATTAGTTAATTAGGAAACCAAGATGACCTCCCTTGTCCACAAAACTATATATTTTCGGAAAGCTTATTGTATGAATTTTAAAGTTTTGTTAGTATTTTATTTTTATGGACACTGTAGTTTGAAATATGCACAAAAATGTGCTTTTTTGGTCAAAAGTGATTTAAAAAAAAATTAGCTACTAAACCATGCTTCTGTTTCCCGTCAAAATTGATTTATGGGTACATCTTTTTACTATGAAGAAAGCGCCGTCTTGAAAACTGCCTACCAGTTGTCAATTTTGTAGGGCAGCAGCTCAAATTTCACTACTTCAAGTTTATGCATAAATTAACACCCAGGCTAGTTGTCTGTACGATTGCTGTAACACTATTCAAATAAAAACAATGCCCCGACGGCGTTTTGAAGATAAACACATTGTCAATCATTTGTGAAAATTTCAACAACAAAAGGTCAAAGGTGTCTAGGAGCTATTTTTTTTAAAGTTCTGGAATGTGCACTAAAAAGAAGCTGAGATAATTACTAATTTGCATAACAATTCACTCAGTAAGAAGTTTGCTAATGCTCATAATTAAAATGGCTGTTTCAAATTTAAATGTATTATCGTTTTGTAAAAAGTTAAATAGAGTGCATAATATGGAGATCCCGTCATTTCTTTTTTCACCATTTTTTTTTTAATTATTTATGTACAGCCTTGCTAAATCTTGCTAAGCATTCAAAAGAGATAATTTTGCACCTGTTATCTATATTTTAAAATCGTTTTTTTGAGTATGTTCCACTATTCACAATTCCACGAAATTTCAACAGTCTATAGCCAAGACTTTTTGGATAATGAAAATTTCACTCCCAAGTGCCCACGAACCTGCATCTCTACCTTAAGCTTACTGAAAATATAAAGTAATGTATGATTTCATTTTTTTATTGACAAAATAACCATTAATTAACAAGTTTTGTATTTGCGACTTGAATCCGCCGCCATCGAAGATGACACATCAACGGATGACTAATCAACTGTCGTTCGTCCTTCAACAATAATTATTGCATTTGCATCTTTTTTTTAAAAACCAATAGCCTGAGTGTTTTGGTGTTTAGTATACTACTCCCTTAGGTGGGTCTCTCGCAGATTTTGTGTCAATATTGTATTTTTGTGAATATTTTGGGTTATTTTTGTCAAAACTGCCATTTCCGACGACTTCTTGAAAACTACTGATTTGATACATGTTATGTAGGTATCTTGGATTAATCTCTGTCAGATGTTTTCTTTTTGTGACAATATCAACTATTCTCAATTCTTAGCAATTAATTTTTCATGTTCATTAAAAAAAAGATACATGGTCATTCTTGAGATATTTGTAGAATCATCAATAGAAGGGAACTAGAAGAGACAACTTTTTCACATTTTATTCTTGTAAAACAATAGAATATTTGAATTACAAAAAAAAAATGCGACACGTATTATGTACAACGTCAGGCAAAATAATGTCAATCTTTCATATCCCTGAGAAAATAACACATCTGGTGTTTGCATGTTGAACTTCCACGTACACTAGCCAAAATACGCACAAACAGAGGTGCTCGAGATATTGTTAGATTGTTGTATTTTGTTTATAAATGTACTATTTGTATTTACCGTGATTTCAGCAATAGGACGGTGGACGGGAGTCGGCCTCCATTCGCCACCCCATTTTATATCTTATCGATTGAGTCCCTGTAGTTATTTGCATATATTTAGATTTAATTATTAATTTTAAATATATTTACTAATATAATAGTGTATTTTTATACATTCACATGTGGCTTTAACTCATACGCGCATTTATATGTATTTACCAATAACTCGCATCTTACAAGTACGGCGTATTTGCATTCATCTAATAATAACTCGTTGCGTATGTTGCAAGCATGGCGTATTTATTTTCATTTAATATAAAATACAATCATTATAGGTATGGACAATTGACACGATTACAAAATGTAATGTCGATGTGTTCAGCAATTATACATACCACTAAACATATAAACTTGTTAATTTAAAATGCGTCTGGCACGCCTGTCTATGTAAACCTTTAAAAATATTTGATTTTAAAAATCAATATCACACTCGGCAAATTTAATTCAAAAACACTGTACTTCTGACTTAATACGCCGTACTTGCAATGCACTGGTTATTAGTATGAATAAAATAAATAATTTTAATATAATATATAGAACTGCAAGGATTCAACCAACAAGATATACAACTTCCGTGGCCGAAACTTCCTACATTCGAGATGTACGTAACAACTTAGCCCTCTGCCGTTGATGCCCCGACAACAGAACATTGGTTTTCATTGAACAATGCAAATTATTTTCGAGAATCCACTAAACCGCGGAAAAATTCAAGAACTTCACTGCGGAAGAATTTTCGCATGACACTAAGCGTCAAAGAAGCAATTAAAAATCAATTTCAACAAAGCAATTACAAGTTTGTAATTTTGTACGAATCACGACATTTAATGTAAAAAATGATACATACACTTGTAAAAAAATAACATCTTTGTACGAATTACGGAAGAATAAAATAGCTGATTACGTTTTACACCTTGCCCATGTCTATGAAATTACGTTTTTTATTTATTTAAATTAAATTAAATTACATTATAAGAAAAGTAAAAACAATTGATTACAGCTTACGAAAATACCCCTTGCTGACCCTTTTATACTTGTGATTTCCATTAGAAGAGCGCATTGGATCATGGGAAAATCAATGTTTATCAACGCAAATGTCGTCACATGCGAGGCGTGACGACTACCGCCATAAAGTTTTGAGCGCAACTTCCTCTTCAATTCAACCTCTATCGTGACATCGACCATTTCGGTAAAAAGGATACCATTTTGAAAATAAACATCAATAAGCAAGAATAAGTCTTAATATATTAAAACCTGTAGTTTAAAAATTATTATTCATGAGTAATATCGCGGTTTTAGATGGAAAACCACCATGGGTGAGTCTAAGCCATAAACTTCAAAATGTACGTGGCTCTCCATTGCTAAGCATCTTTCTTGAACATAAACGAAAATTTTAAACAGTTGATTTGGAAATCTATGTATGTATTTTCTGTATTTTTACACCTATGACATAATGCGTAGCTAATATATGTATATCCAAGCCTACCCTGTCAGTTTTCCCTCTATTTGTTTGGCAACGAAGCGGAGAAATAGAACAGACGCAGCTGGGAACTCAATGCACAGGCCACGTACGATGACCTACATGTGAATATCGATTTTTATTACTTAAACGTGGTCGGGAATGTTTTTTGGAGGTGAAAAGGGGCAATTTCTTTCAAACTTTTCATCAAAATCATCATATGATGCATATTGTGTTACGGGTACATGTCTTATTTTTTTTCGAGATTCGAACAAAAATGGCCGACTGGCAATCCTTTAGGGCTTTATGGTATCCATGCTAGTTTCTCTGTCTGTATGTGCGATTATCACCACATTTTATTATTCTATATGCACTTCCCAGTCATACTGCATTAAAATTGATGTAAAGATGATGCATGGAGCCCCTTGGCTATCCATCTACACGTGATTTATACTGATTGACTACCGGTGAAAACGGGGACTGTGCGTTGCCAATGCTTGTTTACTGTGTTTGTAAATAAACGACTATGTTTGTGAATAACAAACATACAGTCCGTGGTGAAACCATGACACTGTTCTATATCAATGTATTTATTCATTGTAAATTATAATATGCAAAAAAAATGCTACAATTCAAAATTATACCACATTAAACTCGCCTGGTTACAACTTGTATCAAGATACTATATATAACGCCCCCTCCAATCATACAATTTTGTGTCTCAGTATTTGTTTCTGCTGACAATTATAGTTACAGACATGTGTAGCAGAAGTAAATCGGAGATAGCATTATTATTTACACATACCAAGGCTTATCACGTCTCGTTATTTTTAATACCAAGAGAACAATGGTGTCAAGCGGGTGCACCATATCTTTTTCAGACATTGGACTATTACATTCCATGTTCAGACATTGGACAGTTTGAGTATGTCTAATTGCACAATTGTCTTATGCCGTAGCGTGATATTCCGATCACTCATCAGTATCCGGCAATTGTTACGCTGTGACCTTGCCATCACCCCCTCCATGCAACATATAGTCACAGCTAGATATACTCTTGATATCAATTATTTTCATGCAGCGAGTTTGTATTCCGTGTAAACATGCGTTGTATACGTCACCTGGCAGACTAGAGAAGCTAGGGCAACGCAATCCGAAAACAGGGACGCATGAGCATGTTTTGACCGTGAGTGCGTCTGGTGCCAGACATTTTTTTGAATGACCACATTCAAACTCAACGCACGGACTATGTTGCATGACTTACATATGTACATTTTCATTACTACATGATAAAATATGGCTGACTAGCGGGCATTTTGGTCCTCAAAATTTCTAAATTCTGATAATTTTTGGTAAGCAGGGCTATTTTTCATTCAAACTTTGAATCATGATCATCATATGATGCATATTGGGTCACAGGTGCACGTTTTATTTTTTTGAGATTCGTGCAAAAATGGCCGACTTAATCAATTAATTCATTTAAAAGTTTACAGACACAAGTAATATACTCATGGGTAATACCATGGTGGTTCGTGATTTGATCAAATTTGCCATTTTTGTCTAAAATTCTAAAATCCCAGTCCGTAAATGTGTCCAGAATCATTTCTTGCAGATAAACGGGGTTTTGTATCAGCCGGGTTCATACATACATTTTTTTGGGGATTTGAACAAAAAATTCCGACTGGCAATCTCTGTCTGTATGTGCGATTATAGCCAACACATTTTATTATTCTATGCACTTCCCAGTCATACTGCATTAAAATAGATGTATAGATGATGCATGGAGTCTCTTGGTTGTCCGTCTACATGTGATTTTTACTGAACACTGAAATTGACCACCGGTGAAAACAGCACGGGGACTGTGCATTGTCAGAGGAGGGCAGTCGCCTATTCGAAAAAATTGTTGGAGGTCGCTCCTTCAAATTCAAGCTTAAACTCATTGTGTCAGCAAAATTCGCCTCTCAAAATGCAGGAAATAGCGTTTTTTAGAGGGCCTAGATTGATTTTAAAAAAATTCAAAAGAGCAAGCCCGGCCCCCCTCAAGTAAGGTCGCGCTTTCCGCAAAATTTCGTGCCGCCGCGCGCCCCTGCCTGCAAAGGCGGCGATACTATGAATGTTCAGGTATGGTAGAGAGGTCGCTACTGAAATTAACTCACGTCGTGCATTGGTTGATACTAGCAATGCCATACTCACTCGTCACTCGGGAAGCAGTGGTTCTGGATGCGTTGTCGAACGAACAATTGGCAGTGCATGTGTCTGCTACATTTTAGCTGTGTTTCTTCAAAAGCCAGAATTTTTCGTTAAAAACCAGTAACATGCAGAATATACCGGACGTAGCCAATGAGAAGCTTTCTTATATGTCAATGTATTTGAAAAAAAAACTTTTTTCACAGTTCATAATTATACAATATTAAGGAGAACTCGCCTGCTTACAACTTTTCACATCTCCTTATTTGAATAATTTATTTTTAAAACCAGGAGCACAATGGTGTCAGGCGGGTGCACCATATCTTCATCAGATATTGAACAGTTTGTGTTGGTTTAATTGTGTCATTGCAGTATACAGTAGCGTGACATGACTCAGTATCCGGCTATTGTTACGCTCTGACCTGACACCTTTTTGCAACGCTCACCATAAATCACTGGTACTCGTCTTCAATTTCATAATCTGTACAAAATTTACATATTCTTTCATTTCTAGGAATTTACTTTTGCCTGTCAGTCTCAATGAGTAGTTTATGATCAGAAATTCTAAATTTGCAAACAGATCGCCTTAATTTTAAATTTGTTATATCAATTGAATAATTCTCCATATTAAAGGTAGTTTTAAATTTTCTGTATGAAGTCAGTTTGTCTGTTGCTCTATTCATTCTGTTATCATTAAATAATTCCTTTCCCCATGTTTTTACATAATTTTCTCTGAGTACCTCCGCTATCTTCTTCTCATGCTGTTTTGATAAATCTGAAATATTACTGTTTTTAGTTATCTTTTCTATTCTTTCTACCCATCCATGAATATGAAGTTATATGTTCTTGTGATCATCCCGAAATATTGTGAAATTCTGACAAATATTTTTTTTGAGACGATTAATTACAAAACAGAGATTTTTTGAATGTTTTCAGACTGGCTTTCTTCAAACAATAATTTGGGTAGAAAATTTTAAAAGTTGATGACTGATGTATAAATACAATAATATGTAACATTAAGACAAATAGACGTGATAATAATTCCTAAGTTGTTACCCGCGAATGACCTCTATATATATGTTATCCAGAGTTTATGGTATCCTGCTAACGTAGCTATGACTACTAAAATAATTATTTAGGTTGGTAAAAAGTAAAAAAATTGTAATACACCCACGTTTTTGTTCCTATTTTTCACAGTTATTATGACCCCAAATTAGGAAGAATTTTATACGACAACTTCTACTGTCTGGGCGTAAATACTGTGAATTTTGGTGCAAGGTTCACGTGATTGATTATAATATATTTGACAATAAAATAAATCCTGTTATATCAATTACCTGCAGAGATTGCCAGCCTTTACGCGTGTCAAGGCCACAAGAGTACACGTACCATGAACTGTTGAATCCCTAACAAATAAAAAATGCGATAACTTAATCTAACATGTGTAGTCTAAACTCAATTTACACAATATTTCAATGTTTCCTTTCCTAAGATCAAGATATTAAGCCACAATGGCAAGAAACAAAGGGTTTGTTATGTAATCAGTAAGTTAGGCCACACCGACTTGATTTTATGGATGACATCCGCGCGCGCATTAGTTTTCGTCTGTTGTCAAAAAAAAAAAAAAAAAAATCTCCGACGACGAGTCTACACAGATCGGTTTTCTGTCGGAACTTGCCGACTCATATTGCCACAAAGCGCCGGCTTGTCGTAAAACTCGTTTTGGTCTACCTCAAAACATGCCAATTTTGTCGTAAATGATTCCAACATGGCGACCACGCCACCAAAATACGTGAGCATAAAAGTTCAGATGAAAAACGGAGGGACTGTTGTAGACTGGTACGCAATTGACGTTGGCCAGGGAGATGTGGCGTTTACACAGCTATACGAGAGATTGGTAGCGGCAAGCGAGTTTCGCCCAGACAACTTTAAGGACAAATTGTCCAGAGTGGCTATCCCGCGTTTCTTCTGCAACGATGAGAGAAATGGGAGAGGAGTGGAGGTGTATGGTGGCCTAAAAGTTGGTCAGGCGACAAGTCAGTTCGGTTGTTTTGTTAGCATTGAAGTCGACAAAACTGCAAAGAAAGCAGAGGAAGTTCCGCTTTGGAGGTGAAGAAAATTTTCTTCTTATTTTCTGATTCGGATAATTTGCTTGCACACACAGTGCAATGTTTTGTTAGTTATTGTCATAAAGTAGTGATATGTACAACATGTACATGTGTACATTCTGCCTTGACTTGAAAATGGTGTGCATGCTGCACCTTGAATGCAGTGTTTCTGACTGAAGATACTTCATCATGACTACATGTACTAGAGCTTGTCTGAAATGATTATACATGTACCTGTGACAGTAATACAGTACGAGAGGTGTACATCAACATGTGCCTCCTACAAATAAAGACTTCTTGTTGTTTTTTTAGTACACTCTGTTCTGTGGTTCAATTCGTAATACCAGCTCCGCAGTCCTGTGGTTTTAGCAGCATTTTTTTTTTTTTTTGGCAGAATTTTTTTTTTCGACTTCTCGCATTAGTTTTTGGGTCTCCAGAGGATGTCACCCATAAAATTAAATCAGTGTGGCCTTAGCAACAAGAAATATTATTTTTGAAACGCATGTTGTTGGAACCACGCCCTAGTTAACCCTTCACCCAATGAGGGAGAACCAACTACTTTGTCTGGATATTAAGCGGTTAACATTGCCTTTAACTGTACCACGAAATTGTGCACGGGGGTTGAAGGCGAGATCTGTTCACCACCCGAACTTACTAGTGGGTCCGGGCATGTTCCCCTTTTTTGAGATTTTGAAATCTAGACCCTCTGAAATGCTATTTTATTTCCAAATATTGCTGACACAAAGGGTTTCAACTTGATTTTGGACCCCCCCAGCATTTTACCGAGGGGGCCACTAAATAACCCCCCTCCCGTGCCGCCGCCACTGCTGTCCATGTCTGCTTATCAGTTAAACTGAAGACACGATAGACCAGACACCGTATAACTTGTACAACCACATACCGGCCTATAGCGGGACTGTTATGTACGAAAGTGTGTACACAATCTTTAAAGAAAACAGCATGTCGGATAGAAAGCAAAATTACCAATTTGAGTTCATACTAGGCCGGAAAAAAACAACAACAGATTTTGCTGCTCGTCCCAGAAAACATTGATTTTTTTTATTACGTTCAACATTTATTAGATAATGTTTTCAATTACATGAATTAAAGGTTGTTTTAATTCTCAAAACATCGTCTGAAATAGAAAAAAAAAATCACCAATCTATTTACTGTACATGACACACTTCGCCACTACGCAACATTGCTACATGGTTTCAAACAGACACAGGATTAACAGAAGCAAACAATTTTGGAGCAACAATTACACGTGGTTATATGTTGGTACAATAGCTTGACTTTATTCGTCTTTATTGTTTGAGGACTATTGGCATCATTATGATTATTAAAATGAACTACAATCAGGAATTTTGAAATATTGGAACAAGATCTCATACATGTATAATCTCATTTTTGAATTCACTTGGCTTGGCTAATTAACATGTGAGAAGGCAATGATTACATTAAATACAACAACAAATTTAAAACAGATGTGATATATACTGAAAATTAAAAAAAAATCTTTCAATAAATTCTATAATATAAACTCTAAAAATATCTTTGCAAGGCAACTTTGCAGTGAGGGGTACATGTATATTCAACGCATTTCATTTGATAAACGTCTCATAAATCCCAGTAACTTTGTGAAGAGTGTCTCATTGTAAATTACCATTATATTGCTGAGTACGGCAATTTTTATTTATACTAATAACTGGTGTACGATGTCATGAAGAAGAAATAAAAAAAATAATCATGCACAGGTTTAAGTTTTGCAAAATTGGTTCATAAATGATAAACTTACAGAATATAAACGAGTTTCTGAAGAACTATAGATTTGTTAGTCCTGCATGTGCACATATTTAAACTGCCATACCACTTTCCTTCAGCATTATGACTGTCACAATAAATATTAGCTTTCAGATGTACCTAAAAACACTAGTATCCCACGCAAAGAAAAGCGAAAGTGCAAATATACTGCATATAGACATGGTTATCTCATTTAAACAACTACATTATTCATTGACTGTAGATCTTCTGGCCTACACAGTATGACAATACAGACTTCATGATATTGAACTCAGCATCTCCTCCTGCTTAATAGTTGACAATTCGGGTTCTGGTTGATGTTAAATATGAAAAAATCAGACGTAGTTATTGTTGTGTAACTATTTAACTATGACATGCTTATAATGACGTGTTTATAGTAATATAGTAAATATAATCTTCCCATATATATGTATATATCTTATAATTCACTTTATGTGTAGTGTCAGTAAGGATTCTAACCTTGTCATAGGATCATGCATCATATATTTCCATGGTAATTCAATCCTTTTTGTAATAACCATGTTCTGCAATGTAAAAAAAAGTGTCATATTAAACACCAGCTATTCATTTACTACTTAAAATATCTCTTTACATTTCATACATCAGTATCACAACGTATTAGCCCTACCGTACTTTCATCAACAAGTAAATTATGTGCTAATTAAAATATCTTTGTAGTGCAATGTCAAAATGAATCTTCCCTTTTCAAACAATAGATAATTATGTGAGTAAAACATTTTTTTCATTCACCTTTCGTTTATGTAGTGCTCATTAAACAACTTTTCATTTATCTATACTCATTCTGCATTCTAGAAATTAGTCCCCTTTTCTCAAAAATCAAATATTTTTGTACACAATTTTGTAGTCACAAGGCATTTTTCCCTACCATATATTATCATATTTATCATTTATGTGCTAGTTTTACATTTTGTTTTACATGTTTCTTTCCCTATTGAACAGCATACATAATAATATTTTAAACACCATTTATTATTGTGCTGTGATGTATGTATTTGCTTACCATATCATTCTGTAATAGTGCAAAAAACAGCTATTTTAATGGTATGTATTTACTTACCATATCATCCTGTACTAGTCCAAAAACAGCTATTTTAGTGGTATTCACTTACTTACCATATCATCCTGTACTAGTCCAAACAACAGCTATTTTAATGATGTGTATTCACTTACCATTTAATTCTGTAGAATAACAATGATCTTATCAAACTATATATATGCTGTTGCTAAATAAAACAATGTATTTCTGATTAAAATATCTTTACTATATCATTCTATAAAGGTAAAATGCATCTTTTCAGACACAAAATATTTGTCATGCCAATTGAAACATATTTGTATTGAACATATACTACAGTGATAAAATGAATCTTGTCTTATCAGACACCATATATATTTGTGTTGATTGATGGAACATTTGTGCATTTGCCATGTCTCTCTGCAATGCAAAAATGATCTTTCCCTCTCAAACACCAGATATACTTATACCTTATCATTTTGACAATTGAAACAACATATTTTTCAATGGTGTATCAATTATCTTAAAAACTTATATTTTTGTGCTAGGTGAAAATATCAATATCAAACCCAGCTAATTTTGTGCTAATTAAAACAACTTCTCATTTGATATCAATTTATTGTCTACAATTGTATCTACCCTTTCAAAACCAAAATATGTTTCTGCTGAGTAAAACAACTTTTCATTTATTTTATCATGCTGTAGTGATTGAATGATCATCCTCTGTCAAACACAATATATTTTGGTGATATTTAAAATAACGTTTTATTTACAATTTCTGTAGGGCCAAAATCTACACCCACTTACTTCCATAAAACTATCACAGACCATAAATTTCTTTTATACAACTTTACAACAGAAACCTTATCTTTTCTGTTAATTGGGTCATTTGCCATACATAGCAAACTGTAGTGTAACAATATTCATATCAAACACAGTTATTGTGTCAAATAGTACTTATAACTAGTACTCATTTAAAATATCAGTCCACAGTGTAAAATGACTTTTCCATATCAATTCCTAGATATATTTGTAAGTACAATTTTTCATCTACCTTATCATATTGTACTGTTGTGTAAAATTAATCTTCCCATATCAATCCCGAGATATAATTGTAAGTAAAACTTTTTATCTACCTTATCATACTGTAGTGTTGTGTAAAATTAATCTTCCTATATCAATCCCAGATATATTTGTAAGTAAAACAACTTTTCATCTACCTTATCATACTGTAGTGTTGTGTAAAATTAATCTTCCCATATAAATTCCCAGATATATTTGTAAGTAAAACTTTTCATCTACCTTATCATACTGTAGTGTTGTGTAAAATTAATCTTCCCATATCAATCCCCATATATATTTGTAAGTAAAACTTTTCATCTACCTTATCATACTGTAGTGTTGTGTAAAATTAATCTTCCCATATCAATCCCAGATATATTTGTAAGTAAAACTTTTCATCTACCTTATCATACTGTAGTGTTGTGTAAAATTAATCTTCCCATATCAATCCCAGATATATTTGTAAGTAAAACTTTTCATCTACCTTATCATACTGTAGTGTTGTGTAAAATTAATATTCCCATATCAATCCCAGATATATTTGTAAGTAAAACTTTTCATCTACCTTATCATACTGTAGTGTTGTGTAAAATTAATCTTCTCATATCAATCCCAGATATATTTGTAAGTAAAACTTTTCATCTACCTTATCATACTGTAGTGTTGTGTAAAATTAATCTTCCCATATCAATCCCAGATGTATTTGTAAGTAAAACTTTTCATCTACCTTATCATACTGTAGTGTTGTGTAAAATTAATCTTCCCATATCAATCCCCAGATATATTTGTAAGTAAAACTTTTTATCTACCTTATCATACTGTAGTGTTGTGTAAAATTAATCTTCCCATATCAATCCCAGATATATTTGTAAGTAAAACTTTTCATCTACCTTATCATACTGTAGTGTTGTGTAAAATTAATCTTCCCATATAAATTCCCAGATATATTTGTAAGTAAAACTTTTCATCTACCTTATCATACTGTAGTGTTGTGTAAAATTAATCTTCCCATATAAATTCCCAGATATATTTGTAAGTAAAACTTTTCATCTACCTTATCATACTGTAGTGTTGTGTAAAATTAATCTTCTCATATCAATCCCCAGATATATTTGTAAGTAAAACAACTTTTTATCTACCTTATCATACTGTAGTGTTGTGTAAAATTAATATTCCTATATCAATCCCAGATATATTTGTAAGTAAAACTTTTCATCTACCTTATCATACTGTAGTGTTGTGTAAAATTAATCTTCCCATATAAATTCCCAGATATATTTGTAAGTAAAACTTTTCATCTACCTTATCATACTGTAGTGTTGTGTAAAATTAATCTTCTCATATCAATCCCCAGATATATTTGTAAGTAAAACAACTTTTTATCTACCTTATCATACTGTAGTGTTGTGTAAAATTAATATTCCTATATCAATCCCAGATATATTTGTAAGTAAAACTTTTTATCTACCTTATCATACTGTAGTGTTGTGTAAAATTAATATTCCTATATCAATCCCAGATATATTTGTAAGTAAAACTTTTTATCTACCTTATCATACTGTAGTGTTGTGTAAAATTAATCTTCTCATATCAATCCCTAGATATATTTGTAAGTAAAACAACTTTTCATCTACCTTATCATACTGTAGTGTTGTGTAAAATTAATCTTCTCATATCAATCCCCAGATATATTTGTAAGTAAAACAACTTTTCACTTTTTCATTTACCATACTAGTATGGAAATGGGGTTTTCCGTAAAACATGGAAATAGATTTCCTTTAGACAACTTTTCATTCCCCCTCTCAATCACAATATCCGTCTTTGTGGTAATGTAAATCAATTTTCATACTGTAGTATCAAATTAATCTTCCTCTCTCAAACTCCAGATATATCCACAATCACTAAACTGTCACATATCATAGATTTTTTTATACAACTTTTCATTTACCATATCATTTTGCAGTGTAGACAAGACCATTGTCTGTCAAACACCAAATATTTTTGATTTAATTGATGAAACATTCGTGCATTCACCATATCAATGTAGTTGATCTGTCACATAATATACTTTAGTAAAAATAACATTTTCTTGAAATGAAGATGTGAAAATGAATCCTCCCCTATCATACCCTAGATGTTTGTACTAAATAAATTTATTTTTCTTCATTCACTATATTATCCCCAACAGGTAATTTTGTTAAAATGAAAACAACTTTTCATTTGTTATCATTCTGTTATTATTATCTTCCCCTGCAAAAAACAGACATGTTTTTTAAAGTGAAACAACTTTTCATTCATTATATCATGTTGTAGTGTGACAAAGAGATTCCTGTATTAAACATCTGATATCTACAAATCCATAGGGCTAAAACTACACCCACTTACTTCCACCAAACTATCATACACCGTATATTTATTTTTATACACTACCTTGTCCAAAAACATGTAAACACTAGGAAATAGTTGGCAACCCAGCAATTTTGCTTTTAACCTGTACATTGGTACCTGGCTGAATATGACTTATAATCAGTTACTGTTACAAAGGTCCTAGAGAGCTGTTTCTTTATGGGCAACAGCAAATCCTGTATGAAAACACTCTGTACTATGATTTGATGCTGTAATGAAAGTATAGTGTCTCAAATGTTAATTATAGTTGATTGTTTGTAGTTAACGATTTGTGACAAACAATTACAACAACCTGCTTTAAATTTTCTCAGTTGAGTTTTAATCACAACTGAAAGGTTTAGGGAATGAAAACACGTCTGCAGTGAGTACAAATCTGTGTCAACTTTCCGAATGTTGATAGAATCATGGTTTATTGTGCCTGATTTTGAGCTCATAAAAACATTATAATGATAGTGATAATAAAACTAGAGGAACCAAACTTGTCAATATTTTTGAGTACTAAGTATTTCTGTACTGTACTTATCACTGTAGTGTGAAACATAATAACAACACTTAAGCTTTATTCAGTCTTCATTGGTAATTAAATACTACTTTTGGTTAGATCCAACATTCTTTTGAAATTAACCTCAGAAACTATGAACACATTTTTTGCTAGTAAATTGCTAGTGTCCCAATAGACCACAACCATGCAGCTCCCTACACCCCCCTCAATCCCAAATTTAATTTCTCTTATCCTACTTTTGAATATATTTTTTTACTCTAACATAAGATGAACTGCCATTAGTGATTATGGTCTAATTTGAGTTTGTTTAAGGGATTAAACCGCTATAAAACGACAAGTTGGTCACATGAACATATTTTGTGATTGCACCATCAAATGTGACGTGAGCGCATTACAAAACTTTATTTTAACGTTCTCTGTTCTATATATAGTATCGAGTGTAACAATTAACAAACTATCGAACCATTACGAATGTGAACGCCATTTTGTTTGCCCAACCATTTTGCTATACTGTATTTGTTGTCCTAAACTCAAGTATATTAAATGAGTTCCGCGCATAGATATAAACGTGTGATCGTGTTTGCTGATTTACTATGAGCTCTACACCGACTCCGAAAACACGTTAGGCGGTTCAGATTTTATAGCTCGGCCTAGTTTCACAGAGTGACACGCCATCTTAAATGATAAAATGTCGTTCAACTCAAGTACATATACGTTACTATATAAGCAAGTATAAGTTATTTCCTCGAAAATGTTAGGTGTTTGTTGGAAATCGGCGATAAAAATCGGAGTATTGTCTCGTTTTCATTTCAGGTGTAAACAGTTGAAATTTTATCGGAGGTTCGAATGGAGATCGTTCGATTGTAGGTTAGTAAACGTTTTGCCAATTTTACAACTTTATTCACCGGTAAAAATATGCTTGGGCAGCACAAAAAATTCCTGTCCAGTACTTTTATATACTTCAACGGTTCTCTTACTTCAGTTGGTAGTAGAGTACTCAACACATTTAGCCTACCTTGTACATACCTGGTATATTCGACATGGCCTTTGTCAGTAAGCAATCGTCCAGCCAGTTGGCTGACAAATGTCCACAGCGTCTTAGTATATACTGGATGTACTTGAAACTAGTTCATAGATTCTTCTCATTACACGTCTTAAAGCTTATACTAGATGAAATTTAGACTTCAGTGAAGTTTATCAGTGAAATTCGACCTAAAAATGCTGATCATCATCCCACCACAGAGGCGGCGGCACGGAATTTTGCGTGGGGGGAGGGGTCTGCTCACCAGCCTTAGGCGCGACCTTACCAGGGGCTCCGGGGCATGCTCCCCCTTAAACATTTTTAAATCTAGTCTCTCTGAAACGCTATTTCCTGCATTTTGAGGGGCTTGATTTTCGAGGGGGCGACTACCCCCCCATCCTGTGGGGGTGTACCAATGCGTAGTGTTATCGCCGTATAGTTTCACATATTGTTTTCCATTTTAGTTTTAGTGTATTGTAAGTATGTTTGCATTTCATTTTTGTAATATATCAAAATCGTGATTCTCCTTTTCCAGTATATCGAAAACCATGCTCGAGGTGACTTATTTTCAAACCCATATTTCGCAATCATCGTGGCATTTTATAATGTGTGAAAGGTCATAAAATGGCGATGTTTATAGCGTTCTAACATATATTGGGTCCTTTGTATGCGCAGTTTTGGTGTACGATTAGTACAATCGGTACTGTTACAGTGTATCGGTCAAACAATATATTGCCTGTAATGTGGAAATAACGACTGACTAAAACGTTAATTCCCCAGGTTGTGTTTAAGGTAGTGATTGTGGCAAACTAATAATTAAGTAATTATTAGTTTACAATCAAGATATTTTTAATAAATTACTAAATATATAACTATAGCAGTGCGTATATTTAAAAGAAACCGGTAGCGAGGAAATACGAATGACATTATTTACCCGTGGAATATTTTTTCATGGAACAAACCAAACACTACAGAAGTTTGTTTTTACAATTGGGGGCTTTGCCGGGTGCTTTGTAATATTTTTAACATATTTGCAGGGCAGTGAGTTACGAAGCGACGTGGTTTATTAGTATAACAGTTCAGCAACAACAAATCCAATACACACTTCGTAAGCTCGATGTAAAAAAGCAATAATGTAAATATGTTGCTAATGTAGGACTTCAAACAATTACTTCAAAAGCGTTCCTATAATGTTACCAATTCCAAAATTATATAAATTCCTATAGTGACATTGGTAGTAAGTGTTTTAATATAAAAAAAAACGTCCCAATTACAAATGTGGTATTTTTATTTCTCACTCTGTTCGAAAATTCTGTATCCGCCACTCAGTTGACTGTTCGTCGACAACAATTATATTCTAATTCGTTATCAGTCTGCATTGTCATTCCGTGGAATATACAATAGGTGTGTCATGAGTTCAGAAGCTGCTGTCAAGATTGTTGTGAAGATGTATGAAGGTGTCGTAGATAGCGCTGTATCTGATTCGTGACGTCAGCTGCATTTTTGCAATGGAATGTATGAGATTAAAACAAACACTCATTTATCATTCTGTATATATGTATATATATATGATTGTGTTCTAACGGATTTCTTCATTTCGTGGAATTTGTTATTTGTTAATATTAATTGTTTTTTGTGACTTTGGGAACTGTGAGACTGTTTAACGACGGACATACAGTATCTACAATATAAGTATGTTTTTAGTTTTGTGAAACAAATTAATTAAGTGTATTTCGCGTTCTTAATTTTGCTGTCCAAACATACAAAAGTGTGTATTCAATATTCATCAACATTATCTGCGTTTTTGATGAACGTCGACAGAATTCGCATTGGTTGTAACAACATATAATAATTTTCACTTTATTTCACGGATGTTTGACCCATTGTGTGCGAAAAGTAGTTTCTCGTCCATAGGGGGGGGGGTAAACTACAGCATAAAATAAAACACAAACGTAATCTGGTAATATTGTTACATGTAATAGTAGCTATTAAACCCATTACGTTGAGATGTTTTCCACACGGTGTTCGCCTACAAAGAAAACGCATAATTTGGAAATGCCTGGAATGTCAGGTAGTTAGGTTTTCTACAACCGCGACCGTTATTGAGACAATTTTACGTAATAGTCTATAACGGCGCATTGTATTGCGTTCCTAGAATCACGCGATTGTGTATTTCAAGGTTATAGGAATATGAGCATTCCACCCACCACCAGAGAGACAATGATTTTGAAGTCGGCGAGATGGGCAATTTTTGTTCTTACTATTTGGAATTAATCAATGGTGTGGGTGTTTAGCTTACTGTATCTAAAATGATAACACCCTGTGTTACCTATAGTTGTGCAGAAGGTGGCGATATAAGTTTTGAGTGTCGTGTCAGATTGTTGTTAAAATTAGAAACACTTCCGAGAAACCGGCATTGTTCATCAAATCGAAAACAAAACCATTGTGGGGTGAGTGCATATTTTGATATGGAGCCCATACTTATAAATTATTTAATAATCTAAATCAAATACAATTATGCGGCGACTAGGAACGCATCACTGCTCACAATGTGTCTGTGTTGGAAGAAATTGGTATGTATTCGTTTTACAATTCATCGGTACTACTTTTGATCGATATTTTAAGAATACATATATGATCGAGCTGTCAGTCCAATGTTGACGTACATGGGATGAACCTAGTAGGGAAGTCAGCGCCCCCATCCCAACCTGTACCAGTAACGCATTCCTATATCTTATCAAGTCGTATGTGTTTGTATGATTTTTAGATGAGATGGTTGAAGGTGTACCAGGTCCCAGCATAGCTGCTCCTGACTTCACAGTTGTTGGCCGCCATGGCCTAGCTGAAAACCGTTACAGGTAATTATTTGTTCCAAGATTATATTTGTCCCGCGGAGTCTTACTCTGTGGCAATCAGGGCACACTATATAAGTGTAGTTGGTACCAGTAAAACATAAGGTAAATAATAAGGTTGGTGAAACAACATTGGTCATTCACAGTAGTTATTGGTTGGAAATATTCAGGTCTATATTGACTTTAGCCTGTTGCCATGTGAACAATGGTAATGTAGCCATAGAGGCAGGGGAAATGAACCATGATATCGGCGAATTAAAAAATGTCTCATCTTAACAATGGACGGGTTTCAAGAGTGTCCATATCGAGTTCAGTCCGGGTTATGTCGTCATAACTCGTTCCCACTTTTAATACTTAGACTTAGCAGTATAAATTAAACGGCGGCAGTCGTCGTGCCGCGTCCTGTTCGATGTGGGACTCATAGCCACATATACAACGCGTGTAAAATACATTGTTTATTTACATGAAATTCGAACACGCGCTGCGCGACGACCACCGCGCTTTAAGTAAATGCTGCCAAGGCTGCCAATAACGTAAATCGCCTCCTAATGTTAGCACTGAAAATGTGTTTATAGTATGTGGTAGAGTGGCCAAGTAGAATGAATGACGTTTACGACCGTTAGACGTAATTGACTCTTGACATAGTTATGTTACTTTTGAATTATTATCGTAATTTTTTTTTTTTTCATAACGTTGTATTTATTTGAACACCCCTAAATGAAAAGAAAAAGAAAATCACACAATGCACCAATCAATGCACTTGATTTGTTGAAGGAAAGACAACATAGTTCAATAGGATATGTCTGGTTGAATAGACTTAACGAAGCAAGTATTGTTTGTTCGCGATACATGTAATTGATCAGGTTGCCGACATATCGAAGTACCCGGCGATCGAAGTCCAGGTGATGCGAGATTGTCGTCAAACACCGGTGGCAGGCGCAGCACTGTCTGTCAGCACCCAAATACCGCCGGCGCCCGGTCTACGATTGGAACTTCTTTCGTATTGCTCCACCAGTAGTAATTACACCTTCGTCACACCCGTGTTTATCGTAGTAATATAATTGTTATCGTACCTCGCAACAACCAACTAAACTCTTCGCACTGCGCGCGCTGTCCGATGATTTCAGGAATGCGACCTTGATGAAGTCATACGATCGATGTTTTACCGTTAAATATTAGCTAGTTATCAACTTTCTTTTTCCTGTTTTCAGAATTTTACCGTATTTCTGAGAATTCCTCATCTGGAAACAATGGGCTTTACCCACAATTCGCCAGTATGCGATGTGATCATCCACCGAAAAACAGGTTGACTACAAATCCTGGAAACACGACATGCTACGATTATCGCTGTCGCGTCGAAGTGGTGTC
Organism: Saccoglossus kowalevskii; assembly: GCF_978046115.1. Classification (NCBI taxonomy): domain Eukaryota; kingdom Metazoa; phylum Hemichordata; class Enteropneusta; family Harrimaniidae; genus Saccoglossus; species Saccoglossus kowalevskii. The sequence continues at coordinate 11,055,091 of NC_140648.1, read as the reverse complement.
TCATCGACTGGGCGAAACCAATATGAATTTAATAACCGTCTCCTCGTCGATAGGACAGGATTTTGCCTACCTTTCTTGTCACACGTGTTTGTAACTGAGCAGAGACTCCCCACGTATGATTGTTTATACGCCGTGTATTCGTTGCCAGCATTGTTACGGGATTTGATTGATCAGTTCAAGTGTTTTGTCTGAACTGGCCTTTTAAGTCCCGCAATGTTGCTGGTGTTATTCAGAAACAGAAAATGGAAGAAAAAAAGTGTAAATACACGTATAACTAATTTGTTATTTTCAAAAAGGTCGAACCAAGAACAATACCATTATTGTCATCAGGTAAGTATTGAATTTTAACCAAAATTCTGTAAGGCATTTTTCAAATGTATTTTTTCGTATACAACTGTCTTCCAATCGAATGCGCTATCATTGGTCGTTTCTTGAACAGTGACGCCCATGTAAAGCTCCCGGATGGAAAATGTAGAAAAGCTGTTCATATGTTTTGGGGGTTTCTCTGGCCACAGTATGAAACGTACAATCCTCATACTGGCCAGCGAAATCCCAAAAACAGAAGAACATTATCATCGATTAAGTTCAGCTGGTTTGTCACTGTGAAATCTGAAACAAGAAAGCGTGAACAAGTGTATGATCTCAATATTAAGAAAGCAATCAATATACTGTCGTCAATAAAATGGTGAAATGCTATATGTCAAGAATTCAGTAATTTGGTACATTTTATCTATATTGGTTTCTATGGTAACAACATTTAATATCAATATCACAGATTTCATTATTTTGTGCAGTTGGTCAGATTTTATGTTGCAGACTGTCCATCCATCTGGCTAGGTTTTCCACCAAAAAATGTTTTATCTGGGTTTTATATATCGGCCTATATAAGGTTGTCTTGTCTGTGAACGAATATATTCTAGCTCGAACGCCATATTTAGTGATGGCGCCAAGCGGGTGCAGTATGTTACACGTCCTCTGTGAGGGCGTACTCTCACTCAATACTAGTATTATAGTCATCGTTGTCATGGCAGCTAGTTGGCGATAGACTGATGCAGGAGTCACGTGGAGGGAAGCTGTCCCGGAGTCGGCTTTTATTGCCTGAAGTTGGCAATGTGTACACATTGATCCCTTCCGTTTGCGATTGCGATTTCTCAACTATTTACGCCCAGTTCGATGGAGCTCTGAAATTGAGTTGCAAGGGATTAGAACGTTCCAAAACATTTCCAGATTAGAAGTGCAAAATGTTCACAAGTGGCTATTTTGAATGACAACTGCTCAGTGGCGGGGTGACCAGTTTGTGTAATTCACACGGAATAGGATTGCAGTTTAATGGAGATGTTCGTTGTCTTCAAACGCACACATTCAAACTCTTTTTTTTTAATTTACCGTCTGGAATAATACAGATTGTCACCAGTAACACTCGGAATCATGAAGTGTATCTGACATGGTGATCATGGAGTGATTCAAAGATATGCGTTTGTGGACTTGGGGTCTCAGAGAGAGCATTCTGTGTATTTTACATAATGCCCTTTGAAATCCTAAATGTACAAGGGCTCAAACAAATGTGAAATTAAAAAAACAAACATCTTGCAACAGTTCGAACTGGAGGTCAAGTCCGAAGGTATTTATTTTCAATTTCCCCATTAATTATACAATATTCTTTCGTTTTTATGAAGATAGAATTTCAAATCTGATCCGCCAAAATCGATTGTCGATAGAGTGAATAATTGTCTTGATTAAAACATGGAACTATAAATATTATTTTTACCTCCATGAATAAAACGTGTTAATTTTTACCGATTCCACGACATGCATTTGTTTCAGAGTATTCGTTTTCTTTTTTGTATACAACTTCCGTGGTCCTGTAATTTTATGCGCCTTACAAGCCTATCCAGTATTCAACCAATCGCTTTTGCACACGAAACGCAACAAACAAAGTACCGTTTCTCAGAAACTCTTAACAGATTTCAGAGTAAATATGTGACGTAGTTTTGCATAGATGCGCTCATTCCATAAATAACATTATTTTACTAAACTCTGAAAGGGGAACGGCTTATCAAACAAATTTATTTCGAGAGGGGAGATTTTTTTTCTTCAATTTATGAGGTTGGTAATATTTTGTTTTTATATTTCTGTATTTAACGGATATTGAATATCGTCGATTATTGAACATATCGTAATTTTGTAATACAAAATTGTAATACATGTAATTGGCTTTCCGAAATTCCATGATAAAATAGTCGTGGCGTATAGTGGTAACTAAAGTATCTTTAAAATCGCACAGTAAATGTGCTTACTGGCTTAGAATTACAATGAGAAGAGAAAGACATATTTATAGTGCATGTGACATGAATTCCGTGGTACGATCCCGGAGATTGGCGAGCACTGCTTTAATGTTACACAGGGAGAAGAGGGGGCTAGTATGGGATAGTACATACGTATTAATATTTGCCGCCAACACTTCCGTTTTTTTTTCTATGCGGAACATCACTACTTTTAGACAATACGTTCGTTTCGGCCAGCTGTCCACTTTTAATATTTAGTACATGTTATATATTGTATTTAACAAACATGATTTTTGCCTTAAAATTTGTTGAAGTTTAACTCAGAATTAACGTCACAAACTTGGAAGTTATCATTCAAACGAAATATTAGTCAATGTGTTTGAATACTGGAGAAACGCACATATTCATCCTGTGTCAGAAATAAAAAAAAACACAAAAAGGATGAAAATGTCATGATGAATCAGTTGTAGGTTTACATTTTCGGAATAGTTACTAGTAATTTTCCCATATGCGAGTCGGTCATTTGTAACGGCGATGCATCATTCGTTCCAACGCCACATATAATGCGACAACCTGTCTTTGAGTGAAAATCAGATGAACTGTTTATGTTACCACGATTGCGTTCAAATAATATATACTCATATTCCTTTTATTTTTGAAACTAAAAAAATTCTTGACCAAACTGACTTGACGCATTCGGGTGCGTACTATTTATCCAAGTTAGGTGCGCCATTTTGCCTTCCGTGTTGTGTTTGTATCCATTAACGAAAAAAAAATGTCGCAATGACATCATTTTCAAAGTAATGATTTTGAGAGTATAATCACATAGATTCTAGCGCCGTATATTAATGTCATGAAATACGAATGTAGGTAATAAATCGGGGACTCCCCCTTGACACCCCGACATAAGTACCCGACGAGGCTGAATACTATATCCGTCTTGCCATTCAATAGTTACATAGCCGTCGCCGACAACACAACATATCGTCTACAGCCTGGTACATTTATACTGTGCCGTGTTCGCTATGCTTTCATCCACGAAATTCGTCCATACCTGCGTCTGGGTCTTCACCATGCGTCAGAATGAACAATTACATAACTTGTTGCAATGTACGTCATCGTATTTATAAGAATGACAGAATGCCGGAATTCTTTAAGAGGACGGATTTACCGAAATCAGAGACAATGTGGTTTTTTTTCGTATATCATACGTACGTATGTATCATCGCTTTCAAGTGAACTTTAACCCCCGTTAATGAACGGACATCGCTTTTCTCCCGATTGTTTGTTGGTAATTTCAGGCGTTCACAATTCAGTTACGTTCCCACCTGTGCCTGAAATCTGAATATATTGCGGGCAAGCAAGTATTGATGCATTTTCGAGAAAGAAAAAGTATGTCCTGAATTGTATCTTACCTCAACTACGATGCTATGGTATTCATATGATTCAAGATGGCGTCTATTGTTTAACTTTTCCAGGATTTCCCGCTCTGAGTGTTTTTTTTTTACATTTCTTGCCTACCTAGTCATATTTTTTGGTCCACAAAAATGCAACTCAAAACATAACATTTCAAAACAAAACGCCCCCAATCAAATCATCGCAGAATGAATTTCAGGTTTTTGAAGTAACTAAAAAAATACCCCGGCCTAATGACATCATCGGTTATGACCAAACTATGACATCCGGTCGAGAAACAACGATTCCTAACCTATCACGTGACTGATAATTGGAGTTACTGTCGCTTTTTCTGTCAAGTATTAGTCTGTTTTACGAAACATTCCATGGCGAAAGACGAACTATGTCTATACAACCAAACAAATCTTTCGTTTTGTCGAATCATGGCGGTTATCACATTGACGATCTCACGGCCAGTATAAAGTGTCGGAGTCTCCCTGGCGAATGGTATGAGATAGTTACTAGTAACTAGAAAACTATCGTCAAAACGTCGTATTTCAGGCCACAAGATTGACATATTAATGAAGCAACCACGTTCCATGCATATATGAAAGGTACCTTTGTGAATCCTCGATGTGCCACCGTGACTCTGCGACAATCTAATCGAATAGCGATATTCAAACGAAGGCTAGCCATATGCCGTTTCACTTGTTGTTAGTACACAAAATGGCGGAGAACGATTTTGTCTAATATAGTGCAACGTTAAAAGGCCCAAGAACCCTATTTATACACTTCGATTACATTCGACACATTGCTTTATATCAGTTTATTAAGGTCATTTTCGGTGCCTGTGAGATGTAGCAATGAAAGTGCATGATATATACAACTTTTAGATTAATACCACTCCGCCATTATTGCCAAGTTCGTCAGCTAACTGTACTGTACTGTACAGCTTTACTGTAAACGTATTAATTATTCTCTGGGTTTGAATTATGCCACTTTCGCTGATAAGTAAAATCCACTAAACGAAATCCACGCCATGTAAAATTACACTAGAACTCATTCTGTCACTGGAAAATTCGTCAATATATTCTCAGTGATTATGATCTATTTTTGAAATTAAATATTATGGAAAATTAAAGCCTTTTTAGTATTTATGTTGTACACGCAAAAGTTGATTTTATCACGCGTATATTTCCCTTTAAGGCCGGTTTCACATTTATTGAACAAAACTGCGTCTGATTAGTCTGATGACAAAATAGATGTTTACACGGCCAGAATTACCTCATCAGATTAATCATGATGAAATTGAACATGTCATGTCCGATATTTAAAAAGTTTGATCGGACATCAGATTTTTGCGGTTCACACAATGCGATTTATCTGAGCCGGCCTTAAGAATGCGCGCATCTAACTGGTTTTAATTAATTTTAGTTTTAGTTTCGTGACATTCAAGATTATTCTACCTCTAATTCCCCTTAAACTTTGTTTGAATTGTTAAAAACCGATGTAAGATTTTAATGACAAGTTAGCTGGGTTAAACAATTATGTACTCCTAAACATTGAGGTTTTTTATCACATTTTGTTCGAATAATTTGACTGGTTTCGATAAAAAAAAAGGGTTTCGTGCGAGTAAATCTATGATTTATTGAAAATTAACATTGGTGACTTAAGTTGTAATTCGTTTCTTGTAAAATCGTCGTTAGTCCAATTACCCGAAAACTGTCAACGTTCCCAATACTCGCTGTAAAAGTAACTACAAGATACGATCACGTGACGTGGTCACTTCGTTGGTTTGAAAACCGTCGAATACCTTGTCATATGTGATAATATGATATGAAGAACCCGGGTGAAGTTAGAACGTCAAGACAACAATGATGAAGTCTACAACCCTGGTAAAAATCGACGACATACAGACTATCAAGCCTTTCTAAAAGTTCCTGTGCGTGACTACCTGGAAATCCGGAAAGTATAGGCAAAACGTCGTTTAGTTCACACGATTACAATATCAATACCTATGTTTTTCATTTCAAGTTGAAAATTGCTTTAGCATAGCCAGACGTTAATTACCGAGGTAGTTGACAATATTGGACGTGACGGTCGCAACACTATTCATTGTCGCAGCAATTTCTCGTTATTGAATAGCTCAGATACTGACGATTAATGGAAATTATAACTATCTGAAACGAAAGTAATATTATCGTGTTGTGAACGTTATTATGGACGAGCCACGTGTTGTGAACGGAAGCAGTCAACGAAGCTGTAACATACAGTTCGAGTGAGGTTTTGCGAGTTAAGTTTTGTGAATGGGTGGGTAAAAATTATATAGGTTTGTTGGCTAGGGAGATACTATAGAGAGTACAAGATGTGGTGAATAGTACTATGGATTGCCCGACATGTGGTGAACAGTACTATGAATGAACCATATGCAATAAACTACACTATGGATGAACCATGTGTGGTAAACTACACTATAGATGAATCATGTGTGGTAAACTACACTATGGATGAGCCATGTGTGGTAAACTACACTATGGATGATTCATGTGTAGTAAATTATACTATGGATGAACCATGTGTAGTAAACTACACTATGGATGAACCATGTGTGGTAAAATACACTATGAATAAACCATGTGTGGTAAACTACACTATGAATGAATCATGTGTGGTAAACTACACTATGGATGAACCATGTGTGGTAAACTACACTATGGATGAACCATGTTTGGTAAACTACACTATGGATGAACCATGTGTGGTAAACTACACTATGGATGAATCATGTGTGGTAAAGTACATTAAAATACAGCATGGATGAATCATATGTGGTAAACTACAGTAAAATACAGTATGGATGAATATGTGTAGTAAACTACAGTATGGATGACTTATGTGTGGTAAACTACACTATGGATGAACCATGTGCGGTAAACAACACTATGGGTGAACCATGTGTGGTAAACTACACTATGGATGAACCATGTGTGGTAAACTACACTATGGATGAACCATGTGTAGTAAACAACACTATGAATGAATCATGTGTGGTAAACTAAACTATGGATGAACTATGTGTATTAAACTACACTATGAATGAATCATGTGTGGTAAACTACACTATGGATGAACCATGTGTGGTAAACTACACTATGAATGCATCATGTGTGGTAAACTACATTAAAATACAGCATGGATGAATCATGTGCGGTAAACTACAGTAAAATACAGTATGGATGAATATGTGTAGTAAACTACAGTATGGATGACTCATGTGTGGTAAACTAAACTATGGATGAACCATGTGGGAAACTGCACTATGGATGAATCATGTGTGGTAAAATACACTGGATGAACGATGTGTGGTAAACTACACTATGGATGAACTATGTGTGGCAAACTACACTATGGATGAACTATGTGTGGCAAACAACACTATGAATGAATCATGTGTGGTAAACTACACTATGGATGAACCATGTGTGGTAAACTACACTATGGATGAACCATGTTTGGTAAACTACACTATGGATGAATCATGTGTGGTAAACTACACTATGGATGAATCGTGTGTGGTAAAGTACATTAAAATACAGCGTGGATGAATCATATGTGGTAAACTAAAGTAAAATACAGTATGGATGAATATGTGTAGTAAACTACAGTATGGATGACTCATGTGTGGTAAACTACACTATGGATGAACCATGTTTGGTAAACTAAACTAGGGTGAACCATGTGGTAAACTACACTATGAATGAATTATGTGTGGTAAACTGCACTATGGATGAATCATGTGTGTTTAACTACACTATGGATGAACTATGTGTAGTAAACTACACTATGGATGAATCATGTGTGGTAAACTACACTATAGATGAATCGTGTGGTAAACTAAACTATGGATGAATCATGTGTGGTAAACTACACTATGGATGAACCATGTGTGGTAAACTACACTATAGATGAACCACGTGTGGTAAACTACACTATGGATGAACCATGTGTGATAAACTACAATGAGTATGGATGAATATATGTAGTAAACTACAGTATGGATGACTCATGTGTAGTAAACTACACTATGGATAAATCATGTGCGGTAAACTACACTATGGGTGAACCATGTGTGGTAAACTACACTATGGATGAACCATGTGTGGCAAACTACACTATGGATGAATCATGTGTGGTAAACTAAACTATGGATGAACCATGTGTATTAAACTACACTATGAATGAATCATGTGTGGTAAACTACACTATGGATGAACCATGTGTGGTAAACTACACTATGAGTGCATCATGTGTGGTAAACTACATTAAAATACAGCATGGATGAACCATGTGTGGTAAACTACAGTAATATACAGTATGGATGAATATGTGTAGTAAACTACAGTATGGATGACTCATGTGTGGTAAACTAAACTATGGATGAACCATGTGGTAAACTACATTATGGATGAATCATGTGTGGTAAACTACACTGGATGAACTATGTGTGGTAAACTACACTACGGATGAACTATGTGTGGCAAACTACACTATGGATGAACTATGTGTGGCAAACTACACTATGGATGAATCATGTGGTAAACTACACTATGGATGAACTATGTGTGGTAAACTACACTCTGGGTGAATCATGTGTGGTAAACTACACTATGAATGAATCGTGTGGTAAACTACACAATGGATGAATCATGTATTGTAAACTACATAAGGATGAACCATGTGTGGTAAACTACACTATGGGTAAATCATGAGTGGTAAACTACACTATGCATGAACCATGTGTGGTAAACTACACTATGAATGAACCATGTGTATTAAACTACACTATGGATGACTCATGTGTGGTAAACTACACTATGGATGAACCATGTGTGGTAAACTACACTATAGATGAATCATGTGTGGTAAACTACACTATGGATGAGCCATGTGTGGTAAACTACACTATGGATGAATCATGTGTAGTAAATTATACTATGGATGAACCATGTGTGCTAAACTACACTATGGATGAATCATGTGTCGTAAACAACGCTATGGATGAACCATGTGTGGTAAACTACACTATGGATGAACCATGTGTGGTAAACTACACTATGGATTAACCATGTTTGGTAAACTACACTATGGATGAGCCATGTGTGGTAAACTACACTATGGATGAGCCATGTGTGGTAAACTACACTATGGATGAATCATGTGTAGTAAATTATACAATGGATGAACCATGTGTGCTAAACTACACTATGGATGAATCATGTGTGGTAAACTACGCTATGGATGAACCATGTGTGGTAAACTACACTGTGAATGAATCATGTGTGATACACTACACTATGGATGAACTATGTGTGGTAAACTACACTATGGATGAACCATGTGTGGTAAACTACACTATAGATAAATCATGTGTGGTAAACTACACTGTGGATGAGCCATGTGTGGTAAACTACACTATGGATGAATCATGTGTAGTAAATTATACAATGGATGAACCATGTGTGCTAAACTACACTATGGATGAATCATGTGTGGTAAACTACGCTATGGATGAACCATGTGTGGAAAACTACACTATGGATGAACTATGTGTGGAAAACTACACTATGGATGAATCATGTGTGGTAAACTACTCTATGGGTGAATCATGTGTGGTAAACTACACTATGGGTAAATCATGTGTGGTAAACTACACTATGCATGAACCATGTGTGGTAAACTACACTATGAATGAACCATGTGTAATAAACTACACTATGGATGACTCATGTGTGGTAAACTACACTATGGATGAACCATGTGTGGTAAACTACACTATGGATGAGCCATGTGTGATACACTACACTATGGATGAACTATGTGTGGAAAACTACACTATGGATGAACTATGTGTGGAAAACTACACTATGGATGAATCATGTGTGGTAAACTACTCTATGCGTGAATCATGTGTGGTAAACTACACTATGGGTAAATCATGTGTGGTAAACTACACTATGCATGAACCATGTGTGGTAAACTACACTATGAATGAACCATGTGTATTAAACTACACTATGGATGACTCATGTGTGGTAAACTACACTATGGATGAACCATGTGTGGTAAACTACACTATAGATGAATCATGTGTGGTAAACTACACTATGGATGAGCCATGTGTGGTAAACTACACTATGGATGAATCATGTGTGGTGAACTACGCTATGGCTGAACCATGTCTGGTAAGCTACACTATGGATGAACCATGTGTGGTAAACTACACTATGGATGAATCATGTGTAGTAAATTACACTATGGGTGAACCATGTGTAGTAAACTACACTATGGATGAATCATGTGTGGTAAAGTACATTAAAATACAGCATGGATGAATCATATGTGGTAAACTACAGTAAAATACAGTATGGATGAATATGTGTAGTAAACTACAGTATGGATGACTTATGTGTGGTAAACTACACTATGGATGAACCATGTGCGGTATACAACACTATGGGTGAACCATGTGTGGTAAACTACACTATGGATGAACCATGTGTGGTAAACTACACTATGGATGAACCATGTGTAGTAAACAACACTATGAATGAATCATGTGTGGTAAACTAAACTATGGATGAACTATGTGTATTAAACTACACTATGAATGAATCATGTGTGGTAAACTACACTATGGATGAACCATGTGTGGTAAACTACACTATGAATGCATCATGTGTGGTAAACTACATTAAAATACAGCATGGATGAATCATGTGTGGTAAACTACAGTAAAATGCAGTATGGATGAATATGTGTAGTAAACTACAGTATGGATGACTCATGTGTGGTAAACTAAACTATGGATGAACCATGTGGGAAACTGCACTATGGATGAATCATGTGTGGTAAAATACACTGGATGAACGATGTGTGGTAAACTACACTATGGATGAACTATGTGTGGCAAACTACACTATGGATGAACTATGTGTGGCAAACAACACTGTGAATGAATCATGTGTGGTAAACTACACTATGGATGAACCATGTGTGGTAAACTACACTATGGATGAACCATGTTTGGTAAACTAAACTAGGGTGAACCATGTGGTAAACTACACTATGAATGAATTATGTGTGGTAAACTGCACTATGGATGAATCATGTGTGTTTAACTACACTATGGATGAACTATGTGTAGTAAACTACACTATGGATGAATCATGTGTGGTAAACTACACTATAGATGAATCGTGTGGTAAACTAAACTGTGGATGAATCATGTGTGGTAAACTATACTATGGGTACATCATGTGTGGTAAACTATACTATGGATGAATATTGTGGTAAACTACACTATGGATGAACCATGTGTGGTAAACTACACTATGGATGAACCATGTGTGGTAAACTACACTATAGATGAACCACGTGTGGTAAACTACACTATGGATGAACCATGTGTGATAAACTACAATGAGTATGGATGAATATATGTAGTAAACTACAGTATGGATGACTCATGTGTAGTAAACTACACTATGGATAAATCATGTGCGGTAAACTACACTATGGGTGAACCATGTGTGGTAAACTACACTATGGATGAACCATGTGTGGCAAACTACACTATGGATGAATCATGTGTGGTAAACTAAACTATGGATGAACCATGTGTATTAAACTACACTATGAATGAATCATGTGTGGTAAACTACACTATGGATGAACCATGTGTGGTAAACTACACTATGAGTGCATCATGTGTGGTAAACTACATTAAAATACAGCATGGATGAATCATGTGTAGTAAACTACAGTAATATACAGTATGGATGAATATGTGTAGTAAACTACAGTATGGATGACTCATGTGTGGTAAACTAAACTATGGATGAACCATGTGGTAAACTACATTATGGATGAATCATGTGTGGTAAACTACACTGGATGAACTATGTGTGGTAAATTACACTACGGATGAACTATGTGTGGCAAACTACACTATGGATGAACTATGTGTGGCAAACTACACTATGGATGAATCATGTGGTAAACTACACTATGGATGAACTATGTTTGGTAAACTACACTATGGGTGAATCATGTGTGGTAAACTACACTATGAATGAATCGTGTGGTAAACTACACTATGGATGAATCATGTATTGTAAACTACATAAGGATGAACCATGTGTGGTAAACTACACTATGGATGAACCATGTGTGGTAAACTACACTATGGATTAACCATGTTTGGTAAACTACACTATGGAAGAGCCATGTGTGCTAAACTACACTATGGATGAATCATGTGTCGTAAACAACGCTATGGATGAACCATGTGTGGTAAACTACACTATGGATGAACCATGTGTGGTAAACTACACTATGGATTAACCATGTTTGGTAAACTACACTATGGATGAGCCATGTGTGGTAAACTACACTATGGATGAGCCATGTGTGGTAAACTACACTATGGATGAATCATGTGTAGTAAATTATACAATGGATGAACCATGTGTGCTAAACTACACAATGGATGAATCATGTGTGGTAAACTACGCTATGGATGAACCATGTGTGGTAAACTACACTGTGAATGAATCATGTGTGATACACTACACTATGGATGAACTATGTGTGGTAAACTACACTATGGATGAACCATGTGTGGTAAACTACACTATAGATAAATCATGTGTGGTAAACTACACTATGGATGAGCCATGTGTGGTAAACTACTCTATGGAGGAATCATGTGTAGTAAATTATACAATGCATGAACCATGTGTGCTAAACTACACTATGGATGAATCATGTGTGGTAAACTACGCTATGGATGAACCATGTGTGGTAAACTACACTGTGAATGAATCATGTGTGATACACTACACTATGGATGAACTATGTGTGGAAAACTACACTATGGATGAACTATGTGTGGAAAACTACACTATGGATGAATCATGTGTGGTAAACTACTCTATGGGTGAATCATGTGTGGTAAACTACACTATGGGTAAATCATGTGTGGTAAACTACACTATGCATGAACCATGTGTGGTAAACTACACTATGAATGAACCATGTGTATTAAACTACACTATGGATGACTCATGTGTGGTAAACTACACTATGGATGAACCATGTGTGGTAAACTACACTATAGATGAATCATGTGTGGTAAACTACACTATGGATGAGCCATGTGTGGTAAACTACACTATGGATGAATCATGTGTGGTGAACTACGCTATGGCTGAACCATGTCTGGTAAGCTACACTATGGATGAACCATGTGTGGTAAACTACACTATGGATGAATCATGTGTAGTAAATTACACTATGGGTGAACCATGTGTAGTAAACTACACTATGGATGAATCATGTGTGGTAAAGTACATTAAAATACAGCATGGATGAATCATATGTGGTAAACTACAGTAAAATACAGTATGGATGAATATGTGTAGTAAACTACAGTATGGATGACTTATGTGTGGTAAACTACACTATGGATGAACCATGTGCGGTAAACAACACTATGGGTGAACCATGTGTGGTAAACTACACTATGGATGAACCATGTGTGGTAAACTACACTATGGATGAACCATGTGTAGTAAACAACACTATGAATGAATCATGTGTGGTAAACTAAACTATGGATGAACTATGTGTATTAAACTACACTATGAATGAATCATGTGTGGTAAACTACACTATGGATGAACCATGTGTGGTAAACTACACTATGAATGCATCATGTGTGGTAAACTACATTAAAATACAGCATGGATGAATCATGTGTGGTAAACTACAGTAAAATACAGTATGGATGAATATGTGTAGTAAACTACAGTATGGATGACTCATGTGTGGTAAACTAAACTATGGATGAACCATGTGGGAAACTGCACTATGGATGAATCATGTGTGGTAAAATACACTGGATGAACGATGTGTGGTAAACTACACTATGGATGAACTATGTGTGGCAAACTACACTATGGATGAACTATGTGTGGCAAACAACACTATGAATGAATCATGTGTGGTAAACTACACTATGGATGAACCATGTGTGGTAAACTACACTATGGATGAACCATGTTTGGTAAACTACACTATGGATGAATCATGTGTGGTAAACTACACTATGGATGAATCGTGTGTGGTAAAGTACATTAAAATACAGCGTGGATGAATCATATTTGGTAAACTACAGTAAAATACAGTATGGATGAATATGTGTTGTAAACTACAGTATGGATGACTCATGTGTGGTAAACTACATTATGGATGAACCATGTTTGGTAAACTAAACTAGGGTGAACCATGTGGTAAACTACACTATGAATGAATTATGTGTGGTAAACTGCACTATGGATGAATCATGTGTGTTTAACTACACTATGGATGAACTATGTGTAGTAAACTACACTATGGATGAATCATGTGTGGTAAACTACACTATAGATGAATCGTGTGGTAAACTAAACTATGGATGAATCATGTGTGGTAAACTATACTATGGGTACATCATGTGTGGTAAACTATACTATGGATGAATATTGTGGTAAACTACACTATGGATGAACCATGTGTGGTAAACTACACTATGAGTGCATCATGTGTGGTAAACTACACTATCGATGAACCATGTGTGGTAAACTACACTATAGATGAACCATGTGTGGTAAACTACACTATGGATGACCCATGTGTGGTAAACTACACTATGGATGAATCGTGTGTTAAATTGCATTAAAATACAGCATGAATGAATCATGTGTGGTAAACTACACTATGGATGAACCATGTGTGATAAACTACAATGAGTATGGATGAATATGTGTAGTAAACTACAGTATGGATGACTCATGTGTGGTAAACTACACTATGGATGAGCCATGTGTGGTAAACTACACTATGGATGAATCATGTGTGGTGAACTACGCTATGGCTGAACCATGTCTGGTAAGCTACACTATGGATGAACCATGTGTGGTAAACTACACTATGGATGAATCATGTGTAGTAAATTACACTATGGGTGAACCATGTGTAGTAAACTACACTATGGATGAATCATGTGTGGTAAAGTACATTAAAATACAGCATGGATGAATCATATGTGGTAAACTACAGAAAAATACAGTATGGATGAATATGTGTAGTAAACTACAGTATGGATGACTTATGTGTGGTAAACTACACTATGGATGAACCATGTGCGGTAAACAACACTATGGGTGAACCATGTGTGGTAAACTACACTATGGATGAACCATGTGTGGTAAACTACACTATGGATGAACCATGTGTAGTAAACAACACTATGAATGAATCATGTGTGGTAAACTAAACTATGGATGAACTATGTGTATTAAACTACACTATGAATGAATCATGTGTGGTAAACTACACTATGGATGAACCATGTGTGGTAAACTACACTATGAATGCATCATGTGTGGTAAACTACATTAAAATACAGCATGGATGAATCATGTGTGGTAAACTACAGTAAAATACAGTATGGATGAATATGTGTAGTAAACTACAGTATGGATGACTCATGTGTGGTAAACTAAACTATGGATGAACCATGTGGGAAACTGCACTATGGATGAATCATGTGTGGTAAAATACACTGGATGAACGATGTGTGGTAAACTACACTATGGATGAACTATGTGTGGCAAACTACACTATGGATGAACTATGTGTGGCAAACAACACTATGAATGAATCATGTGTGGTAAACTACACTATGGATGAACCATGTGTGGTAAACTACACTATGGATGAACCATGTTTGGTAAACTACACTATGGATGAATCATGTGTGGTAAACTACACTATGGATGAATCGTGTGTGGTAAAGTACATTAAAATACAGCGTGGATGAATCATATTTGGTAAACTACAGTAAAATACAGTATGGATGAATATGTGTTGTAAACTACAGTATGGATGACTCATGTGTGGTAAACTACATTATGGATGAACCATGTTTGGTAAACTAAACTAGGGTGAACCATGTGGTAAACTACACTATGAATGAATTATGTGTGGTAAACTGCACTATGGATTAATCATGTGTGTTTAACTACACTATGGATGAACTATGTGTAGTAAACTACACTATGGATGAATCATGTGTGGTAAACTACACTATAGATGAATCGTGTGGTAAACTAAACTATGGATGAATCATGTGTGGTAAACTATACTATGGGTACATCATGTGTGGTAAACTATACTATGGATGAATATTGTGGTAAACTACACTATGGATGAACCATGTGTGGTAAACTACACTATGGATGAACCATGTGTGGTAAACTACACTATAGATGAACCACGTGTGGTAAACTACACTATGGATGAACCATGTGTGATAAACTACAATGAGTATGGATGAATATATGTAGTAAACTACAGTATGGATGACTCATGTGTAGTAAACTACACTATGGATAAATCATGTGCGGTAAACTACACTATGGGTGAACCATGTGTGATAAACTACACTATGGATGAACCATGTGTGGCAAACTACACTATGGATGAATCATGTGTGGTAAACTAAACTATGGATGAACCATGTGTATTAAACTACACTATGAATGAATCATGTGTGGTAAACTACACTATGGATGAACCATGTGTGGTAAACTACACTATGAGTGCATCATGTGTGGTAAACTACATTAAAATACAGCATGGATGAACCATGTGTGGTAAACTACAGTAATATACAGTATGGATGAATATGTGTAGTAAACTACAGTATGGATGACTCATGTGTGGTAAACTAAACTATGGATGAACCATGTGGTAAACTACATTATGGATGAATCATGTGTGGTAAACTACACTGGATGAACTATGTGTGGTAAACTACACTACGGATGAACTATGTGTGGCAAACTACACTATGGATGAACTACGTGTGGCAAACTACACTATGGATGAATCATGTGGTAAACTACACTATGGATGAACTATGTGTGGTAAACTACACTCTGGGTGAATCATGTGTGGTAAACTACACTATGAATGAATCGTGTGGTAAACTACACTATGGATGAATCATGTATTGTAAACTACATAAGGATGAACCATGTGTGGTAAACTACACTATGGGTAAATCATGAGTGGTAAACTACACTATGCATGAACCATGTGTGGTAAACTACACTATGAATGAACCATGTGTATTAAACTACACTATGGATGACTCATGTGTGGTAAACTACACTATGGATGAACCATGTGTGGTAAACTACACTATAGATGAATCATGTGTGGTAAACTACACTATGGATGAGCCATGTGTGGTAAACTACACTATGGATGAATCATGTGTAGTAAATTATACTATGGATGAACCATGTGTGCTAAACTACACTATGGATGAATCATGTGTCGTAAACAACGCTATGGATGAACCATGTGTGGTAAACTACACTATGGATGAACCATGTGTGGTAAACTACACTATGGATTAACCATGTTTGGTAAACTACACTATGGATGAGCCATGTGTGGTAAACTACACTATGGATGAGCCATGTGTGGTAAACTACACTATGGATGAATCATGTGTAGTAAATTATACAATGGATGAACCATGTGTGCTAAACTACACTATGGATGAATCATGTTTGGTAAACTACGCTATGGATGAACCATGTGTGGTAAACTACACTGTGAATGAATCATGTGTGATACACTACACTATGCATGAACTATGTGTGGTAAACTACACTATGGATGAACCATGTGTGGTAAACTACACTATAGATAAATCATGTGTGGTAAACTACACTATGGATGAGCCATGTGTGGTAAACTACACTATGGATGAATCATGTGTAGTAAATTATACAATGGATGAACCATGTGTGCTAAACTACACTATGGATGAATCATGTGTGGTAAACTAAGCTATGGATGAACCATGTGTTGTAAACTACACTGTGAATGAATCATGTGTGATACACTACACTATGGATGAACTATGTGTGGAAAACTACACTATGGATGAACTATGTGTGGAAAACTACACTATGGATGAATCATGTGTGGTAAACTACTCTATGGGTGAATCATGTGTGGTAAACTACACTATGGGTAAATCATGTGTGGTAAACTACACTATGCATGAACCATGTGTGGTAAACTACACTATGAATGAACCATGTGTATTAAACTACACTATGGATGACTCATGTGTGGTAAACTACACTATGGATGAACCATGTGTGGTAAACTACACTATAGATGAATCATGTGTGGTAAACTACACTATGGATGAGCCATGTGTGGTAAACTACACTATGGATGAATCATGTGTGGTGAACTACGCTATGGCTGAACCATGTCTGGTAAGCTACACTATGGATGAACCATGTGTGGTAAACTACACTATGGATGAATCATGTGTAGTAAATTACACTATGGGTGAACCATGTGTAGTAAACTACACTATGGATGAACCATGTGTGGTAAACTACACTATGGATGAACCATGTGTGGTAAACTACACTATGGATGACCCATGTGTGGTAAACTACACTATGGATGAATCGTGTGTTAAATTGCATTAAAATACAGCATGAATGAATCATGTGTGGTAAACTACACTATGGATGAATCATGTGTGGTAAACTACACTATGGATAAATCATGTGTGGTAAATTACACTATGGATGAATCATGTGTGGTAAACTACACTATAGATGAATCATGTGTGGTAAACTACACTATGGATAAGCCATGTGTGGTAGACTACACTAAGGATGAACCATGTTTAGTAAACTACACTATGGATGAACCATGTGTGGTAAACTACGCTATGAATAAACCATGTGTGGTAAACTACACTATGAATGAATCATGTGTAGTAAATTACGCTATGGATGAATCATGTGTGGTAAACTACACTATGGATGACTCGTGTGTATTAAACTACACTATGGATGACTCATGTGTGGTGAACTACACTATGGATGAACAATGTGTTGTAAAATACAATAAAATACAGCATGGATGAATCATGTGTGGTAAACTACAGTAAAATACAGTATGGATGAATATGTGTAGTAAACTACAGTATGGATGACTCATGTGTGGTAAACTACACTATGGATGAACAATGTGTTGTAAAATACATTAAAATACAGCATGGATGAACCATGTGTGGTAAACTACAGTATGGATGAATATGTGTAGTAAACTACAGTATGGATGACTCATGTGTGGTAAACTACACTATGGATGAACCATGTGTGGTAAAGTACATTAAAATACAGCATGTATGAATCATGTGTGGTAAACTACAGTAAAATACAGTATGGATGAATATGTGTGGTAAACTACACTATGAATAAACCATGTGTGGTAAACTACACTATGAATGAATCATGTGTAGTAAATTACGCTATGGATGAACCATGTGTATTAAACTACAATATGGATGACTCATGTGTGGTAAACTACACTATGGATGAACCATGTTTGGTAAACTACACTATGAATAAACCATGTGTGGTAAACTACACTATGAATAAACCGTGTGTGGTAAACTACACTATGGATGAACCATGTGTGGTAAACTACACTATGGATGAACCATGTGTGGTAAAGTACATTAAAATACAGCATGTATGAATCATGTGTGGTAAACTACAGTAAAATACAGTATGGATGAATATGTGTGGTAAACTACACTATGAATAAACCATGTGTGGTAAACTACACTATGAATGAATCATGTGTAGTAAATTACGCTATGGATGAACCATGTGTATTAAACTACAATATGGATGACTCATGTATTGTAAACTACATATGGGTGAACCATGTGTGGTAAACTACACTATGGATGAACCATGTGTGGTAAACTACACTATGGATGAACCATGTGTAGTAAACAACACTATGAATGAATCATGTGTGGTAAACTAAACTATGGATGAACTATGTGTATTAAACTACACTATGAATGAATCATGTGTGGTAAACTACACTATGGATGAACCATGTGTGGTAAACTACACTATGAATGCATCATGTGTGGTAAACTACATTAAAATACAGCATGGATGAATCATGTGTGGTAAACTACAGTAAAATACAGTATGGATGAATATGTGTAGTAAACTACAGTATGGATGACTCATGTGTGGTAAACTAAACTATGGATGAACCATGTGGGAAACTGCACTATGGATGAATCATGTGTGGTAAAATACACTGGATGAACGATGTGTGGTAAACTACACTATGGATGAACTATGTGTGGCAAACTACACTATGGATGAACTATGTGTGGCAAACAACACTATGAATGAATCATGTGTGGTAAACTACACTATGGATGAACCATGTGTGGTAAACTACACTATGGATGAACCATGTTTGGTAAACTACACTATGGATGAATCATGTGTGGTAAACTACACTATGGATGAATCGTGTGTGGTAAAGTACATTAAAATACAGCGTGGATGAATCATATGTGGTAAACTAAAGTAAAATACAGTATGGATGAATATGTGTAGTAAACTACAGTATGGATGACTCATGTGTGGTAAACTACACTATGGATGAACCATGTTTGGTAAACTAAACTAGGGTGAACCATGTGGTAAACTACACTATGAATGAATTATGTGTGGTAAACTGCACTATGGATGAATCATGTGTGTTTAACTACACTATGGATGAACTATGTGTAGTAAACTACACTATGGATGAATCATGTGTGGTAAACTACACTATAGATGAATCGTGTGGTAAACTAAACTATGGATGAATCATGTGTGGTAAACTACACTATGGATGAACCATGTGTGGTAAACTACACTATAGATGAACCACGTGTGGTAAACTACACTATGGATGAACCATGTGTGATAAACTACAATGAGTATGGATGAATATATGTAGTAAACTACAGTATGGATGACTCATGTGTAGTAAACTACACTATGGATAAATCATGTGCGGTAAACTACACTATGGGTGAACCATGTGTGGTAAACTACACTATGGATGAACCATGTGTGGCAAACTACACTATGGATGAATCATGTGTGGTAAACTAAACTATGGATGAACCATGTGTATTAAACTACACTATGAATGAATCATGTGTGGTAAACTACACTATGGATGAACCATGTGTGGTAAACTACACTATGAGTGCATCATGTGTGGTAAACTACATTAAAATACAGCATGGATGAACCATGTGTGGTAAACTACAGTAATATACAGTATGGATGAATATGTGTAGTAAACTACAGTATGGATGACTCATGTGTGGTAAACTAAACTATGGATGAACCATGTGGTAAACTACATTATGGATGAATCATGTGTGGTAAACTACACTGGATGAACTATGTGTGGTAAACTACACTACGGATGAACTATGTGTGGCAAACTACACTATGGATGAACTATGTGTGGCAAACTACACTATGGATGAATCATGTGGTAAACTACACTATGGATGAACTATGTGTGGTAAACTACACTCTGGGTGAATCATGTGTGGTAAACTACACTATGAATGAATCGTGTGGTAAACTACACAATGGATGAATCATGTATTGTAAACTACATAAGGATGAACCATGTGTGGTAAACTACACTATGGGTAAATCATGAGTGGTAAACTACACTATGCATGAACCATGTGTGGTAAACTACACTATGAATGAACCATGTGTATTAAACTACACTATGGATGACTCATGTGTGGTAAACTACACTATGGATGAACCATGTGTGGTAAACTACACTATAGATGAATCATGTGTGGTAAACTACACTATGGATGAGCCATGTGTGGTAAACTACACTATGGATGAATCATGTGTAGTAAATTATACTATGGATGAACCATGTGTGCTAAACTACACTATGGATGAATCATGTGTCGTAAACAACGCTATGGATGAACCATGTGTGGTAAACTACACTATGGATGAACCATGTGTGGTAAACTACACTATGGATTAACCATGTTTGGTAAACTACACTATGGATGAGCCATGTGTGGTAAACTACACTATGGATGAGCCATGTGTGGTAAACTACACTATGGATGAATCATGTGTAGTAAATTATACAATGGATGAACCATGTGTGCTAAACTACACTATGGATGAACAATGTGTTGTAAAATACAATAAAATACAGCATGGATGAATCATGTGTGGTAAACTACAGTAAAATACAGTATGGATGAATATGTGTAGTAAACTACAGTATGGATGACTCATGTGTGGTAAACTACACTATGGATGAACAATGTGTTGTAAAATACATTAAAATACAGCATGGATGAACCATGTGTGGTAAACTACAGTATGGATGAATATGTGTAGTAAACTACAGTATGGATGACTCATGTGTGGTAAACTACACTATGGATGAACCATGTGTGGTAAAGTACATTAAAATACAGCATGTATGAATCATGTGTGGTAAACTACAGTAAAATACAGTATGGATGAATATGTGTGGTAAACTACACTATGAATAAACCATGTGTGGTAAACTACACTATGAATGAATCATGTGTAGTAAATTACGCTATGGATGAACCATGTGTATTAAACTACAATATGGATGACTCATGTGTGGTAAACTACACTATGGATGAACCATGTTTGGTAAACTACACTATGAATAAACCATGTGTGGTAAACTACACTATGAATAAACCGTGTGTGGTAAACTACACTATGGATGAACCATGTGTGGTAAACTACACTATGGATGAACCATGTGTGGTAAAGTACATTAAAATACAGCATGTATGAATCATGTGTGGTAAACTACAGTAAAATACAGTATGGATGAATATGTGTGGTAAACTACACTATGAATAAACCATGTGTGGTAAACTACACTATGAATGAATCATGTGTAGTAAATTACGCTATGGATGAACCATGTGTATTAAACTACAATATGGATGACTCATGTATTGTAAACTACATATGGGTGAACCATGTGTGGTAAACTACACTATGGATGAACCATGTGTGGTAAACTACACTATGGATGAACCATGTGTAGTAAACAACACTATGAATGAATCATGTGTGGTAAACTAAACTATGGATGAACTATGTGTATTAAACTACACTATGAATGAATCATGTGTGGTAAACTACACTATGGATGAACCATGTGTGGTAAACTACACTATGAATGCATCATGTGTGGTAAACTACATTAAAATACAGCATGGATGAATCATGTGTGGTAAACTACAGTAAAATACAGTATGGATGAATATGTGTAGTAAACTACAGTATGGATGACTCATGTGTGGTAAACTAAACTATGGATGAACCATGTGGGAAACTGCACTATGGATGAATCATGTGTGGTAAAATACACTGGATGAACGATGTGTGGTAAACTACACTATGGATGAACTATGTGTGGCAAACTACACTATGGATGAACTATGTGTGGCAAACAACACTATGAATGAATCATGTGTGGTAAACTACACTATGGATGAACCATGTGTGGTAAACTACACTATGGATGAACCATGTTTGGTAAACTACACTATGGATGAATCATGTGTGGTAAACTACACTATGGATGAATCGTGTGTGGTAAAGTACATTAAAATACAGCGTGGATGAATCATATGTGGTAAACTACAGTAAAATACAGTATGGATGAATATGTGTTGTAAACTACAGTATGGATGACTCATGTGTGGTAAACTACATTATGGATGAACCATGTTTGGTAAACTAAACTAGGGTGAACCATGTGGTAAACTACACTATGAATGAATTATGTGTGGTAAACTGCACTATGGATGAATCATGTGTGTTTAACTACACTATGGATGAACTATGTGTAGTAAACTACACTATGGATGAATCATGTGTGGTAAACTACACTATAGATGAATCGTGTGGTAAACTAAACTATGGATGAATCATGTGTGGTAAACTATACTATGGGTACATCATGTGTGGTAAACTATACTATGGATGAATATTGTGGTAAACTACACTATGGATGAACCATGTGTGGTAAACTACACTATGGATGAACCATGTGTGGTAAACTACACTATAGATGAACCACGTGTGGTAAACTAAACTATTGATGAACCATGTGGTAAACTACATTATGGATGAATCATGTGTGGTAAACTACACTGGATGAACTATGTGTGGTAAACTACACTACGGATGAACTATGTGTGGCAAACTACACTATGGATGAACTATGTGTGGCAAACTACACTATGGATGAATCATGTGGTAAACTACACTATGGATGAACTATGTGTGGTAAACTACACTATGGGTGAATCATGTGTGGTAAACTACACTATGAATGAATCGTGTGGTAAACTACACTATGGATGAATCATGTATTGTAAACTACATAAGGATGAACCATGTGTGGTAAACTACACTATGGGTAAATCATGAGTGGTAAACTACACTATGCATGAACCATGTGTGGTAAACTACACTATGAATGAACCATGTGTATTAAACTACACTATGGATGACTCATGTGTGGTAAACTGCACTATGGATGAACCATGTGTGGTAAACTACACTATAGATGAATCATGTGTGGTAAACTACACTATGGATGAGCCATGTGTGGTAAACTACACTATGGATGAATCATGTGTAGTAAATTATACTATGGATGAACCATGTGTGCTAAACTACACTATGGATGAATCATGTGTCGTAAACAACGCTATGGATGAACCATGTGTGGTAAACTACACTATGGATGAACCATGTGTGGTAAACTACACTATGGATTAACCATGTTTGGTAAACTACACTATGGATGAGCCATGTGTAGTAAACAACACTATGAATGAATCATGTGTGGTAAACTAAACTATGGATGAACTATGTGTATTAAACTACACTATGAATGAATCATGTGTGGTAAACTACACTATGAATGCATCATGTGTGGTAAACTACATTAAAATACAGCATGGATGAATCATGTGTGGTAAACTACAGTAAAATACAGTATGGATGAATATGTGTAGTAAACTACAGTATGGATGACTCATGTGTGGTAAACTAAACTATGGATGAACCATGTGGGAAACTGCACTATGGATGAATCATGTGTGGTAAAATACACTGGATGAACGATGTGTGGTAAACTACACTATGGATGAACTATGTCTGGCAAACTACACTATGGATGAACTATGTGTGGCAAACAACACTATGAATGAATCATGTGTGGTAAACTACACTATGGATGAACCATGTGTGGTAAACTACACTATGGATGAACCATGTTTGGTAAACTACACTATGGATGAATCATGTGTGGTAAACTACACTATGGATGAATCGTGTGTGGTAAAGTACATTAAAATACAGCGTGGATGAATCATATGTGGTAAACTACAGTAAAATACAGTATGGATGAATATGTGTTGTAAACTACAGTATGGATGACTCATGTGTGGTAAACTACATTATGGATGAACCATGTTTGGTAAACTAAACTAGGGTGAACCATGTGGTAAACTACACTATGAATGAATCATGTGTGGTAAACTGCACTATGGATGAATCATGTGTGTTTAACTACACTATGGATGAACTATGTGTAGTAAACTACACTATGGATGAATCATGTGTGGTAAACTACACTATAGATGAATCGTGTGGTAAACTAAACTATGGATGAATCATGTGTGGTAAACTATACTATGGGTACATCATGTGTGGTAAACTATACTATGGATGAATATTGTGGTAAACTACACTATGGATGAACCATGTGTGGTAAACTACACTATGGATGAACCATGTGTGGTAAACTACACTATAGATGAACCACGTGTGGTAAACTACACTATGGATGAACCATGTGTGATAAACTACAATGAGTATGGATGAATATATGTAGTAAACTACAGTATGGATGACTCATGTGTAGTAAACTACACTATGGATAAATCATGTGCGGTAAACTACACTATGGGTGAACCATGTGTGGTAAACTACACTATGGATGAACCATGTGTGGCAAACTACACTATGGATGAATCATGTGTGGTAAACTAAACTATGGATGAACCATGTGTATTAAACTACACTATGAATGAATCATGTGTGGTAAACTACACTATGGATGAACCATGTGTGGTAAACTACACTATGAGTGCATCATGTGTGGTAAACTACATTAAAATACAGCATGGATGAACCATGTGCGGTGAACTACAGTAATATACAGTATGGATGAATATGTGTAGTAAACTACAGTATGGATGACTCATGTGTGGTAAACTAAACTATGGATGAACCATGTGGTAAACTACATTATGGATGAATCATGTGTGGTAAACTACACTGGATGAACTATGTGTGGTAAACTACACTACGGATGAACTATGTGTGGCAAACTACACTATGGATGAACTACGTGTGGCAAACTACACTATGGATGAATCATGTGGTAAACTACACTATGGATGAACTATGTGTGGTAAACTACACTCTGGGTGAATCATGTGTGGTAAACTACACTATGAATGAATCGTGTGGTAAACTACACTATGGATGAATCATGTATTGTAAACTACATAAGGATGAACCATGTGTGGTAAACTACACTATGGGTAAATCATGAGTGGTAAACTACACTATGCATGAACCATGTGTGGTAAACTACACTATGAATGAACCATGTGTATTAAACTACACTATGGATGACTCATGTGTGGTAAACTACACTATGGATGAACCATGTGTGGTAAACTACACTATAGATGAATCATGTGTGGTAAACTACACTATGGATGAGCCATGTGTGGTAAACTACACTATGGATGAATCATGTGTAGTAAATTATACTATGGATGAACCATGTGTGCTAAACTACACTATGGATGAATCATGTGTCGTAAACAACGCTATGGATGAACCATGTGTGGTAAACTACACTATGGATGAACCATGTGTGGTAAACTACACTATGGATTAACCATGTTTAGTAAACTACACTATGGATGAGCCATGTGTGGTAAACTACACTATGGATGAGCCATGTGTGGTAAACTACACTATGGATGAATCATGTGTAGTAAATTATACAATGGATGAACCATGTGTGCTAAACTACACTATGGATGAATCATGTGTGGTAAACTACGCTATGGATGAACCATGTGTGGTAAACTACACTGTGAATGAATCATGTGTGATACACTACACTATGCATGAACTATGTGTGGTAAACTACACTATGGATGAACCATGTGTGGTAAACTACACTATAGATAAATCATGTGTGGTAAACTACACTATGGATGAGCCATGTGTGGTAAACTACACTATGGATGAATCATGTGTGGTGAACTACGCTATGGCTGAACCATGTCTGGTAAGCTACACTATGGATGAACCATGTGTGGTAAACTACACTATGGATGAATCATGTGTGGTAAACTACTCTATGGGTGAATCATGTGTGGTAAACTACACTATGGGTAAATCATGTGTGGTAAACTACACTATGCATGAACCATGTGTGGTAAACTACACTATGAATGAACCATGTGTATTAAACTACACTATGGATGACTCATGTGTGGTAAACTACACTATGGATGAACCATGTGTGGTAAACTACACTATAGATGAATCATGTGTGGTAAACTACACTATGGATGAGCCATGTGTGGTAAACTACACTATGGATGAATCATGTGTGGTGAACTACGCTATGGCTGAACCATGTCTGGTAAGCTACACTATGGATGAACCATGTGTGGTAAACTACACTATGGATGAATCATGTGTAGTAAATTACACTATGGGTGAACCATGTGTAGTAAACTACACTATGGATGAACCATGTGTGGTAAACTACACTATGGATGAACCATGTGTGGTAAACTACACTATGGATGACCCATGTGTGGTAAACTACACTTTGGATGAATCGTGTGTTAAATTGCATTAAAATACAGCATGAATGAATCATGTGTGGTAAACTACACTATGGATGAATCATGTGTGGTAAACTACACTATGGATAAATCATGTGTGGTAAATTACACTATGGATGAATCATGTGTGGTAAACTACACTATAGATGAATCATGTGTGGTAAACTACACTATGGATAAGCCATGTGTGGTAGACTACACTAAGGATGAACCATGTTTAGTAAACTACACTATGGATGAACCATGTGTGGTAAACTACGCTATGAATAAACCATGTGTGGTAAACTACACTATGAATGAATCATGTGTAGTAAATTACGCTATGGATGAATCATGTGTGGTAAACTACACTATGGATGACTCGTGTGTATTAAACTACACTATGGATGAACAATGTGTAGTAAACTACACTATGGATGAACAATGTGTTGTAAAATACAATAAAATACAGCATGGATGAATCATGTGTGGTAAACTACAGTAAAATACAGTATGGATGAATATGTGTAGTAAACTACAGTATGGATGACTCATGTGTGGTAAACTACACCATGGATGAACAATGTGTTGTAAAATACATTAAAATACAGCATGGATGAACCATGTGTGGTAAACTACAGTATGGATGAATATGTGTAGTAAACTACAGTATGGATGACTCATGTGTGGTAAACTACACTATGGATGAACCATGTGTGGTAAAGTACATTAAAATACAGCATGTATGAATCATGTGTGGTAAACTACAGTAAAATACAGTATGGATGAATATGTGTGGTAAACTACACTATGAATAAACCATGTGTGGTAAACTACACTATGAATGAATCATGTGTAGTAAATTACGCTATGGATGAACCATGTGTATTAAACTACAATATGGATGACTCATGTGTGGTAAACTACACTATGGATGAACCATGTTTGGTAAACTACACTATGAATAAACCATGTGTGGTAAACTACACTATGAATAAACCGTGTGTGGTAAACTACACTATGGATGAACCATGTGTGGTAAACTACACTATGGATGAACCATGTGTGGTAAAGTACATTAAAATACAGCATGTATGAATTATGTGTGGTAAACTACAGTAAAATACAGTATGGATGAATATGTGTGGTAAACTACACTATGAATAAACCATGTGTGGTAAACTACACTATGAATGAATCATGTGTAGTAAATTACGCTATGGATGAACCATGTGTATTAAACTACAATATGGATGACTCATGTATTGTAAACTACATATGGGTGAACCATGTGTGGTAAACTACACTATGGATAAGCCATGTGTGGTAGACTACACTAAGGATGAACCATGTTTAGTAAACTACACTATGGATGAACCATGTGTGGTAAACTACGCTATGAATAAACCATGTGTGGTAAACTACACTATGAATGAATCATGTGTAGTAAATTACGCTATGGATGAATCATGTGTGGTAAACTACACTATGGATGACTCGTGTGTATTAAACTACACTATGGATGAACCATGTGTAGTAAACTACACTATGGATGAACAATGTGTTGTAAAATACAATAAAATACAGCATGGATGAATCATGTGTGGTAAACTACAGTAAAATACAGTATGGATGAATATGTGTAGTAAACTACAGTATGGATGACTCATGTGTGGTAAACTACACTATGGATGAACAATGTGTTGTAAAATACATTAAAATACAGCATGGATGAACCATGTGTGGTAAACTACAGTATGGATGAATATGTGTAGTAAACTACAGTATGGATGACTCATGTGTGGTAAACTACACTATGGATGAACCATGTGTGGTAAAGTACATTAAAATACAGCATGTATGAATCATGTGTGGTAAACTACAGTAAAATACAGTATGGATGAATATGTGTGGTAAACTACACTATGGATGAACCATGTGGGAAACTGCACTATGGATGAATCATGTGTGGTAAAATACACTGGATGAACGATGTGTGGTAAACTACACTATGGATGAACTATGTGTGGCAAACTACACTATGGATGAACTATGTGTGGCAAACAACACTATGAATGAATCATGTGTGGTAAACTACACTATGGATGAACCATGTGTGGTAAACTACACTATGGATGAACCATGTTTGGTAAACTACACTATGGATGAATCATGTGTGGTAAACTACACTATGGATGAATCGTGTGTGGTAAAGTACATTAAAATACAGCGTGGATGAATCATATGTGGTAAACTACAGTAAAATACAGTATGGATGAATATGTGTTGTAAACTACAGTATGGATGACTCATGTGTGGTAAACTACATTATGGATGAACCATGTTTGGTAAACTAAACTAGGGTGAACCATGTGGTAAACTACACTATGAATGAATTATGTGTGGTAAACTGCACTATGGATGAATCATGTGTGTTTAACTACACTATGGATGAACTATGTGTAGTAAACTACACTATGGATGAATCATGTGTGGTAAACTACACTATAGATGAATCGTGTGGTAAACTAAACTATGGATGAATCATGTGTGGTAAACTATACTATGGGTACATCATGTGTGGTAAACTATACTATGGATGAATATTGTGGTAAACTACACTATGAATGAATCATGTGTGGTAAATTACACTATGGATGAACCATGTGTGGTAAACTACACTATGAGTGCATCATGTGTGGTAAACTACATAAAAATACAGCATGGATGAACCATGTGTGGTAAACTACAGTAATATACAGTATGGATGAATATGTGTAGTAAACTACAGTATGGATGACTCATGTGTGGTAAACTAAACTATGGATGAACCATGTGGTAAACTACATTATGGATGAATCATGTGTGGTAAACTACACTGGATGAACTATGTGTGGTAAACTACACTACGGATGAACTATGTGTGGCAAACTACACTATGGATGAACTATGTGTGGCAAACTACACTATGGATAAATCATGTGGTAAACTACACTATGGATGAACTATGTGTGGTAAACTACACTATGGGTGAATCATGTGTGGTAAACTACACTATGGATAAATCATGTGGTAAACTACACTATGGATGAACTATGTGTGGTAAACTACACTATGGGTGAATCATGTGTGGTAAACTACACTATGAATGAATCGTGTGGTAAACTACACTATGGATGAATCATGTATTGTAAACTACATAAGGATGAACCATGTGTGGTAAACTACACTATGGGTAAATCATGAGTGGTAAACTACACTATGGATGACTCATGTGTGGTAAACTGCACTATGGATGAACCATGTGTGGTAAACTACACTATAGATGAATCATGTGTGGTAAACTACACTATGGATGAGCCATGTGTGGTAAACTACACTATGGATGAATCATGTGTAGTAAATTATACTATGGATGAACCATGTGTGCTAAACTACACTATGGATGAATCATGTGTCGTAAACAACGCTATGGATGAACCATGTGTGGTAAACTACACTATGGATGAATCATGTGTAGTAAATTATACAATGGATGAACCATGTGTGCTAAACTACACTATGGATGAATCATGTGTGGTAAACTACGCTATGGATGAACCATGTGTGGTAAACTACACTGTGAATGAATCATGTGTGATACACTACACTATGGATGAACTATGTGTGGAAAACTACACTATGGATGAACTATGTGTGGAAAACTACACTATGGATGAATCATGTGTGGTAAACTACTCTATGCGTGAATCATGTGTGGTAAACTACACTATGGGTAAATCATGTGTGGTAAACTACACTATGCATGAACCATGTGTGGTAAACTACACTATGAATGAACCATGTGTATTAAACTACACTATGGATGACTCATGTGTGGTAAACTACACTATGGATGAACCATGTGTGGTAAACTACACTATAGATGAATCATGTGTGGTAAACTACACTATGGATGAGCCATGTGTGGTAAACTACACTATGGATGAATCATGTGTGGTGAACTACGCTATGGCTGAACCATGTCTGGTAAGCTACACTGTGGATGAACCATGTGTGGTAAACTACACTATGGATGAATCATGTGTAGTAAATTACACTATGGGTGAACCATGTGTAGTAAACTACACTATGGATGAACCATGTGTGGTAAACTACACTATGGATGACCCATGTGTGGTAAACTACACTATGGATGAATCGTGTGTTAAATTGCATTAAAATACAGCATGAAAGAATCATGTGTGGTAAACTACACTATGGATGAATCATGTGTGGTAAACTACACTATGGATAAATCATGTGTGGTAAATTACACTATGGATGAATCATGTGTGGTAAACTACACTATAGATGAATCATGTGTGGTAAACTACACTATGGATAAGCCATGTGTGGTAGACTACACTATGGATGAGCCATGTTTAGTAAACTACACTATGGATGAACCATGTGTGGTAAACTACGCTATGAATAAACCATGTGTGGTAAACTACACTATGAATGAATCATGTGTAGTAAATTACGCTATGGATGAATCATGTGTGGTAAACTAAACTATGGATGAACTATGTGTATTAAACTACACTATGAATGAATCATGTGTGGTAAACTACACTATGAATGCATCATGTGTGGTAAACTACATTAAAATACAGCATGGATGAATCATGTGTGGTAAACTACACTATGGATGAATCATGTGTGGTAAACTACACTATAGATGAATCATGTGTGGTAAACTACACTATGGATAAGCCATGTGTGGTAGACTACACTATGGATGAGCCATGTTTAGTAAACTACACTATGGATGAACCATGTGTGGTAAACTACGCTATGAATAAACCATGTGTGGTAAACTACACTATGAATGAATCATGTGTAGTAAATTACGCTATGGATGAATCATGTGTGGTAAACTACACTATGGATGACTCGTGTGTATTAAACTACACTATGGATGACTCATGTGTGGTAAACTACACTATGGATGAACCATGTGTAGTAAACTACACTATGGATGAACAATGTGTTGTAAAATACAATAAAATACAGCATGGATGAATCATGTGTGGTAAACTACAGTAAAATACAGTATGGATGAATATGTGTAGTAAACTACAGTATGGATGACTCATGTGTGGTAAACTACACTATGGATGAACAATGTGTTGTAAAATACATTAAAATACAGCATGGATGAACCATGTGTGGTAAACTACAGTATGGATGAATATGTGTAGTAAACTACAGTATGGATGACTCATGTGTGGTAAACTACACTATGGATGAACCATGTGTGGTAAACTACACTATGAATAAACCATGTGTGGTAAACTACACTATGGATGAATCATGTGTGACACACCACACTATGTATGAACCATGTGTGGTAAACTACACTATGGATGAACCGTGTGTGGTAAAGTACATTAAAATACAGCATGTATGAATCATGTGTGGTAAACTACAGTAAAATACAGTATGGATGAATATGTGTGGTAAACTACACTATGAATAAACCATGTGTGGTAAACTACACTATGAATGAATCATGTGTAGTAAATTACGCTATGGATGAACCATGTGTATTAAACTACAATATGGATGACTCATGTGTGGTAAACTACACTATGGATGAACCATGTGTGGTAAACTACACTATGAATAAACCATGTGTGGTAAACTACACTAAGAATAAACCGTGTGTGGTAAACTACACTATGGATGAACCATGTGTGGTAAACTACACTATGGATGAACCATGTGTGGTAAAGTACATTAAAATACAGCATGTATGAATCATGTGTGGTAAACTACAGTAAAATACAGTATGGATGAATATGTGTGGTAAACTACACTATGAATAAACCATGTGTGGTAAACTACACTATGAATGAATCATGTGTAGTCAATTACGCTATGGATGAACCATGTGTATTAAACTACAATATGGATGACTCATGTATTGTAAACTACATATGGATGAACCATGTGTGGTAAACTACACTATGAATGAATCATGTGTAGTAAATTACGCTATGGATGAATTATGTGTGGTAAACTACACTATGGATGAACTATGTGTGGTAAACTACACTACGGGTGAACCATGTGTGGTAAAGTACATTAAAATACAGCATGGATGAATCATGTGTGGTAAACTACACTATGAATAAACCATGTGTGGTAAACTACACTATGAATGAATCATGTGTAGTAAATTACGCTATGGATGAACCATGTGTATTATACTACAATATGGATGATTCATGTGTGGTAAACTACACTATGGATGAACCATGTGTGGTAAACTACACTATGGATGAACTATGTGTGGTAAAGTACACTATGGATGAACAATGTGTGGCAAACTACACTATGGATGATTTATGTGTGGCAAACTACACTATGGATGAATCACGTGTGGTAAACTAAACTAGGGTGAAGCATGTGGAAAACTACACTATGAATGAATTATGTGTGGTAAACTACAGTATGGATGACTCATGTGTAGTAAACTACACTATGGATGAATCATGTGTTGTAAACTACACTATAGATGAATCATATGTGGTAAACTACGCTATGGATGAACCATGTCTGGTAAGCTACACTATGGATGAACCATGTGTGGTACACTACACTATGGATGAACCATGTGTGGTAAACTACACTATGAATAAACCATGTGTAGTAAATTACACCATGGATGAACCATGTGTAGTAAACTACACTATGGATGAATCATGTGTGGTAAACTAAACTATGGATGAATCATGTGTGGTAAACTACACTATGGGTGCATCATGTGTGGTAAACTACACTATGAATGAATCTTGTGGTAAACTACACTATGGATGAACCATGTGTGGTAAACTACACTATGGATGAACCATGTGTGGTAAACTACACTATGGATGAACCATGTGTGGTAAACTACACTATAGATGAACCATGTGTGGTAAACTACACTATGGATGAACCATGTGTGGTAAACTACACTATAGATAAACCACGTGTGGTAAACTACACTATGGATGAACCATGCGTGGTAAACTACACTATGGATGAACCATGCGTGGTAAACTACAATGAATATGGATGAATATGTGTAGTAAACTATAGTATGGATGACTCATGTGTAGTAAACTACACTATGGGTGAACCATGTGTGGTAAACTACACTATGGATGAACCATGTGTAGTAAAAACACTATGGATGAGCCATGTGTGGTAAACTACACTATGGATTAACCATGTGTTGTAAACTACACTATGGTTGAACCATGTGTAGTAAACAACACTATGGATGAATCATGTGTGGTAAACTACACTATGGATGAACCATGTGTGGTAAACTACACTATGAATGAATCATGTGTGGTAAAGTACACTATGGATGAACAATGTGTGGCAAACTACACTATGGATGAACTATGTGTGGCAAACTACACTATGGATGAATCATGTGTGGTAAACTACACTATGAATGAACCATGTGTAGTTAACTACACTATGGGTGAATCATGTGTGGTAAACTACACTGTGGATGAATCGTGTGGTAAACTACACTATGGATGAATCATGTGTCGAAAACTACATATGGATGAACCATGTGTGGTAAACTACACTATGGATAAATCATGTGTGGCAAATTACACTATGCATGAACCATGTGTGGTAAACTACACTATGGATGAACCATGTGTGGTAAACTACTCTATAGATGAATCATGTGTGGTAAACTACACTGTGGATGAGCCATGTGTGGTAAACTACACTATGGATGTATCATGTGTAGTAATTTATACTATGGATGAACCATGTGTGGTAAACTACACTATGGATGAATCATGTGTGGTAAACTACGCTATGGATGAACCATGTCTGGTAAACTACACTATGGATGAACCATGTGTGATACACTACACTATGGATGAACCATGTGTGGTAAACTACACTATGAATAAACCATGTGTAGTAAATTACACTATGGATGAATCATGTGTAGTAAACTACACTATGGATGAATCATGTGTGGTAAACTACACTATGGATGAACTATGTGTGGTCAAGTACACTATGGATGAACAATGTGTGGCAAACTACACTATGGATGAACTATGTGTGGCAGACTACACTATGGATGAATCATGTGTGGTAAACTACACTATGAATGAACCATGTGTAGTAAACTACACCATGGGTGAATCATGTGAGGTAAACTACACTGTGAATGAATCATGTGTGATAAACTACACTATGGATGAACCATGTGTGGTAAACTATACTATGGATGAACCATGTGTGGTAAACTACACTATGGATGAACCATGTGTGGTAAACTACACTGTGAATGAATCATGTGTGATAAACTACACTATGGATGAACCATGTGTGGTAAACTATACTATGGATGAACCATGTGTGGTAAACTACACTATGGATGAATCGTGTGGTAAACTACATTAAAATACAGCATGGATGAATCATGTGTGGTAAACTACACTATGGATTAATCATATGTGGTAAACTACATATTTATGAACCATGTGTGGTAAACTACACTATGGATAAATCATGTGTGGCAAACTACATTAAAATACAGTATGGATGTATCATGTGTGGTAAACTACAGTAAAATACAGTGTAGATGTATATGTGTAGTAAACTACAGTATGGATGACTCATGTGTGGTAAATTACACTATGGATGAACAATGTGTGGCAAACTACACTATGGATGAACTATGTCTGGCAAACTACACTATGGATGAATCATGTGTGGTAAACTACACTATGAAAGAACCATGTGTAGTAAACTACACTATGGGTGAATCATGTGTGGTAAACTACACTGTGGATGAATCGTGTAGTAAACTACACTATGGATGAATCATGTGTTGAAAACTACATATGGATGAACCATGTGTGGTAAACTACACTATGGATAAATCATGTGTGGCAAACTACACTATGCATGAACCATGTGTGGTAAACTACACTATGGATGAATCATGTGTGGTAAACTACGCTATGGATGAACCATGTCTGGTAAGCTACACTATGGATGAACCATGTGTGATACACTACACTATGGATGAACCATGTGTGGTAAACTACACTATGAATAAACCGTGTGTAGTAAATTACTCTATGAATGAACCATGTGTAGTAAACTACACTATGGGTGAATCATGTGTGGTAAACTACACTATGGATGAACCATGTGTGGTAAACTACACTGTGAATGAATCATGTGTGATAAACTACACTACGGATGAACTATGTGTAGTAAACTACACTATGGATGAATCATGTGTGGTAAACTACACTATGGTTGAACCATGTGTGGTAAACTACACTGTGAATGAATCGTGTGTGATAAACTACACTATGGATGAACTATGTGTAGTAAACTACACTTTGGATGAATCATGTGTGGTAAACTACACTATGGAAGAACTATGTGTGGTAAAGTACACTATGGGTGAACAATGTGTGGCAAACTACACTATGGATGAACTATGTGTGGCAAACTACACTATGGATGAATCATGTGTGGTAAACTACACTATGAATGAACCATGTGTAGTAAACTACACTATGGGTGAATCATGTGTGGTAAACTACACTGTGAATGAATCATGTGTGATAAACTACACTATGGATGAACTATGTGTAGTAAACTACACTCTGGATGAATCATGTGTGGTAAACTACACTATGGATGAACCATGTGTGGTAAACTACACTGTGAATTAATCATGTGTGATAAACTACACTATGGATGAACCATGTGTGGTAAACTACACTATGGATGAACCATGTGTGGTAAACTACACTATGGATGGATCGTGTGGTAAACTACATTAAAATACAGCATGGATGAATCATGTGTGGTAAACTACACTATGGATGAATCATATGTGGTAAACTACATATGGATGAACCATGTGTGGTAAACTACACTATGGATAAATCATGTGTGGCAAATTACACTATGCATGGATCATGTGTGGTAAACTACACTGTGGATGAATCATGTGTGGTAAACTACACTATGGATGAATCATGTGTGGTAAACTACACTATAGACGAACCATGTGTGGCACACTACACTATGGATGAACCATGTGTGGTAAACCCCACTATGGATGAACCATGTGTGGTAAACTACACTATGGATGAATCATGTGTGGTAAACTACATTAAAATACAGTATGGATGTATCATGTGTGGTAAACTACAGTAAAATACAGTATAGATGTATATGTGTGTGACGAGCTGTTTGGGACACCCCTTTAATTTTATTTATTATTATTTATACAATACCAAAATGCAAGGAATGAGCGTAATGCAACGGGACAGAATAATTCCCTGTACACTCATATAGAACAGAGTAGTCCACCCCTGTTCTATTTTCGATCCGCCTGCAACGCTATGCGGCCGGAGGTGTTTGACCTGAGTCACTTGGTCAGGGAAATCCCCTACTTGGGCCTCTTCCTGCTCGACGGCGTGAAACTCAGGTTGGTGTTACACTATGACCGTTCAGAAACTGCTTTATTTTCGCTTTTATTATTTGCATCTGTAATTCAGCCTTTCAGTATTTGTACAGTATGTTTTTAGGAATTGATTTGACGAGATTGTAGTTATTTCTGTTCAGTTTCTATCATTTGATCGTTATTTTTAGAAGTCATGATGCCATCGCCGCTACATGCTACACGCTGTACTGTGTTATCAATGAAGCTGTCGAACGATAACTTTCATAGACATTGAACTTTATTTGCTTCGTGATACTCGCTTTTTATGCTGTTTTGATCATGTTTTCAGTACCAGTTATATTCGATTCAATGTCACTTGTTACTCAACTCGGGATGTAACTTTTGCTATAGTGCAGGTTACTATGTAATGAACGTGATTGTGTGAAATCGTGGGCCGACGTTATCAGTGGTTGCTATGACGATGCACATTCAACTCTTACAACCAGCGTGTTATCGATGCTTATTTTTGCTTTTGTTTTTATTTCATGTGAACCCATTGTGTATTGCTCTTCCTGCTCGACGGCGTGAAACTCAGTCAATAAAAGTTATACGTAAGCACAACCTGGATCTAGAATCTATTATTTTTGCTGACACTCCCCATTTATGTCGGAAATCCGTGTCACAT
The DNA here is from genome assembly GCF_978046115.1 of Saccoglossus kowalevskii. Taxonomy (NCBI): domain Eukaryota; kingdom Metazoa; phylum Hemichordata; class Enteropneusta; family Harrimaniidae; genus Saccoglossus; species Saccoglossus kowalevskii. Next base: position 11,016,224 of record NC_140648.1, on the reverse strand, counting down.
CTTTTGGTGCCGAGACCAGTATCTAGGATTATTTGTGCAGGACAGGCGGAGCCAGTTCGACTTTGTATGAAGTTCAACTGTAATGTTATTGGAGCCAGTGTGTGGTAAACTGTTGTGGTATTCTTCATTACATGTGACTGACTGTATGGTATCATCATGGAAAATGGAAACCCACACGATTTGCTAACTATGGATGGTCCAGTACCAATGGGTGAACAATATACTCCACCACCTACTGGCAGCATACCCACAGCGACCCCGGTGCACTATAATACACACCAGAGGTATGCACAGCAACAATATCAGAGCCAGCCACCCATTCCATACATGTCAGATTGTTTACCAGTGGCAACATCGACACCATACCACCCGGGCAATCAAAGCACAGGACAGTATTTGCAACCACCTTTAATTCCAGTACCACAATTTAGTCAACCTGTAGTGTTAAACCCACGGGTTGAACCGCATTATAACATTACGTCATCACATCAAGTTCGTAATGTCCCTGTTTTTAATGGTCAGCTTGATGGTAAAATACTCATAGAGGACTGGATAAGAGATATACAATACCTGATGGATGCTGGAGCTATGCCTGAAAAGGTAAAATTTTCAACAATAGTGCGACATTTGAGTGGGGAAGCCCGCAAACTGGTGCTGAATTTGCCCAAAGAGCAACAGAGACCACAGAATGCACTGGATGAACTGAAGGCGGAATATGGTGATGGGTTACTTTCACTTGACCCAATGGCTGATTTCTATGAGAGAAGACAGAAGTCTGGTGAGTCTGCTTCAACTTATGCAATCATGTTAGAGGACATTATGAGAACCATCGAAGAAACACAAAATTGTGGAAACCCCGTCCCTGACAGGGATTACAAATTGACCCAACAGTTCATGAAGGGCATAAATGATACTGACCTCTACAATAGACTAGCACCAATGGAGCCGAGGCGAATGACATTCCATAGATTACAACAGGAACTCAGACAAATAGCCAGAGAGAAGAGAGCCATACCTGCTGCATCGAAAGTTAAGAAATCACAGAGTCAACCGCAAAAGTCTAAAGATAGTCATTACACAGACAGCAGTGCTGCTGCAGGTTCAACTACCCATGATCTTGCAGAGGTTACATCATTGCTACATAAAATAGTCCTGACTCAGGAGCAGCAATCCAGTCGGCTAGATAGGTTAGAATCAAAAGGTCAGTCTGCGTCTGACAAAGTAGACAAACCAGTTCAAAGCACTCAGTCATATAGTTCTGAGATAATTTGCTTTCGATGTAAACAACCCGGTCACATTGCTATTGGATGTCGTAATACACCACAGGATGGTGGGGCAGCAGGGAAAGGAAACAGGCCTTTAAACGAGTAAAGCCTGTGGAAAAGGGACTATCCACAGGTGACAGTGTTAAATGTCCCCCAGTTCAAGTTAACAGAAATTCCAGCTGGAGTGCAGAGACAGTGCAACAAGTTGTTGGACCTTTAAATGAGGCAGAGGTCAAAATTAATGGCAAAATATGCCGTGCATTGATTGATTCTGGTTCTCAGGTTACCACTGTGACAGATGAATTCTGTCAAGCACACCAAAAGCTTAGAAGCCTGGAATGTGAACCGTCTGACGTGGAGATTGAAGGAGCTGGTGGATCGGATGTGCCTCATTATGGAGTTATTTATGTTGATTTGATGTTTCTTGGGCAACAATATCTCCATGTGCCTACCCTTGTTGTCCCTGTGACTGAGTACCGCAAGGATGTTCCCTTGTTAATAGGAACAAATGTGATTCGTAGAAGTCAGAATGCATTGAGAGCTGTGTATGGTAAATGTTATGAGAGTGTTGTACGTAAGAAGTCGAAGGTGTGGTACAACACATATCAGACTTTACAGAAAACTGAGCTTGGAGGTAAGACTGGTTGTATTGGGCCAGCCAGAAGTGTTGGACGTGGCCATATGGAAATACCTCCAGGGCAAGAGGCTCATGTATTGTGCACAGTACCAAGAGGCCCAAAGGGGAAGTCGTATACTGCGCTGGTAGAGAACCCTATAGATAGTCAGTTACCCCATGGACTAGTGGTTGGCCGAATGTTAGTTAATGTAGATAGTGGTTTGATTAAGGTTAGAGTAAATAACCTAAATCAGCGACCAGTGACCATCCGGCCTAGAGTCCATGTTGCAGATCTACATGCAGTTAGTATGGTTCAGGACTTCCCAGGCACCCCAGAAGAATCTGAGAATGATTTTACCGAAAGGGGTAGTACAGTGGAACAGAAAAATGCACACCATGGTTCAGGTCATGAATATGGTAGATCACATAGACATGTTAAGTCAGCTGCTTGTCGTAGTTCAAATAACACAGAAGCCAATCTACCTGACGTTGACTTGAGTCAGTCAGCAGTGAGTAATGGGGATGAGTTGGACCAGCTAAAGGAGTTACTGAGAAAGAACAATGATGTGTTCTCACAGCATGCCCTTGATTATGGTAAAACCTCAACAATCCAACATGAGATTCCATTAGTTGATGACCACCCATTCCGTCTACCCCCTAGACGGATACCATCATCTCAATATCAGGAAGTGAAGAAACACCTGGAAGACATGCAGTCTGCTGGCATTACCCGTCCAAGTAAGAGTCCATATGCCTCTCCGATAGTGATTGTTCGAAAAAAGGATGGAACACCGCGAATTTGTATTGATTATAGGCAGCTAAATCTCCGCTCAATACGAGATGCATTTCCACTCCCTCGCATTGACGATGCATTGGAATCTCTTGGTCAAGCACAATATTTTTCAACACTTGACCTTACTGCTGGCTATTGGCAGGTGGAGATAGCGGAGAAAGATAGAGCAAAGACAGCATTTACTACCCCAATGGGTTTGTTTGAGGCGAATAGAATGCCCTTTGGCCTCCAAAATGCTCCAGCTACATTTGAGCGCCTTATGATGACATGCTTTGGTGACCAAAACTTCAGTACTTTGTTGATCTACCTTGACGACATAATCATTTTTTCAAGAACATTTGAGGAACATGTAGATAGGTTGCAAATGGTGTTCAATCGGTTACGTGAACATGGGTTGAAACTTAAACCTCAGAAGTGCCATCTGCTGCAAGAGAGAGTGCATTATTTAGGTCATGTTGTTTCCCGCCATGGTGTATCAACCGACCCAGAGAAGACTGACAAAGTCAGGTCTTGGAAGACACCAGCAGACAGAAAGGAAGTGCTTCAGTTCCTTGGGTTCGTAGGGTATTATCGGAGGTTTGTCAAGGGATATTCAAAGTTGGCAGCACCTTTGTTTCGGTTGACTTCAGGAGACCCAAGGAAGAAGAAGAAGGGTAGTAAACAGCCAAAGAGTATCCCAACCGCTTTTGTATGGTCTGAAGAATGTGATAGTAGCTTCAGACAAATCAAGGAGAAGTTGACTACTGCCCCAGTGCTTGGTTACCCCGACTTTAGTAAACCTTTTATTTTACAGGTCGATGCTTCAGGAGAAGGTTTGGGGGCAGTACTAGCACAAGTACAGGAAGGGAGAGAGAGAGTAATAGCTTATGCCAGCAGAGGTCTGGCACCCGCTGAAACCAGGTATCCAGCCCATAAACTGGAATTTCTATGCCTAAAGTGGGCAGTCACAGATAAGTTCAGGGAACATCTATATGGCAACACCTTCACTGTTTTAACGGACAATAACCCGCTCGTCTATGTTCAGACAACGGCAAAGTTATACGCAACAGGGCAGCGATGGGTGTCACAGCTTGCATTATTTGACTTTGACATCAAATACAGACCTGGAAAAAATAATGCAAACGCTGATGGACTATCGCGAATGCCACAGAGTGAAGTCGCAGACACTTTTCGTGGAGTTTGTGGTATGCACAAACATATTGAGCTACCTACAAAGAGCGCAGGGTATGATATTACTTCTAATGATGGGACGAACACATTACCTGTCATGACCCCTGTGGAGTTAGAATTAAATCAACTGGAAGATGTTGAGGTCGCCCCAGCACTTTCCTACAGAAAACTACAGAGAAAGCCAAATAGGAAACAGATAGACAGTTTGAACAGCAGGGCTAAGATGATCGTGAGACAATGGGATAGGCTTTGTGTGAGAGAAGGTGTACTTTACCGTGTGGTGAATTCGTCTAATTTAGACCCAGTCTACCAATTGGTCCTGCCAGTTAAACTGCGTAGATCTATCTTTGAAGCTCTCCATGACCATATGGGACACCTTGGTTTTGAGAGGACACTGGACCTTATTCGTAGTAGGTTTTATTGGCCACAGATGTACACACAAGTGAAAGTGTGGTGTGAAGAATGTAAACGATGTTGTTTGCGCAAGGCTGCACCAGCGGCAGACAGAGCACCACTTGTGAGTATTCGTACTTCTGCGCCCTTGGAGCTGGTATGTATGGACTTTCTAACTTTAGAGCCATCTAAAGGCGGCATCGAGAATGTACTGGTTCTTACCGACCATTTTTCGAGATATGCACAGGCCTACTCAACACCAGATCAGAAAGCTAAAACAGTGGCCAAAATACTGTGGAAATACTTCTTTTCTCAATATGGATTCCCCAAGAGACTACACTCAGATCAAGGTAGAAATTTCGAAAGCGCAGTCGTCAAGGAGCTTTGTGAGATGGCTGGGATGTCCAAAACCCATACCACACCTTATCATCCAGAAGGGAATGGCATGACCGAAAGATACAATCAAACTCTCATGAATATGCTAGGCACCTTGGATCAATCACAGAAAGCAGATTGGAAGGAGTATCTTGAAGCAATGACTCATGCATACAACTGCACTCGTCACGATTCAACAGGTTACTCTCCGCATTATTTAATGTATGGTCGTCACCCAAACCTTCCCGTAGACCTGATTTTCCACACTGACAAAGCTAACAGCCAATCTAGTGTGGGTGTAGATCCATCAGATTATGTCAAATCTCTGTGAGAAAGACTAAAAATCGCCTACAAAACAGCAACAGAACATGCAGATAAGGCTAGGGATCGTCAGAAAACCAGATACGACAAGAAAGCTAAGGCTATACCATTCAATACAGGAGACCGTGTGCTAGCTAAACTAAAACAAACTGGCAAGCATAAGCTTGGTGACAAATGGGAATCTGAACCATATTTAATAGTCAAACAACTGGAACCAGACTCGCCTGTATATGTTGTACGGTCAGAAACTAGTTGCAAGGAGCGAACCCTACATCGCAATATGCTTAAAATTTGTACATTCCTACCTAGTAATCTAGATATTCCACATAAACAACAAAAGGAAACAACCTGCCAAGAATCAACTCCAGACATAGATGATCTGAGTGATAACGAAGATGAACCTAATGGAGATGTTGTTGAATTCTCTGTTAGCCAGACACCACTAACATCCATTCAAACAGATATAACCCCACACTTCTCTGTAACAGAAACTACCTCAACATTGAACAATGTCATTCAACATCAGCCAAACCCAACTATACAGGCTGAGCCACCAATTGTCACAGGTAGCCCAACTGCTTTAACAGAGCAACCATCATGCTCACCCACAGGAACACAAATAAATGTGACAGAATCTTTACACATTCCAAGGGAAGTTTCCACTAACTCAACTCAAGATCTCTCACGTACACTAGCAAGTAATACATCATGCCAGAACTCTGAATCAACCTCAGAACCAATTCAACGTTATCCATAGCGAGTTAGACAACCACCTGCGAGATTTGCAGACTACCTCATGTCAATGTTCACAAAATCAAAGGAAGAAGCTAAAGTGCAAAGTGTTTAGCCTTGGGATTAGTTAAACGCCGAGGACGTCGTTTCGACAAACAGAGGGAGGATGTGACGAGCTGTTTGGGACACCCCTTTAATTTTATTTATTATTATTTATACAATACCAAAATGCAAGGAATGAGCGTAATGCAACGGGACAGAATAATTCCCTGTACACTCATATAGAACAGAGTAGTCCACCCCTGTTCTATTTTCGATCCGCCTGCAACGCTATGCGGCCGGAGGTGTTTGACCTGAGTCACTTGGTCAGGGAAATCCCCTACTTGGGCCTCTTCCTGCTCGACGGCGTGAAACTCAGGTTGGTGTTACACTATGACCGTTCAGAAACTGCTTTATTTTCGCTTTTATTATTTGCATCTGTAATTCAGCCTTTCAGTATTTGTACAGTATGTTTTTAGGAATTGATTTGACGAGATTGTAGTTATTTCTGTTCAGTTTCTATCATTTGATCGTTATTTTTAGAAGTCATGATGCCATCGCCGCTACATGCTACACGCTGTACTGTGTTATCAATGAAGCTGTCGAACGATAACTTTCATAGACATTGAACTTTATTTGCTTCGTGATACTCGCTTTTTATGCTGTTTTGATCATGTTTTCAGTACCAGTTATATTCGATTCAATGTCACTTGTTACTCAACTCGGGATGTAACTTTTGCTATAGTGCAGGTTACTATGTAATGAACGTGATTGTGTGAAATCGTGGGCCGACGTTATCAGTGGTTGCTATGACGATGCACATTCAACTCTTACAACCAGCGTGTTATCGATGCTTATTTTTGCTTTTGTTTTTATTTCATGTGAACCCATTGTGTATTGCTCTTCCTGCTCGACGGCGTGAAACTCAGTCAATAAAAGTTATACGTAAGCACAACCTGGATCTAGAATCTATTATTTTTGCTGACACTCCCCATTTATGTCGGAAATCCGTGTCACATGTGTAGTAAACTACAGTATGGATGACTCATGTGTGGTAAATTAAACTATGGATGAACCATGTGGTAAACTACACTATGGATGAATTATGTGTGGTAAACTACACTATGGATGAATCATGTGTTGTAAACTACATATGGATGAACCATGTGTGGTAAACTACATATGGATGAACCATGTGTTGTAAACAACACTATGGATAAATCATGTGTGGTAAACTACACTTTGGATGAACAATGTGTGGTAAACTACACTATGGATGAATCATGTGTGGTAAACTAAACTATGGATGAACCATGTGGTAAACTACACTATGAATGAATCATGTGTGGTAAACTACTTTGGATGAACCATGTGTGGTAAACTACACTATGGATGAATGATGTGTGATAAACTACACTATGGATGAACCATGTCTGGTAAACTACACTATGGATGAATTATGTGTGGTGAACTACACTATGGATGAATCATGTGTTGTAAACTACATATGGATGAACCATGTGTTGTAAACAACACTATGGATAAAGCATGTGTGGTAAACTACACTATGGATGACATGTGTGGTAAACTACACTTTGGATGAACAATGTGTGGTAAACTACACTATGGATGAATCATGTGTGGTAAACCAAACTATGGATGAACCATGTGGTAAACTACACTATGGATGAATCATGTGTGGTAAACTACTTTGGATGAACCATGTGTGGTAAACTACACTATGGATGAATCATGTGTGGTAAACTGTACTACATAATCTTATCTCATCTAAACTTACCTGTACCTTACCTTACGTAAGTTAACCTAGCTGTGGCCTAGTCTTACCTAACATAACATAACATGTGATCTAACATAATCTTATCTAACATAACCTAACTGAATTATTTTACAGATTGTACTACTTAGCATGAGATGCAAGATCTGAAAAAATGCACGCCAAAAAAAGGGCAAGAAAACCCCTGGAGAAAACTGGACGGGTGATTACATAATTGCAAGTGACGAGGTAGTTTTTATCGACGTTGATTCACACCTTCACGTCCCTGTACGTAGCTCAGCGCATGACACTCAACTAGTAAAACTGGCGGCCTTTTTGTGCGAACCTTTCTTTGTATAGCATGTACAACCAGAGTTTACAATTTTAAATAGAACTGGCATTAAATAGAAGGAAATTGGTAGTTTCTCTTGACGAAGGCAGCCACATGGTCACGTGACCCCAAAGTTGGAGTAAGGTGACTCTATTGTGAAACCGACCAGGAATTTCAGAAATACTGGATATACGAACAATAAGAAAAAACTAAACTAGCGTGAAAGTGGGCGAGTTGGCATTCAGAATAATCCAAGACGCAAAACAACTGACAAAGTTCGGAACTGAAATGAAAATTCGTTGTTACTGTGAATGTGTGAAATTATCCTTTGAATAAAAACAAACAAAAAAGGGTGGCAAGTCTCTAGGGGCCAGTTCTTTAATGTAATATATGTTTTCATTCATAGCGTTATGCACCAACTTTTTTCGGACGCGTAACAGTTATCCCTAATCGTTTAGAGAGATATGGATTGTTAAGTCATAAGTCCACATGATAAATCTTATTTTGTGCCAATCCCGAATATTTGATCTGTCAGTTACGTACTAACCTAATCTAATTAATTATATGCAGTATATGTTTGGAATAATGTTAATGCATATAATGTATATGTAATCCAAACACAAAATAGTCAACTACGCATGGATATTTGCTAATTATACTGCCTGTCTGAATTTACCGGTTCATTATAAGTTATGCAGATGGTCTGGACCGTTGAGGGCGTAAATTATTTTAGAATCCTGGTAACGATTTTCTTCGGCTGTGAAATTTGGAATCAAGGGCGCGGCGTGCGGTTACTCCAAGGAATAGACTGTCTATAGCCGAGGAAAGGTTGTTTTTTTTCACGTCACATAACATCGTAATTCTTCCGAGGTAATATTTCTCTGTCGAATATTTATGTGTCATTGGGTACGTACAACCCCGTTTTTTCAATAACCATAAAAACAAAAACTAAAACGTTAGACCAATTAGAGCCAAAGCAGTAAAACGTAATGGAAATATGTAAGGAGAAAAAAGACATTACCGTATCTCACGTCAACAGCCTGAAATGAGTGTTAAAAAGACTTCGGAACACGGAAATTTAAGTACCTTCGATAATTCCCCGTCACCTCATACATGAGTCAATTACTATATATAATATTTGCGAATTACAATTGATCATTTTTTTCCGCGAACGTTATTATCAAGACCTAATTCTATGAAAGATGTACTTGTCATCGAACTTGCTGCTCGGATGTTTTGGGTATTTGTGTCGTGTGAAACGTTTTCATAAAAATGTCATCCTTGGAGTTTTAGAGGTATTTACTCGGCAATGTGGTGTTTGTTGTGCACCGGACGTAATTTCCCGCTTCCATTATCTGTTCGTACGGAGACCAAGTTTTTTTTATTGTAACTGCTTGACCACAGAAAACATTGGCTCGCTGGTAAATGTTAGAAGACATTTCCGTGTATGACATGATTATTATATACTGTAAAAGGATTAATTATTCACTGGGTTTTAATTTTGCTTATTTCACTGACTGGAAAATGCGCTAAATTAAAACCCACTGAATATGTAAATTTGAGCATAGAACCGACACATTATGCAAATGATAAAACCGTGAAATCAAAACTCAATGAATATGCCTGAAATGGTAAGTCAGTGAAATTTAAACCCAGTGAAATTAGTTATTTTACGGTAATGTGTGTCTGCACATGAGGAAATACGTATCCGCAAACCACGTGCCATGATAATAGTTTTCCATTTACCAATTCGTTCTTTGTTTATCGCGTGTGTGTGCGTGGGGAAGGGGGTTACGCCTCCTAGAATTTTCTCGAAAAATTGATGAAGCCCAATAGAGATGTAACTATACTGTTTACTGCTTTACTGTATGGTATGTTCATAGAATGACGTCATACCCACGTAACCGCACATTAACTTTACGGGCAGTTTTAACGTTTCCTTGTTTTCAGTTGAGGTTTCTGCGTACGCGTATCTCAGTGTCCATTGTTGCTACGATACGCCACCGTGACATATGTGATTGTTGTCGGGATTTCCCCGTCTCTACCCCGTATCTTTACGACTTCGCCGGGCAACGTATTAAAGTTTCCTGAAAGGCGTATGCCCAGTCAGTGGTTTCACAAAACATAGTACTTCCATTTATTTTGTTGTGAGCTTGTAGACAGACCATGGGTAGACGGTTATGTTGTAGAACAGGGCGGTAATGAACGCTCGTCTTGTGACGGGCAAGCAGTACATAGCAGTGCAATCCCTCTCGTCTTTTTACGAGCGGACAACACTACCACAAACGATGGATAAACAGTTCGAAATAATATTGTCTTCTAAAAATACGATAGAATAAGAGTTGTTTATGTACACCTGGTGTCGACAGCAGAAAATGTTTACAAAACACCGTAAGCCCAGAGCTTCAAAGTGTTTTTGGTTAAAGGCAAAGAAATTTAGAAATTAGAATGTCAGAGATGTATTCTGCGTCTATATATCTTTGAAATCCTGGGTAGAGACTCAGACCACTTGAGTGTATACGGGGGACATATTCGAACATAATGGACAATCAGTATCTGTGTCACGTGATAAGACCTTCAATGAACCTCGCCTAAATCAAAATTGCGATATTAGGGTGCATATTTTCCGGGTAAAGCTCAATTGTTTCCACTATTACATACCACTATTATTATTTTTGAAAACCTAGACACTGTTTCCTCTGTTACTGTCTTGCGAGTCGCACAAATGTCATAGGTGGTTGAAAGTAATCCGGTTTATTGCATTTTACACACGTCATATACTTTGCGCATACTTCCATTTCTGGATTACCGACACTCCACTATGAACAGCGCAGCAACTTTCATATCACCATTGTCAGTTGGGGGCGCTGTTAAACAACAATTTCAAAAATACTCGGCTGCTCTTTATCTGCATTCAATTACATGCATTCGTGTCGTTTGTGCATTTATTTATATAGCGTTTTTTTATGGATTTATGCCTAATATATGTAAACAATTCTATGATTTTTCATGATTAATAAATTATGATATTTCAAATCAATTATCTAGAAAACATGTTTTTTTTATTATAATTAATAAGATTCATATACACTGTATATAATATTTTTATGTAAATTTTATTATTTATCAATAATTTAACTTTCATTACTCAATGGTTATTTAACTATAACTTGAGATATGTTATACTGAAAACTATACAATTCACGTCATTCACTTTTCATTATCGTATCCAGATAATAGTTTACACAATCCATCAATGTGTACAGTGGTTACCATGGTGACCATGGTAACAATCTTGTTGGAACATACTGTAGAACACGTTGAAATAGTTACATGCGATTTTAGCGGATTTGACTCTTGGTATGAATTAACAGAATCTTAATTTCGCTAAAGTATCAACTATCTCATTGTGAGAATATACTTTCTGATAAATTAGCTACATCTTGAATTAGCCAAATTACAGATTAGCTAAATTAGCTAAAATAACATGCTAGCTAAAGAGACACATTTTACATTAGAACTAACATGTCTAGTGTTTTACAACAATCTTAGGGTAACTTGGACTATTTACTTTAATTCGAGTCGAAATTTAGTTTCAAGCTTTACTCTGAATTTATAAAACCAGCATAGTTCTATCAGATTTTTTCTTATTGTGATGATAGATTCTATAATCTATGTTTAATGAATATTATTGGCACTAGTTAAACCATCACCACCCTCCTCCCATCTTCCAAGAATACAACACAGGCCTGCACTCAGTAAAAATTGATAACTCAAAACTTGTGTTATCAGTTCAATAATTCTCAGACATTCTGGCAGTAATAGGCCAAGCTTCATATATGGTGTTAATAACACATTATGTTACCTGTTGTAAAAGGAGCTTTCAAACCCATATTAGCTGCATTGTGTAGAAACTTAAGGGGTAGAACGAATGTACTTTACTAAACCCATATTAGCTGCATTGTGTAGAAACTTAAGGGGTAGAACGAATGTACTTTACTTATTCCTGTAATAGACCAAGGGGCTCTGGTATAAGCACCACAGTGATTTGAGCAACGTGGACGCTCCGAACATGCCATGTGTATGACGATGGGACAGTTCTTATGTCACTAATGGCCCTGTCTCAGACTGTCAGCCAAACTCGCAGCCAGTCTTGGTCATTGGGATGGTCCCAGCTAATGGACAGACTATGTCACAAGGGGTAAGTGTCACCAATCTATGCAACTCTCATCTGAAATTAAAAATACCATTCGGGGTGGGGGTGTCATAGGCATTCCAATCAACAAGTGGTTGAGATATTCCACCAAAGTAGCATGGTAGCTTGTGCACTTGTTAAATCTTAAGTGATAGATGTGTAGTAGAGCAAATGCACGCACAAATAGATGATGAACACACAAATAGATGCATGCACAAATAGATGCACGCACAAATAGATGCACGCACAAATAGATGCATGCATACACAAATAGATGCATGCACACACAAATAGATGCATGCACACACAAATAGATGCACGCACAAATAGATGCACTCACAAATAGATGCACACACAAATAGATCCGCACACAAATAGATGCACGCACAAATAGATGCACACACAAATAGACGCACACACAAATAGACGCACGCACAAATAGATGCACACACAAATAGACGCACACACAAATAGACGCACACTCAAATAGATGCATGCACAAATAGACGCACACTCAAATAGATGCATGCACAAATAGATGCACGCACAAATAGATGCACGCACAAATAGATGCACACACAAAGAGATGCACGCACAAATAGATACATGTATATGCTCTCATAAATAGATGCACACACAAATAGATGCACGCACAAATAGCACAAATAGACGCACGCACAAATAGATGCATGCACAAATAGATGCACACACAAATAGATAAAAATAGATGCACACAAAAATAGATGCACTCACAAATAGTTGCACACACAAATAGATGCACGCACAAATAGATGCACGCACAAATATATGCATGTACAAATAGATGCACACACAAATAGATGCACTCACAAATAGATGCACGCACAAATAGATGCACGCACAAATAGATGCATGTACAAATAGATGCATGTACAAATAGATACACACACAAATAGATAAAAATAGATGCACACAAAAATAGATGCACGCACAAATAGATGCATGCACAAATAGATGCACGCACAAATAGATGCACGCACAAATAGATGCACGCACAAATAGATGCACAACAAATAGATGCACACACAAATAGATGCATGCACAAATAGATGCACACACAAATAGATGCACACACAAATAGATGCAAGCACGAATAAATGCACACACAAATAGATGCACTGCAAATAGATGCACACGCAAATAGATGCATGCACAAATTGATGCATGCACAAATTGATGCACACACAAATAGATGCACACGCAAATAGATGCATGCACAAATTGATGCACACACAAATAGATGCACACGCAAATAGATGCATGCACAAATAGATGCACACACAGATAGATGCACGCACAAATTGATGCACACACAAATAGATGCACACGCAAATAGATGCATGCACAAATAGATGCATGCACAAATAGATGCATGCACAAATAGATGCACGCACAAATAGATGCACGCACAAATAGATGCACGCACAAATAGATGCACAAAAAATAGATGCATGCACAAATTGATGCACGCACAAATAGATGCACACACAAATAGATGCACTGCAAATAGATGCACTGCATATAGATGCACACGCAAATAGATGCATGCACAAATTGATGCACACACAAATAGATGCACACACAAATAGATGCATGCACAAATTGATGCACGCACAAATAGATGCACAGGCAAATAGATGCACGCACAAATAGATGCATGCACAAATAGATGCACACACAAATAGATAAAAATAGATGCACACAAAAATAGATGCACTCACAAATAGTTGCACACACAAATAGATGCACGCACAAATAGATGCATGTACAAATAGATGCACACACAAATAGATAAAAATAGATGCACACAAAAATAGATGCATGCACAAATAGATGCACACACAATTAGATGCACGCACAAATAGATGCACGCACAAATAGATGCACGCACAAATAGATGCACACACAAATAGATACAAATTGATGCACGCACAAATAGATGCATGCACAAATTGATGCACGCGCAAATAGATGCACAGGCAAATAGATGCACACACAAATAGATGCATGCACAAATAGATGCATGCACAAATAGATGCACACACAAATAGATAAAAATAGATGCACACAAAAATAGATGCACTCACAAATAGTTGCACACACAAATAGATGCACGCACAAATAGATGCACGCACAAATAGATGCATGTACAAATAGATGCACACACAAATAGATAAAAATAGATGCACACAAAAATAGATGCATGCACAAATAGATGCACGCACAATTAGATGCACGCACAATTAGATGCACGCACAAATAGATGCACGCACAATTAGATGCACGCACAAATAGATGCACGCACAAATAGATGCACGCACAAATAGATGCACACACAAATAGATACAAATAGATGCACTCACAAATAGATGCACACACAAAGATGCACGCACAAATAGATGCACGCACAAATAGATGCACGCGCAAATAGATGCATGCACAAATTGATGCACACACAAATAGATGCACTGCAAATAGATGCACACGCAAATAGATGCATGCACAAATTGATGCACACGCAAATAGATGCACACGCAAATAGATGCACACGCAAATAGATGCACAGGCAAATAGATGCACGCACAAATAGATGCATGCACAAATTGATGCATGCACAAATAGATGCATGCACAAATAGATGCACGCACAAATAGATGCATGCACAAATAGATGCACACACAAATAGATGCACACGCAAATAGATGCACACGCAAATAGATGCACACGCAAATAGATGCACACGCAAATAGATGCACAGGCAAATAGATGCACACACAAATAGATGCATGCACAAATTGATGCACAGGCAAATAGATGCACACACAAATAGATGCACACACAAATAGATGCACACAAATAGATGCATACACAAATTGATGCACACACAAATAGATGCACACACAAATAGATGCATGCACAAATAGATGCACACATAAATAGATGCACGCACAAATAGATGCATGCGCAAATAGATGCATGCGCAAATAGATGCACACACAAATAGATGCATGCACAAATTGATGCACACGCAAATAGATGCATGCACAAATTGATGCACACACAAATAGATGCACACACAAATAGATGCACACACAAATAGATGCATGCACAAATTGATGCACGCACAAATAGATGCACAGGCAAATAGATGCACGCACAAATAGATGCATGCACAAATAGATGCACACACAAATAGATAAAAATAGATGCACACAAAAATAGATGCACTCACAAATAGTTGCACACACAAATAGATGCACGCACAAATAGATGCATGTACAAATAGATGCACACACAAATAGATAAAAATAGATGCACACAAAAATAGATGCATGCACAAATAGATGCACACACAATTAGATGCACGCACAAATAGATGCACGCACAATTAGATGCACGCACAAATAGATGCACGCACAAATAGATGCACACACAAATAGATACAAATTGATGCACGCACAAATAGATGCACACACAAATAGATGCACACACAAATAGATGCACGCACAAATAGATGCATGCACAAATTGATGCACGCACAAATAGATGCACAGGCAAATAGATGCACACACAAATAGATGCATGCACAAATAGATGCACACACAAATAGATAAAAATAGATGCACACAAAAATAGATGCACTCACAAATAGTTGCACACACAAATAGATGCACGCACAAATAGATGCACGCACAAATAGATGCATGTACAAATAGATGCATGTACAAATAGATGCACACACAAATAGATAAAAATAGATGCACACAAAAATAGATGCATGCACAAATAGATGCACGCACAATTAGATGCACGCACAATTAGATGCACGCACAAATAGATGCACGCACAATTAGATGCACGCACAAATAGATGCACGCACAAATAGATGCACACACAAATAGATACAAATAGATGCACTCACAAATAGATGCACACACAAAGATGCACGCACAAATAGATGCACGCACAAATAGATGCACGCGCAAATAGATGCATGCACAAATTGATGCACACACAAATAGATGCACTGCAAATAGATGCACACGCAAATAGATGCATGCACAAATTGATGCACACGCAAATAGATGCACACGCAAATAGATGCACACGCAAATAGATGCACAGGCAAATAGATGCACGCACAAATAGATGCATGCACAAATTGATGCATGCACAAATAGATGCATGCACAAATAGATGCACGCACAAATAGATGCATGCACAAATAGATGCACACACAAATAGATGCACACGCAAATAGATGCACACGCAAATAGATGCACACGCAAATAGATGCACAGGCAAATAGATGCACACACAAATAGATGCATGCACAAATTGATGCACACGCAAATAGATGCACACGCAAATAGATGCACACGCAAATAGATGCACATGCAAATAGATGCACACGCAAATAGATGCACAGGCAAATAGATGCACACACAAATAGATGCACACACAAATAGATGCACACAAATAGATGCATACACAAATTGATGCACACACAAATTGATGCACACACAAATAGATGCACACACAAATAGATGCATGCACAAATAGATGCACACATAAATAGATGCACGCACAAATAGATGCATGCGCAAATAGATGCATGCGCAAATAGATGCACACACAAATAGATGCATGCACAAATTGATGCACACACAAATAGATGCATGCACAAATAGATGCACACACAAATAGATGCATGCACAAATTGATGCACGCACAAATTTATAAGCACAATATTAATTTTTGTATAAATACAGTTTTATTACTCAGTGAAATATGAACAGTATATGATTGAATCATTAATAACACAGTAACCATGGTTATTTGTTATCAATCAGCAGCTGCATTTTAAAATATTAAAAGCCAAAAAAACTAGGACTAAGAAGAAAAGAAAGCGTCAAGACAGTACACAATCATTCACTCTCAGCAAAGTGATTAAACTGGCTCAAAATTACCATGTGACAATAAATGCACAGATACACTGAAATGAAGTACAGAAACCGGATACAATGATAGACAGTTATTCTACAAATACTGAACTTGAATCAGTTGAGCTGATGATCATTAAATTATTATAAGAATAGAAGTTTTGCTGAACAAGTCATTTCAATGACATAGTTTCTGTCTATATTAATATGCATTTGAAGATGCAAAAGGGGGAAGAAATAATGTCAAGGTAATATCATTGTAAAAAAAAATTAGGATGCACCTTTCAGAGTTAATGTGTCAGAAAAAAAAATGAAATTCAAAAAATTATATGCATTAGTAATCTACTGTGTGGTGTTCATACCAAGTTCGAAATTTGAAATTGGCCAAGGCATGCCTGGGAAAATGTTGATGGCATGTTGTTGTTTTTTTGTTGGCAGGCAGTCATAAGTAACATAATACCTTGAAAAAAATCCATAAATTTTGGTAAAAAAAAAAAAAAAATAGAAAACACAAGGAAAAATAAAATAGCCATGAACCATCTATTTTGAAACAAATCACAAAACAATATGAAGGCAATTACTTGCACAGGATGAGTGATGTCTGTACCAAGTTTGAGTGAAAGCGACTTGAACAGTGTTTTTGTTAATTAAAAGCGGCTGCCAATTTGCCAAATGTCAAAAAAGCAAAAAGCTAATCATAGTGCATATGTATACTAACTTTGAACACAATTGGCAGATGACCAAGAAATTGTGTAGAACATATAAAAAAAATAAAACCAGCATGGCCATCAGTCTGCCAAATCGCAAAATAAACTGACATGCGCCAGTGATCCATAATTTGTTATGTTCAAACCAAGTTTTAACAAAATCAGCTTGAGAGACAAAAGATGAAATTTTGTGATTTATGGTTTTTTGGGATGAAAATGGTTGCTCAACAAACAAAACAAAAAATAAGTTGATGTATATGTGAATCATTATGTAAGGTCTTTCAACAAGCATTGGACAAGATCGGTGAAAGTATATAAAAAAAATGGGTTGGCCATTTTGGATCAAAATGCAAAACAAAATGATATGCATCAATCAGTAAATGTTGACATTTCAGACCCTGTCCAAATTGAACTAAAACAAGCAAATACCGGTATGAAATATTATAATTAATAATAACTGCAGATACAGAATTTTCAAATATTTGGATTACTACAGTGTATATCAAATCCAAGGTTACATCAATAGACACAAAAGCATTATGAATCGTCTTCAACTGCTGGCAGTCCACTGAGATCTAAGTCACTTGACGTGTTATACTACCAAGTGTCAGATTCTTCAAACAGCTTTTCCGCTTCTTTATTGCTAGATTCTGAGAAGTAGTCAAGAAATATAAAATAGTTATACAGACAGCAATATTTTTGAATTTTGTCCAAACCTACTTGAATAAACATAAAAAAATCACAGACACAAAATGAATCATCATAAAAACAGAAGTCTATATCCCTACCTTGATTTTCCTCACTTTTTATGTTTGCTTCATCTGCCGTTTTTATTTTTATGTTCTTGTTGGCTTTTTCATCAGTATCATCAGTTTTCGTGTCTCTTGTATTATCTTCATTGTCACGGTTACTATTTTCATCAGCATCTTCCACTTCTATGTCTGGGTCTTCTTCTATTGGACTGATGCTTCTCCGTGAAACAAAAGGTGGGGCACTGAAAAACATAAAACAAGTAACAGCATTACATAGTCCCTATGAGTTTAAGAAATAAATAAAGTTTAAACATGAACGATCAGAACATGTCAGAGATATGGCTCCAAAACTAAATAGCCACCAATCGGCCATTTTGAATTAGATTGGATGAATGAAATGATGTGCATCAAGGCCCCAAGTTTGAATGAAATCCATCCACACATGATCAAGATCTAATTTTGAAATAGCAACTGTGCCTAATTTTGATGCATTTTCAATATTAAATCTTGAATTGAAATGTCAAATGAATTTAATGTATGAAGTATATAGAAAGTATATAGAAAATTCAAACATGATGTGTCAGAGCATACCAGAGACATGGCTCTGAAACAGCATTAATTGAAAAAAATGGCCACCAGCAGTCATTTTGAATCTAATCTGAAAAACAAAATGATGTGCATCTAGGTCCTATAATTTCAAAAGTAAGTACCAAGTTTGAGCAATATTCATTCATACACAACCAAATCCAGTTCTAGAATGGCAGAAATGCTTCATCTTGATGAATTTTTAGCACAAAATTGGCTGTCTTTCGGCCATCTTGAATTGGATCACAAAAGCAATGAATATGCATGTGTACCTAAGATGCATGATGTACGTGTGAAGTTTGGATGTAATCTGTCCAGGCATGTTTGAGAAACAGGTGGAGATGCAAGCATGCATGCAAAGAGGCACAAAGGTCAAAACATAAGTGCCGTTTTAGGACTTCATCCATTCCAGGACTAACAAGTTTGTTGAATAAATATTTTTAGAACAAGTCATTGTAAAAAATTTTAATGCCTTACATGGCATATTTGATCATGCGATTATTACAAGTGAATATTACATGACATATTTGAATATGTGAATATTACATGACATATTTGATCACGTGAATATTACATGGCATATTTGAATATGTGAATATTACATGACATATTTGATCACGTGAATATTACATGGCATATTTGAATATGTGAATATTACATGACATATTTGAAAATGTGAATATTACATGGCATATTTGACTATGAATATTACATGACATATTTGATCATGTGAATATTACATGGCATATTTGATCATGTGAATATTACATGGCATATTTGATCATGTGAATATTACATGGCATATTTGATCATGTGAATATTACATGGCATATTTGATCATGTGAATATTACATGGCATATTTGATCATGTGAATATTACATGGCATATTTGATCACGTGAATATTACATGGCATATTTGATCATGTGAATATTACATGGTATATTTGACTATGTGAATATTACATGGCATATTTGACTGTGAATATTACATGACATATTTGACTGTGAATATTACATGACATATTTGATCATGTCAATATTACATGGCACATTTGACTATGTGAATATTACATGGCATATTTGACTATTTGAATATTACATGGCATATTTGAATATGTGAATATTACATGGCATATTTGACTATGTGAATATTACATGGCAAATTTGATCATGTGAATATTACATGGCATATTTGATCATGTGAATATTACATGGCATATTTGATCATGTGAATATTACATGGCATATTTGATCATGTGAATATTACATGGCATATTTGATCATGTGAATATTACATGGCATATTTGATCATGTGAATATTACATGGCATATTTGATCATGTGAATATTACATGGCATATTTGATCACGTGAATATTACATGGCATATTTGATCATGTGAATATTACATGGTATATTTGACTATGTGAATATTACATGGCATATTTGACTGTGAATATTACATGACATATTTGATCATGTGAATATTACATGGCATATTTGATCATGTGAATATTACATGGCATATTTGACTGTGAATATTACATGACATATTTGACTGTGAATATTACATGACATATTTGATCATGTGAATATTACATGGCATATTTGACTATGTGAATATTACATGGCATATTTGACTATTTGAATATTACATGGCATATTTGACTATGTGAATATTACATGGCATATTTGACTATGTGAATATTACATGGCAAATTTGATCATGTGAATATTACATGGCATATTTGATCATGTGAATATTACATGGCAAATTTGACTGTGAATATCACATGGCATATTTGATCATGTGAATATTACATGGCATATTTGAATATGTGAATATTACATGGCATATTTGACTATGTGAATATCACATGGCATATTTGATCATGTGAATATTACATCTCAGTTTGCAATGACATTAGTAGGGATAGGGGTAGATGATTAGATGTAGACATACCTGGCATCCAATATTTTGGCTCGTTTAGCATCTTCCTCTGATGGATAGTGTATATCCACTTCAATGTGGGGACGTTTTCTACTCGGTGTCTTGTCCGGTGCACTTGATATGGCAGCAGCCGGTGGTGTTCCAGTATTTTGAAAGATCTTATAATCTTTATACGGCTGAATAAAGTAATAGTCGCCTTGCTTTAAAGCCTTCATTACTGGGAAAATGAAGTGACGTTAAGAAACATTAATTTAATATTCATGTGTAAAATATTTCAAGTAAGTATTTCAAATTTATCGCAGTTCTGTGTGCTAACACTGCCACCGACTGTGTACTGCATTGTCTGAATGCTTTGTATGTAAAATGATTTAGGTGATTAAGGTTTAATAAAATTATTAATTCTAATATCACACCATTATGTATTCCTGGTTAATTTAAAGTTGTCATTATTTTAGATGATGAAATCCCATGACTTATACCAAGGAAATGGTTTAGGCCAACTGGCAGCATGAGGCGAGGATAGAGATGGAAAGTTTGTGCATACTTTAAATACCTAAAACAATACAACATTGTAAATATATCTCAGTAGTTTTACCCAGTACATGTATTTTTAGTTGTGTACCCCACATTTTGTACATGTTCCAAAACATTACCAACTTGATTACATTAGCAGCAAATCTGACTATGAACTCTGAAAGTAGTCAGGTACCATATCACACACATGTGGTGATATGGAATTTATGAAATGCATATCACCACAGTGTGACATCACATCTAGGTGTCTACAGGTATGATAAGGGAAAATTATTGCACAGCTTGCTGTCAGGTTTCTCAGAGGTATATTTAATGTCTACACATGGACAGTGAAAAACTCACAGGTACAAAAAAAATAAACTACCTTCACATGACCATGTAGCTCTGTGGTCATCTTTTTTTTTTGTGTGCCAGGCGACAGTTCCGGACATTAAAAGTCACTGTTGTCTCTCCTGACTTTTTTTTTTTGTATGTGAAATTGCAAGTGCTAGTGCTGACACATAGTGCATTTTTGCCACAGAAGTCATATTCATGTTTGGGACTACATGACAGGGCTGTGTTGCCATCTCTCTATCAAATGGCAATTTTAATGCGCTATCCTGGCGTCAACCAGGCTCGGTCGAACAAAAGCACCTGCAGACCTTAACCAAGGTTCCCCCAAAGTCGCATTCATGAGTGATTGATTCACGGCCAGTGGTATAGACTTTCCCATTGAGTCTGTTGCACACTCACCCAGGGTAGGGGTCGACCGTTTTGATGTTCAACCTAAGGTAGGATGTGAACTTGGGTCTACCGGCCATGAGTCTGGAATGACAACCACTAGGCTACCAGTGAGCTGTAGTCATCTTCAAAAATATCATTGCTAATTAAAAAAGACTTATCAAATCACAATAATGCAAGGGCGGAAAAAATAAATATATGATCCATGACCTACTGACCTATATCTGCTTGATCTCTCTTGTAGAGTGAAATGAACGCTGATGAGTCGTCAATCCATGCAATATAAATAGACCCAAATGGTGAGAACAGTTGATACAGGTCACTGGCTTTCCACTCTTTGGGAAACGTAATATGAAATACATGATCACGACTTGGTGTTACTGGAATGAAAAAGACAATGTTATGTAAAAATCATGTAGATGGGTGTAATAGACAACTTAGTGTTCTTGTTTTTATTTTTTTATACCATATAATCATTTCACATATTTTGAATGTCAACACTACATGAGAATAGTAGTTTGTGCATGCATTACTTATCAAGGGCTTGTTAGTATGTTCAATAAGATCCAGCGTGCCGTAATTTTGCTGTATTTTACGGGTTATTTTCATCCTACCATATAAGGGAATGCGTATTCCAAATATGGAACAATTACACGCGTAAGCGTCCTCTAATAATAAAAACAAACATGGCTGCCACCAGGGTTTGACCGGACTCCATACAAAGAAGTTCGCTGATTCTGTTCAAAACATTTTAGATTTCGACATTCCCATGATGTATCCTTGGGAGGAAAAGATGTATAGTAATAAGGTTATTACGAAGATACCACAAAGTATGCACGAAGACAGTATGCGGTGGCATCGACCTCCGCTGTGTCTTAATGCATACTTTGCGGTATCTTCGTAATAACCTTATAGTATTTTTGAACAGTCAAATGAGCCTCTTATAAACAATATAATTAATGTTCCCCTCCTCAAGATACATATATAACTTGCTTACTCAATTTTGAGAAAATGTAATCCATGCCCTTTACTATGGTACAAATTGCAAATACTGAGAAATGAATGTGTCAAATATACGTGCAATATCTGAGTATTAGAAATACTGGATCTGCTACTCAAACGAGAAATACTCAGAAATGTCAACACTTTCCAGGAGCAATAAAATCTTTGAGATTTAATTATACATATCAACTAAATGTATCTCCTGTATCTGCTGGAACAAAACAAAGCAAGACTTACAATCAGGTCCAGTGAGGTTAATATACGGAATGTCCTGCATTTTCATAACAAATATCCTGTAAAATACGAGAAAGATATAAAGGCCATATTGTAAATTTTGGTAAGTTCTGTCCATACATAAATTTTCCATACGTCAAACTCTAATGTTAGTTTAGAGAGCAACAACTATGGTTATAATCAAAATGTGACCTCAACTAGTAAAAATAAATGTCATATGGTATAATATTCAAAATAAATTATTTTTTTATTTGTTAACAGCAATATTGTGGAAGGTATCTGTTGAAGTGATTTTCATTAGTCTGATTTGACACTGTGAAATAATCAATTTTGTTATGTTTGTCCAAGCTTTATTCCAGATCGCCTCATACTACCAAAAAATAGACTCCCTAGCAACATTGTCATTCTTGATATATTACATACTACAACAAACTACAGACTCCCTAGCATCATTGTCATTCTTAATATATTACATACTACAACAAACTACAGACTCCCTAGCATCATTGTCATTCTTAATAATATATTACATACTACAACAAACTACAGACTCCCTAGCATCATTGTCATTCTTAATAATATATTACATACTACAACAAACTACAGACTCCCTAGCATCATTGTCATTCTTAATAATATATTACATACTACAACAAACTACAGACTCCCTAGCATCATTGTCATTCTTAATAATATATTACATACTACAACAAACTACAGACTCCCTAGCATCATTGTCATTCTTGATATATTACATACTACAACAAACTACAGACTCCCTAGCATCATTGTCATTCTTAATATATTACATACTACAACAAACTACAGACTCCCTAGCATCATTGTCATTCTTAATAATATATTACATACTACAACAAACTACAGACTCCCTAGCATCATTGTCATTCTTAATAATATATTACATACTACAACAAACTACAGACTCCCTAGCATCATTGTCATTCTTAATAATATATTACATACTACAACAAACTACAGACTCCCTAGCATCATTGTCATTCTTAATAATATATTACATACTACAACAAACTACAGACTCCCTAGCATCATTGTCATTCTTGATATATTACATACTACAACAAACTACAGACTCCCTAGCATCATTGTCATTCTTAATATATTACATACTACAACAAACTACAGACTCCCTAGCATCATTGTCATTCTTAATATATTACAAATTTAGTTAGGAATTATAATAGTAATTTAATGACTAATGCTCTCAATTTAAGTTGTATAGTCTGGCGACAAGTGTCATTGATAACAATTCAAACTCAGCAACATGCACGTACTTGTTCATGAAAGGTTGGATTGAAGATGAGTTTGGTGAGACTCGTCCTTTGACAGGATCTTGAAAAGTACCCAGATAGTTAGCCATAGTAATAAAACATATACCAGTGATATAGGCATCGTAGCCAGCTTCATGGAGCAAGTTGGTTTCTTTTTTATAGTTGGGAAACTTTGATGGAATCTCTGTATAAATAGAGAAAAGAAAATAAGAGATTATCATTAATACAAAAATAATATTTGGAATTTACACATTTAATGTTGATTTACCATCCCCACAATATGATTAGAGATTAAGCACTTTTAATATACATAGATATTCTCTGCAACGACATATAGAAATGAATGTTGATTATCATTGTTTTGGAGAATTTACTTCAGTATGGATTTTATTCATAAAAATATTGATGCTGAATTGTAAGAGTGACGGACATCAAGTTATGAGCAAGGAGTTACAAAAATGATCACGCCCATATTTTAGATACCACGCCCACTTTTGCGAAACCACACCCAAATTTTAACTTGATGTTCAATTATCAGTTAACAGAACGCTGAGTTACGAGCAAGATACATTGTTACTGTTGTTTAATATCCACATTTAGTAAACTTTAATTAACAGTTGTAATGGATTTTTTTGTTTTGTTTAACATGTTATGTTTTTCGTAACTTAAAGTGGGAGGGTCATCACCTGCGCACATGCGTGAATTTAGTTTCAAGCGATGCTAACAACACAAGCTAAAAACCCAAAGGCTCATGGGTAGACATTTGTTTGTAAACAATGACATGCTAAGGCCATCTGACACATGCGCATGTGATGACTCCCCCGCTTTAAAATTCAGTTAACCAAGACATCACCACGTCACGTTTGTTGATTTACAGAATTCAATAACATTAAATGAGCTACCAGGCATTTTTTACCCAAAATATAAAAAAAAAAACAGGAGGTAACCCAAAGATGTCTTCACATCAGGAAGAAGATGAAAATGTAAAGGTGAAGCCAAACAAATTTATAGATACTATGCTTCTGTTTTTAAATTTTTGGACAAAATGGACATTATTTTCTTTTGGCTACAGATCTTCATAGAAATTTTGAAAAAAAGACAGACAGCAGTATGACATTAGCCTCATTTTGTGCTCTGCAGACAGAAACGAATATTAAACAACAATGTCAATAGGTGAAGTTTTCTCTATACCTCACCCTTTATTAACATTGCAGGCTAGTCAAAAAATAAGACATTTTGATGGCCAGCATGCTATATTTATTAGTTAACATCACAGTCACATACTGACCACAGAGGTGAAATATTAGCAGCTATGTTAAACATTAAACGTGGATAACCAGTGGAACTGTTGGGGTGCCCATCAATCCAATCTCCAAACTGTCAGAACAACATAAGCATTGCTAGAATATTACTTACCAATACATGGCCTTTTGAATGGTTTGCCAGCAAGTGATTGATAAAGCTCACCCAATGCAGTATTAATGAGTAAATCCTATAAATTTGTAAAAAGTAAAAATGAAAATAAATAGTGTGTTTTTAATTTATTGATACATGGACCTGGAAATACAATTTGTTTTTAAAATATTACTCATAGTTAATGATAGAATGAAACATTTTTTGTAATATATATTTTCTGTACTTTTCGATGCATTACATTTTTTCACTATGATAGTGGTGAGACATGTTTTATTTTTTTATTACAAACGTTGAACATTGATATATGTCATGCCAGAAGGTCGTAGCATCAGTCTCGCCATCTACGAGATGAGACTTGAATGGAATCTTGACATGATGTCACCATACAGTGCTACGCTCGTTGCAAACCCCAAGTAATGTACCTCTGGTATAATCTATAAATTGTACCTTGAAAGGCTGTGTGCTGGCCATCAGCTTAGTGTCTAGTAATTTTGGAAACATACACCTGACCACTGTCTTGTAGTCATCCAGCTCCTGTCAAAAAATCACCATATTAGGAAATCAGTGATTAGGTAGTGCGATAAATCATGGATCAACTAACATTGATTACACATATGGAATTGTATAATAAACCAAGATAACTTGAATCAGACAAATTCCAAATATTAGGGACAAGGTGGAGTTTTTTTACTGACCTCTGGAACCTCACAAATAAACTGATGTATGATATGCAAAACATCTAATAACATATTGTGTCCCACAACCAGTTTACCGCTATCACAAATTAATTTGATGACTTTGCTAAAAGCGACGGCATCCTCCAACTCATCCTAGAAAGCAAAAGAAATTTAAGAGTTATACAAATTATATATTAAAATATTATATATTAAAATTATATATTATATATTAAAATTTATAATATTATATTAAAATTTATATATTATATATTAAATTATATATTAAAATATTATTATATATTAAAATAAGCTAACATAATGTACAATAGTTGATCTATTAGAAAAGCAAATAAATGACCTGTTTTTGTATTTAAAGCATCTTTTTTATTGGAGCATACTTTCAAAGTTTACATAACATATACAGATGCCTGGTAATTACTACTAATGAAATGACATTTCAGTGGTCTTTGTGAAGAGATCTACATGATACATTTCAAGAATTTACCCCACTTCTTGATGTGGGAGTTCAACTTATTTCTCCTGGAGGCAATATTATATTCTATCTCTTGTATTGAACATACCTTTTATAAGCAATAACATTTAATTTTTGTTTTCTATACCAACACTGATAATTATATATATTTCTTTGCCACCAGGATAAGGAAGTTTAACAGGCAAAGGTAGTCTTCGTCACCCAACAAAATTTATTTAGGGTTGGGAAATCTATGTAGATTTAATTTATTTCCCCATGAAGAATGATTCTCAAAAATCTCTCACATCCATGCATTCATAAAAAATGTGTAACAATGTTTCAATATGAGATAATAATTGACGTGTTAGTAAAGTGAGCATCTATCCAGGTGAGTTTGGTGTGCATAACATCACATCAAAACAGTTTAATGTCACATGATTTTATCATAAAGCAAATATGCATAGCTGAGGCCATCCTAACAAATTATATATTTTGTGGTATTCTCAAGATAACCATGGTAACATGTACTGTAGGGTTTGTCAAAACAGATGAATGCTGAATTCAC
Source organism: Saccoglossus kowalevskii (assembly GCF_978046115.1). Classification (NCBI taxonomy): domain Eukaryota; kingdom Metazoa; phylum Hemichordata; class Enteropneusta; family Harrimaniidae; genus Saccoglossus; species Saccoglossus kowalevskii. Next base: position 10,988,314 of record NC_140648.1, on the reverse strand, counting down.
ATAGAGCTATCACGAAATAAACCTGGATATTTTTTTTTATCTGGCATTTGTTTAAAAAATACACATATCAACATGTAAGGTCTGTGCAGCAGATAGGTCATGTGACATCTATTTGCATGTACAGCACTTCATATTGTATTTTCACATGTTTTTTATTTAAAGACAAAACAAGCCATACCATTTCAGCTTTTTGTTTCTCCTCCTCTTTTCTCTTTATTTCGTCCTCTTTCACTTTTGCGACAGCAATGTACTTTACTTTCTGAAACAAAAACAAAAAACTGATCTGTGAAGAAACGTCCATGAGCTTGATTACAATTTTATAAAGAGGGCTTTAACTATCATCACAACAAGTACATACATGTATAGGCAGATGTACTGTTACATACACTGTAATATGTTTATATTTTACAACAACTGCATAGACATAATGAAAAATGAAGTGCACAGTGTATATTTAACAGCAACAACATTGAACAAGATGATTCTTTACATTGGTATGAAAATGACTGTGCAATCTCATGTGTGAATAATGTTAATGAGTGTGGATTCTCCAATCATACATGGTACGAAGACTTCACCAGCTCACACACATAATACCTATGAGAAACACAATTTTGCTCACACACATAATACCTATGAGAAACACAATTTTGCTCACACACATAATACCTATGAGAAACACAATTTTGCTCACACACATAATACCTATGAGAAACACAATTTTGCTCACACACATAATACCTATGAGAAACACAATTTTGCTCACACACATAATACCTATGAGAAACACAATTTTGCTCACACACATAATACCTATGAGAAACACAATTTTGCTCACACACATAATACCTATGAGAAACACAATTTTGCTCACACACATAATACCTATGAGAAACACAATTTTGCTCACACACATAATACCTATGAGAAACACAATTTTGCTCACACACATAATACCTATGAGAAACACAATTTCGCTCACACACATAATACCTATGAGAAACACAATTTTGCTCACACACATAATACCTATGAGAAACACAATTTTGCTCACACACATAATACCTATGAGAAACACAATTTTGCTCACACACATAATACCTATGAGAAACACAATTTTGCTTACACACAAAATACCTATAAGAAACACAATTTTGCTCACACACATAATACCTATGAGAAACACAATTTTGCTCACACACATAATACCTATAAGAAACACAATTTTGCTCACACACATAATACCTATGAGAAACACAATTTTGCTCACACACATAATACCTATGAGAAACACAATTTTGCTTACACACAAAATACCTATGAGAAACACAATTTTGTTCACACTGCTATTCATTAGTACTAACACAACACACACAGTGACATGAAACTATGTTGTTACATAAGGAAACTCTAGAGGGCTCTTTGCAAGCAGAATATATATTCACCTTTTCACTTGTCTGTGTATCTAAAAAAACTCCAGTGGGAAATCTGAACAAAAAAACATATATACTTTAAACAGCGTCCGGATTACTTTCGGAAATTCCGTCGTGTTTCGGAAAGTTTTAATTTTCAAAACTTTTGAATATTTATTTGTGCTTTTAGGTTAGTGAGGAGGTTATAATAATTTTTCATTTCACTTTAACTCTGTTTTTTTCACCCCTCAGACCCCTTTAAAAAGTCACTTCTGGCCATTATAATGGCCACTATTATCTTAATGGCCAGAATATTGACCAGATTTTTTTAAGTGGCCAAAATATTTACCAGTGTTTTTAAAATGGTGGTTTTAATGACCCATGTTTTTTATACTGGTCAGAATAATTACAATTGCTTTTTAAATGATGGAGTTGATGACATTTTTTTTTTGATGGGCAGTATAATGGTCATTTTATTTTTCATTACATACATAACATGACCAGTATTTTTGTTCATGTCACTAATATAATGGCCCAGAAAAAACCTTCTACCTCGTGTGAGTCAATATACGTGTGGGAATTTATTTTTCCAAGTTTTACTGGCGCTTGCAAGTACACTTAAATGAAATTTCGCGAATAATGCCTCGATCCCCAGTGAAATTTTATAGTAACGCTGATGCCAGTGACTGCTGGTGGACTACATAACCTGCAGAGTATTTAGATGGTGTTGAATCATAGGATGATTGCAGTACTGCAACTGGCACATCAAGGTATGAATTTGTAATTATTTTACAATGACTTCAATACAATATTAGATACTTTTGTTGCTGTTTATGTAGCAGGATAGTGTTTTGGGGCTTTAGTTTTTGTTTTTCAAAAATTATATAAATTAAAAAACACTGTGGCATTTGCTTTATGTACTATCATACCTATTTTTTGGAAAAAAATAAATGCGCAATTTTTTGTTCAGTCATGGCTCACTGTGTAAGTACTGTTTCATTATCATTCATAATTGTCAAACAACAAGCTCAAGTACCTAGGTGTTAATGAGGATTAGCTCCTATGTTTGTTAATACAAGAAAAGTATAAACAAAGGTTATTTCCAACTCCTGAAATCTGCAAAAAACATCAACGTAAATTTGTTTCCATTCATGGCAATGTTTTCAAATTATTAATATAATTTAACTGACTGCAAAATGTTTTTTTTTTTAATTTTCAAAGATTATGTATATTGTTTTTTTTTTCTCTTCAGACAATACCAACAATAGTGTACTGTACATTGAGAAATCTAATTTAGTAACCATGTATGAACTATATATATTATGCCCATAATGTCAAATACCATACAGAATCCCTTTTTCCTGTAAACTAGTATAAGATGATATATGCCCACAGTGTGCAACAGTTCATTTTCTTTGCGCACAAAAAAAACCTCCCATACTCAAAATAACTTTTAATTTAGCATGGATTTAAACTAAATTTCAATTAAATCTAATATTCTTTGCCCATCTTTGAGCCTAATTTGATTTGAATGAGTTGTAGAGATCAATATAAAAGGGAAGTGAACCTAAATGTATGCGCCTAAGGAAGGAATAAACAGAAGACACTTATTAGTAGTATTCACACAGAGCTCTTCAGCAAAGGCTAAGAGGTCCAATACCTTAGCCTGTGCTAGAAAAAAATTGCATGAACACAGGCTAAGAAATCTGGTCAGTCCAGAGCCTTAGCACAGACAAAACAAAACATGAATGAGCGCTTAGCTCGGCTAAAAAAACGATTGTATTCAATGTTCATTTAGGAGATTTACTACTATATTCATAACTTTTTATTTCGGTGTGCCATTTCCTGCATGACAATCAACGTTAACACTTATAGAGAAATTTACTCAAGAAAAAAATGAACTGATGATGAGACTCTGTGCTACTTCCTGTTATTCTGCAATTTGCACTTTCTGAATTTGCTTTGGTATTGTTTTATAACTGTAGAACTAACCTTCCTACTTACTCTTACTGAGCACTCATAGTTAAAATTCCTGCAGCTTTTGCCTATTCTTAATAAGTTTGGGCGTTCCTTACCCCGTGCTAACCATAGTTTCCTTCTGTGCATGAACTCAAACATACGAGATTAGCTTAAATCTTAGCCCGTACATTGTGTAGCATGAACACTACTATTGAAGATCCAGGGGGCAAATGGGTGAAAATTAAACAAATTATAATGAAGGTGTAATATGCAGTCAGTAAAAGTCCTGGGCGTTTCTGGGTCAGCCAAATTGATCATGGGTACTCTGGCTCAACTTGGACAAAAAAATATTTAGTCTATATAACGGGAACAGGGGCATGCTACCATGGGTATCCCTTTCAAGTAAGCTTAGTTATAATCCTCTACCAAATTAACACCTTAGAGAAACTGATAATAAATCTATGTCAACACCACTGTTACATCCTCTCCTGTTTCATAAGCCAAACATGGCTGCCAGGGTGTAGCTACACAAAAATGAGACAATTTTGTGGTTGGAATATAATCAGAAAAATTAAATTTGATCAAAATAGCCAAGTCCATTCTATTGATGCGAGTGAAATTAAAAATTAACAATTTTTATTCCACTATGAAATCAGGAAAGGGAAACAAAAATGGTAAGTTTCTCTGCAAGGAAACAAAACTGGCTAAAAGTAAACAATGACCTGTGAAAATTTGTGTCATTATAACAAGTGGATTTTTCATCATATTTAGAACAGATATATAGCATAGTGCACTGACCAATGGGAATACTAGTAAAAACTGTTTCAGATGTATAAATCTTCTAGGGAGGTTATAACCCACATTGCATGCACATAGGATATTGGATTTTCTTTTGTCTCAGACAAAAGTTGTATGTCCCTGTTTTCTAAGGTCTATGCTTAAATCATAACCATCTGAATACCATTATATCATTTTTCAAATTAAACTGTTTTTTATATTTTTAATATCATTTTCTTGATTTTGAAAAAAAATATAGAAACAATATTACACTTACTATAATTACTCTATTAGCAGCACATGCGCTTAGGTAAATTACAGGGATCTTCAATGGTCGAAATAAGTAATATTTTCATGATTTAGTATCCACAAGTGTAATTTTAGAGCAAATATGGTATTGTATTGGATCATAATTATAATACAATTATTTATTTTGTGAAAGTACAGGGGATCGATGAAGTTGTACATTCATGGTGGCATTCCCATTGTGGAGGGACTCAATAATTTTGTATGTACACAGCTTCCTATTTTGAGAGACAAAATCATGCAGCTGCATTGTTACATAACATTCTTTTGTCTCTCCTCTTGTAGGAAGTTAAATCCCCCCCCCCCCCATTGTTCTCAGAAATTAGGTTCCCAAGTACAGCAATGTACTGTCCTAGTCTCTCAAAAGACAAACTGTGTGTATATATGACACAACCCCTTAATATATTCGGTTAGGAAACAATTTTATTTTATTTTATTCTGTTGTCTAGATGCATTTTTCGATATTTATATTTTTTCAATCAGAATGTACCGGGTATCATTTTTTGGAAGTATATCTGAGTTGCATAGGGGAGAAATTAACATATCACAAGATGTCATTTTATCGACATTGCTATTTGTGAGGACAGAAATATGCCAGCATACACAGACACCACAAACATTTGTTTCCAAAATTGGTTACAAAGTGTATTAATTAAAAACTGGTCATTGTAAGCATGGAGCTTAGCTCCATGTTGTAAGCTAATAGCAAACTGAATTATTTTTTGCAGATAATGACAATTTATAAAAAGGAAAAAACTATATATATGGGACATAAGAAGTTGAAGAACCAGGATTTATGGACGTTAAGGGAAGAAAAAAGTTTAACCAGTATTGATGGATGCAATGGTTTAGCATTTACATGTTTATCAGTTTTATGCTTGCACACAGTGTGTACAGTCACTGTACATTGCTTTCCATAATATTGAAAAAATCCTGCAGAGATCAATAATCGGAAAAAAATTGACATTCCTACATCTTGGAGAAAAAATATTTTACACTAGAAAAAGAATAGCACAAAAACAAAGAGGAGAAAAAACATTTTGCACAGCCCCCTCCTTAAGCTAATCGCCTCTCAATAAAACTTGATAAATATCTGGAGGAGTATGACATTGCAAACCTAAAATACTATTATCCACTAAAACAGTCTCTATGGCTGTGCACTACATCAAAAATAAAACATGGCATACTTTTAGTATTGCTTACATATACTTGTTTTGTTTAATGTTTTCATTAATTATTCAATTTCTGTACTTCATGTGTTTGTACACTGAGCTGAATAATTAAGATGATGTTTTGAAGCAATGTTTTAACCCCCTCCCTCCCCCATATGACTTTTTTACTTTGCAAAGCTGTACCTCCCAGATCTTTAGTTGTTTATGCATAGACGGTCTTTGGTTATAAATTATTTACTTTCCAGTCATTTTTTGAAGCGTAAGCCTTTGTCATACTTTCGGCTGTGGTGACTTCCTGTCACTATGCTTTTGTTTCCCTTTGGTTAGCTAAACATAAATGCTTGTTAAAAATCACACTTGGAAGTAAGAGGTTCTAATGGAATAGCAAGCAATCTAATCTATTCCTGAAATTGTTAAATTATATATAGTGTTATCTGGAAATGTAAAAGTAAACTTTTAGAAATGTGTTATTCAGTTCAAAAAATAAACTGGCTGCATGCAGAATCTCAGAGAAACAATTGCATGTACATGCAGGAATAGACGGATGTTGCAGCAGCAGAAGTTTGGGCCTGGACATTCCAGTCGCATTTTTAAAATGATTTTAAATAATGTACGTATTCTTAACAAACTGTTACATGAGAGGGGGCAGAGCATGAAATAATATTTTAGTTTTGGAAACTATACAAAGATGTGTGTTTCAGTTCAGTAATTCAATACCTTTGATGAGCCATTATTAATAGCACACTAAGGGTTAGATTTGAATAGATTCCTAGTGAGATTGGTGCATTCTTAATTAAAAAAAAACTTAAAAAGTTTTACTGCTACTAAATTATACATATGTTTGGTATAATTTATTGTGAAACATTAATGTTGTTGTGAAAATAGTTTTATACAAAACAGTGAAAATTTGCCAAAATCCTTATATGTGTTGCCAGTGATATGCTAGTTTCCATTGTTATTTAAATGTACTCATCAGGGAGGTAATCCATTACAAAACATCACTAATCCACAGTAGTCTGGTTTCAGGCTACACCAAGTCATAGTCCTTAGAGGGACTTTGACCAAGTGCAGGCTAAGATTTAAGCTAATCCCAAATGTTTGCATATCAGCTATACGCAATTGTGTTCACTCACAGGAGGGCCCAACAGTTATAGCACAGGCCACAGTGTTGAGGGTCTGTGCACTGGCTAAGAACACCCAAACGTGTTTCCCAAGGGAGGCAGCAATTATGAACAAACAAATAAACAGCAATGGTACAGTGCCATAACTACGCTGTTAACCAAAATAAACCAACCACCATATATTTTTCTCCTTTAATATTTGTTTTTTCATTCCTTTTCCATGTTTTATTGATTTATAATGCTTATTTTTTTTTATTAATATCACCAGTTTTTTCAATTGTTTTTTTTAAAACCATTGTGGTGCTTCCGATACTAGTTTGTTGATAGTTGATAGAAAGAATTTGTTGTGATGTTGATTGGTACACTCAGAAACACAATATCACATGTGCAATTTACGTTACACCCCAAAACGGCATGCGTGCGCATGTGAAACACCATATCTTCGACTTCTGAGGAAGTCGTCTACTAGTATCCGTACACGCTTCCACACTGATTGGGTCGCTGTAGTAGAGCATACAACAACTCCAATTCGGTTCGCTGTCTACGACATGCACTAATAAAACTCTGCATTCTGTAATGTCGTTATATACTGTTTCTGTGCATCCAATTAAATCGGTCCGTCTTTGCTCGCTTTTTAGTGCACGTCGCTTCATAAATTTGAACGAAACATGTCAGCAGCAGAAATTTTGCGTTCGTAAACAGCTGCTTAACAAAGTCACCGACTGATGGCACCCCTTAGCCCGTGCTAAGGACTGGCCCTTCCAATGCATGGTCTAGTCAAAATGCAAACATCAGCTTAAATCTTAGCCAGTACTTACATTACTATTGTCCAGCATTATAATACTGTGAACAAACAAACATGCCATTCACTGCTAAGTCAGCTAGCTACACACATGGAGCGCTATGCTAGACCCCCCCCCCCCCCATATAACTTACTGAACCACCCAACACCGTTTTGTACACATGCAGTAGTCGTGGAATATTTTCACAGATATTTTTCATATCGCATTAAACCATTCATAATAGCAGAATATAAAAATGAAGCAGAGCATCATGGGTATTTTTTAGTTGATTGTGTCTAAGCATGGATGTACTTAGTACATCCATGGTCTAAGCCACTTTAAAATCACCTTCCATCGACCCGGTCTTCCACATAAACTTCTACAGTTTATAACACACATTATGAAAAGTTACTGATTAAGTATTTCAATGTAAAATGTTGTAGTTTGGGTGTATTTGAAGACTGAACTTTAGTTTTTTGTCATTATAAAAATGGGAATTTTGTTTATGTTTGAGCTTAACCCCACTCATAAAGACAGGCTCTTTTTTCGGATTAATAACTCGCTATGTGACTTTTTGGAGTAACTCCCTGTGATTTTTTGGAGTAACCAGCTGTTTATGTGACTTTTTTTGGTGGAAAGTCAGTTGCTGAGTATTTTGGGGGTTACACACTGTTCGAATGTTCAGTAGTGAATGTCTTGCTTGTTTGTTCAAGGTATTGGTAATTTTATTAACACTTACACATTCCCCGGAGGGATTGGCAATGGTTACAAAAGTTTAAAAAGGAATAAAAGGTTACAAAACAGAAAATAGATAAGAAAAAAAAAAAAAAAAAAAAAATCTAAGCTAATACATTATTATAATGATAGACATTGCCTTTATAAGAACAGGAAGTAGTGCAGAGTCTCATTCAGTCAGTCCATTTTTATCTCAAGAATAATGTCACAGAATGTGCTTGTAATGATTGTCAAGTTTAGTATAGTTATGAATAAGAATAGTTATGAATATAATAGTCAAATTTTCGAATGGACATCAAGTACAATGGTATTTTGGGTGATTAGCCTGGGCTCATGTTTGCACAAACTTCGTTAGCGCCTGTGATAAGGGTCTAGACCGTATTTTGAAAACAGGTCATCTTATATGTTTAATAGCCTATTGCATTACACTATACAATGTATATTATTAAGTCAACAGTATCAAGTGCATGATCTGTTGTGATTTCAAAAACAAATTAACCCAAAACTTCATATTATTTCAAGATATATAATAATCCATATTTCAAATTTTTCAAAATCTTGTATTTTACGTTTACCTACAATTTTACTGGCTTAAAATTGAAGCAAACTGAAGCGAGGGAGGAAAAAGAGGAGAGCTGTCAATCCCAATGTGCCATTACTGGGTATATCTGTGACATGAAAAAAAAAAAATGACCATTTTATTCATGTAATGAAAAATAAAATGATCATTATAATACCCATTAAAAAAATAGATTGTCACCCACTCCATCATTAAATAAAAAAAAACTATTATTCTGACCAGTGTAAAAATAGTGCTCATTATAACTACCAGTTGGAAATTACTGGTCAATATTTTGACCATTAAAAAAGTTCTGGTTGATATTCTGGCCATTAAAAAAAGGGGTCTGAGGGGTGAAAAAAACAGAGTTAAAGTGAAATGAAAAATTATTATAACCTCCTCACTAACCTAAAAGTATGAATTAATATTCAAAAGTTGTGAAAATTAAAACTTTCCGAAGAGCGACGGAATTTCCGAAAGTAATCCGGACGCTGTTTTTATTGAATTTAAAACAAAGCATAAGGCAATCATTTTTATTGGTTAGAGACTTTAGTAACTCCCATTACCCATGAGTCTTTGTGTCTTTCCTCAATCGTAGTCAAGATAGATGACAACTAGATAAAGTAAAGCTTCAATTTAATCTTTCATAGAAAGATATATATTTTGAATTGTACAAGTCACTACAGTTTGGGACAAAAAATTTATTAATTGTTAGACAAATTAATTTATTTATGTACCAGGAAAGTTTTGTTGACAGGTCAAAGGTTATACTTATGTGAAAATGAATATGGATGGTATTTTCCTACTCAGCCACTGTGACTGGTCATGTTTTAGGTTAAAATGTTTTTAACCTTTATTTGAAATTTATAAAACATTATATATATTTTATATAAAATACAGTCATGAAATGCTTTATAATATGATTTATCAATTATTATTATACATTGAAAATAGTTGATATTGGTAGAAAAATGTTGACTTACTTAGTTTTTGCCGTTTGGTAAATGAGTTTCCTAAGAAAACTGAAAGAGACAAAAATCAATACATTACATGATTATGAAATGTTTTATTTCAAAAGACATGTTTAGTTTTCTTTGAGTATTACATCACTGTCTGAGTTGTTTCATTTCAATAGACATGTTTAGGTATCCCCCAAAAAAAATTCTAATTCCCAATTTCTACAATGTCTACATATTTGATCTTATCACCCAAGCTACAGAAGCGAGTTGCTTTGTGTATTTGATGAGTAGTATTTTTAACAATAATAATATTAATAAGAATTATAATGAATCTTATTTGATCAATAAGAATTCATGTTTGTATACATTTTAAACATTTCAGGGACTAGCACTCAGTTAAATTTTAAGTGTTTTAGCAACAAGAAAAAAAAATTATAAAAATAAACTTACGCATTACATGGATCTAATTCTAGTTTTTCAGCGTCTTTGTCTTCAATAAATTCTTTGATTTTCTGACTAGAGGAAAGTTAAATGTGAGATGTGACCACTGCCCTTTTATTTAACATACATGTATAGCTTGCACCATCAACACATTTTATGACCCCACTCACAACTTTTTCTTGCTCATTTGTCATTTTAAATAATTTGCATTACCCATGTGTTGATTATGAATAAGTTCTTTGATTCATACACATAATTAAAATGATGGTCACAGCAATGAACACTGGAGAACATTGGTGATTTAACACAAACACGCCATTCTCATTTATTTACTTGCACTGGTATCTTCAGTATTGTCTGATTAAAAAATAAATATAAAACATACCATGTGTTCTCGATGAATTCCTTATATTCTTCTGGAATCGGTATATTTGATATCTTAGCTGGTGGTGACACAAGTGAGGGACTGGCAGCAACCTTACGAAACGAGTCGTCAGATGTGGAGGCCACTGCATGCTTCTGTTGTAGCTGTTCACGAAGTAAGTTCTCCTCCACAGGCATGAGGTACGGGATGCCTGGAAAATTAATTAGGAGTATAGAATTGATGTGTTGCCATCCTGTCTTGAGATTACTGCAATGGCCGATCATTGGTAGCACAGAGCAGGTTGCACTAATCCTACCTTGTGTTAAGCACTAAACAGTCAACTCTGGATGCCCTGCGTGACTATATGACAGACTTAGTGGGAAGGCAAATGCCACACTAATGGATGTAACCAACCAGGAGAACATTGGTTAAGGTCAGCAGGTATTTGACCAATCCTGATTGAAACTAGGAAAACACATTAAACTACCATTATGCTAGGAAGAAGGTCAAACAACACAAAGGCCATGGAGTCCTAAATATGGAATATGGTTTCTGAGGTAATATATGTACCATTAGCATATGCAATGCGCAAATAAATAAAAAGACAAAAAGACAACAGTGACATTTTATACATGCATGTCAGGAATTTTTGCTTTGCACACAAAAAATTAGATTCTAAGCAAATCTGTGTAATATGGCTTCTGACTTTGCTTCAATCACAACTGATTTCATCATTGGGATAACACAGACAGATATGAATACCCGGTAGTCAGCCTCAGTTGTTTTCATGTAAAAACCGTTTTCATTACCTTCTTTGAATAGTTTGTTAAAATCAAATCCTTGTGATATGAGAAAATCAATGCTTGAACTCTAGAAAAAAAGAAAAAATTAAATTTACTTCATCAAATTATTTATGCATTTTATTTTATCATCTGTTGTTTTTGTTACATTTTATAAACTGTGTACATTTGGCCCTAAACTAAAACAGAAATTGTAGAATCCTAGAAGTTAAAATAGTAAAAAAATAAAAATAAAGAAACTCTCATTACAAAATGTTTTGATGCTATACAATCATGAAAAATGTTTGAATAGTTGGTGCTATCAGTGCATGGTGTCAATCAGTTCAGTGAATTATTTACTTTACCTGACAGAGAAAGATTTTATCTGGAGCATGTCGGCTGTTCATTGGTCGTGGGAATATGTAGAAGTTGAATGGCTGTGCAATATATCTGCAAGAAAACACAAATGTTCATTATTTGAAACTTTTTATATCTGACAGAACCATTGTCGACCATTTAGAGAGGACCTTACTAAAACAAACTCAGTTATTCAGTGTCTGCGCATTAATACACAGGGTTTGATTGGTTGTTGCTCAACTAAGATAAACGATGAGTCTATTTTGGGTATTAAAATCTAATAGACTTGCCTTGCTTTGTTCTTGTCATAGGTAAAAACAGACACACCAAACTGGATAAGAAGAAAATCGACTGATGCCTGGAAACAATTAAAAATGAGAAATTGCATGAAAGATTTACAATGTGTACATTGCAAATAAACAAGTGATGACATGACAGACACATTGTACAATAATAAACTAAACTTACATGAGTCAGCGATTTTTAAATCAGAGCATAACACCAATGCATGGTAATATGTGCATTTTAATAACTCCAATTTTGGACTTAATGCTGAATTAGTTGAATATTATTGAGCCTGTCAATTATTGCATCATAACTTAGCATCCTTGCTCCAAGCATTGACTAAACACACTGAATCAGTCTCTGCCACAGGTGAATCTGAATCTTTGAACATTCCCTGCCACAGGTGAATCTGAATCTTTGAACATTCTCTGCCACAGGTGAATCTGAATCTTTGAACATTCCCTGCCACAGGTGAATCTGAATCTTTGAACATTCTCTGCCACAGGTGAATCTGAATATTTGAACATTCTCTGCCACAGGTGAATCTGAATCTTTAAACATTCTCTGCCATAGGTGAATATAAATATTTGAACATTCTCTGCCACAGGTGAATATAAATATTTGAACATTCCCTGCCACAGCTGAATCTGAATCTTTGAACATTCCCTGCCATAGGTGAATCTGAATATTTGAACATTCTCTGCCACAGGTGAATATAAATATTTGAACATTCCCTGCCACAGCTGAATCTGAATCTTTGAACATTCCCTGCCACAGGTAAATCTGAATCTTTGAACATTCTCTGGCACAGGTGAATCTGAATCTTTGAACATTCTCTGCCACAGGTGAATCTGAATCTTTGAACATTCTCTGCACAAGTGAATCTGAATCTTTGAACATTCTCTGCACAGGTGAATATGAATCTTTGAACATTCTCTGCACAGGTGAATATGAATCTTTGAACATTCTCTGCCACAGGTGAATCTGAATCTTTGAACATTCCCTGCCACAGGTAAATCTGAATATTTGAACATTCTCTGCCACAGGTGAATCTGAATCTTTGAACATTCCCTGCCACAGATGAATATGAATATTTGAACATTCTCTGCCACAGGTGAATCTGAATCTTTGAACATTCTCTGCCATAGGTGAATATGAATATTTGAACATTCTCTGCCACAGGTGAATATAAATATTTGAACATTCTCTGCCACAGGTGAATATAAATATTTGAACATTCTCTGCCACAGGTGAATATAAATATTTGAACATTCCCTGCCACAGGTAAATCTGAATATTTGAACATTCTCTGCCACAGGTGAATCTGAATCTTTGAACATTCCCTGCCACAGATGAATATGAATATTTGAACATTCTCTGCCACAGGTGAATCTGAATCTTTGAACATTCTCTGCCATAGGTGAATATGAATATTTGAACATTCTCTGCCACAGGTGAATATAAATATTTGAACATTCTCTGCCACAGGTGAATATAAATATTTGAACATTCTCTGCCACAGGTGAATATAAATATTTGAACATTCTCTGCCACAGGTGAATCTGAATCTTTGAACATTCCCTGCCACAGGTGAATCTGAATCTTTGAACATTCCCTGCCACAGGTGAATCTGAATCTTTGAACATTCTCTGTCACAGGTTAATCTGAATCTTTGAACATTCTCTGCCACAGGTGAATCTGAATCTTTGAACATTCTCTGCACAAGTGAATCTGAATCTTTGAACATTCTCTGCACAGGTGAATCTGAATCTTTGAACATTCTCTGCCACAGGTGAATCTGAATATTTGAACATTCCCTGCCACAGGTTAATCTGAATCTTTGAACATTCTCTGCCACAGATGAATCTGAATCTTTGAACACTCTCTGCCACAGGTGAATCTGAATCTTTGAACATTCTCTGCCACAGGTGAATCTGAATCTTTGAACATTCTCTGCACAAGTGAATCTGAATCTTTGAACATTCTCTGCACAGGTGAATATGAATCTTTGAACATTCTCTGCCACAGATGAATATGAATATTTGAACATTCTCTGCCACAGGTGAATCTGAATCTTTGAACATTCTCTGCCATAGGTGAATATGAATATTTGAACATTCTCTGCCACAGGTGAATATAAATATTTGAACATTCTCTGCCACAGGTGAATATAAATATTTGAACATTCCCTGCCACAGCTGAATCTGAATCTTTGAACATTCTCTGCCACAGGTGAATCTGAATCTTTGAACATTCCCTGCCACAGGTAAATCTGAATCTTTGAACATTCTCTGCACAAGTGAATCTGAATCTTTGAACATTCTCTGCACAGGTGAATATGAATCTTTGAACATTCTCTGCACAGGTGAATATGAATCTTTGAACATTCTCTGCCACAGGTGAATCTGAATCTTTGAACATTCCCTGCCACAGGTGAATCTGAATCTTTGAACATTCTCTGCCATAGGTGAATATGAATATTTGAACATTCTCTGCCACAGGTGAATATAAATATTTGAACATTCCCTGCCACAGGTGAATATGAATATTTGAACATTCTCTGCCACAGGTGAATATAAATATTTGAACATTCCCTGCCACAGGTGAATCTGAATCTTTGAACATTCTCTGCAACAGGTGAATATGAATCTTTGAACATTCTCTGCACAGGTGAATATGAATCTTTGAACATTCTCTGCCACAGGTGAATCTGAATCTTTGAACATTCCCTGCCACAGGTAAATCTGAATCTTTGAACATTCCCTGCCACAGATGAATATGAATATTTGAACATTCTCTGCCACAGGTGAATCTGAATCTTTGAACATTCTCTGCCACAGGTGAATATAAATATTTGAACATTCTCTGCCACAGGTGAATATAAATATTTGAACATTCTCTGCCACAGGTGAATATAAATATTTGAACATTCTCTGCCACAGGTGAATATGAATCTTTGAACATTCTCTGCCACAGGTGAATCTGAATATTTGAACATTCTCTGCCACAGGTGAATCTGAATCTTTGAACATTCCCTGCCACAGGTGTATATGAATCTTTGAACATTCTCTGCCACAGGTGAATCTGAAAATATTTGAACATTCTCTGCCACAGGTGAATCTGAATCTTTGAACATTCCCTGCCACAGGTAAATCTGAATCTTTGAACATTCTCTGCCACAGGTGAATCTGAATCTTTGAACATTCTCTGTCACAGGTTAATCTGAATCTTTGAACATTCTCTGCCACAGGTGAATCTGAATCTTTGAACATTCTCTGCACAAGTGAATCTGAATCTTTGAACATTCTCTGCACAGGTGAATCTGAATATTTGAACATTCTCTGCACAGGTGAATCTGAATCTTTGAACATTCTCTGCCACAGGTGAATCTGAATATTTGAACATTCCCTGCCACAGGTTAATCTGAATCTTTGAACATTCCCTGCCACAGGTGAATCTGAATCTTTGAACATTCTCTGCCACAGGTGAATCTGAATCTTTGAACATTCTCTGCCACAGGTTAATCTGAATCTTTGAACATTCTCTGCCACAGGTGAATCTGAATCTTTGAACACTCTCTGCCACAGGTGAATCTGAATCTTTGAACATTCTCTGCACAAGTGAATCTGAATCTTTGAACATTCCCTGCCACAGGTGAATATGAATATTTGAACATTCTCTGCCACAAGTGAATCTGAATCTTTGAATATTCTCTGCCACAGGTGAATTTGAATCTTTGAACACCCCCTGCCACAGGTAATCTGAATCTTTGAACATTCTCTGCACAGGTGAATCTGAATCTTTGAACATTCCCTGCCACAGGTGAATATGAATATTTGAACATTCTCTGCCACAAGTGAATCTGAATCTTTGAATATTCTCTGCCACAGGTGAATTTGAATCTTTGAACACCCCCTGCCACAGGTAATCTGAATCTTTGAACATTCTCTGCCACAGGTGAATCTGAATCTTTGAACACTCTCTGCCACAGGTGAATATAAATATTTGAACATTCTCTGCCACAGGTGAATCTGAATCTTTGAACATTCTCTGCACAGGTGAATCTGAATCTTTGAACATTCCCTGCCACAGGTGAATATGAATATTTGAACATTCCCTGCCACAAGTGAATCTGAATCTTTGAATATTCTCTGCCACAGGTGAATCTGAATCTTTGAACATTCCCTGCCACAGGTGAATCTGAATCTTTGAACATTCTCTGTCACAGGTGAATCTGAATCTTTGAAGACTCTCTGCCACAGGTGAATATGAATACTTGAACATTCTCTGTCACAGGTGATTCTGAATCTTTGAACATTCTCTGCTAAGGTGAATCTGAATCTTTGAACATTCTCTACCACAGGTGAATCTGAATCTTTGAACATTCCCTGCCACAGGTGAATCTGAATCTTTGAACATTCTCTGCCACAGGTGAATCTGAATCTTTGAACATTCCCTGCCACAGGTGAATCTGAATCTTTGAACATTCTCTGCCACAGGTGAATCTGAATCTTTGAACATTCTCTGCCACAGGTGAATCTGAATCTTTGAACATTCTCTGTCACAGGTGAATCTGAATCTTTGAACATTCCCTGCCACAGGTGAATCTGAATCTTTGAACATTCTCTGCCAGAGGTGAATCTGAATCTTTGAACATTCCCTGCCACAGGTGAATCTGAATCTTTGAACATTCTCTGCCACAGGTGAATCTGAATCTTTGACCATTCTCTGCTACAGATGAATCTGAATCTTTGAACATTCTCTGCTACAGATGAATCTGAATCTTTGAACATTCTCTGCTACAGATGAATCTGAATCTTTGAACATTCTCTGTCACAGGTGAATCTGAATCTTTGAACATTCTCTGTCACAGGTGAATCTGAATCTTTGAACATTCTCTGCCACAGGTGAATCTGAATCTTTGAACATTCTCTGTCACAGGTGAATCTGAATCTTTGAACATTCTCTGCCACAGGTGAATCTGAATCTTTGAACATTCTCTGTCACAGGTGAATCTGAATCTTTGAACATTCTCTGCCACAGGTGAATCTGAATCTTTGAACATTCCCTGCCACAGGTGAATCTGAATCTTTGAACATTCCCTGCCACAGGTGAATCTGAATCTTTGAACATTCTCTGCCACAGGTGAATCTGAATCTTTGAACATTCTCTGTCACAGATGAATCTGAATCTTTGAACATTCTCTACCACAGGTGAATCTGAATCTTTGAATATTCTCTGCCACAGGTGAATCTGAATCTTTGAACATTCCCTGCCACAGGTGAATCTGAATATTTGAACATTCTCTGCACAGGTGAATATGAATCTTTGAACATTCCCTGCCACAGGTGAATCTGAATCTTTGAACATTCTCTGCCACAGATGAATCTGAATCTTTGAACATTCTCTACCACAGGTGAATCTGAATCTTTGAACATTCTCTGCCACAGGTGAATCTGAATCGTTGAACATTCTCTGCCACAGATGAATCTGAATCTTTGAACATTCTCTACCACAGGTGAATCTGAATCTTTGAACATTCCCTGCCACAGGTGAATCTGAATCTTTGAACATTCTCTGTCACAGGTTAACCTGAATCTTTGAACATTCTTGTATTCTTAACACGCACAAACATGTATGACATCTTGAACATCTCTAGCGATACTCAAAAAAAAATAGAAAGACTGTTATTTAAGACCTCATTAATGTTTATTTTACATAGTTGTCTGAGATATATTCGAATCGCTTTGAAAGAATTACATTGCTAATTCCATTCAAGCATTTCTCATGATGAACATTCCACAGCAAATGCAGATATGATACTCAAAAGCAGACCTACTTTTTTGTGTTTGGCAACATTTCCATGGCAATTTATCATATTTGTTGTACTTTGCTTTGTTTTGAAATGTAGTCCCTCACCTCCATGGCTGTTATCACCGATTTTTATCACATGAGTGACTCGCATTCCAAATTTTAGTTCCCCAGGTGTATCAAATAAATAACCGCTAGATTGAATTAATGATATTATTAACAAATCATAGAAGATTGGGCGAAAATCTGTCGCAAGGGCGATAAATTTAAATTTTTAAGATGCACGTCATTTGGATCGAGCAGTTTTTTTGTTTATTTGAAAAATTGTGTAATGACATTTGAATCCCATTTAATTTATTAAATTTGCAAACACTAATTTGCCAGTAGATAATAGCTGAATCCATTGGTATAAGTTGTCACATTATCATTCAATTTCTTACCTTGCGTATTTTTTTGTACCTTTCCTGTGGAGTATCGAACCCATGAAAGTTAGTTGCAACATTCAATCCGGTAAACTCACCGTCCACAGATAAAAAAGAAGCATCTGGAATCAACTTTCTCAGCAGTTCCAAACTTTCTTTGAAGTCTGGAAAAAAAAGTCATTATGACATTCAGGTAAATATATTTGTGAGGAACTTTATTAATATTTCCTGTGAGTAATAAACCAGGCATTTTGTACATTGATTTACTGGTAATACTTAAGCAGCCCTATACCATGTGATAAAGTTTGTTTATACTAGATAGATGATAATAATGTGAATTCCATGTGATGAAGTGAATGAACATTTATTTAATACATAAGCACACTCCTAAACAGTGTAACAAGATCACCTTTACACATGCAACATATATAAATTTGGTTGTGCAGGATTGTCTAAGTTGAGTTTGTTTTCTCGACCTAATTAAGTTTTCATCGATTCTTTGACTGGCATTACACAACGGCTTGCACACAGGCAATAGAAATACTGTAACTTAGGATTAATTATTCACTGGGTTTTAATTTTGCTTATTTCGCTGACTGGAAAATGCGCTTAATTAAAACCCAGTGAATATGTCAAATTTAGCATAGAACACATTATCTAAATGATAAAACCGTGAATTTAAAACCCACTGAATATGCCTGAAATGGTAAATCAGTGAAATTTAAACCCAGTGAAAATTAGTCATTTTACAGTACGTGGTACTGTGGAGAACATCTTAGCAGCATAGAATGTTCTGTGATGTAGATTAAATTACTTCCAGTTAAAACAGGTTGTCTATATGGACTGAATTTAACCTTTTCCATGCCATTCACAATACAAAACCTACATAATTTTTTCATATTTTTACCAAAACTTTGATCAAAATCTGTAGTGATGGTGGTATGCATGAACAATACATCTTCATTGAAATTATAAATCCTGATTTTTCTATAGCAAAATACCTAAAGCATACTCAACTATTTGTTTCACTGTTTGTTCTTGTGTTATGTTTTTTTTTTATAATTCACCGTACCATGTAATAATGTTATCATTAAGTTTTCAATATTAACACAGTAGTTTTACTTTTTTTTGTTTGTTTGTCACACTTTTTGTTTTGTTTTTAGCTTCATTCCCTTCTACATGTGTAGAAACCAAAACAGAATTGTCAAATTTTCTTCAACATTGTAATAAAGCAATATTCTATTCTATTCTATTTTATTATAAAAAATTGTAATAATATTTATGTGTACAAACATGGGATTGTTGACTCCATAGTACACCAAAAAATGCGGGGAAAAAAAAAGAAATTTAAAAATATTTATAAGGAAATTTAGAAAAATCAAAGAGAAGGTAATGCAATATGACGTTGTTTTGACCATAGTTTATGTAATAATAATAATCTTTATTGCATAAACGTATCCTTATTTACATATTGACTCAGAAAAAAGAAAGTCAAAATAAAGATGAAGGAATGAGAAAAATGAGTTTCTTTGGCACTGAAACACAGTTAAAGTTGCAGCTTGCTTTTATACATACATAATTTAGTGTCGAATGAAATATCTTTCTCTATTGTATCTATCCATCTATTATAAGGAATGATTGAAAGTACCTCAGTATCTAGTCACTATAATTATTAGGATTGTTATCCGTCAAGTGCTTCACAACAATAACTATGTACCATCACGATTCATCTGCACCATTTCCACACTATCATTTCGACAAACTACAGAAGTGAAAGCGAAACATGTTTAGCTTACTTGCTTTAGTGACCTCCATTCTCTAATCTTCTTGGATTTCTAGAGACCTATATGCAACTTCACAGAAAGTATGGATTGCTTCTGCAGACACCCACAACACACAACCGTTTCAAAACCACATCGAGTGTAGTGAACGCCAAGTCCCAAGTCACTTGAAACTTCACCTTTGACATCTGATCCCTTTGGTCGTCGTTTTTATTGGGTTGGCTAGGTGGTCACCACCGACATATTTACCTCACTTAGGGGATAAATATGGCTGTCGCGCAACCTTGGTCAGGAAAGAACAACAACGCTTCAAAAATGATTTTTAGTCCAGCGAATCAAAGTGAGTCCATTAGCAAGTTTACCATTTCACTGATTAATCTGAATGTTTGTGACTGTGTGACATTTTTCTTTTAATGACGTCACTATAGTCTCCTAAAACGAGTATGCATGTATTTCATTGCGCATCAAACAATTTCCCTAACAGTAACACAGTTAATTATGAGTTTAATTAGTTATTACTGAAACTATGCGTGGTACCATGCGTCATATTATTTGGTCAATGCTAACCATTTGCACCTAGTTACGGTTACACCTACATTTGTGATTGTTTGAAGAAATATTGGTTAGTCAGTCCTACTGGTATCCTTACATTTCATAATTTTCGTATCATACACGCGTAACGCACTTGTATGCCGAACGTTTTGCTGGTACGTGTCCCGTAAACCCGTCTATACTTATTTACATATATCCTGCATTGAAATGAGGCAGTGACATCGTTGTGACCACCATCGCGGGTAGTCCAATTTCAGACAATTATTTCATTTGACTTTACTCGAATTACAAGTTAAGATACAATAACAACTAGGATTTAAATTCAATACACTGGCTGAGACCCACCAAGCTAGGTAGACACATGTATATATGTACCCTGGAGTATAAAATACACTATCTGCCATGCTAAGCAACTTGTTAATTTGTTCTGCAAATTAAAATAGAATAGAATAGTGCTTTATTGACACCGTAAAGAAAATATTACATTTTTTTTTGGTTATGTACATCAATGAAGTTGATTTCAGGTGCTCTTGCCACAAGTTTTGCCAGCGCCCTCATCTACACGCTTTGAATTGATGAAATATCCAAAGCAGTCAATCTCTCCTAGCTTATTTAGTCTGTGTACTTATAAGTATGACTTCAAGTTGTGAACAGAATCAAGGATTTTCACAGGGTTTTTCATGAGGTTTTTATCTTTGGATTTGAAGCATTCCTTGTCATACATGTAGACAATGAACACAATTTTCTCTTGAAACATACATGTACAAGGGTTGACCATTTAATATAAGGGAGAATAAATATATATACATGTACATGTGAAACTCAAAACTTGTTTAAATAAAGCAATGGATATGAAATACTTGAAAATCAGAAGTGTACAATATATTTCTGAAAGTACTGTCTACGTAAATATTGAAATAGTGATGTAGATGCTGCAGTTACGGTTCTTGTGAATTTATCTTGATAGTCGTGGTTGTACGATTAAGATCTGTTCGTATTCAAATGAAATTATTAGCAGTAATGAAATACACAGGCTCAGACATTACTGACATCACCATGTTGTACCAACATTGTATTGAGAGTGTGCTTACACGGACGGGCTGAACAAGAGCAGAGATCTGCTCGATTTCAATCGAGTTTCGTTCAGAGCCGAACATAACACCATCCTCAATTACTTATAAAAACAACGTAGCTGAAAATGATTTTGGTGTCATGCTTGTGTTGTTGTTTTTCTACATGACTGAGAGGAAAAAGAAACAGTCATGAGACTGGTGTTATGATTTTGGCATCTTGAATAAACAGAATACACAGCAGCTAAAATACACTAAATGTGTTGCAGCTATTCACATAAGTTATTGTCATGCAAATTTATCCTCTTTTAATTATTCAACTGTTGTGATATGTGTAACATTTGTCAATCTAAACCTAGTAGGGACATGGCACTGTCTTTAAAAAGTTTCTTCAAGTTCCATTGGATCTGCTCTGTCGTCCTTTCAAGTTTTTGTCGCATAATTCGTATGCTATTTTTCTGTGTTTCGTTGAGCTATCAATCTATCGCAATCTAATAGTTGCTCTTTCAAATTTCGCCAAAGCTTTACCTACATTTTACCGATATCTGCAGAATAAATCAAGAAAACTACACAAATTGACTCCATTTATGAATAATTAACGGTTGGCCCGAACGCACGGCACAGTTGGAGGCGTGACCTGTTCAGAATTTGTCAAGAACCAATCACAAGACTGGTTACAAACCAGTTGAGCGAGGCTAACCGAATCGTAACCTCGGTGTGGTTCGTTCCAGAACTTTGCAACTTATGGCAATTTTTCTACCCTCAAATATATTTTTTTCGTTAAGCCGCTTTTCTTTTCTTGAGTTACACTCCCTAGTAAATTGCGGAATGACAAGTTTTGCATTTAGTTCTAAAGGCAGTCTCTTAATATTAAAACCACAATAGCCATGATTATATTGCCTGACTCAACTAGTTAAAAAACACTTCTCTTTGTAATAAATCGGATAAATCAGGCATTTATATGGGCTGTCAGAGTAGACAGTTTCCGAATAAAAAATCAATACAATCAATACACTTGGTCTTGAATACTTGAATTACCTCGCGGAATCAATGCAATCCTCATCTGAGAAAGCAAAAGAGCAATTTATGCTGGATGGCATGAAAAGTAACACTCGAACGAACGTCAGGAATATTTGGCCAGATTTATTTTCTTGATTGCATTGAAAGAGGGAAGAGCACCACCAACTGGTCAACACCAATTAACCATTTTATATGGCTTTTTGGTCCAAATCTATAAATAATAGGCGTGCCACTTGATGCTAATAGGGTGTTGTATTAATTCAACCCCACGCTTGATGCTGAACACCACTGTCATCCGGCTACTTTAATACACCCTCAAGCTATCGCCGAGGTAAATAGTTCCTCATCCCATTGGTTATTATCATTTATTTTTCATCGCCAGAGTGATTCATGTCCCAAATTTTAGTTCCCTGGGTGCCATCTAAACGTTGGGCTGAATTAATGATTTTACCAAAAAATCATAGAATATTGGGAGAACATCTGTTGTTTTTGGGCCTCACCTTTTTTTTCTCGGACGCAGCTCTTTTCGAGTTTGTTGTATGCCTAGAAACATAGCAACATTGTTTTTGGTGAATATAGAACACGTTTTATTCCAATACAGGATTTTGATATTCCAATCGAACAATTTTAACAATTCTTTACTGTAACGTCTTCTGTAAAAATAGTTCTCTACTCTCCAAAATTTTACAATTACACTAGCCCAAAATGGATTTCCTGTTCAACACGTCTTTGATTGTAGCAATAATATTCACGTTGCTGTACTTAGAGACACACTCTTGAATTCGACAACATTCACTCTCAACCCACTAAGGAAATAAATGGAAATACCAGTTACATCACTCATGAAGACTGTTGATTTGATTGCTGACTAGGATAGCTGTATTTAGTGTTCATTTGCAATTCTCAATAAATATGTGTAAAATCATATAGCATTTTGTACATACCAATCAAATATTGACAAGTAAGTATGTAAATGGTCTGGAACATAGTCAATATGGGATTCTGAATATTACAGGTAGGACCTGAAGATAGCGTCATCATACAGCATTAATGAACAAACTTCACATTACTATCTTATGCCTAATAATTCTTTTGTTTGCCCAGGCTATGTATCAATTCTCTAAATATTTCATGGGTATTTGTGGGAGTGAACCTGTATGTATTAAAATGATAAAAACCTCAAATACAACTATTGTACACATGCAAAGTAAACAAGATTATCGAGAGTGATTTTGGATTTGTTAAAAATTTGCCAAAATGCTGTGATACTATATCTAAGTTGTGGTGGGAATTGCTCAGCCAGTTTATAAAATTGTGATCAATTATTTTCATAAATAACACGGACGAAATATGCCCATCGAGAAGTTTCACTGATTTCTTTCAATTTTAATTTGCTATATTGCAATACATTAGTAATAATTAATATATATACATAGTCAAATGTTTCTTGGTCTAAATAAAAAACTAGGATTTCTCGCCAGATCAATTGCACAAATCATAAAGACAAATTAATAGTTCCTAAAGATGATATTTCCAGAAAACACCAGTTATTCATAACACATAAAAAATTAATTCTCAATTCCGATGAAAGGAACAACAAGAAAGATTTCAAAACTTTACAGCCAGTGACTGTTCTTGGCTCTACACCTCCAGAACATTTTTTATACACTACCATGTTTAAAAATCACTGGCATTTAATTATAATTATTAAATAATAACTGACACTTCTACTTTCCTTATTACCGGTAGTGTCTCGGGAAAATTTTGCTCACCATTTATGACGAGGATTCTTTATCTGATTTTAGTAAACAAAATTCTGATGACTTGCAAAATTTTGTTCAACAAATATTTAAACTGTTGGTCTCTATAGCTGGGAAAAGTTAATGGTTGACTTAAGTATAGGGTCAGTCTGTACAGGAAATTGCTCGGTATCTTGGTAACAAAAATTAGCACACACTGAGCTATGAAAGAACACTACTGGTACATGGTTGTAAAGTTTTATCTTATCTCATCTTAAAAGTACAAACCGGTGGGTCAGGTGCCATGCTGCCTAGCTTATTAATGCATGTGAGCAGGGCAAGGACAGGTATGTTTGCACTACAAGTCAAATTGAACTCCATTACCGCAATCTCGTAATAACAGGCGGTGATGAACTCTTCAATTCAATTATAATGTTATAAATTTTCAAATTGAGAAAAACAAAGAAGCAAATATTGTAAACATTCACAAGCAAATGAACATAGTGTTGATGTGGTGTGGTACTATTAATTGCCCTCATTTTTCAAACCCATGCAAATTTTTCACATTTTTATGTATTTTTCTATAATTTCTTTTTTAAATTTTTTAACAAAATTTTCAAAAAAATATTTACAATGTAATTTTATTATTTATGGTTACAGAATTTTACTTTGGCATTTAAAAAGTATGATGGATAATGAGATGTTTTCAAACAGATAAAACATAGTACATAAATAGCTTTATATGTAGTTTAGTATCAGATAATAGTCAGATCAGTCAATTAACTAATTTGTATTCTTTGTTGTCTAAACCTGCATGCATATTGTATTGTTGTACTTTTATAATAGTGTGTAATTTATATCATTGTATAAAATAGAATAGAATAGGATAAAATATTGCTTATAAATTCATACAACCATAAAGAATTTGTTTGGTTTGTGATAAAATAAGTAAAAATAAAAAAAAAACATATTAATGAGCTATTTTATACTGGTACTGGTATTGAATACTAGTACTGCACATAGGGAATGTTTTAAATTTAGATAATAAATATGTACATATACTTGATACAGCAATGACAATTTTTAATGTTAAAAAAATTGATAATAAATATGTACAGACACTGGATACAGCAATGACAATTTTTAATGTTAAAAAAAATGATAATAAATATGTACAGACACTGGATAAAGCAATGACAATTTTTAATGTTCTAAAAATTGATAATAAATATGTACAGACACTGGATAAAGCAATGACAATTTTTAATGTTAAAAAAATTGATAATAAATATGTACAGACACTGGATAAAGCAATGACAATTTTTAATGTTAAAAAAATTGATAGTAAATATGTACAGACACTGGATGCAGCAATGAAAATTTTTAATGTTCTAAAAATTGATAATAAATATGTACAGGCACTGGATAAAGCAATGACAATTTTTTATGTTCAATACTAACATTGAATTTTTTGACAATTTCTAGTATTTTGTTTGGTTGATATGTATATTGTACAAATGAGTCAATTGCTTGTAACCTTATATACAATGTTTTCCTAGCCTAAGTTAACATTTAGCTATAGATTTGAAGTAGCTAAAAGCTAGCTTAGCTTGTTTTTAAAACTTTCTTGCTTTATAACATAAGTAAATACTACAAAGAATAAGTTGAAATACATGTAATTGATAAATGATAATTGCTTTAAAAGTTTTATGAGAAGACAAGGCGAGCTGATATTCATTTTGGAAGTTACATCCAGACTGTATTGTATTGTGTTTGATGCTTTGTAAAATGTTATTAATATAGATTATCTGTGGATCCCATCCTAATGGTTTCTAAATATAAATATAGACATGAATTTTGAAGGCGAGGGTATGAAAGTGGTATGATACGTGCTGATCTGTTTATTTTCTACCACTTTCGTAAAAACTGGAATAATTTGTGGAATCTATTAATTCACACACACAGTTAATTAAAAAAAATAATTAATACCGAATTCTGTCGTAAATTAGCCTTTGGCCGTTAAACGGATATTTTCAACTAGTTTGGGTTTTTAAAAAAATAAAATAGGACCAAGAAATTTTTTATGTTCCAATCACCTCACCGTGCCAGAGATCGTTTTGTAAAAAATACCGTAATTTTAACCAGACAGGAAGTATAGAGTTTTTTTTTCCAATTTTTTTTTCAGTGGAATATGTCTGATAATCCAGTCAAACTATTACTGTGCTGTGGGAAATCCTCACATTTCATAAATGATCAGTCATTGTCAATTGCTTTCATACCCCCCCCCCCCCTGTGTTTAGCTCTGCTGTCATTAAAAATGACAGCAGAGTTCATGGGTTGACCAACCCTGTCGTCGTCCGTACGTCATATGTCATATATCATCCGCCAACTTCTCTTCTGTCAGCTGGATTGCCTTGCTAATCATACCACACCTACCTTGGATCATGCAAAAATATATTGTGGTAATAGTGACAACAACGTCATGTTTCAGCTTCAATTTACTGTACACCCACATTATCAATTATACATATCCATGAATTACATACAGAAATACGTTTGCTCTTATGGAATATGCCCTTCCTGTGACCATTGCCACAATTACAATAGATTCCACTTCTCCTATCCACCTAGTAAATTAACTGCCACTGCCCTCTGCGCTTGTCAATAACAGCAGTGCTCCATCAATCGCAAGGTCGCTTGAGAGTAACTTGTTTTTTTACCCACTGTAACAGAAAATCATCCCAACCTTTCTGGCGGTAGGGTGAGTCTGACCTCATTGAACCACATTGGCAGGTTGTAGAAAATTTCTTTATACAAGTACATGTCTGCCACTTAATAACACGATAACGAAAACAGGGATTTATTGATTGACCTCTGTGCATGTGCATGTCTAGACATGTAGATTCAAATTTCACACATACATGTACATCATACATAATATTATACATATGCACATAATTTGTTTCACAATCTGATTCAAGATGGCTGAATGGTGGCCATTTTTGTGCTGAAAAATCATCAAAATCAAGCATTTCTGGCATTCCAGAACCGGATCTCAGTCTGTTGTGGAGTGATTTCATCAAACTTGGTAGATAATGTATATTACACATTATGCACCTCACTTTGTTTTTCAGGTCAGATTCAAAATGGCTGACTGGTGACCGTTTTGTTTTAATGAATGCGGTTCTGACATACTTTGACTGATTATGTTCAAATTTTATATATTCATTATACATCATGTCATAAATATACAGATGTATTGGTTTGACGATCTGATTCAAAATGGCCAGTTTGTTTTAATTAATTAATGCTGTTTCAAGGCAATATCTCTCAATATGGGAAAAGTACTAGTTTGACGATCAGATACAAGATGACTGAATGTCATTTTAATATTAAAAAATCATAATCAAGCATCAATCAGCTTCAGGATTCATATCTCTGACATGTTTATGTTCCAGCTATATTACGATAAACAAAACTATATATCTTAAATTTGACAACTAATGGGGACTGTGCCATGCATGGCTTGTTCTATTTATCTTGCATATTATCAAGACAATGTTATTGAATCATCACGATACAAGTAAATTATTTGTACATATTCAGTTGGCATGCTTTATAACCGTGTAAATATTCCAAATAAATCTGATTTATCCTTGACCATGCTGTGGTATATTATTTTATTTACAGTTCATAGTTGAAGAAATAAATATGGAGTCTAGATCAGTACGCTTTGGTCAGGACAGTGTCAGTGGGGATGAAGATGAGCAAACATTTCTTGAGCAGAATGGAGTTGATGATGATCCCCTCCAGTATGACACGGTCACTACAACAAACAACAGAGAAAGCACCTTGAGAAGGACAATGTCAGAAACTATATTCAATTGTGGGTGTTGCTATGAACTCATGGTTCAGCCAACTACGCTGAACTGTGGGCACAGTTTTTGTCGTCTTTGTCTAGCTCGCTGGTGGAAAACATCCAATAACACCACCTGTCCTGGTTGTCGCCAACAATGGAATGGATTCCCACACATTAATATAATTCTCAGGTAATTACATGTATGTGTTTTTAAAATTCATCTAATACCAAAAAAAATGTACATACATGGCAGAACCATTTGTTTGTGATCTACTCACCCTGATCATGTGGATCTTGAAAACTGCCATGCCTTTTCCTCTTAGATTTATATTGCTTATTGTTCATATATAAAAAAATATAATTATTTTCCTAGAACGACCCTTGAAAAGATGTTTCCTCAGAACATTACATCAAGACGTAAACAGTTAAATAATGCAGATAATAAGAGTCTCCTTAACGAGTTTGAGAAGTTTGGTAAAGATGTGACAAAAAAGCAGAAAAAGCAGTCAAATAGTGGATTCTGTTCTGGAGTCTTCTTTTCTTTAGCTATTGTCTTGGTAAGTGTAAAGATATATTATAACCAGTATTTTATAGGTCTACTTTCTTTTCTTATCCATTACATACATTTCACAAAACACATGTCGTGAACAAAAGATTACATGGACATTTGGAGCACGTGGTTATAAAAACAGCAAAAATGTAAATACCCGTCAGTTAGTCAAATCTAGCAAAATACAACACAGTCTGGCTTGTAGAAGTCACAAACTGTACTAGTGTTAAACACAGTACCTGGTAAGTTGAAACGAGCTGGACTAAAAACATCCACAAAACCATGGTTACTAGAAGAACGGTTAGGAAACTTTCTTGTGTGTCTCGTAAACATTTAAAATTGCCGACATTGCGGCTAGTGTAATTTGCATAAAATTACATATTCGTTCAAAGACTATTCCATCGATTGGGATTTTTCTCTGTTTTTTCCTAACAAATTTTCGCAATTTATACAGCATTTACAGGATTTGGTATGAATATGAACACTGAAATAAGAAATATACAATGTATATTCAGATTAAAACAGCACTATGACTCCATACAACTTTCTGTGTCACTTACACTGCCACTGGTAGTGGTCAGGAAACAAGCAAGATGGTCGACATTTTGGAGAAAAATGTCTGTAAACCTCTAGAAAATGTGCTCTCATAATAGTCTCTCAGATTCTAATTCAATGTACAAAATCAACTTGTGAAATGTTCCAAGATGCATTTTTGGGGTACAAATTTTCGTCGACATGATGGACATTAGTAGACACAGACTTAAGATCGCCCTACTGTAGAACAAGGAATAGTTTCTTCAACAACTTAGTACAAAAATTAAATAATGTAAACTATAAAATTAATACTACCGGTAATTTAACTATGCATTGTATTAAAATATAATTCCTTCTAATTTTTCAGAAATTAAATATGAAATTACTGTAGAAGGGTTAATTATTCACTGGGTTTTAATTTTCCTTATTTCGCTGACTGGAAAATGCGCTAAATTAAAACCCAGTGAATATGTAAAAATTCAGCATAGAACACATTATCTAAATGATAAAACCGTGAATTTAAATCCCACTGAATATGCCTGAAATGGTAAATCAGCGAAATTTTAACACAGTGAAAATTAGTCATTTTACAGTAGTTATGATAGACGCAGGACCACATTAAAATACCCAAACATTAACGTAGTAATGAATACTAACATTCTAGAATATTCGCAGAGTTTTTGGGATACAAAATGCCATGGTCAATTTTGATTCACAGATGGCAAAACAAACTATCGGTATTTTCATTTTTTTCCCCGAGAACAACAAAACCTTGAGTATCACACAATATTAGCACAGAAGTCGGGGATGCTTCTATGTTGATCTTTCGGCTTAATGAGTTCTATTTTTTCAATGGAAAAAGAAAGGAGATAGCAATATAAGCGATGATGCCATAATGGTTGGACACGCATCAAAGTGAAGGCAATGGATAATTAGCATATCTAACAATAGAGTTTCTTAACCGTTCTTATAGTAACCATGACAAAACCAACTCTGGAATGAATGATTTAGTGGTCAGAGAGGTGAAGGAAGAGATGCTTCAAACATATGAAAATTGGTGCTTACAAGTCTTAGTAGGGGATTTGGATTATAACACGATCTAAATCCAACGTTAAGCCTATAAACGTTCCATTGTTTTTAGTGCCAAACCCCTTTGTTAAGTACAACAACAAATATTTCATTGGTGTTTGTGAGCTCTTGTGTGATTGGTCAATGCATAGACAGCTCTTCCACTTCCGTGTTTTACTCCCAATCAATTTGGGCCCTGTTTAACCATAGACAGTATAGTAGTATAGTAACACCAATGTCAAACGCCGTATGCCCAACGTAAGCTGGGCTGGAATATTGTGATGAGCAAGTAAACAATGACGTCATATTTACTTCGATGGGATGTCACTACTTTCGTATCGAACTACAAGTATCTTTCCCCAAACAAGTCGTTTTCTTTCCGCAATACGCATCTTCCGAACACACAATAGTTATCAGATGTTCTCGTGAACGTGGTGAACGCGAATATTATTGTTTTCATGATGCATGAATCTTCAAATTTTCACCGACTACACTTGTTTTTTGTTGTTCTCTGTCTCGCATTTTTTTAATAGACTTTCATTCCGTCTTCCGTTTTCACGTCTGTCGCCATCTTGACTACACGTCGTCCAGTCTTTCAGCCTGAATGCACGTCTACCTACGTTATACCCTGTTTTTATTAATAATTTCAACAAAATAACTCTAATACTTGTGTATAAATGAGGCACGATTTTCTTTATTATTTTATTTTCACTATTTTCGTTTTTTTGTTAGCGTTTCAAAGGGTTTCTTTTACGTGACGATCAAGAAAACGCAAATCTTCGCTACTTCCGATGTTGATGCCCGAACTCTGAATCAAACACACAGAGTTGTTAACATGAATTGCTGTGTCTACTGTGTTTGGATCTTCTTCACTATCATTTCCACCGTCATCAAAATCCGAAAAAAAACATCGACCAAATCATCTACACACGGGAACTCGTGATCAGCAAGCAACGGCCATTTAGAATACCCATGGAATACCGTATGTGACTCTCGTCAACAAAATTACGCATTTCGCGAGAGTTCATGACTCTCACCACCTAAAAACAGTTTTCAAGTAGGCACTTTCTTCATAGTAAACAGATGTACCCGTAAACCAATTTTGACAGGAAACAGAAGCATGGTTTAGGAGCTAATTTTTAAAAAATCACTTTTGACCAAAAATACACATTTTTGTGCATATTTTAAACTACAGTGTCAATAAAAAATACTTAAAAATTGTTTAAATTCATACAATAAGCTTTCCAAAAATATATGGTTTTGTGGACAAGGGAGGTCATCTTGGTTGCCTAATTAACTAATTAAAATACTTGTCAGGTAAACTGCATCTTAACGAGAAATCGAAATAAACATTTAGTTTATGTTAACGGTTAGTTTAAATCAGCTTAACTTTTTTCCAGCCTACCCTGCTACAATAGAATCCTTCCTACTATATTGTCTATGGTTTAACTCTGGGGTTACGTCCAAACATGGAGCTCCATGATCGAAACGCCACCCTCTTGACTGGAGATCTGTGTTGAAAAATAAACCTTGGTTGTTGCGGTGTACGCAAGAAGATGAACTACTTATGTTTTTAACATCACTTCACCTATTAACAATTCACCCCTAAACGTGATAATTTCATTTCAATAGTAAAAATCCGTTCTCAAAAATCCAAATAATCACAACCTCACCAAAATTCATTTTCTATTCCTACCCACAAGCCACACCCAGACCATTCATCAAAACGAGTGGTCCGGGGTATACTAGTACTGTGACCCATGCCGAGGACTTCCTGGTGTAATGCTATAAGATAAATCAGATTAACTATCACGTGAAACCATAGACCCTCTTTTAGAGGGTCTATGGTGAAACCAAATGAAAATCATTCTAAAATAACGTACTTATACCATGGAAGGTACTACGTTAGTACCTTCCATGCTTATACCGAATTGATTCTGGAAAGCAATGACATTTGCAATAATAATCGACGAGCAGGTCTGGGTAGTAACGTTGACGAAATAGACGATACAACAGTACTGATTGGGCCTACATGAATGCTACTCTATTTCACATAACCAAATGTTGTTGTTATTTTGCTGTCGTACATTATCTTCGGTAATAACTCCGAAAGTGAAGTCTTACATCTTCAGCAGAACGTAGCCGTTAAAACTTGCAAAACGAGTCTGTTTCGATCGATCATCGCTTAAGCAATTTATTTATTTTTTGACTCATTTAAAAAATACGAACGGTGTCAATATTTAAAACTGCATTTTGTCTGTCTCTGGCGTGCTTCAGAATGACATAGATCTCGGCCGATCGTATTTTTACACCTGAATGTAAAGCACTAATTTCACCCAACCTCATGCTCGCTTCTGCTTTTCGATCATTATTTTTACTCGCTTTTGCAACCGCATGTTGAATAATTTTCGCTTAGTTTTTCGAGCACGCGAACCCAGAAATATCGCCCGTCTGCACGCTCGCATTTTAAATACATGGCCGTGGCATCAATATGTTCCTGGTGTCTCTGCTCTCTGCCCTAAGGAGTAATTGTCTCGATAATCATATTGTTGAAATGAGATAGCAGCCCTGGATTTAAACGGAACACAGTCCCGCTCCATCAGCTTGTTGTGGAACGTTCACACAACAAGAGATCATAGTTAAAGTTACGTTCGCGAACGAAACAAAGTATGATGGTTTGGAAGTGTCGTTCGAAATTAAATAATGGTTAATACTCATATTGAATCCTCAAACTTTAGTACTAAAACAACCATTTCGACAACTCATGTGCCAGTGTTCAGTGCTTGAACAAACGGTCAGTGTTTTTAATAAGCGAGTGAGAAAAAAAAAGGATAAAAACATGGTCGTTTTACCGGTCGGAAATTAAGCGATATGCTGTTGATTAAAATGTTATAAAAGCGAAATATTGGGCGAAATGAGTATTGATGCCCATTTATAGCTTGACATGCGTCACGAAATGGCGACATGGTTAGAGTTGGTAGTACCATGGAAGGTACTAATCCATGGTAGTACCAGTACTAGTATACTCGGGGAGGGAGTCCAGAGAGGGAACAGCCAGCATCCCTTTTACGTTAAAACGTGAAATCTCGACGGATTTGTTTCGTTCTCACATGTAATATTAGGTTTTGAGAGCTTCTGAGTTCAAAAAAGATGACTAAATCAGCCAAAAAGCAAGCGTTTAGAAACATACCTATGCAGAAATTGGTTTGCCAGTACTTAATCCATTTTTAACACCTAGGCTACTCTATTGACGTTGGTTGTTTATTTCATGGATTTGGCACTTGAGGTGGCTGATAAGCCGTGTCGAAAACGTGCACAAAACAACCATTCTGTGCACGTTTTCGACATGGATTAAAAACCAGTTGTAAGCACAAATTTTCATATGAAACTGACTTTTCCTTGCCTCATGTCTCATAGGAAATATGCAAATGACTTCCATTGTTACTCATTTTGCACCCTTTTTGACTAATTTCATAATAATTAATAAGTTGAAGGCGGTGGTCGTCGTGTAGCACGTGTTCGAATCTCATGTAAATAAACAATGTATTTTACATGCGTTGTATACGTCGCAATGAGTCCCATATCTAACAGGACACGGCACGACATCCACCGCCCTTTAAATTACTGAAAATACTGAAATCACATATCTTTAATAAATTCTGTTTGAATAAATGTCTACAATATCAAAACAAATCAGTAAAAATCATCAAGAGTAATACAAATTAAATAGCGCCCCCAAGTGTCAAATTTTGCTTAGTTAGCATATAAAATATTTATAAATCATTATTATATCTTTTAAACGAAATGCTTGGATTGGCCAGGCAGATGTCTCTCTTTATTCCATGGAGTACTAACTTTGAAGGCATTAAAAAGTTACAACTGCTGTTTGAGTTTAATAATATTTAGATTTAAATGATGTGGACTTCAATGTACCCATGAAGACCCTTACACTTTCCACACCCATGATTCATTACTGTTTTTTATCAGTCGTTAACAAATTTTGTGCCACGTATGTGAAATATACATATAAAATATATTTGTACAATGTATGTGTATGCTAAGGCATTGTGGTTATTCAGGGTTTTTTTCAATTGTCATTTGAAATTTATGAAACATTTAAATATTTCCTATAAAAAACATTCATGCTTTGGAATGAAAAAATGGAATGTATTACATTACATTGGTTTATCAATGTTGCATGTTTTTTGATACAATGTACCAACAATTATCTCAGATTTATTTTCATGTTTTAATTACCTTGTTACATTACAAATGCAGCATGTGTTTATGATATTTTGAGCCTTGTCAGTTAAAATCATTTTATTATGCTTTTATAACAGCTGTTATGCCTTGTGTGGGGATTTCGAGATGATGACAACTTGCTGGTCAAGAAGCCTGTCATAAAATGGACATCGTCTGAGGTGGCTGAATGGGTAGCAGAGTTTGGTGCATGGGCCATTGATAATCATTATCCTGAAAAGTTTCTCACAAACAATGTTGATGGACGTCTTTTACTTGGAATCACAGAAGATGATTTAAAAGTTCCCCCGTTTAATATTAACATACAGCTGTACAGGAGAGCTATCATGAGTGAACTGCGTTTTGTTAAAGAGTTAGGCGTCAAACCTCCCAAAGATCTATGGGAGTTTAAGGTGAGTGTTTGTGAAGGAGTTAGGCATCAAACCTCCCCAGGATCTATGGGAGTTTAGGGTGAGTGTTTGTGAAGTAGTTAGGCGTCAAACCTCCCAAGGATCTATGGGAGTTTAAGGTGAGTGTTTGTGAAGGAGTTAGGCATCAAACCTCCCAAGGATCTATGGGAGTTTTAGGTGAGTGTTTGTGAAGGAGTTAGGCATCAAACCTCCCTTGGATCTATGGAAGTTTAAGGTGAGTGTTTGTGAAGGAGTTAGGCATCAAACCTCCCTAGGATCTATGGGAGTTTAAGGTGAGTGTTTGTGAAGGAGTTAGGCATCAAACCTCCCCAGGATCTATGGGAGTTTAGGTGAGTGTTTGTGAAGGAGTTAGACGTCAAATTTCTCCAGGATCTATGGGACTTTTAGGTGAGTGTTTGTGAAGGAGTTGGGCATCAAACCTCCCTAGGATCTATGGGAGTTTGAGGTGAGTGTTTGTGAAGGAGTTAGGCGTCAAACCTCCCTAGGATCTATGGGAGTTTGAGGTGAGTGTTTGTGAAGGAGTTAGGTGTCAAACCTCCCTAGGATCTATGGGAGTTTGAGGTGAGTGTTTGTGAAGGAGTTAGGCGTCAAACCTCCCTAGGATCTATGGGAGTTTGAAGTGAGTGTTTGTGAAGGAGTTAGGCATCAAACTTGCCAAGGATCTATGGGAGTTTGAGGCGAGTGTTTTTGAAAGAGTTAGGCGTCAAACTTCCCCAGGATATATGGGAGTTTTAGGTGAGTGTTTGTGAAGGAGTTAGATCTCAAACCTCCAAAGGGAATGGTGAGTGATCTTGTACATAAGTACATAATAGCATGTTCATCTGGGCGCATGTGTACATACAAGTTATCAATAATGTGTTTTGGTATTTACCCCGACGTGTATGTCTATCTCATCTCATTTCACATACTTTGTAAGGATTCAAGGCGTTAACAATAGTAAAAGGACATGTAAACAAACAATGTATTTTACATGCGTTTACATGATTCAACATGACTTGTTCATCCTTTAACACAGAACACCTTTGGCATTAGTGGGTGACAGACATTCCCAGTCAGCAAGTACTAGATATGGTCATGTATTAGAATTTCCAATCTTTGAGCAATCAATTTGAATTAAATGTTTTCTTTCAGACTATGCATGAAGGTATGGCCATTTTCTTGGCATATTCCCTCAAAGATTTTCCTCGGTTCACCATGGCATACCTGTACGTCTTTGATTATGAGGAAATGTTTCTTCCCTTTATCCATGGTTCATGTCCAGCATCGTCTAACGAAACCTCTGAGGAAGAAAATATCATATATCAGAAGGTTAGTTTTGATACTACACTGTATGAAAATCTTGGGCTTAGCCACATTGGCTTTGTACTGTTTTTCCTAGTCAAGTTCAAACCTGTTTTAATATGGCCACTTCACAAATCATGAAAATCATGAAAAATCAAAATATCTGTGGATAATAACATGCTTTTAAATGATGAATAATTCATGGTTTGTAATTGCTCTTTAATAGACAATGGTGGCGAAATTGACATAATTTTTTGTAGCCAAAACTAAATGAAATTTGCCATGGCAACTGGCAAAGGGTTAGCAGAATTTTTTTTTATTTTTACCAGCTTGTGCGACTTTCTCATTTGATTAACGTATTAGTGTAGGATGTAATCTTGTTTATGTTTCTTTCACACAGTCATACGACCCCACAGTGGAGCAATGGATTGATTTCATTCCTAAATATATATTTTTCCCGTACTACTTAATAGCAAGATTTACATCGAATTGGATAGATGTACATGATTACACATGTTGGTTTATTTTCGTCAACTGTGTACTATTAACTTTTATTGAAGCCACTGTGTTTAGATGGTTATGGAGGCAAGGCCTAAGGTAAGTACTAGGTGCATTTACTGCTAAAGGTCTTCACATCCAAAATGAATGGGAGAAAACTGAGTACGTCTTGTCTCAATTCAGTCTATATGACAATCAATTCTGGGTACTGGTTTTTGTTTGTGACTGACAGGAATGAAAATGATTTTGGTGTGCATTCAACAGTGAGTGAAGACTTACCACTGCACATCTTAATAAGTTGAAATAGATACAGTGACTGCGATTGAACCCTTGCAATAGATAATATATGTGATACTCATAACAGAATATCTAATAGTATTCTGTGCATAAAAACGGTACATCATTGTATTATAGGGAACTTTATTTAACAAATGTGCATCCTTTACTATTATAACATTTCTTGCAGATCAATTCCATCAGCAATGCGGCGCCATCTTCTAGCCATGATTGGTACAACCATACTAGTTCTGATGTGGCCCGTCATACCATTCTTCATCTGTGATAGTCTTTTCTACTGGGCACTTTATTTCACACCTGTGTTGAATATTGAAAAAATCTTAAAAATTTTGAAAGGTTGAAAGTAGCAATGAGAGGGGTATAGGGTCTATAAATGTATATATAAATTATAAGAAAATAAATTTCAATTTCTAACATATTTTATGTTTTTAGCTTACTCTGGTAGTGATATTCGGAAAGTCAGAATGTTATTTTAAATGACTCCCAAGGTGGTTCTAGTGAATATGACACTACCGGCAACACCTGAGCGGAGCGAAATGGGCCACTCAGTTTAGTCACCAATAACGTTACAGTGATTGTAAAGTTATTTCATATTACGCAAGGGACCCTTTATAAGATAATTTTTAACTAGTTTATGTGCTTGTGTTTTGTTCAGTTCACCATAAATTATATGTCAAATTAAATACACTATTACTATATTATGTAATAGGATGTGGTTTTGTAAATTTGTTTCAAGAGATTTGTTTCAGGGGATGAATTTGGTCTCCCAGATTGTATTTTTCACCAAAAGTTGGTGCCTTGCATACCCATATATAATTAATAGAATAATAATTCACTAGCAGAAATCCAAGGTCTGCAATGATAAGGTTTGTCTAAACAGTATTCTCTCCCAAGCAAATTCACTCGCATTGGGTTTTTGTTTGCACTGAAGTTAGTTGCAGGTAATCTTAGTGCCAATAACCTTTGAGTTTGAACACTAGTTTGTCGTATGAACAGAAACATTATTGCAGTGTGCAGTGCTTATTGATGAAACAATCATATTACTATTACTTAACAATCACTGTAACTGTTATTGGTGACTTCGCCATGTGGTCGTTCTGCTTTGCTCAGGTGTTATCGGTAGTATCTCACTACCAGTACAAGGATATTGTCTACTTGCAGGTGATTTGTTGTTGTTGACACTCTGATATCAGTTTGTATATTGACAACTTTAATTAATCAGTATCTGATTAGTAGTTTAGTTTTAGTGGTTTACATAAAACAGAGTGGGTAGTGTTAAATGACAAAAGAATTCAACATTTATTATCGGGTAACCAGGAGTTATCCAAAGATTACAACAATTAAAAATGACTTCTGCTTTACACCATTTGGCTACCAGTTTCCCTTTTCCTTTCTCTACCTCAGTGTTCCCCTTATAAAATTTAATTAAAACTGAAAATTCTTTAATGATATGTAAATGTGAGGATTACTGGATAATTTTTGAGAAACCATTCTTAATTTTCATGGAAATGCAAAACAGTCTTGTTGTATTTTTATTCTTGCATTTGATTGAAGTATACTTTTTTCTTGGAATGAATTATTTTCTGAAAATGTAGTTAATCTACTAGACAGCCAAGCAGAGTTTTTTTTTTTCATATTTTGTCCCCACTTTTTAAATGCATGTTATTACTGAGCCTGAATTACCTTCGTGGTGTCAACGCATCATGATACGTCTTGTAACATATACTATGAAAATAGCTCATTGGTTCAGCATAAGCTGAAGTGTTGTTTGCATATGCATGGCATAAACATTTCACCCCATGTGTGCTTATTTAGTACTACCATTTCAATAAGATAATTATTAACCTTTTATAAGACCATTAATCTGGAGTTGAAAATGGAAATATATAAATCATGTTTTTTTTGTAGTTTATGCACAAGACATGTAATTGTATAGCTTAATAGCAATATTTACAATAATAAAAGTCACTCAATATAGAGTTATATTTGTGTCTCAGTTTACAATTGTACTGTGAGAGTATTGGTAGTGTAATTATTGGGGCCTTTTCAGATTCGTATTTTATTGAATGTGTTTTTTAACTGCTGCATCTGAACGATATAAAATAATTTGCATAAAAGTGCCAAGAACCCAATGAAGATTCAGAAGAAATGGATGAATATTTCAGATTTTGAAATTTCTGAAATAGTGCCACTGATTCTATATTAAAAGCAGAATTTTTTTTTTTTTTTTCGCAAATATTTTATTCACATAATTATATTTTTTATTGATTCTTTTATCAGTGTGCTCTCTATAAACAGGACGAGTTTTGTAGGGATCCTGAGTCAAAATGTAATCTCCCAAAATCAAGTTGAGACTGCTCGGGAAGTCTGTCTTCTAGAAAAAGTAAAATTGTATGTGCATGTATAGGCACAAGAAAAATTAGTGTGGCCTTGACAACATGTACATTCGTTTTTAGCTCCGCTGTCGACTTTGTCGAGCGGAGCTTATCATATGAGTGATTGTCCGGCATCGTCGTCCGTGTCAATGTTTTACTTTTTTGACTTCTTCTTGAAAACTACAAGCCTGAATGCTTTGATACTTGGTGTATTATGTACCTTGGGTAGACCTCTCTCAGATTTGTTCATTTTGTAATGATATCTTTAGTTCTCTAATTTTGGTGAATATTTTTGTCATTTTTAGTAAAAAGTGATATTTTCGACTTCTTGTTAAAAACCGCAAGTTCAATTGCTTTGATATTACATATATAGGTACTACATGTGGACCTCTCTCAGATTTGTTCATTTTGTAATGATATCTTCAATTCTCTAATTTTGGTAAATATTTTTGTCATTTTTGGTAAAAAGTGATATTTTCAACTTCTTGTTGAAAACCGCAAGTCCAATTGCTTTTATATTACATACATAGGTACTACATGTGGACCTCTCTCAGATTTGTTCATTTTGTAATGATATCTTTAATTTTGGTGAATATTTTTGGTAAAAAGTGAGATTTTCGACTTCTTGTTAAAAACCGCAAGTCTGATTGCTTTTATATTACATATATAGGTATTACATTTGGACCTTGTTAATTTCGTGGTGATATCTTCAATTACTTAATTTTGATGATTATTTTTGTCATTTTTGGTGAAAAGTGATATTTTTGAATTCTTGTTGAAAACAGCAAGGTCCTTTGCTTTGATACTATACATATTGTTCATTTTCTAATGATATCTTCAGTTCTTTAATTGAAATGTGCATTGCTAACAGCGGAGCTATCTCAGCCGACAGGCTGCTTGTTTACACATACCGGGGTATTTTGCTTTATACAAAATGTGAATTTCTTTTTATTTTTAGTGAAATGTGCTAGTCAATTTCTGTGCATGTATGGAGTCGTTTAGTGCTAGCTTAGCACTTCTTAAATTAGACCTCTTAAATTTAGTTCATTTTTGACATTTTTGATGAAAAGTGATATTTTCGACTTGAAAACTGCAAGTCTTGATTGCTTTGATACTGTACCTCAGGCAGACCTCTCTCAGATTTGTTCATTTTGTGATGATATCTTCAATTCACTAATTTTGATGAATAATTTTGGTAAAAAGTGATTTTTTCAACTTCTTGTTAAAAACTGAAAGTCCAGGGGCCTCAACATGTAAAATCGGGAAAAATAAGGGGTGGTCTTATAATAGAGGACAACCTCAGAAAAGATGATTTTTTTAGCTCCGCTCTCAACTTTGTCGAGCAGAGCTTATTATACGAGTGATTGTCTGTCGTCTTCCGTTGTCTGTAGTCTGTTTTTACATTTTTGTCTTCAAAACCGTTTAACCAAATGCTTTCATATTCACTACGTTCAATTATCCACCATAGACTCCGGTCAGTCAAAATGACTATTTTGAACTGTAGGCATTAATCAGCGATTCTGGCAGTGACGGAGAGATAGAAGGGGAAGCCCCATGACCCCAAGATTCTTCCACATGGCAGCGCCATAGACAGCCGTCAATCACTCTTCTTTTTTCTCCGCCTCGTCGGGGAATGTTTCTGAGCGGCTCTGCCTGGCTCTGTTGCTTTTTCCTGTCCGGGTTTCTAGCGTGGGTCGTCGCTGCAGCCTCGGCATCCGACATTCTAGCTGGTAGGATAAGT
This sequence comes from Saccoglossus kowalevskii, assembly GCF_978046115.1. Lineage (NCBI taxonomy): Eukaryota > Metazoa > Hemichordata > Enteropneusta > Harrimaniidae > Saccoglossus > Saccoglossus kowalevskii. Next base: position 10,947,038 of record NC_140648.1, on the reverse strand, counting down.
TTTTCTTGTCTTTTTACCCTCGTGTCGTTTTCCCTTTTGTGTGTTATGTTTTTTCACAACAAAGAAATTAAAACCCTGCCCCACTACGTAACCACATGTTGATTTCATGGCGGCATCAGTGTACACAGAACTTGCAGGAATGGAACCCGCATACAAAATGCTACCGTTGTATCACGTGCGTTCGGGTGTCTGCCCAGAGAATATTTGTAATCACTGGGGTTCTGAAGCCTGGGATTCTTTCCACCAGTATGTCAAAATAGCCGAGACTGACCGCATCGCTCGCTCGCTCGCAAAAAGGTTGCGCGGCAAGTGCTACCGGCATGGGTATGATTGAGTTGTGCGTTGGCATGAGTGATAAGTCCTCGCGCTCGGCTACCGGGTCTCATACCGGGATATCAAGCAAAGGGCCCCATAGTGGGGGTGCCGATGTATTTTGGTCTCCCCCCGCTGATCGGAAGGCATCTGCACAGTCTGTTTTTTCAGGCAGTGGGTTACCCAACTTTACCGGCAACAGCGAGGCTGTGCCCCTGGAGGTCTGTCCTCCTATGGGTCCCGCGCTGGGTCCCGTTGTGGAGCCATCCTCACACGGCGCTGGTTTTGCCGCTGAAACGAGGGCATTGGTCGAAGGACTGTCAGGGCAAATTGCATCCCTGGCAGGCAGAGTAGATCACCTGCAGGCGGAGCGAGCTGTCTCCACTGTGGCCTCTCAGCCGGCAAGTAGGAAGAAACACAGAAAGCACCGTTCGCATTCTAAACACGTCTCTTCCGAGGAACCCCCTGTTCCCAGCCATGACCTCCCCGCGAATTCGGAGGAGGCCGAGGCTCAGGTTAGTGGCAACAGGTCTCCTCAGGAACCTCAGACACTTAACACCAACTGAGACGCTGGTGGCTCCGTTTTCGGGGCAGGGCGTTCAGGTCAGGGCATGCGTTTAACACAATGAACCCCCACCCCACCCGACCTCTCCCCCGCTTTCAACCAACCAGGGTTCACAGCGCAATACCGGACTGATTAATTTCCATTCAAGTCTGAGCTCCGCTGTGGGTTTCGACTCCCTTCTTGCCGACCCACAGGCATTCCAAGAGGGAGCCGACCCTGTCATGAGACGCACTCTCGAACACTCTTTCGCTCACATATTTAGGCTGAGAGGTGGCAGTTCGCTCGCGTCGGATACAGTGGGTACCTCGTGTTCACCAGAATGATGAAACAGGTACAAATGTAGTACTGCTGCTCCACCAAATGTTGGTACACATCAATTCGTACCTAGACGACTGGTTGATACACAACCCAGACAAGGGGTTATTAGCCAGACATGTAAGGCTTACACAGGATTTACTTCACCAGTTTGGCTTTCCACTAAATCACAAAAAGTCCCATCCCGACCCAACTCAACAGTTGGTGTTTCTGGGCATGGAGTTCGACACCGAAGTAGGCCTGGTTCACCCATCTCAAGTGCGTTGCCTAGCGCTAAGCAACCTAGCAGAACGCCTAGTCAGCGTTCCTTCAGTGTTACTCCGAGAACTAATGCGGACGAAGTCCGAAAACGGGGACTTATGTTTTGACCTCCGTGTGTGCGTGCGTGTGTGCGTGCGTGCGTCTGTGTGTGCGTCTGGACCTGTATCTTAGAAATGCCTGGACCAATCACAATCACACTACATCATACATGATATCATACATAAGCACATCAATTTGTTTCACGATCTGATTTAAGATGTTCGAATGGCGAATCAAAATCAAGCATTTCCCAGCTGTTTACAGATAGATTTTGTTCAAACCTTGTATATATTATTATTATTATTATTTTATTTCCATTTCTCTAAAGAAATATACCCCACTAACCTGGGGGAACAGGTTACAATGCGAAAGTTACAGGCGTGACTTTTTTCGCCTCAATAAAATAAAGTATTATATATATACATGTATACACATACACATACATATACAACTCATCTATTGGAGAACTCACACTAACAAATTATATCTAATCTGAAAAGCTGTGTATACAAATCTTGCAATACTTTGGATGATTTCATGGTTATCCTGAGAAAAAATATATGTAAGTTTACGGATAGGCGAAAGGAACTCGAATTGTGGTTCAATGCGGTTAATTCGATCAAAAAGCGGTTTTCAAATATGGTTATATGCTGGACGTACTACCAGAAAATGAGTTTCATCTTCAACAGCATCTATACATATTTGGCAGGTTCTATTTTCCACTGGAGTTCCATAATATCTACCGGTCTCAATGTGTAACTTATGATTAGAGCACCGGAGTTTAGTTAAAGCTTGTCTGTACAGGGGAGCATGAACGATATCCAAATAATTCTCATAAAAAATATTTGTTTTAAATTGGCGAAACATTCGTAACTTATTTCTACTGTTTGGGGATCTACGAACATCATCAAATAAAGCATCTTTCCAACTTTTGAAATAACAATCTCTCTCTTTCTTTCCAATTAACAATGTTGTTTCATCGATAATTTGGGAGATAAACCTACATGTATTCTCCCAAACAGTATGCATATTGTGTTTAATTAATAATTTCTTAATAGCTAAAGCAAAACATGGTTTTTCTATCTGTGCCATTTTTTCAGACTCTCTATAGGCTTTGTAAACGAGCCGATTAGATGACATTTTCAGAATACGTTTCCAAAATTTAATACGGATTAGATTTCTGTCAATACTAAGTGGATATCGTCCGAGTTCACCCATAACTGCACTGTTGGTTGTATTTTGCCCCACACCTAATATACATTTACACCACTTTAACTGAACATCTTCAATTGGTTTACAATACCGATTTCCTATAACTGCCGCTCCATAGTTTAAAATTAGTTTAATTTTTGAATCAAATATTTTTTGAAGTAATAATTGAAGAAATCTTGTTACCAATTCCTTTCCTGACCGCGTACGCTGCCTTTGAAGTTTTTCCGGCCAAAATTGCACATGCCAACTTAAATGAACCATTTTTGGCAAAGACAATGCCTAGATATGTATAATTTACAACAATATCAATTTGATTTCCAAATAATTTAAAATCCAAGTTATCGTCATCACAGTCAACAATATCCTTATTAAAAAAAAATAATAATGTATATACGTTGGACATTACAGGACCTTGATGAACATCATTTTGTTTTACGATCTGATTCAAGATGGCCGAATGGCGGCCATTTTTGAGCTAAAAAATCATAAAAATCAAGCATTTCTCAGCTGTTTACAGATGGATTTTGTTCAAACTTGATATATACATTAGACATTATGCGACCTTGATGCAAACAATTTTGTTTTTCAGATAACATTCAAAATGGCCGACTGGCGGCCATTTTGTTTTAATGAATGGTCTTCTAGACCCATATTTCCAACTTGTTTTGACTGATTATGTTCAAATTTTAAATATTCATTATACATCATGTCATAGATAGACAGATATATTGGTTTGACGAACCTATTCAAAATGGCAGATTGGTTGTCATTTTTGTGCTAAAAAATCATCAAATATCAAGCATTTCTGGCATTTATTGATGGATTTCGTTCAAACTTGGTACATACATTAGACATTACGGGTTCCTGATGCACGTCATTTTATTTTTCAGATCAGACTCAAAATGGCTGTATGGTGGCTATTTTTACCTTGCCCGTACCATCAAAGATGGAAGGGAAAGGTATATTAAGGGAAAAATTGTGTCCGGCGTTGTCGTCGTTGTTGTTGTTGTTGTTGTTGTCGTCATCGTTAATAATTGTTATTGTGTGCATAATAACTTTACTAATTCTATTCCAAACTTTATCAAACTTGGTCACCTTATTCATCAGTATAAAGTCTTCCCTGAGTTTGAACAACAAACTGTATGAAAATATCATGCAAAAATTGAGAAAATCTGATAAAATATTTTGACTGTTTCTACTTGACTGATCACTGGTGATACACATCAAAGGTCACTGATCTCAGTGGAAATATGCATTGTTGTATGTGTTCAATGAAGCAAATGATTTATCTTGTAATAATATCCTTGGTAATGTATCTCAGAATCCCATACTGGGTTTCAAAACCAACTCATGGAGAGATTGCACAGTCTGATACACATTTGCAAACCTACCAATAAAATCTTTACAGAAAACAAGATGTCAGAAAAGCAATATAAGCACTCCTATGAACTGGGTGCCTAACTTTGATCAAGATCTGAAGCTAACAGAAAATCTGTTTAGTTCAAAGTTATCAAATCAAAAACAATACATAAAAAATACATTAAAAGCAAAACATTTCATTCACATTTTAAAAAGAAAATTATTCTAAAATATATGTATTCTGTATTTGACAAACAGTTCATTTGACAAATGAAAACTCACAGGAATATGTTTCAGCTATTAGAACAGAATGATAGAGTTTTTATAATACTAGTTTAAAAACGCACTTCAAAGATTGCAGTGTTTGAAGATGTAGATTCTCAGGAGGCAACAGTACTGTTGACTTCTCCCTCCACTGGACACCAACTATTTAAGTTGATTTGCATACAAAGCAGAGCTTGCAACATGATAGCTATTCATAAAGGGTGTTTTTTTTACTTTTCATATAATACAATGAGGCAGTTCATATTTGTCTCAGTGAATCATTAATTTTTGACAGACACCTGTACAAAATACTTGGACTAAAGCCAGCTAAATTTTTCTGTTATCTTGCATGTTTTATGAATCTATTCACATCTAAATGCAGCACTTTTTTTTTGCAATGAGACATTTGTTTTTATTCTAAAATATCTGAATTACTTTGAATAAAGCTGGAAATTATGTTCCTTAAAATAATTAAACAAATAAGGCACCAATGTTTTTGTAAGATATTTACATCTTTTAAGGACATTCGGTAGACTGATTCCCCACTTTGGGTTCAACCCCAAAACTTGTTTGTATTCAAAATTAATTATGACAATGCATATTTATATTGAAACAAACTATGATAAAGGGAATTGTATTATATAACAAAGGGCAAGGTCACCAGAGTTCAACTATGTTATTTTAATGAATGGGTTTCCAGACCCATATGTCTGATTTGTTTTGACTGATTATGTTCAAATTTTTAATATTCATTATACATCATGTCACAGATATACGGATATATTGGTTTGACGATCCTTTTCAAAGTGGCCTAATGGTGGCTATTTTGTGCTAAAAAACTTGTTTTATTTTTTAGATCGGATTCTGAATGGCTGACTTGTGGCCATTTTGTTTTAATGAATGGGCTTTTAGTGCCATATCTCTGACATGCTTTGACTGACTATGTTCAAATTTCATATATTCATTATACATATATTCATAATGGCTGATTTTGTTTTAATTAATGCTGTTCCAGAGCAATATCTCTCAATACTCGTTTGACGATCAGATACAAATGTCAATCATTTAAATGTTAAACAATCATCATATTCCTGACATGTTTATATTCCAGCTATATTACTATAAACAAAACTTTGTCTTAACTTTGATAACTAATGGGGACTGTGCCATGCATGGCTTGTTATTGGAACACCGAGCTCACCTACAGGAACTAAACAGGCGAGTATTGATCCCGGACCAAGCACCTAGCACTTTCACACTTTCGACCCGAAGTTCGAGACCACAGAGTCCTGCTCCACACAGACAACACAGCAGTGGCCTCCTACATCAACAAGACGGGGGGACGCGTTCCCCATTGTTGTCGGCCCTAGCAGAGCAAATTCTCCTTTGGTGCCTGGAATACAATGTGGAGCTAACCGCACACCACCTTCCAGGGGTGAGAAATAGTCTGGCAGACGCCCTTTTGAGGTGCCTCCGTCTCCAGAACACGGAGTGGCAGATCCCCCAGTGGGTAGCCTCCAGGCTGTTTCGGCTGTGGGACGGTCCAAAGATAGACCTGTTTGCCGCACCCCGGAACGCCAAGCCCCTGACGTACGTAACACTTCTGCTGACACCAGGAGCCTTGGCCGTGGACGCCTTATCAATCCCCTGGTCCCACATGGATGCGTACGCCTTACCTCCCTTCCCGCTAATTCACTGGGTACTGGAGAAACTTCGACAAGAGCCCACCTGCATATTAACTCTGGTGGCGCCCAATTGGCCGACCAAGGCCTGGTTTCCGCTCCTGCTGGAAATGATAGTCGAAACACCAGTATTGCTGCCGGACATACCGGACTTGCTGTCCCAACCGGACGGCACACTACCAACAAGCCCAGCAGTGTACCACTTACACACTCTCAGTAGACTCGCGTCCTGGCCAGGGTGAACAGGGATTCCACCAACGCTGCCTACGACTCGAAATGGCGAGCATACACCAGTTGGTGTAGTGGAAGGGAGATTGATCCATGCCATCCCTCTATCAGCCAGGTAGCAGACTTCTTTGTCCACTTGTTTGACGAAGTGGGTCTGTCCTACGCAGCGATCGTTGGCTACAGGTCAGCCTTGTCCCCCGCCATGGAAAACTCTTTGGGGTCTAGTCTAGCCGATTGTCCCATTATTAGAAGACTGTTTACTGATTTCCATAATCATAGGCCAATGGCCCGTTCAAAGGAACCGCCCAATTGGGACCTGTCGGTTGTTTTATCAGCCCTAAGTGGACCTCCCTTCGAGCCTCTCGTTTCAGCACCACTCAAGTTTTTGACGTGAAAAACGGTCTTCCTACTGGCCCTGCCCTCAGGTAGGCGCCGGTCAGAGCTAGGCGCACTGTCCTTCGCAGACGATTGTGCCGCCTTTATGGACGATCAAGTTGTAAAAAGACACGAATCAGGTTTCTCACCAAGAACCAAATCCCAGGACACGATCCTCAACCAATCGTCATCCCCGGCTGTCAAATATTGTCGGTCCGGAGGATCAGGAGGAATTGCTTCTCTGCCCGGTCCGAGCGCTGAGTTGCTACGAGAACCGTACCAGATTTTTCAGACAGGGAACCAAACACATGTTTTTGTGTTATTACGGCCCTGGCAAACAGGATAAACCGGCTTCCCCGACTTCCATCTCCAGGTGGATTACTGCGACTGTACTGGAGGTCTATAATACACTATCCTCCTCAACACAGACCTTGCAGAGACACCAAGTACGAGCACATGAGGTCCGTGCGATTGCTAACTCACTAGCGCTAGTGTCAGGCGCCCCCTCGAACACATTCTGAGGGAAGGCTTCTGGAGAACGCAGAACGTCTTCATCAACTACTACCTAAGAAACACCCAATCTATTGAGCAGGGTCTCTTCAGGTTAGGCCCCGTCGTCGCGGGTCAGGCTTTGATTACTGACCCAGCCAGAATGACCGCAGGGGCCCCTGCGCATAGTCGATAAGTCAGTCTCGGCATTCTTGCGGGCAGATTGTCTGTACCGCTAGCACTCCCTGGAAGCTCCCAGGTTTCGCTTCTTTTTTTCGACCTACGCCCTCATGCGAACTGTTTTGGTCCTACTTCAAGCTTATCACCCCCGAATTCGGCTTGGGTCTAGCTTTCTCAGGCACACCAAACCCTGTCACCACAGCAGCATTGGCTTCTTGCTTCAGGGACAGCACAAGCAAGGTAAGACACCACCCTTCTTGGGTCTTAACTAAGGTTTTGAGTTTGTTTTCATCCCGGACTGGGAAAAGACTTTCATCATTTTTATCGGCGTCTGACTCTGCCTACAGTTCAAAATAGTCATTTTGACTGACCAGAGTCTATGGTGGGTAATTGAACATAGTTCATACCCACCAGAGACTCCGGGTCCACCCCAACCACCCCACTCTTGGTGGAGAGAGAAAGGAACCAGAGTGATTGACGGCTGCCTATGGCGCTGCCATGTGGCCTCGGTCACATGGGTTCGTGACATAAGGGGTAAAAGAATCTTGGGGTCATGGGGCTTCCCCTGACCTAGATTCTATCTCTCTGTCACCGGCAGAATCGCTGATTATTGCCTACAGTTCAAATAGTCATTTTGACTGGCCGGAGTCTATGGTGGGTATGAATTCTCTAATTTTGATGAATATTTTTGACATTTTTGGTAAAAGGTGATATTTTCGAATTCTTGTTGAAAACAATTGCTGTCCAATTGATACTATACATATTGTCCATTTTCTAATATCTTCAGTTATTTAATTGAATTGTGCAATGCTAAACAGCAGCGCTATCTCAGCCAATAGGCTGCTTGTTTAATAAATTCTTACCTCATATTTTTGTCTTCTCTAAAAACAATTTTGGTTGTGACTAATAGATTTCAGAATGTTTATAATCATGTCCCAAATGTGTGTAATGTGAATCTAGCATCACATTTTAATACATAAATATATCGGAGTCAATATCCTTTGACATTAAATTGCATCAAAACCTAACATTTTTGGTAAATTTAGAATATATTTAGCAATTTAGTGATGTGTAAGTGTTGCTATCTATTTTATTTTATAGAATTCCGTAGAATTCCACAGAAATTGAGTGTTACATATTTTTTTTAAAGGGTGTGAAATTTGCTCAATTCCATGCAGTTTTGTACATCATTACAGAAATATACAGGAATTATTAAAATTAATGTCACGAGTTGTTTAACTAATGAGGGGGGAAAAGTATGAAGTAGATGTTTGCTTGACATGATGATTCTACACAATTCTATAACATTCAAAATTGTACAGATTTTCTATGGAATTTTAATAGAATTTATTCTATAGAAACAAAATTGAATATGAAGATATAATAAGTATTGGCCATATAATAGACTTAAAAAGCGATGAAGCATATTTCAATTTTAGTGAGTGCTATGCACATTTTAGTCAGAAAAGTGCTTACATTCATTGTCCACCATCTACGTCTGCTGAAGTTCGGTCAAACCAAATTTATTTTTTACTGTTTTTCATTTATATTTTTTTTTTTTCATTTGGATGCACCACCAAGACCACAGTCAGCTGGGTTGTGTATCAAGTGCGAATGTCAAGACGTTTTTTTTTTTTTTTAGTCGTAAAATTAATTATGCAATAACACATTTCGTACAAGGATAAAGGCTAAGCTAATTTAAAGGTGATATGGCAGAGACCCTAAAAAAAAGATTTTTGGGATATGGATAAGAATATGAAAGTGGCACTTTTAAGATGCAACACAAGGTTGAAAGACCTATTGAAATTTTTAAATCTTTTTCAATGAGAAATTTCATGTATAAAATATTTTATAAAAGTACGACTATCTAAAGATTTCTCTGCAGAATGATTATTTCCTTTAAATTACACAAAGTATATATTAATATCATAATCACCATGAATACTTTTTATATAAAACGCTATCTGAAACTTGCCTAAATTTGGTGTGTGTCATTGACACATCATATAGAGGTCTAGATCAATTTCTCTGACATGTGCATATCCATTTTGTTTTTTCGGCTTCATGCGGATCCCGCTCTATTAAATCATCTAAATCAGTTGAAAGTTTGTGTTGTGTCTGGATCAAATTTGTAAAATTGACAATCACTTTAACTAAAATCATAAACTGCAATCTGTAAAAATGTATAGAACAGTTTCTTGAAGGTAAAGTGGGCGATTATAGTCAAAAATTGTATCATAATCATACATATTGTGTAATATTTTGGTTGAGATTTCGAGAAAAATGTCAACACTTTGGTATAGACATGTGACTTGTACTTAACATTGAGATCAACTACTAGTAATAAACACTGAGAATTGTCAATGTTTTATTTCACAAATAAATTAATAATGAGAATATTTGTTTTCAGATGAAATTTGACTCACTACAATCTGATCTTGAACAATATAGTGGTGAAAATCAGTTGGAGTAAAAAAAAATTCAGCAAACTGGCACACAAATTAAAAGTTTAACATTTTTCTTTGTGATGTCTTTTTATATGTAACCCAAGCATAACCATGATTTGACAGGTATCAACGCCTTCAGACCTTTACCAAACTCTCATTATGCAATTGCAATTCCATGTGGCATTCTTTTTCACTCCATACAACACCAATGGCCATTATATATACCGGTACATGTAATTACTTTTTAAAACAAAATATCGCTCCAAAAGCTTATGTTGTGACAACAGGTAAGAATGATAGAATTAAGATAGCAAATATCGCCATTAACGCGACATTAACAAGCCAGTATGAGGCTTGCGATGACTTCCTTCCATGACCAGTCATGCGATAGTACTTCACAATATCTGCAATGTCATGGTCTATTGGTTGGTATCCCAAGTCTTGCCTGGATTTATTTATATTCAAAGTGTGAGTGACAGCGACTTGAAAAAGCTGAAAGAAATATTAATTAATTTTTAATATCGTCATCATTCAATGACGATGATTGTGTGCATTCAATGTGAGTCCCATAATTAACAGAATACTTTGTACAGGATTGTTTGTTCATACCAAATTGGAATACACGTCGTCATGACGATAATCGTCCTTTATATATAAAGTGCATGCACTTCCAATGAGTAACAATACTGAACTTGTATTGTTTGATGAAACAAAGGCTCCTACAACAATATGACATACTGTGGATTACTTTATTTTCGCTGGAATTAATTTTCGCTGAAAATGATTTTTGGGCATTTTGTATGGAATTTATTTTCACTGATTTTTGATGAGTTTAATGTGAAATATAGGAAAAAAAGTATATTCGCTGGATTTTATTTTCACGGAATCTTTCCTTCAGCGAAAATAAATTCCAAGCGAAAATAAAGTATTCTACAGTAAGCCATTTTGGTTTGGTCTAATATTTCTCAACAATTAAATGTTTTGGTTGTCATGACCACCATGATTCCTGATCAGAAAGTATTTACGTTTGTATATGTTAAATAATGTAGTTATTTGGTTACCTCTGTTCTCGTCAAGAAAGGTTGAAAATTATAAATTGGTTTCACGATGGAATGAACAATCTCAACCACAGTTCCTGCAAAAAAAAAATATGGATGAAAAAAATATTTGTTAGTATTGTTGACCAATTCAGTTTATGATTTATTATAAACTTAAAACTGTTACATTTGCATGGAACACAACAAAATTCGTTTTATCTGTGGTTTTCAGTCAAATTAATTCCAGAGCACCTCTGTGATGAATTCAATTGATAAATCCGATTTTTTGAAATATCAGAAATGGGCTAATAATAATTAGATAATCAATATGCATGTTTTTCTACATTAAACTAATCATGTCTGTGGAATACCCAAATGAATAAATTATTATGCATAGAATTAGGTCTGTATATTGTTTCAGAATTGTCAGTTTCTTTTTAGTGCACATCCCAGAACTTAAATAAAAATAGCTCCTAGGCGCTTTGACCTTTTGTTTTGAAATTTTCACAAATGATTGACAATGTGTTTATCTTCAAAACGCCATCGGGGCATTGTATTTGGTTGAACAGTGTTACAACAATCATACAACTAGCCTGGGTGTTAATTTATGCATAAACTTGAAGTAGTGAAATTTGAGCTGCTGCCCTTCAAAATTGACAACTGGTACACAATTTTCAAGACAGCGCTTTCTTCATAGTAAACAGATGTACCCCTAAACCAATTTTGACAGGAAACAGAAGCATGGTTTAGAAGCTAATTTTTTTAAATCACTAACAAAATTTTAAAATTCATACAGTAAGCTTTCTGAAAATATATAGTTTTGTGGACATGGGAGGTCATCTTGGTTTCCTAATTAACTAATTAAAATACCTGTCGGGTAAACTGCATCTCTACCTTAATATGCACAGATTCTAACCCAAAACTAATAAGGTTTGTGCATTGAGCATCTATGTACACAATGTACCAATTTTCGTTAAAATTGGATAATTAATACTTAATGCAAATTAGGTGATTAATATGCACAAATTTTTACACAAAACTAATCAGGTCTCTGCATAGTTCTAGGGTATCTATGTACCAAGTTTCATTAAAAAGTAATGAGTCACACTTCATATAACAGTGAACAATCATGATACAGCTAAAAATTAGTTAATTATCATGCATGGTTTCAACCAAAACCTAATCCAATTTACTTCCACACGCTTTAAACGAGTGTTTTCTTTCTTTTCTCAGCCATGTGTAAGTGAAACTTGATAGACCCTCGGGATCCTGCTGTAATCCAAATATTACTATTATCTCAGACTGTCAAAGTCAGGACTTCTTTTTTGTTTTACAAACAAAAATTAATTAATCGTCAATTTAGCCTTTTTAGCATGATCATGAAAACTAGCGTGGCCGCGAAAGAAATCTTAACTGGACGTATCTGCAGGTGACCCCTTGCATTGGAGTGAAAACCGGAGCGGAATCACTCCGGTGATTATGCTAATTAAAAGTTGTTGACTAGCACTGACAACAAATCAGAGTGCAGCTCTGATGTTTGAATCACATTTCCGTTGTCATTTTTGAGTGTGATATAACCCCCAGCACCACTACCATAATTCTAACCTACACAACACAACATTACAACAGTTTATCCCGTGTCAGCTACATTTTCAGTTCTACATGTAAACTACAAGATATGACTAGCAGCAGAACATTCATAAATAATCAATGACATTAGTTAGTTTTTGTGATCAAGCTACTGATAAACATTTCTAAAATATGTCCAGGTTGTTAGACTGACTGGCATCCAAATCCTTACCAACGATGTACATCAACCAAACGGGAAGTGTGAAGATGGGATACGCATAGCCAAGACCGGTGTAGAGTGGCCGTAGCCAATCAAACTGATTTACAGGTTTACCGTCAGATATAAAGTATACCTCACCTGCCTTCAATAAAATAAAATGACAGTATTATCAATATCATATTATAAATTTGTTAAATGTTCACCTTGAAAACTTCACAATTTAATTATTTTACAGAAACTGGTGTATGGTAGATGTTTGTATTCTGTCCATGGCCACATTGGTGTATGGTAGATGTTTGTATTCTGTCCATGGCCACATTAGTGTATGGTAGATGTTTGTATTCTGTCCATGGTCACATTGGTGTATGGTAGATGTTTGTATTCTGTCCATGGCCACACAGGTGTATGGTAGATGTTTGTATTATGTCCATGGTAACATTAGTGTATGGTAGATGTTTGTATTCTGTCCATGGTCACATTGGTGTATGGTAGATGTTTGTATTCTGTCCATGGTCACATTGGTGTATGGTAGATGTTTGTATTCTGTCCATGGCCACATTGGTGTATGGTAGATGTTTGTATTCTGTCCATGGTCACATTGCTGTATGGTAGATGTTTGTATTCTGTCCCTGGTCACATTAGTGTATGGTAGATGTTTGTATTCTGTCCATGGTCACATTGCTGTATGGTAGATGTTTGTATTCTGTCCCTGGTCACATTGGTGTATGGTAGATGTTTGTATTCTGTCCCTGGTCACATTGGTGTATGGTAGATGTTTGTATTCTGTCTATGGCCACATTGGTGTATGGTAGATGTTTGTATTCTGTCCCTGGTCACATTGGTGTATGGTAGATGTTTGTATTCTGTCCCTGGTCACATTGGTGTATGGTAGATGTTTGTATTCTGTCCATGGCCACATTGGTGTATGGTAGATGTTTGTATTCTGTCCCTGGTCACATTGGTGTATGGTAGATGTTTGTATTCTGTCCATGGCCACATTGGTGTATGGTAGATGTTTGTATTCTGTCCATGGCCACATTGGTGTATGGTAGATGTTTGTATTCTGTCTATGGCCACATTGGTGTATGGTAGATGTTTGTATTCTGTCCCTAGTCACATTGGTGTATGGTAGATGTTTGTATTCTGTCCATGGCCACATTGGTGTATGGTAGATGTTTGTATTCTGTCCCTGGTCACATTGGTGTATGGTAGATGTTTGTATTCTGTCCATGGCCACATTGGTGTATGGTAGATGGTAGATGTTTGTATTCTGTCCATGGTCACATTGGTGTATGGTAGATGTTTGTATTCTGTCCATGGTCACATTGGTGTATGGTAGATGTTTGTATTCTGTCCATGGTCACATTGGTGTATGGTAGATGTTTGTATTCTGTCCATGGTCACATTGGTGTATGGTAGATGTTTGTATTCTGTCCCTGGTCACATTGGTGTATGGTAGATGTTTGTATTCTGTCCATGGTCACATTGGTGTATGGTAGATGTTTGTATTCTGTCCATGGTCACATTGGTGTATGGTAGATGTTTGTATTCTGTCCCTGGTCACATTGGTGTATGGTAGATGTTTGTATTCTGTCCATGGTCACATTGGTGTATGGTAGATGTTTGTATTCTGTCCCTGGTCACATTGGTGTATGGTAGATGTTTGTATTCTGTCCATGGTCACATTGGTGTATGGTAGATGTTTGTATTCTGTCCATGGCCACATTGGTGTATGGTAGATGTTGGTATTCTGTCCATGGCCACATTGGTGTATGGTAGATGTTTGTATTCTGTCCATGGCCACATTGGTGTATGGTAGATGTTTGTATTCTGTCCATGGTCACATTGGTGTATGGTAGATGTTTGTATTCTGTCCCTGGTCACATTGGTGTATGGTAGATGTTTGTATTCTGTCCATGGTCACATTGGTGTATGGTAGATGTTTGTATTCTGTCCCTGGTCACATTGGTGTATGGTAGATGTTTCTATTCTGTCCCTGGTCACATTGGTGTATGGTAGATGTTTGTATTCTGTCCATGGTCACATTGGTGTATGGTAGATGTTTGTATTCTGTCCATGGTCACATTGGTGTATGGTAGATGTTTGTATTCTGTCCATGGTCACATTGGTGTATGGTAGATGTTTGTATTCTGTCCCTGGTCACATTGGTGTATGGTAGATGTTTGTATTCTGTCCCTGGTCACATTGGTGTATGGTAGATGTTTGTATTCTGTCCATGGCCACATTGGTGTATGGTAGATGTTTGTATTCTGTCCCTGGTCACATTGGTGTATGGTAAAAGTTTGTATTCTGTCCATGGCCACATTGGTGTATGGTAGATGTTTGTATTCTGTCCCTGGTCACATTGGTGTATGGTAGATGTTTGTATTCTGTCCCTGGTCACATTGGTGTATGGTAGATGTTTGTATTCTGTCCCTGGTCACATTGGTGTATGGTAGATGTTTGTATTCTGTCCCTGGTCACATTGGTGTATGGTAGATGTTTGTATTCTGTCCATGGTCACATTGGTGTATGGTAGATGTTTGTATTCTGTCCATGGCCACATTGGTGTATGATAGATGTTGGTATTCTGTCCATGGCCACATTGGTGTATGGTAGATGTTTGTATTCTGTCCATGGCCACATTGGTGTATGGTAGATGTTTGTATTCTGTCCATGGTCACATTGGTGTATGGTAGATGTTTGTATTCTGTCCCTGGTCACATTGGTGTATGGTAGATGTTTGTATTCTGTCCATGGTCACATTGGTGTATGGTAGATGTTTGTATTCTGTCCATGGTCACATTGGTGTATGGTAGATGTTTGTATTCTGTCCCTGGTCACATTGGTGTATGGTAGATGTTTGTATTCTGTCCATGGCCACATTGGTGTATGGTAGATGTTTGTATTCTGTCCATGGCCACATTGGTGTATGGTAGATGTTTGTATTCTGTCCATGGCCACATTTGTGTATGGTAGATGTTTGTATTCTGTCCATGGTCACATTGGTGTATGGTAGATGTTTGTATTCTGTCCCTGGTCACATTGGTGTATGGTAGATGTTTGTATTCTGTCCATGGCCACATTGGTGTATGGTAGATGTTTGTATTCTGTCCATGGCCACATTGGTGTATGGTAGATGTTTGTATTCTGTCCATGGTCACATTGGTATATGGTAGATGTTTGTATTCTGTCCATGGCCACATTGGTGTGTGGTAGATGTTTGTATTCTGTCCATGGTCACATTGGTGTATGGTAGATGTTTGTATTCTGTCCATGGCCACATTGGTGTATGGTAGATGTTTGTATTCTGTCCATGGCCACATGGGTGTATGGTAGATGTTTGTATTCTGTCCATGGCCACATTGGTGTATGGTAGATGTTTGTATTCTGTCCATGGCCACATTGGTGTATGGTAGATGTTTGTATTCTGTCTATGGCCACATTGGTGTATGGTAGATGTTTGTATTCTGTCCATGGTCACATTGGTGTATGGTAGATGTTTGTATTCTGTCCATGGCCACATTGGTGTATGGTAGATGTTTGTATTCTGTCCCTGGTCACATTGGTGTATGGTAGATGTTTGTATTCTGTCCATGACCACATTGGTGTATGGTAGATGTTTGTATTCTGTCCATGGCCACATTGGTGTATGGTAGATGTTTGTATTCTGTCCATGGCCACATTGGTGTATGGTAGATGTTTGTATTCTGTCTATGGCCACATTGGTGTATGGTAGATGTTTGTATTCTGTCCCTGGTCACATTGGTGTATGGTAGATGTTTGTATTCTGTCCATGGTCACATTGGTGTATGGTAGATGTTTGTATTCTGTCCATGGCCACATTGGTGTATGGTAGATGTTTGTATTCTGTCTATGGCCACATTGGTGTATGGTAGATGTTTGTATTCTGTCCCTGGTCACATTGGTGTATGGTAGATGTTTGTATTCTGTCCATGGCCACATTGGTGTATGGTAGATGTTTGTATTCTGTCCCTGGTCACATTGGTGTATGGTAGATGTTTGTATTCTGTCCATGGCCACATTGGTGTATGGTAGATGTTTGTATTCTGTTCATGGTCACATTGGTGTATGGTAGATGTTTGTATTCTGTCCCTGGTCACATTGGTGTATGGTAGATGTTTGTATTCTGTCCATGGCCACATTGGTGTATGGTAGATGTTTGTATTCTGTCCATGGCCACATTGGTGTATGGTAGATGTTTGTATTCTGTCCATGGCCACATTAGTGTATGGTAGATGTTTGTATTCTGTCTATGGCCACATTGGTGTATGGTAGATGTTTGTATTCTGTCCCTGGTCACATTGGTGTATGGTAGATGTTTGTATTCTGTCCATGGCCACATTGGTGTGTGGTAGATGTTTGTATTCTGTCCATGGCCACATTGGTGTATGGTAGATGTTTGTATTCTGTCCATGGCCACATTGGTGTATGGTAGATGTTTGTATTCTGTCCATGGCCACATTAGTGTATGGTAGATGTTTGTATTCTGTCTATGGCCACATTGGTGTATGGTAGATGTTTGTATTCTGTCCCTGGTCACATTGGTGTATGGTAGATGTTTGTATTCTGTCCATGGCCACATTGGTGTATGGTAGATGTTTGTATTCTGATCTAAAGTAGAGAGTCCACCAGCTTAAATAGCACTTTAATTAATAAATAATCAAGGGGTCTTTAAATGTATGTTTTCATGCAATATGATAAAAATATGATAATCCATAGTATAACTACCGATATGCTGTCTTTGTTTTCAGTTAAAGCGTCAGCTGCCAGGATGTGTGCAGCTGCCAAATTATCCACATGTACCCACTCAATAAGTATCTCAGGACCACCAATTTTAAACACCATTAAACCAGACTCCATCAGATGCTAAATAATAATCAAAGAATGTTTAGAAACAACTCCCGTGTGCTAAGGAGGAATGGAGGAGTAAAGTACAAATAAAAAAAACTATATTTACTATTTTAGAAGCACACCTCCAATACACATAAAGCAATTGACATTGACATGAAGCTCATTTTGGCCATACACCTGCCTTTATCATTTACAAATATGGCATTTGAAAATATGGATTAGGGGGTTCCAAGTAGTTATGATTTAACAATTATAAATATTTAATGAAATCATGACCATATATGATGATTTGATATTTTGGTCATGTATATCTTGTATGACAACACAATTATGGAACAAGTTGCATGTATGCATAATACAGACGTCAAATGACCATATATAGTCTGATACATTAGTTCTATCTCTTGTGTAATTTCTTCATTATAGCACTTGTTGCATTGAAATTGAGATACTATAAAATACTTTATTTTCGCTTGGAATTAATTCAGTGAAAACAAGTCATTGAAAATGACACAGTCCCCGTTAAATTTTTGAAAGTTCTCTTTGTGCTCGTCATATTAAAGCGGAGGGGTTGTCGCGAGCGTGTCCTTGAAAACAGATTGTTTATTTACATCAAAACATGTGTTCCATGTAGTAGTAATATGGCCAAAAATAATTTTTTTATTACAGCCGTTATTTGGCCATCTTTGATCTGATTATGAAACACACTGATATGTATGATGTATGTGCCAAATACGAATGAAAATGGTACATAAATTGTGGAAATATAGTAGTAAGGCCAAAAAGTCAGATTGCTGTCAATCGGCCATCCTTGACCAGATTTTGAAACAAATTGTCATGACAGAGCACGACCAAGATACCGCTTAAAAAACAAAACAAGATGCCTGCCAGTCGACCATCTTTGATCCAATTGCGAAATAAATCGTCATGGACATGTATCAATCTATGTACCAAGTTTAAATGAAAACTGACAAAGCATGTCCAAAATAGAACATTTTCAAAAAACTAGATGGCTGCCAGTCGGCCATTTTGAATCAAATCGCTAAACCACTGCATATGCATATGTCCCACATAAAGTACTAGGCACATGCAAAGAATGAACGGAATTGGTCCAAGGGATTCTGAAATATGACTCTGGACGGACGCACAGACGCATGGACAGAGACTGAATTATAAGTCCCCGTTTTCGGACTTTGTTCGAATGGAGACTAATAAAATCCCATGAATTTACCTTTTTCCTATCATTGAAAATAAATTCCATACAAAACACCCAAAAAGTCTTTTCAGTGAAAATTAATTCCAGCTTGCAAAATAAGTATTTAACAGTATTCTATTCATACATATTAATTAGATCACATGACCTTATATGGTCACCTGATAAGTTAGTTCTATCTCTTGTGTAATGCCTTCATTATAGCACTAGTTATATGTCCATATTCTAGTTATGCATGACTCCATTCAGACAATTAAATATGAATGGATTTCAATCCTAAAGTAATCAGACCTGTGGATTATCCAAAAGCACCTATTTACCAAGTTTCCAGGAGTGGTACTCAAAATAGCTTTGGAACCTATAAATTGGTTAATTTATGCAAATTAGGTAATTAGTAAGCACAAAATTTAACCCTGAACTAAACATGTATATGGCTTAACCCAGAGTACCTTTATGTACCAAGTTTCACAGAAATATGATGAGTGGTTCATGAGATATCACTGGAAAAGCTGAAAAATAAATAATTATTGCGTAA
This sequence comes from Saccoglossus kowalevskii, assembly GCF_978046115.1. Classification (NCBI taxonomy): domain Eukaryota; kingdom Metazoa; phylum Hemichordata; class Enteropneusta; family Harrimaniidae; genus Saccoglossus; species Saccoglossus kowalevskii. The sequence continues at coordinate 10,927,861 of NC_140648.1, read as the reverse complement.
TTTGGATAGTTAATTAATATGCACCGATTTGAACCAAAAACTAATCAGGCCTGTGTATTGTTCCAAATCATCTATGTACCAAGTTTCGTTGAAATCAGATGTTTGGTTGTCGAGTTATCAGTGGAACAGACGTGTGTACATGCATACATACACACAGAGATAACGTACAAAGACCTCATTGTGTGTTTCGCACATAAGGAATCAATGCTGTAACATTACATATATATTTTACATATATATTACATATATATTTATGCCTATAAATAGGCTGGACTGAGGACAGTTGTGGTCCACCACTTCAACTGAGTGTGTGTTGCTTCTGCAATATTGTGAGACAAGTGATACTGTCATCAATTACCACATCCTTGAACTGTGAGTTATCACCAATGCACACTTCCCTAGACAATCCCCTTAGTGAATTTATTCCTTGTATTTTTGCGTGCCTTGGTTCTTGTAATTATTTTGAGAGGTATTAAAAGCCAGGAGCTTTAACTCGATATTTTGGTGTGTGTGTATTTCATTTCCAGTAATATTGTCTTGTCTAACCTATTCTAGCAGTAAAAGAACCCCCTGTCCAGTGTGAGTTATGTGGGTGTCCCTCTCAATATCAATAAGCAGGCCTTATACTGTGACACTCTTATCTACAAGTCTTGATCAAAATTGTAGACAAAATATGAAAACAATTTTGTGGTCTTAGATTTGTTGATTTTGGCATTCAATAGGTTATCAATGCTTACCACAATTCTGAGGAAGTGTCTTAGATTTGGTGATTTTTTTGCATTCAATATGTTATCAATGCTTACCACAATTCTGAGGAAGTGTCTTAGATGTTATCAATACTTACCACAATTCTGGGGATGTGTCTGGTTTCACCAAGTCCATAAATCCCTGGTGGTCGTATTGCACATGTTTTGAGAAAGCCTTTATCACCTGAAAGATGGAAAAATGTTGGTTGTCTGAATTGAGGACAGGAGTCTTTGGTTGAACAGAATTGCTAAATAATCCCCCATGTACAAATAAGATCCAAACTAAACAAGTCATTGAAAATGACACAGTCCTCGTTAAATTATTGAAAGTTCTCTTTGTGCTCGTCATATTAAAGCAGAGGGGTTGTCGCGAGCGTGTCCTTGAAACTTAAGTATACAACAGATTGTTTATTTACATCAAAACGCGTGTTCTGTGTAGTAGTAATATGGCCAAAAATAAAAACAGTCGTTATTCGGCCATCTTTGATCTGATTATGAAACACACTGATATGTATGATGTATGTGCCAAATACGAATGAAAATGGTACATAAATTGTGGAAATATAGTAGTAAGGCCAAAAAGTCAGATGACTGTCAATCGGTCATCCTTGATCAGATTTTGAAACAAATTGTTATGGACATGCATCCTAACATGTATAAAGTACATGTATGTGCCAAATTTGAATGAAAACTGACAGAGCACGTCCAAGATACCGCATAAAAAAAATCAAAGAAAGCTTAGAAAGAACTCCCGTGTGCTGAGAGTATTGAAGACACATTAAAAATTAATTCAAAATTACCTGTACATGAGATATTGATAGAAAAGCTGAAAACTAATTATGTACATCAGGTAACTAATATGAACAGAACAGAACAAAAAATTATGAATTATTATGCTAATTAGAGAATTAATATGAACAAATTTTAACCCAAAATTAATCAGGCCTGTCTATTGTCCATGAGCATTTATGTACCAAATTTTATTCAAATGTGATGATCAGTAATTGAGATATTAGTGTTAATTAATTATGTTAATTAGGTGATTAATAAGCATAAATATTTACCAAAAACTAATTGGGTTTCTGCATAGTTCTCTTTAAAAGTTTCATTAAAATCCAATTTGTGGTTCTTACATGTATATATCAGTGGAACATTATGCAAATTAGGTAATTAATATCAAATTAAAACTAATTAGGTCTCTGCATAATCCTAGAAGATCTATGTAGCAAGTCTCATTGAAATATGATGATTACTACTTGATATATCAAAAGCTGAAAATTAATTAATTATGCAAATTAGATAATTAATATGTACTCATATTACCCTAAAAACTATCAGGTCTGTGCAGTGTCCTATGACATCTATGTACCAAGTGTCATTGAAATGTGATGATTACTACTTGAAATATCAAAAGCTGAAAATTAATTAATTATGCAAATTAGGTAATTAATATGTACTCATATTACCCTAAAAACTATCAGGTCTGTGCAGTGTCCTATGACATCTATGTACCAAGTGTCATTGAAATGTGATGATTACTACTTGAAATATCAAAAGCTGAAAATTAATTAATTATGCAAATTAGGTAATTAATATGTACTCATATTACCTTAAAAACTATCAGGTCTGTGCAGTGTCCTATGACATCTATGTACCAAATTTCATTGAAATGTGATGATTACTACTTAAAATATCAAAAGCTGAAAATTAATTAATTATGCAAATTAGGTAATTAATATATACTGATATTACCCAAAAAACTATCAGGTCTGTGCAGTGTCCTATGACATCTATGTACCAAATTTCATTGAAATGTGATGATTACTACTTGAAATATCAGTGGAAAAGCCGAAAATTGATTAATCATTATGCAAATTAGGTAATTAATATTGCACAGATTTTTACCCAAAACTAATCAAATCTGCGCATTAGTTTGGAGCATCTGTGTGCCAAGTTTCATCAAAATCCAATGAGTGGTTCTTTAGATATCAGTGGAACAGTCATGAAACAGCTAAAAATCAACTAATTATCATGCAAATTAGGTAATTAATATGCATGGATTTTTACCAAAACCTAATCAAATCTGTGCATTGGCCCAGAGCATCAAAAGCTGATGTATGGTTCTTGAGATATCAGTGGAACAGACGGACACACATACACACACACATACACACATACACACATACAGACACACTAACTGCAAAGACTCCCTTTTTGTGCTTCGCACACGGGAGTCAACAAGATGCCTGCCAGTCGACCATCTTTGATCCAATTGCGAAATAAATCGTCATGGACATGTATCCTAACATGTATAATCTATGTACCAAGTTTGAATGACAACTGACAAAGCATGTTCGAAATACAACATTTTCAAAAAACAAGATGGCTGCCAGTCAGCCATTTTGAATCGAATCACTAAACTACTGCATGTGCATATGTCCAACATAAGGTACTAGGCACATGCAAAGAATGAACAGAATCGGTCCACAGGATTCTGAAATATGACTCTAGACAGACTGACACACGGACGGACAGACGGACAGACAGACAGACTCAGGAACTCACGGATGGTCGGCGACATGTATCATAACATGTATGATCTATGTACTAAATTTGAATGTAAACTGACAAAGTATGTCCAAAATACAACATTTTCAAAAAACAAGATGGCTGCCAGTCAGCCATCTTTGATCCAATTGTGAAATAAATCATCATGGACATGTCTCCTAACATGTATAATGTATGTACCAAGTTTGAATAAAAACTGACAAAGCATGTCCAAAATACAACATTTTCAAAAAACAAGATGGCTGCCAGTCGGCCATCTTTGATCCAATTGTGAAATAAATCGTCATGGACATGTATCCTAACATGTATAATCTATGTACCAAGTTTGAATGAAAACTGACAAAGCATGTCCAAAATACAACATTTTCAAAAAACAAGATGGCTGCCAGTCGGCCATCTTTGATCCAATTGTGAAATAAATCATCATGGACATGTATCCTAACATGTATAATCTATGTACCAAGTTTGAATGAAAACTGACAAAGCATGTCCAAAATACATTATTTTCAAAAAACAAGATGGCTGCCAGTCGGCCATTTTGAATCGAATCGCTAAACCACTGCATGTACATATGTCCCATATAAAGTACTGGGCACATGCAAAGAATGAACAGAATCGGTCCAAGGAATTCTGAGATATGACGGACGCACGGACACACGGACGGAGACCGAATTATAAGTCCCCGTTTTCGGACTTCGTCCGAACGGGGACTAATAAAGAAACAAAAAGGTCAGATGATGATTCCGAGGAATGTGATTATACCTCTAAAAGGCTTTCCATTGGCTTTTATTACAAGCTGTTCTGCTACTGATTTGGTCCTGGAGTAATGATCTTTATGCTGCGAAAACAAACACATTCTAAAATAACTATAGGTGCAAGATTATACATTTTACAGTTCAATGTACGAAATGAACATGTATGCCCAGCAACTTATTTTCAGGTAATTTTTCTTCCAAAATTAAAGCGGGGAAGTCGTCACCTACGGATGCCTCAGGTGGCCATAGCGTGTCATTGTTTACAAATAAGTCTACTCATGAGCCTTTGTGTTCCTAGTGTGTGTTGTTATCATCGCTTGGGACTCAATTCCCATATGTGCGCAGGTGACGACCCTCCCGCTTTAAAGCACATACTTTTTTTTTTTACAGTGAAAAAGATTACTTGCTAGTGACAGTATTTCAGTAATCTTAAAACGATAATTTATGTAATTCGAGAGGGAATATTTTTTTAGAATCACCAGAAATAAATATTTTTTAGCATTTGATCAATGTTTGTAAGAAATGTTGAGTTTTATATTCGGACCAAAATTTATATTTAATTGTCAAATATTCATAAAGATTGATGAAAATTTTGAGATGAAAAAGGGAGAAAATAATCTGAGCCTCATCAGAAAGTAATAGTAGTACATGTAGTCTAGTTAAATTACAACTAATATTATAATAATGTTTATTTTTTTCAATGTACATGAATCATCATTGAAACCAAGTAACAAATTAACTTAAAACATTATTTATTTGTATTCAATATTACCGGTACTACAGTAATTAGCATATTACAAAGCTAAGGACATTTCAGCACAGTCCTCAAATAAGAACAGAATATTAAATCAGAGAAAAATAGTATGTCCATTCAGCACAGGATATTTTAGTAAAAAAAACAGACATTTCACAATGAGCATCTTTTGCGGACAGTGATATTCATTAAAATATCTGTTCACAACTCTGTAGACCTTTTATAAACTGACTTAGCAATTATTTCCTACCACTAATTAGATACAGTGTCACAGCATTTTTGGCTCATATTCAATTTTTGGAAAATTTTGCTTACTTTGTATATTTTGTACACTCACAGAAATACCCATCAAATATTAGTAAGAAAATTTATTACACAACCTGGACAGAAAAAAAAAGGAAAGTTTTCTGCCATAATTATGCATTTTTCCTGTCCCTGTAAAAAGATTCAACATTTTCAACTGGATGATTAAGCAATACTGGCAGCTGCTGGATTTTTGAAAATATTGTGAAAATCAATGGGAAAGAAGGGTGTCACTTGGTTACTGATATGTGTTAAATATTAACATCACCAGCCATTGCAACTAAATATTATTTCACTAAATGTATCAAATGTATTATAAAAATGTAAAATGTAATTAGGAATTTGCTTTATCTGTAAAGTGTAAAAACCTATTTTTTACTGTAAATGGAACTTTCATTTTATTTCCTGTAAAAACATAAAATGCCCTTTTTATTTCTTGTAACCTGTACAAGCTATCCCCCCCTTGCCCCCATCCCTTCTGCTGTTCATTACTTTTTACCTTATCCAGTGGTAATATGGGAAGTGACTCGTCTCCATTTATTATCTCCTGCCCAGCAAACACTACGTTAACTGTACTGGTGTACACCAGCCTAGCAACACCATGATAGCAACATGCTGCAATATAAGAGCCATTCACTATTTATTTTCACTATTTACATTCAGAATAATTCCAATTACTGTATTTGCTATACCAGAAATGCATACACTTACATTAAAGCTTTCTTAAAAAGCTACAATTTATAATTACCAACAAATCATTAATCCTGCTGAAACAAACATTTTATTTAAGAACAAGTCATGCATGGCACTGGAACAGCATTAATTAAAACAGGATCAGCCATTTTGCATACATGTATATATCTATAACATGATGTATAATGAATATACAAAATTTGAACATAATCAGTCAAAGCATGTCAGAGATATGGCTCTAGAAGCCCATTCATTAAAACAAAATGGCCGGCAGTCAGCCATTTTGAATCCGATCTGAAAAATAAAATGATGTGCATCAGGAACCCCTAATGTCTAATGTATGTACCAAGTTTGAACAAAATCAATCCATAAATGCCAGAAATGCTTGATATTCGATGATTTTTTAGCACGAAAATGGCCACCATTCGGCCAATTACTGTATTTGCTATACCAGAAATGCATACACTTACATTAAAGCTTTCTTAAAAAGCTACAATTTATAATTACCAACAAATCATTAATCCTGCTGAAACAAACATTTTATTTATTTAAATTATTTATTTATTTAAATTTTCGGCCATTTTTAATAGGATCGTCAAACCAATATATCTGTAAATCTATGACATGATGTATAATAAATATTTGAAATTTGAACATAATCAGTCAAAGCAAGTCAGAGATATGACACTAGAACCACATTCATTAAAACAAAATGGCCGCCAGTCAGCCATTTTGAATCTTATCTGAAAAACAAAATGATGTGCATCAAGGTCCTAAAATATCCAATGTACATACCAAGTTTGAACAAAGCCGAGAAATGCTTGAATTTTTAGCACAAAAATGGCCGCCATTCGACCATCTTGAATCAGATCGTGAAACAAATTGATGTGCATATGTATAACACCGTGCGTGATGTATGTGTGAAGTTTGATTGTGATTGTTCCAGACACTTCTAAGATACAGGTCCGGACACGCGCACGAACGCACAGAGGTCAAAACATAAGTCCTCGTTCACAGACTGCATCCGAACGAGGACCAACTAATACAGTCTTACCAGACACACTATTAGAGGTGATTCAAATCATATTTTTTTTATTTTCTAGATTTAGAATAATTTTTTCATAAATCATATACCGGTAATATTAAAATGAATTGTGTAGCAGTTATACCAAGGCATATACAGTACAGTCACAGGTGAATTAGTAGGGGCTTACAAACTTATCACTACAAACAATCAAAGAATTCAAACATTGTACAAGACATGTTAAATAAATTTATTTGAAATAAATTGACCAGATAAATGAAAGAAACCAAACACTCACCATCAATAACAGTTTGTGTGCCTTCTATGTTAACACTTTCTATGTACTTTTTACCTTGTAGCTTTGAAAAAAAATATCAAAAAATCATCACAATAACATTTCATTATAAATTAAAACCCCCTGAGTTGGCTCACATAGCTTTTCAAAAATACAGTCAAAATAAAGACTGACTTAGCCATTCAGACATAATGGTTCTTAGTTCTTTGAATTGTCAGGAAGTTTAGAATCATATAAGTTTCTTTCTTTTTTTTTCTAAAATTACTCTTTTCCATTTCAAGATATGATATTAAGATTCAACCCTGGGAACAAATTCTATCAATCAATTTTGCAAAAATTAATTCACAGAAATGTTAGTGTTAAATTCTCACCTGCTCATTTCCTGACATACCATATGATGCAATATGAAATATTCTCTCCTGCTCATTTCCTGACATACCATATGATACAATATGAAATATTCTCACTTGCTCATTTCCTGACATACCGTATGATACAATATGAAATATTCTCACCTGCTCATTTCCTGACATACCATATGATACAATATGAAATATTCTCACCTGCTCATTTCCTGTCATACCATATGATACAATATGAAATATTCTCACCTGCTCATTTCCTGACATACCATATGATGCAATATGAAATATTCTCACCTGCTCATTTCCTGACATACAATATGATACAATATGAAATATTCTCACCTGCTCATTTCCTGACATACCATATGATACAATATGAAATATTCTCACCTGCTCATTTCCTGTCATACCATATGATACAATATGAAATATTCTCACCAGCTCATTTCCTGACATACCATATGATGCAATATGAAATATTCTCACCTGCTCATTTCCTGACATACCATATGATGCAATATGAAATATTCTCACCTGCTCATTTCCTGACATACCATATGATACAATATGAAATATTCTCACCTGCTCATTTCCTGACATACCATATGATGCAATATGGAATATTCTCACCTGCTCATTTCCTGACATACCATATAATGCAATATGAAATATTCTCACCTGCTCATTTCCTGACATACCATATGATACAATATGAAATATTCTCACCTGCTCATTTCCTGACATACCATATGATGCAATATGAAATATTCTCACCTGCTCATTTCCTGACATACCATATGATGCAATATGAAATATTCTCACCTGCTCATTTCCTGACATACCATATGATGCAATATGAAATATTCTCACCTGCTCATTTCCTGACATACCGTATGATGCAATATGAAATATTCTCACTTGCTCATTTCCTGACATACCATATAATGCAATATGAAATATTCTCACCTGCTCATTTCCTGACATACCATATGATACAATATGAAATATTCTCACCTGCTCATTTCCTGACATACCATATGATACAATATGGAATATTCTCACCTGCTCATTTCCTGACATACCATATGATGCAATATGAAATATTCTCACCTGCTCATTTCCTGACATACCATATGATGCAATATGAAATATTCTCACCTGCTCATTTCCTGACATACCATATAATGCAATATGAAATATTCTCACCTGCTCATTTCCTGACATACCATATGATGCAATATGAAATATTCTCACCTGCTCATTTCCTGACATACCATATGATGCAATATGAAATATTCTCACCTGCTCATTTCCTGACATACCATATAATGCAATATGAAATATTCTCACCTGCTCATTTCCTGACATACCATATGATGCAATATGAAATATTCTCACCTGCTCATTTCCTGACATACCATATGATGCAATATGAAATATTCTCACCTGCTCATTTCCTGACATACCATATGACGCAATATGAAATATTCTCACCTGCTCATTTCCTGACATACCGTATGACGCAATATGAAATATTCTCACCTGCTCATTTCCTGACATACCGTATGATGCAATATGAAATATTCTCACCTGCTCATTTCCTGACATACCGTATGATGCAATATGAAATATTCTCACCTGCTCATTTCCTGACATACCGTATGATGCAATATGAAATATTCTCACCTGCTCATTTCCTGACATACCGTATGATGCAATATGAAATATTCTCACCTGCTCATTTCCTGACATACCATATAATGCAATATGGAATATTCTCACCTGCTTATTTCCTGACATACCATATGATGCAATATGAAATATTCTCACCTGCTCATTTCCTGACATACCATATGATGCAATATGAAATATTCTCACCTGCTCATTTCCTGACATACCATATGATGTAATATGAAATATTCTCACCTGCTCATTTCCTGACATACCATATGATACAATATGAAATATTCTCACCAGCTCATTTCCTGACATACCATATGATACATTATGAAATATTCTCACCTGCTCATTTCCTGACATACCATATGATGCAATATGAAATATTCTCACCTGCTCATTTCCTGACATACCATATGATACAATATGAAATATTCTCACCTGCTCATTTCCTGACATACCATATGATACAATATGAAATATTCTCACCTGCTCATTTCCTGACATACCATATGATACAATATGAAATATTCTCACCTGCTCATTTCCTGACATACCATATGATACAATATGAAATATTCTCACCTGCTCATTTCCTGACATACCATATGATACAATATGAAATATTCTCACCTGCTCATTTCCTGACATACAATATGATACAATATGAAATATTCTCACCTGCTCATTTCCTGACATACCATATGATGCAATATGAAATATTCTCATCTGCTCATTTCCTGACATACCATATGATGCAATATGAAATATTCTCACCTGCTCATTTCCTGACATACCATATGATGCAATATAAAATATTCTCACTTGCTCATTTCCTGACATATCGTATGATGCAATATGAAATATTCTCACCTGCTCATTTCCTGACATACCGTATGATGCAATATGAAATATTCTCACCTGCTCATTTCCTGACATACCGTATGATGCAATATGAAATATTCTCACCTGCTCATTTCCTGACATACCATATAATGCAATATGGAATATTCTCACCTGCTTATTTCCTGACATACCATATGATGCAATATGAAATATTCTCACCTGCTCATTTCCTGACATACCATATGATACAATATGAAATATTCTCACCTGCTCATTTCCTGACATACCATATGATGTAATATGAAATATTCTCACCTGCTCATTTCCTGACATACCATATGATACAATATGAAATATTCTCACCTGCTCATTTCCTGACATACCATATGATACAATATGAAATATTCTCACCTGCTCATTTCCTGACATACCATATGATACAATATGAAATATTCTCACCTGCTCATTTCCTGACATACCATATGATACAATATGAAATATTCTCACCTGCTCATTTCCTGACATACCATATGATACAATATGAAATATTCTCACCTGCTCATTTCCTGACATACAATATGATACAATATGAAATATTCTCAGCTGCTCATTTCCTGACATACCATATGATGCAATATGAAATATTCTCACCTGCTCATTTCCTGACATACCATATGATGCAATATGAAATATTCTCACCTGCTCATTTCCTGACATACCATATGATGCAATATAAAATATTCTCACTTGCTCATTTCCTGACATATCGTATGATGCAATATGAAATATTCTCACCTGCTCATTTCCTGACATACCGTATGATGCAATATGAAATATTCTCACCTGCTCATTTCCTGACATACCGTATGATGCAATATGAAATATTCTCACCTGCTCATTTCCTGACATACCATATAATGCAATATGGAATATTCTCACCTGCTTATTTCCTGACATACCATATGATACAATATGAAATATTCTCACCTGCTCATTTCCTGACATACAATATGATACAATATGAAATATTCTCACCTGCTCATTTCCTGACATACCATATGATGCAATATAAAATATTCTCACCTGCTTATTTCCTGACATACCATATGATACAATATGAAATATTCTCACCTGCTCATTTCCTGACATACCATATGATGCAATATGAAATATTCTCACCTGCTCATTTCCTGACATACCATATGATGCAATATGAAATATTCTCACCTGCTCATTTCCTGACATACCATATGATGCAATATAAAATATTCTCACTCGCTCATTTCCTGACATACCGTATGATGCAATATGAAATATTCTCACCTGCTCATTTCCTGACATACCATATGATACAATATGAAATATTCTCACCTGCTCATTTCCTGACATACCATATGATGCAATATGAAATATTCTCACCTGCTCATTTCCTGACATACCATATGATGCAATATGAAATATTCTCACCTGCTCATTTCCTGACATACCATATGATGCAATATAAAATATTCTCACTTGCTCATTTCCGGACATATCGTATGATGCAATATGAAATATTCTCACCTGCTCATTTCCTGACATACCGTATGATGCAATATGAAATATTCTCACCTGCTCATTTCCTGACATACCGTATGATACAATATGAAATATTCTCACCTGCTCATTTCCTGACATACCATAAGATACAATATGAAATATTCTCACCTGCTCATTTCCTGACATACAATATGATACAATATGAAATATTCTCACCTGCTCATTTCCTGACATACAATATGATACAATATGAAATATTCTCACCTGCTCATTTCCTGACATACCATATGATGCAATATGAAATATTCTCACCTGCTCATTTCCTGACATACCACATGATGCAATATGGAATATTCTCACCTGCTCATTTCCTGACATACCATATAATGCAATATGGAATATTCTCACCTGCTCATTTCCTGACATACCATATGATGCAATATAAAATATTCTCACCAGCTCATTTCCTGACATACCATATGATGCAATATAAAATATTCTCACCTGCTCATTTCCTGACATACCATATGATGCAATATAAAATATTCTCACCTGCTCATTTCCTGACATACCGTATGATGCAATATGAAATATTCTCACCTGCTCATTTCCTGACATACCATATGATGCAATATAAAATATTCTCACCAGCTCATTTCCTGACATACCATATGATGCAATATGAAATATTCTCACCTGCTCATTTCCTGACATACCATATGATGCAATATGGAATATTCTCACCTGCTCATTTCCTGACATACCATATGATGCAATATTAAATATTCTCACCTGCTCATTTCCTGACATACCATATAATGCAATATGGAATATTCTCACCTGCTCATTTCCTGACATACCACATGATGCAATATGAAATATTCTCACCTGCTCATTTCCTGACATACCATATAATGCAATATGGAATATTCTCACCTGCTCATTTCCTGACATACCATATGATGCAATATGGAATATTCTCACCTGCTCATTTCCTGACATACCATATGATGCAATATAAAATATTCTCACCTGCTCATTTCCTGACATACCATATGATGCAATATGAAATATACAATCTATTCCTTGACATAATTGAAAAATAAAATTCCTATCACAAATATCTCCCTGTAAAACAAGGAGGATATAACTTATATAAAATGTCTGCATGACAAGAAATTACTTGACCTAAGCAAATTATGTCATTAGCCATTGGATGGAAACTAATTAATTATTCATGAAGATATTCAATTCTGACAAATTAATAAATAAAAACTTAAAAAGCAACATGCATATTTATAACTGTTGTGGCTTTGAAATCTTTCGGTAATCAATAGCTATGTCTACAGGCAATAAACTGACTAAGGATTCATTCATTGTAATGCAAATTCAGGATTAAATTGTCATTTGTAGATGTTGTTCATATTTTGTCTATTTCATTTGCTTAACGTCATCTGATTATCTTAAGATTTTGTCATCATTCAAGTATTAAAAATAAAATAAAATAAAATGGTCTAATGCTATACCTGTATGAACCTTATACCACTGTATACGTCTTGTACAGGTTGTCTGATATCAGTGAGCGTTACAATAGCACCAAGTGTATGCAGTAGATGACCAAGATGTAAGCCAAAGAATCCACCACCACCAGTAACAAGTATCTTACTACCTCGTATGGAATGCAGCTTTTCTGTGAGCCTAAGTAGAAGTTTGATAAAATCAACTGGATGTTCACAAGTTGAACTGAGCTGATGCATTCTGGGTAATTTCAGGAAAGCTCACATGAATTGCTTGGCTGTTCACAAGTTGAACTGACATGATGCATTCTGGGTAATTTCAGGAATGCTCACATGAATTGCTTGGCTGTTCACAAATTGAACTGACATGATGCATTCTGGGTAATTTCAGGAATGCTCACATGAATTGCTTGGCTGTTCACAAGTTGAACTGACATTATGCATTCTGGGTAATTTCAGGAATGCTCACATGAATCGCTTGGCTGTTCACAAGTTGAACTGACACAATGCATTCTGGGTAATTTCAGGAATGCTCACATGAAACACTTGACTGTTCACAAGTTAAACTGACATGATGCATTCTGGGTAATTTCAGGAATGCTCACATGAATCGCATGGCTGTTCACAAGTTGAACTGACATGATGCATTCTGGGTAATTTCAGGAATGCTCACATGAATCACTTGGCTGTTCACAAGTTGAACTGACATGATGCATTCTGGGTAATTTCAGGAATGCTCACATGAATCACTTGGCTGTTCACAAGTTCAACTGACATGTTGCATTCTGAGTAATTTCAGGAATGCTCAGACAAATCACTTTATGGTAGAATGCTAGACAAAAGTAATAATACTGTCATTTGATGTATCATATTACAAAGATGAAAAAATAAAAAAAAATATGGGGTCATTGTCATCAGTTAAGAGAAAAACTATCAATAAAATACAGTGAAAATATCATTTTTTTGTCTGTTTAAGGCATTTTATCACTGTTTCTATGGCAAGGATATAGATAGTGTCTTACAAAATAATTTTTGATGTCTAAAAGTTTTAAACAAGCAGCCTCTCGGCTGAGATAGCTCCGCTGTTAGCAATGCACATTTCAATTAAAGAACTGAAGATATCATTAGAAAATGAACAAATCTGAAAGTGGTCTACCTGAAGTACCTATATGTATGATATCAAAGCAATCGAACTTGTATTTTTCAACAAGAAGTCAAAAATATCACTTTTTACCAAAAATTATTATTTTTTTTAGTTTCCACGGTTATTAGAAATTCATAAGAACCATTATCCATACTATACTTATATAATTGCATGTGTATTTTTAATGCATGCTCAGTTGAGTGATTTAACGGATTACTCACCTACTCAACTGAGGAAAGGAGTACTCTGTTCCAACATAAGACATACTTTTATTCTATAACTGTCAGCATTTGTATATTTCACAGATATACTTGAAATTGATACAGCTCTAAAATAATTTGAAAAGAACCTGGTCATTAACTGATTTTACTACACTGTATGAAAAACAAACAACTGATGAATTAATTAATTATCCTTAAAAAGGCAATATGATAACTTGTCTTGATTTTCAAGTTAGATAACAAGTGGTCATTGGTTAAATAATGTCTAGTAAATGTAACAGTAGTTTGTATTTTGCAGTACCACATTCATAGTATGCTGTCATGCAATAAAGTTGTAAAGTATGATAATATTTTTTAGAATGATAGTATGCCGTGGTTTATCGTTATTATTATTATTATCTGAGCCCATTACAGGCACAGTCCCTCTATCCCTTGATTTTGATCAAAAACATTCATTCAAATGGGCAGTCATATTTTTATTGTTGGTTCCACATTGCTTTGGAATATTGAATGCATTCCAAACTTCTGATCCATATATAAGTTCTGGTGATACGAGTATATCTAATAAGTATTGTAAAATCAGTCTTTCTACGTACATCGTCGGATAAAAATAAATGTACTTCACATGCTCGACGGTTGAAAAGGAGGTCAATCACACAACCGTATGATAGCATACTTGATGAAGTTGTTTATTCAGTGATTTAAACTGCAATACAATACGTACTCAATGTCATGTCTCCGCCTGCGATGGAACATCAGTCAATCTCACATCCAAGCGTGTTGAGAAAAGAATCGAGTCAACCTTTGACACCAAACCGTGACAGACAGCGCCCCCACAATCCCGCTGCAAAGGTACTCGGTATGAAGAATGCCTGTAGCAATACGGAACAATTACGCATGTATGTATTACAAAGTAACAAATTTGGCCACAAGACGGACAATTCGTATGCAAGCATTTTTATTACCATCTAAATATAACTACTTAATTTCGCAACGCAGTGCAAATACTGAGAACGCGTAGATCGTCTGTTCCATATGTTTGGGGCCGCGTAGCCTAATGGATAAGGCGTCTGACTTCGGATCAGAAGATTGCGGGTTCGACTCCCGTCGTGGTCGACTTTTTTTTATTTCAGACTATTGTTTCTACATTTAATACCAGGAAATTTGTAGCAAAATCAAAACAAAGTCCCTTGTATCTCAGACTTGTATTACTAGTCTGAGCCTGTATACGCAAGCCACGGTCAACTGCTGTGCGCGAAAGTAAAGGTGCACAGCGATACACACGACAACTGACTGTGCCCGGCACACAGTATCACCACAGCTGTCCAGTCCTAAAGACATCCGTGCTGTCAATTTATAAAGTTGACCCATTGAAAAATGGAAGCAAGTTGTTTAAAGTCGTTAACTCTACACATACTAATCCATATTGAACATGACACGTGGCAATGATGTCAATGTAAAGGTGCACCGTTCTGCATCTACCCTAGAGGAGTCACAAATAACTCTCATAGGGAATGATAATTATCCAGCTGTTTAAATGTAAATGGCCACATCCATGTATCCTGTACATTTATTATTTACCCTTTATTTCAGGCCAAAAAAGTCTTATATTAAATACATTACAAACACCAACACTAATAAATACAACGTCTAAAATTAGTCCAAAATTTGGATAAGAAAAAACTGTCAGAATTGACACAAGTACGAATTAAAGCATAATCGCTCGTAAGTAGGCGCTGACTGAAGTTATATAATTCCTTGCGCAGGAGAGATTCAAAGTTTAAAATATTTCTAGCCCGTTTAAGGTAGCGGGACTATTATTTGCATACTTGTTTTCATCTTCTAATTGTGACTAAATGACTACAAATAGACCCGGGAAAGTAAATATTTTTAGAATCGCCAGACTTCAAGCTTTTCACAAGTGTATTTTGCATGCCCGTATCTGCAATCTACGACGCGTTACTCAATCAAAGGTGAAAAATTACTTTTTCTGTAAAAAAAATAATTACGCATTTATGCTGGCGATAAGAAGTTTTTTTTTTTCACTTTTCCTAGTTGTTCAATAGTCTGGTAAATTGAATGTGTCTGGTTAGTTTTATTCAAGCAACGCGTTTTAAAAAATAGTGTCCTGAATTTCAATTACTGTTTTAGTCGCATTGCCCCCAACTCAAACCACAACTCGTTGGTAAATAATCGATGAAATAGTTTGTCTGGACACATTCAAGTTCCTCTCATTGTCACCTTAAAGCTGTGAAAATTTGGTGTTAATCTATCCCATTCCTTTATTTCTTTGGTTTCCAGTAGCCTTACACATTTGGATGTCCCTACACATGTTAAAGCAGACCTTGATGGGAAAACAAATTGATTGTGCCGATAAACAAGCTTGAAAATCTTTGCTGTTACTTCATGGACGTTTTCTAGGAGTTTATGTTTTTCAAAATACAGGGACTTTAACAAAAAATAACGTATACTTATTGTCGTCGGATTAACACCAAATTTTCACAGCTTTAAGCTGACAATGAGAGGAACTTGAATGTGTCCAGGCAAACTATTTCATCGATTATTTACCAACGAGTTGTGGTTTGAGTTGGGGGCAATGCGACTAAAACAGTAATTGAAATTCAGCACACTATTTTTTTAAAACGCGTTGCTTGCATAAAACTGACCAGACACATTCAATTTACCAGACTATTGAACAACTAGGAAAAGTGAAAAAAATACTTCTTATCGCCAGCATAAATGCGTAATTATTTTTTTTTACAGAAAAAGTAATTTTTCACCTTTGATTAAGTAACGGGTCATAGAATGCAGATACGGGCATGGCAAACACACCTTTGCAAAGCTTGAAGTCTGGCGATTCTAAAAATATATACTTTCCTGGGTCTATTTGTAGTCATTTGGTCACAATTAGAAGATGAAAACAGGTAAGCAAATAATAGTCCCGCTACCTTAAGGCTAAAGATCAATCTTATAGCGTTATTATAAGCCACTTGCACTGTATTCACAATTTGTTTACAATAATCACACCAAACATTCAAACAATGGATACTGTATGAATACCTTCCAGTTAAGCCTAATCTCACAACAAACTTACTTTCTGGATTAAAACAATGGATAACAAAAGATAGATTAACACTGTAAACAACATAAACAATAGTGTCCCATGATTCTTTAGTGCAATCCATGGGATTGAGCGGTTCCCCTTTAACGTAATCAGTCTGTCTTTTCCTATAAAACATTTCCCTTTTTCCAATTTATTAACGGCTACTTTGATTTCATTACAGCACAGTCACTCTACTAGTGGAGTGACTGTGATTACAGGTAACCATCATATCTTCGTGGTAATTTACGACATTCACAGCAGATATCACATGATTTTTGTATTCAAGTTGGCAATTTGTTACAGACTGAAGAAGATATTCATAATGTTTTTCCACATATTGCAAATGCTTGTTTGCCAATCACAACCCTCTATAGTAGATGGTCTAGCGCCAACAATGTTAGTCATATTATTAACTGAATTCCAAAAGTCTCGCGATTTCCCCTGTGATAACTTATAAGCTAACGCATCAGCTCTCGCTTTTTCATCGTTTCTTCTACAAATTTGAATCATTGTCTTAAATTTGGCCCGCGTTTTACGCATTAATTCATATATTGGTCCAGTGTGAGATCTTCCATTACTTACCCATACCATGAATGCATCCCTAGCAATGTTATGAAAGTCACGAACTTGGTCATTCCAGCCTGGAATCTCGTGATGTCGTTTAGATTTGACAGTTGGTAGAGTATCCTCAGCCGCTACCCACAATGATTGAACAATGTCAGCATAATCACAGTTAATTTAAGAGCGATCATTTGCAATATTTTTTCTTACAGGTTTGTTTTGTTTACTTACCTTTATCTATCTAATGATTTCACCCCAACCCCAGAGTTTGTAATTGTCTTGCACCTCATCTATGTACAATTACTGATTATAATGTCAGACTGGTCTACTGCATCTACCGGAAATACTCTTAGACAAAACACTATCTTGTTTTGTTGACTGGTCAAATGATTGAAATCACTCGACCAGCAAAACAAGGATTAAATAAACATACATACCAGCTTTGACCAAACAAAACCATTGGGAAATACTTAAAGCGCGGCGGTCGTCGTTATGCTGCGCGTGTGCGACACGTGTGTTGATAAACATTGATTTTCCCACAATCCAATGCGCTCTTGAAATGGAAATCACAAGTATGAGGTTTGACCTGGGTGCGACTTGCACTGAATACCGCCAGTGACTTCCAATCACTTAAAAATTATCTAATTAAAGCTTGGAAATGTCTCAGTTTGTTCTCATTGATCTGTGCAACAGTCAAAGTCGCCATCTTTGTTTATATGAGTACTATATATCTTGCACATGCGTAGCGCGACGACTATCGTCCTTTAATCATGTGGCATAGCATCAGTTATCAATATCTCTACACCTACACACAAGCTATCTCTTTGCAAATCGAATGTAATGAACGTTGCTGGTGATATACTGTAAAATGGTTAATTATTCACTGGGTTTTAATTTGGCTTATTTCGCCGACTGGAAAATGCACTAAATTAAAACTCAGTAAATATGTAAAATTTAACATAAAACATTATCTAAATGATAAAACCGTGAATTTAAAACCCACTGAATATGCCTGAAATGGTAAATCAGTGAAATTTAAACCCAGTGAAAATTAGTCATTTTACAGTACGAATATAAAAAAAACTCACAGAAAGTGATGTAATTGATTGTAAATATTTGCATTGTAATATGCTTTTGACAAATAACTCTTATGCAATCCATAGCAAAATTTTGCAGTATTTTGTGAGCCACTATTTTATCAAAAGCGTAAATAAATACTAGTGGAGTACACATCAGGATGATAGTTCCACACATGTACCTCCACTAATGTTACACTTACACTATAGTATGTAAAAAAAAGTATTAAACAATATGTAGATATAGAATGCTGCAAATCTCAATGAAAACCATCCACACTTATTTCACAAAGCTGTTATAATTATAAAAACATTCTGGATACGATTGCTTAAAAGCATACAACGTTACACCATTACAATTATCAGTACAACAACGGTTGAAGATAAACAAGTGACTTTTTGGGATGACTCTTTTTATTGCTTATAACAGTAACAAGAAATAATAACATCACTTACAAAAACCACATGGAATTATTACACATTACATTAATTATGAAGAAATTATTTTATTCATATAGGTACTTTTTATTTTTGCTACTATCTCTAAAAAGAGTCAGCTAGTAGAAGCAACATGATGTGTCAAGTTTTTTGTTTCTAAACAAATATACAGTAAATATTAAAAAGAGTTTTTTGGGTGGGAATTTAGGGGGCAGGACAGGAGATGAGGAGGACTGCTTTGTAAGAAGGGATTTGAAGACTAACTATATGTACTTCAAGGTTGTATTGGGCTAAGTTATATCAGTATATTCTATACGTGCATAGAGAGGGGGGCCAGCCAGAGGAGCTTCCAACCAATCAAAGCGCATTTTCGATACAATAAATACGATATGCATGAAAGAGAGATTCATCGCTTGTGGTAGTCGCTGCCGCCAGTGTCAATTTACATAATCCCGAAACACTGATTTCATTCAGTTTAGAATCTTGATAGCTTTTTCTAGATAGTTGTAACGTGATCTTTTGTTTTTGTTGATATGGTCCAAACCAAGCCAGGGCCTTGGTTGCATATTGCCACCTGAGGAGAGAATACAACAAATATGAATAATCAATAAGGAATGAGTGACGGAAAAAACAAGAATTGGAACTATCATTAGAAATACCAAATACCCATAATATAATTTATAGATGCAATTGACATTGAAGTTTGACTGGTATGAAATTGTTCACAACACTGAATACCATATTTCCCTGGTCATAAGCCCAGGGGCCTCAACATCAGAAAAATCGGAAAAAGTATGGGGTGAACGTTTACCCACGGATCACCTTAGAAAAAGCTGTGTCATACTGACATTATTTTCTGATTATTGACACTTTATAAAGCAACGCAGAAGTGCATTACTGCGATGTTAAAATATGATCTGTTAGCACTGATTTCAACAACAAAAACTGGTGATTCACAATTTTTGAAAGGTAAATAGAAAGTGAAGAAGGTATTTAAAACATCTTTCATGGTCGCCAACAGATCAAGTTGAAGAACAGTTTACCTGTTCATACCCCATTCACGATAGTATCAATGCACTGTGATTATTTGGAAGTAAAACGATGTCCAATGACCAGGTTTCACTTCACAATCACATCTTTGGTGTTTCGAAAGCAACCACTCAAAGAAATATGGAATACTTATGGATTTGATTAATCTGGATGGACTGGTGTTGTAATTTAAAACAAGGCATATACTCCAAGATTTATATTTTACATTTACAAAGTACAAAAGATCAAATACTACAGTCCAGTAAAAATCAAAGAAGAAACAAGCAGGCTCTCTGCTGAGATAGCTTTGCTGTTAGTAATGCACATTTCAATTAAAGACCTGAAGATATCATTAGAAAAAGAACAAATCTGAGAGAGGTCTATCTTAGGTATCTATATGTATGATATTAAAGCAATCAGAAATGCGGTTTTCAACAAAAAGTCAAAAATATAATTTTTTACCAAAAATGACAAAACATATCATCACGAAATGAAGAAATCTAAGAGAGGTCTGCCCAAGGTACACATACACCAAGTATCAAAGCAATAGGGTTTGTAGTTTTTAAGTTGAAAAATTAAAAAGTTAACACGGACAACAGACAGTGATGGACTCATATAATAAGGCTCGCTCGACTAAGTCGAAAGCGAAGCAAAAAAATCTGTTGGACAGTGAATTTACCTGGCAGTGTCTGAGGTTTGAAATCCTTCAGATCCACAAAGTATTCTTGGTCTGCAAGACAAAATAATGCGCACATAGGTATTGTATGTAGATACTTAATTGGTTAACATTGCTATGTATGTATTGTGTGGTTCTATGGATAGCAATGTGTTAACTCACTGTCAATGTATACACATACTGAGAGGGTTAACATTGCTATGTATGTATTGTGTGGTTCTATGGATAGCAATGTGTTAACTCTCTGTCAATGTATACACATACTGGGAGGGTTAACATTGCTATGTATGTATGTAGTGTGTGGTTCTATGGATAGCAATGTGTTAACTCTGTCAATGTATACACATACTGGGAGGGCTAACATTGCTATGTATGTATTGTGTGGTTCTATGGATAGCAATGTGTTAACTCACTGTCAATGTATACACATACTGGGAGGGTTAACATTGCTATGTATGTATTGTGTGGTTCTATGGATAGCAATGTGTTAACTCTCTGTCAATGTATACACATACTGGGAGGGTTAACATTGCTATGTATGTATGTAGTGTGTGGTTCTATGGATAGCAATGTGTTAACTCTGTCAATGTATACACATACTGGGAGGGCTAACATTGCTATGTATGTATTGTGTGGTTCTATGGATAGCAATGTGTTAACTCTCTGTCAATGTATACACATACTGGGAGGGTTAACATTGCTATGTATGTATTGTGTGGTTCTATTGATAGCAATGTGTTAACTCTCTGTCAATGTATACACATACTGAGAGGGTTAACATTGCTATGTATGTATTGTGTGGTTCTATGGATAGCAATGTGTTAACTCTGTCAATGTATACACATACTGGGAGGGTTAACATTGCTATGTATGTATTGTGTGGTTCTATTGATAGCAATGTGTTAACTCTCTGTCAATGTATACACATACTGAGAGGGTTAACATTGCTATGTATGTATTGTGTGGTTCTATGGATAGCAATGTGTTAACTCTGTCACTGTATACACATACTGGGAGGGTTAACATTGCTATGTATGTATTGTGTGGTTCTATGGATAGCAATGTGTTAACTCTGTCAATGTATACACATACTGGGAGGGTTAACATTGTTATGTATGTATTGTGTGGTTCTATGGATAGCAATGTGTTAACTCTCTGTCAATGTATACACATACTGGGAGGGTTAACATTGCTATGTATGTATTGTGTGGTTCTATTGATAGCAATGTGTTAACTCTGTCAATGTATACACATACTGGGAGGGTTAACATTGCTATGTATGTATTGTGTGGTTCTATGGATAGCAATGTGTTAACTCTGTCACTGTATACACATACTGGGAGGGTTAACATTGCTATGTATGTATTGTGTGGTTCTATGGATAGCAATGTGTTAACTCACTGTCAATGTATACACATACTGGGAGGGTTAACATTGCTATGTATGTATTGTGTGGTTCTATGGATAGCAATGTGTTAACTCTCTGTCAATGTATACACATACTGGGAGGGTTAACATTGCTATGTATGTATTGTGTGGTTCTATGGATAGCAATGTGTTAACTCACTGTCAATGTATACACATACTGGGAGGGTTAACATTGCTATGTATGTATTGTGTGGTTCTATGGATAGCAATGTGTTAACTCTCTGTCAATGTATACACATACTGGGAGGGTTAACATTGCTATGTATGTATTGTGTGGTTCTATGGATAGCAATGTGTTAACTCTGTCAATGTGTACACATACTGGGAGGGTTAACATTGCTATGTATGTATTGTGTGGTTCTATGGATAGCAATGTGTTAACTCTCTGTCAATGTATACACATACTGGGAGGGTTAACATTGCTATGTATGTATTGTGTGGTGTGGTTCTATGGATAGCAATGTGTTAACTCTCTGTCAATGTATACACATACTGGGAGGGTTAACATTGCTATGTATGTATTGTGTGGTTCTATGGATAGCAATGTGTTAACTCTCTGTCAATGTATACACATACTGGGAGGGTTAACATTGCTATGTATGTATTGTGTGGTTCTATGGATAGCAATGTGTTAACTCTGTCAATGTATACACATACTGGGAGGGTTAACATTGCTATGTATGTATTGTGTGGTTCTATGGATAGCAATGTGTTAACTCTCTGTCAATGTATACACATACTGGGAGGGTTAACATTGCTATGTCTGTATTGTGTGGTTCTATGGATAGCAATGTGTTAACTCTCTGTCAATGTATACACATACTGGGAGGGTTAACATTGCTATGTATGCATTGTGTGGTCTGCAGCTGGTCAGATTTGAGAAACTGAAATATTTTATGTGACTCGTTACCTTCAGGTATGTATGTTGGTCTTCCCATCACCACTATAGCATATTTGATCTGTAAATAAATAAATTAATTAAATTGAGTTACCCTAAGTATAAAACAAGTCATTGTTAATGACATAGTCCCCGTTGGAAGTAGGGAGAATGTTATTCATACCAAAAATAAAGTTACAAACCAAAAGCATAGTTAGTTATCTGGAGTTAATAAATGGCTGGTCTAGTATCAACAGAAATTAGACGTATTAAAATTACACTTCCAAAATCGAAATATATGGTCAGAAATTGAAAAGGATAAGCTATTCATCCATTTTTTTTACCCAAACTGAATTTTATTTGTCTGGGCTCATGTACAGAGATATTAGTAGTATGGTCAATAAGCAAGATTGCACGCAGTCAACCCTGTTCAACCCGATCGTGAAACTAAATTTCATGGACATGTATTCTAACATGTATAATTTGACGAGAAAAAAAAACATGTCAACAACACATTTTGAAAAAAACAAGATGGCTGAGTTGGTCATTTTGAATTTGAACATGAAATAAATCATCAAGGACATGTATCTTAACATATACAATGTTTGTATCAAATTTGAACAAAAAACGACAGATCCTGTCGAAGAAACCACATTTTTCAAAAAACAAGATGGATGCAAGTCGGCCACCTTTTATCTGATTAAGGAACAAACTGATACGAACATGTATTCCTACATTTATGATGTATGTGCCAAACATGAATGAAAATGGCCTGAAAGTAGTATGATCAATAAGCAAGATTACCACCAGTTGGCCATCTTTAATCTGATTGTAAGTAAGTAAGTAAGTAAGTAAGTAAGTAAATCTTTATTGCTATCGTATCCCATTTGAGATCTTGACATAAAATGCAATAACGTCAAATACATGGAATAATAATAAAAAAAAAAATGAAAATACTAAATAAAAGGAAATAATAAAAATACTGTAAATGAATGAAATAAATACTTATCTCACAATAAGAGATAAATGAATAATTGTAATATAATGTAAATAAATGTAAATCTGTGCTTTGCGGTTTTTTGAGGCAGCTGGTACTGAAGTTATTGTTTGATTTTTTGCTCCCTAAGCATAAAGCAAGTATAAATGTGTTTTGAAACGTCTTTAATTATGTGATCGTTTTTATTATTTAATATGTTTATTAATGTCTCTCCATACATTTTATGTTAATAAAAATGCTGGTTCTTTCTTTATCATATAGCTGGCATGTGAAAAGGAAATGTTTCTCATCTTCAATTTCTCCAAGATCACAGACAGGGCATTTTCTATCAGAGATGGAAATGTTTTTGTATCTGCCCGATTCAATCTGTAAACGGTGGGCACTTATTCTAAGTTTAGTCATTGCAGCACGATATAGTGGATTTTTAATTATTTGAAGGTATTTCTCAAAAGAAAAATCAGTTTTTATTTCTCTGTATGTTCTCAATTTGTTTTTGTGATGCACGCCCTTATCATCATCAAACATGCATTCTTTACTTTTTTTCTGGAATTGCATTTTAAGTTTTTCTGTAATGTCTTCAGTAGTAGCATTGCTGTATTTAATTTGCCCATCTTTCCAGATATTACTTAAACTTAGGTTTTCCAAAATCTTTTTCACACCAGATACCCAGTTGTAAATGGTAAAACAAATTTTCGTGGACATGTAATCCAAAATGTTCAGTGCATGTACAAAATGTGAACAAAAACTGTAAAAGCATTTTCAAAAAACAAAATTGCTGCCAGCCAGCCAACTTTGATCTGATCATGAAACAAATCATCATAGCCATGTATCCTAAGATGTATAATGCTTGTACCAAATTTGAACAAAAACTGACAAAGCATGCATAAGAAACCACATTTTCAAAAAACAAAATGGCTACCAGTCAGACTTATTAGATTGAATCAGTGAACTACTGCATGTGCGTATGTCCCAGATAAAGTACTAACACATGCAAAGAATGAACAGATTTGGTCCACAGGATGCTGAAATATGACCCTGGATGGACGAATGGTCAGATGGATGGACAGACAATTATAAGTCTCTGTTTCAAACTTACAGGCCATTTACATATATGACAACTGTATTAAGACAGGTAGTAATTAGACTGTAATATACATAATAATTAGCATATTAGTAGTGCATACGCTTATGTGAATGAGAGATGCGTCTAGGAAAAAAAAATGTGATTTTCAGTTATGTGCACTTCTATAGAGATGTGCTTGTAATAGAGAAGATACAGTATTGATATGCGACTGACAAATGACTTTCTGATCAGGGCATGTACCGTTAAAGTCCTAATATAAACCGCATACGTAATAGTAACTGCACCCCCAATTCCGGCTTCGGGGTTAAAGAGTTCTTTAACAAAAATTGAAAACTTGAAAAGTACCTATTACTAACCGCACCCCCAATTCAACAAGACCGTGACTGACTTCATTGTTTCAACCAGCTGTTCCAAAACGGCATTGTTCTTAATCCTATTCATTTGTTTCGACAACATGCCTAAAAATATTCACACCTATTTATTGTTCATCGGTGATAAGATGTCAGACAGGCAATGAAACTGCTTTTGTTCTGGCGGCGACCTCTGTCAATACTCTTTCTGAATACGTCTGTGTTTCGTAAGTTTTAGACAATGAGCTTTTATCACCGTAAAATTGTTAAACTGAGCATTGAAGAATAATTTATCTTTCGAAAACAAATAATTTCTTGATTTAAAAAAAAAATCATGCCGTTTTCCCATGGAAATCAAAGGCAAAAGATCGCACTACATTATCGGTAAATCTCTTCCGTGTTGCATTCACCATGAGGTCGCTGAACTGTCATTAACATATTTAAATGAGCTATGTAATTTAGACACGTGGGCACCATCCAGCATTTTGATTGGTTAATTAGCGACTTGACCTATCCGGTCAATAATACGTCACATGAGCATTCAAAAACATGGCAGATATCGTATCGGCTGTTTATATGTGACTGAAATCATTCGCTTACGCTTACGCTTACTAAGTTGAATTTTACTTGCATTTTATAACAATTCAACGAATTTATTTTTCGTGCGTTATTGTAATCACTACTAAATAATAATCACCAATATCAACACTTCGAAAACAAGTAAGTTATTCACTTGTGACCCGCAGCATGGCCGGATCGAGCTACCGTTATGTGATCATTTGCTACTAAGCAGTGCATTCGTGTTTTTATTTGAAACTTCTGTTAGAATATACTTTTCGTTACCAAGAAAATTAAAAAAATAAATGCATATTACATTAAAAATACTGAGTATTTTTTGTATCATGCGAAATTTTTTTTTGATTGACTAATTTTTCAACATTTCGTAACGCCTATTTTAGAACCAAAATAAGGCCTTTCACTCTTCCCCGACGCCTATTCAAGAGATTGTATGGTCTATTGTTTGTTTTGTGCATGTGTTGTGGACAAAAAATGACCACGCCCATTTAGTGATTGCAATATGTACGTAATAGAAACCGCACCCCGAACTTGAGCTTTTGATCCCAATTTTTAAATTGATACATTGTAATATAAACCGCGGTTTATAATAGGACTTTAACGGTAGGTCCATGTGATGTTAATACATGCCTTTACATGGTTTAGAATAGGAACATATGGCAGTTCAGTGAAGCATATGTAAAGACTGTTTTGTATACATGGTATACTGTTCAAGATGGCGTCCAAATCACAAAATTTCAGCTGAATTTAAAATGCTGCAGTCGCTGTGCTGCGTTATGTTGGTTATGCGACCAATAGTGAACCATACGTAAAATTTCAAACAAGCGCTGCACGATAACTATAGTGCTTTGAATACCGACTGAATGTTATGTTTTGAAGAGTAATCCAGGTGTCTATGTTTGACAGTGATATATGTATCTATATATTACATATGAGAGAATTAAATCAGATTCATTACCTTGTCAAGTTCTTTTTCACCAATGCCTAATATTGACCCAATTCTTGTTTTAACATCTGTGAATACCTCTCCCTGCAAGCAGCAAGATTAACATAACATTAAAAACTGAATCCTGAGTAAACTGCAAACACAGTGGAACATCATTTTCCATTCTCTCTTCAATAAACTCAATTTTCTCATTTCTATTTGTTGTTTGGCTTAGACAGGATTAATTGTGATAATGATCATCTAGAGATAAGATAAGATAACTGATATAAATAACCAACCTGTTTTATCCTGAGTAGAAACGGAACACCAAATGTGGCAAAGACTTCTTTCTGGAAATGAGCAACACAAACTAACATTTCCTCTTCTTTAACTTTTAACTGGTCATCGGGAATTTCCTGTCATAGTTCCAAATAAGAATAGGTTAGTTATTTGTTATGTGGAATGGAGCAGGATTTATGAAGTTGATTAAGTGGGATGTGTGTGGGTGGAGAATGTGGGTTGGATGGTGAAAGTGGGTTGTGTGGAGAATGTGGGCGTGGGTTGGGTGGAGAATGTGGGTTGGATGGCGAAAGTGGGTTGTGTGGAGAATGTGGGTTAGATAGTGAAAGTGGGTTGTGTGGAGAATGTGGGCGTGGGTTGGGTGGAGAATGTGGGTGGGTGGAGAAGGTGGATGGGTAATGTGGGTTGGATGGTGAAAGTGGGTTGTGTGGAGAATGTGTTTAGAAGTATGTTGAATGAAGAATGCGAGTCGGGTGGAGAATGTGGGTGGAGAAGGAGTTGGATGGGGAATGTGGGTTGGATGGAGAATGTGGTTTGGATGGTGAATGTGGGTTGGATGGAGAATGTGGGTTGAATGGAGAATGTGGGTTGGATGAAGAATGTGGGTTGGATGGAGAATGTGGGTTGGATGGAGAATGTGGGTAGGATGGAGAATGTGGATTGGATGGAGAATGTAGGTTGGATGGAGAATGTAGGTTGGATGGAGAATGTGGGTTGAATAGAGAATGTGGGTTGGATGGAGAATGTGGGTTGATGGAGAAAATGGGTTGGATAAAGAAAGTGGGTTGAATAAAGAAAGTGGATTGGATGGAGAATATGGGTTGGATGGAGAATATTGGTTGGATGGAGATTGTAGGTTGGATGGAGATTGTAGGTTGGATGGAGATTGTAGGTTGGATGGAGAATATGGGTTGGATAGAGAATATGGGTTGGATGGAGAATGTAGGTTGAATGGAGAATGTGGGTTGAAAAGAGAATGTGCTTTGGATAGAGAAACAGGGCTGGATAAAGAAAGTGGGTTGGACGGTAAATTTCTCCCAACATCCCAGCTAGCGAATAGAGAATGTGGGTTGGATGAAGAATGTGGGTTGGACCGAGAATGTGGGTTGGATGGAGAATGTAGGTTGGATGGAGAATGTAGGTTGGATGGAGAATGTAGGTTAGATGGAGAATGTAGGTTGGATGGAGAATGTAGGTTGGATGGAGAATGTGGGTTAAATAGAGAATGTGGGTTGGATAGAGACTGTGGGTTGGATAAAGAAAGTGGGTTGGATAGGGAATTTCTCCCAACATCCCAGCTAGTGAGTATTTTCAATACCTCTATTCTGTAGGTCTTGCTATTGCCAGATGGGTTAAGACAATCTAAAAATACATCATCTTTCTGGATTTGATAGATCTTATTACCGATGACTTCTAGCAACCTGTTAAAAAGAGATCACATACAATTTAAATCTGACATATCATACCAATTATTTTCATGCAGTCAGGTTCCATTTAATGATAAATACAAAAAATCATTTGTGTTTTTAGCAAAATTTAATTGAAAGCCCACTCAATACTGAGCAACTTTGCCAAAAATCAAATATGAAAGTTACAGTGTTTGCATGGTATACTCATCAACATAAAAGTGTGCAAAATCATGTACTAACATTTTGGTAGGAAAATTTATGGTGTTCAATAGATTAATTTATTCAGCAAAGGTTTCTATGTCAACCAATTAAGTGATACTTTAACCATTCCAGCAGTTAAGTCAGAGATTTTGTCCTAATGACCTTCCTTTAGCTTTCATAGGGAATACCATACATTGACAATTAACCTGCTACAGCAATCCACATACTTACATCAACCACCTTTCGAAGGTAAAAGATTACTATTTTTAATAAATATCATTGATTAGGTAAAAACACACACCTGAGCCTGCCAGTGCCATTATCAGCCAAAGTAATATGTTTTCTTGCTTCTGACAACAAGCCAACAACGCTGTCACCTTTGTCAGGGTAAAGCATGAGCTCCTGGATGGATGAGTGGAACAATAAACATGTCAAAAAATGTAACATAACTAGTATTTATTTTTTATTCAGCTGCATATAGAACAACAATGCAGCATACATACATGCAATAATGCATAAACATTGACAGCTGAGAGAATACAGGATGCAGAGACATTGACAGCTGAGAGAATACAGGATGCATAGACATTGACAGCTGAGAAAATACAGGATGCAGAAACATTGACAGCTGGGAGAATACAGGATGCAGAGACATTGACAGCTGGGAGAATACAGGATGCAGAGACATTGACAGCTGGGAGAATACAGGATGCAGAGACATTGACAGCTGGGAGAATACAGGATGCAGAGGCATTGACAGCTGGGAGAATACAGGATGCAGAGACATTGACAGCTGGGAGAATACAGGATACAGAGACATTGACAGCTGGGAGAATACAGGATGTAGAGACATTGACAGCTGTGAGAATACAGGATGCAGAGACATTGACAGCTGAGAGAATACAGGATGCAGAGACATTGACAGCTGAGAGAATACAGGATGCAGAGACATTGACAGCTGAGAAAATACAGGATTCAGAGACCTTGACAGCTGAGAGAATACAGGAAGCAGAGACATTGACAGCTGGGAGAATACAGGATGCAGAGACATTGACAGCTGGGAGAATACAGGATGCAGAGACATTGACAGCTGGGAGAATACAGGATGCAGAGACATTGACAGCTGAGAGAATACAGGATGCAGAGACATTGACAGCTGGGAGAATACAGGATGCAGAGACATTAACAGCTGGGAGAATACAGGATGCAGAGACATTGACAGCTGGGAGAATACAGGAGGCATAAACATTGACAGCTGAGAGAATACAGGATGTAGAGACATTGACAGCTGAGACAATACAGGATGCATAGACATTGACAGCTGAGAGAATACAGGATGCAGAGACATTGACAGCTGGGAGAATACAGGATGCAGAGACATTGACAGCTGGGAGAATACAGGATGCAGAGACATTGACAGCTGGGAGAATACAGGATGCAGAGACATTGACAGCTGGGAGAATACAGGATGCAGAGGCATTGACAGCTGGGAGAATACAGGATGCAGAGACATTGACAGCTGGGAGAATACAGGATACAGAGACATTGACAGCTGGGAGAATACAGGATGTAGAGACATTGACAGCTGTGAGAATACAGGATGCAGAGACATTGACAGCTGAGAGAATACAGGATGCAGAGACATTGACAGCTGGGAGAATACAGGATGCAGAGACATTGACAGCTGGGAGAATACAGGATACAGAGACATTGACAGCTGGGAGAATACAGGATGCAGAGACATTGACAGCTGGGAGAATACAGGATACAGAGACATTGACAGCTGGGAGAATACAGGATGCAGAGACATTGACAGCTGGGAGAATACAGGATGCAGAGACATTGACAGCTGGGAGAATACAGGATACAGAGACATTGACAGCTGGGAGAATACAGGATGCAGAGACATTGACAGCTGAGAGAATACAGGATGCAGAGACATTGACAGCTGGGAGAATACAGGAGGCAGAGACATTGACAGCTGGGAGAATACAGGATGCAGAGACATTGACAGCTGAGAGAATACAGGATACAGAGACATTGACAGCTGGGAGAATACAGGATGCAGAGACATTGACAGCTGAGAGAATACAGGATGCAGAGACATTGACAGCTGAGAGAATACAGAATGCAGAGACATTGACAGCTGAGAAAATACAGGATTCAGAGACATTGACAGCTGAGAGAATACAGGATGCAGAGACATTGACAGCTGAGAGAATACAGGAAGCAGAGACATTGACAGCTGAGAGAATACAGGATGCAGAGACATTGACAGCTGAGAGAATACAGGATGTAGAGACATTGACAGCTGTGAGAATACAGGATGCAGAGACATTGACAGCTGGGAGAATACAGGATGCAGAGACATTGACAGCTGGGAGAATACAGGAGGCAGAGACATTGACAGCTGGGAGAATACAGGATGCAGAGACATTGACAGCTGAGAGAATACAGGATACAGAGACATTGACAGCTGGGAGAATACAGGATGCAGAGACATTGACAGCTGAGAGAATACAGGATGCAGAGACATTGACAGCTGAGAGAATACAGAATGCAGAGACATTGACAGCTGAGAAAATACAAGATTCAGAGACATTGACAGCTGAGAGAATACAGGATGCAGAGACATTGACAGCTGTGAGAATACAGGATGTAGAGACATTGACAGCTGTGAGAATACAGGATGCAGAGACATTGACAGCTGGGAGAATACAGGATGCAGAGACATTGACAGCTGGGAGAATACAGGATGCAGAGACATTGACAGCTGAGAGAATACGAATGAGACAGTTGTGTAGAAGACTCACCTCCTCTTTCAGTTTATGATTTACCCAGACACATTTAAATGGTTTTTTGTTTTCCAACTCATTTATACGAATACTCAGCTGAAAAATAAACACATCACATTAGTACAGTGCTCTCGGCAATTGTGCACATACAATGATCACCCATTGGTGCAGTGCTCTCGGCAATCCTTTTATGGTATGCATACAATGATCACATTGGTGCAGTGCTCTCGACAATCATTTTATGGTACGTATACAATGATCGCATTGGTGCAGTGCTCTCGGCAATCGTTTTATGGTACGCATACAAAATTCAAATTGATCACATGATACGCATACAATTTGATTCAACACTGGTTAATTTAATAGAGAGAAAAGGCATTGGTTAACAGAAACATAGATGTTATAGGTGTGGTTTCAGCTGACAGAAATATGCATATTTGCATTTATTCTCCAGTTCAAGATGATATGTAGATGAAAAGGCAATACCTGCTGATAATAAAGTTTCTTAGGTTGCCTATGTTTAAAACCAGACAGTAAATCCCTCAGTGTGCCATCATATGTACATCGCAGTGCAGTCCCAGGACCATCCCGGTACCTGACGAGAAATGAATGGAGCATGTCAACAGTTTAAACATCCTAGCAAATTCACCCTGACAAGGTACAAATGTAGTCTGATTATGACTTTTCAAAACAATTAATCATTTACAAAAATTTATATCCATCAGCTACAGTACAAAAGCCTGGTCTGTGAATTCAGTTTGGAAATGTATACTAGTATTTTATGCTGGTGAAATAATAGAATTTCTTACCCTTGATTCTTAAAAAACTGTAGAAGCATTGGATCAGTATTCAACTTTGTTGCTACCGCCTTTGCAACCTAGAAAGAATCAAAAATAAATTAGAAAACACTCCCACCTTCACTCCCGGCAATTACGAAATTATTTTGCAAGAGCTTGAATGAATAAATTTCACTTTAAAAAACTTAATTTGTCGCGGTGTGTCTGTTTCGAAAGTACATGTTGTTTTTACAGCAAGTCTCAGAAATATTGGGGCAGCCAATTTGCAAACTCGCTAGTGAATTGGCTAACTGCTTGGGTTTTGACTAAACGGTTGACTTTCGAATCTCACTGGCGCAGTCTTGTGGTCACGCCCACTTTGGGTGAATCTATATAACAGTAGGGACCCTGGTAGGGACGGTCGTCATACTTTAGTTGGATGGCGATTTCGCTTTCAAATATACCAGGGAAAGTGTTCTGTGTTCGTCGTGTAATGAAGTGATGTCGAATTTTATTAGCGGTTGGCTTAATGTTACCCCAACGAATCGTTTTGTAGGAATCTGTTTCTCAACATGTCTCTTTATTTAGTTTCAATCAGTGTTCAAGATGTCTACCCCCATATATATAGTAAATATCGATGGATTAATCGCTTATCATATTATTACTTGTACGTCAGCTGACTGTGGCTATTCTCAGACTTACCAGGAAAACTACTTATACATTATTACGCCTCGCAAAGCACATCATTCAGGGGAATCCAAACATGTACCTGGCTACGTATGTAAAAGCAGTCCATGTCCCCTAATGCAATATAGGCTCGCCCAAAGTGGACGCGACCACAAGTCGGCGCCAGCGAGATTCAAAAGCCAACTGTTTAGTCAAAACCCAAGCAGCCAATTCGCTAGCGAGTTTGCAAATTGGCTGCCCCAACATTTAATAAGATTTAAAGTTAGAGATTGCATTAATTGCATCGACCATGCATCAATTTCACGGTAATCGTTGCCACAACACGTCAAGCATACACGCTTCCCTTAAATTTCATTTTGTTGTGTCTCTTGGTGAATACTAGACTAAATTCAAAGACACTGTGGTGACCGCCAGGACATCACAAATCAGTGGGACCGTCAAAATTAAAACTCAACTTGAAGCTAAGAATATTTCACTTGATAACTACACATAACTGTCATAACTCACATACATGATTAACAGATAGGTTTGTGATGTTAGATCTTTTTAATTACCTTGCCTCTACCTCTTTAACAAGTTGAGGCCATCCACTATTATAGGCCCAGGGTGTTTTTACCGGGCGTCGATGACATTTATTAAAATATGAGTGTAAAAAGTGTATAATTACATAAAAATCATGATTAGTACAGTAGTTTGGTTTGTGAAACCTGGTCATTGGACACCATTTCACTTTCCTGAATAATTGTGTCCATTGAGACTATCCAACAGACCCCACCCATTTTTACAACGTAAATTCAGACGGTATAAAAATAAAATATTACATTTCGGCCATATCAAGGTCAAGGGGTTATATTGCGTGCATATAATTATAACAGCTACAAACAGAACATGCTGAAATTTTAGTTTGAAACTCACTTTTAATCGCCCCAAATTGAAAAAAAATATAAATATGAATCAATGTGTACGTGAGCACTACATGCAGTTTTGCATGGTTGGAAATAAACCGTAAACAATCAGTTTATAGATAGATAAAAATGCGAAGATGTTTGGCAATATAAATACTGTACTAGATTTGTTGTAGTTTATGATACACAATTAATCTCCCTTTGAAGCAGATCATTAAATAATTTACTCGTATTTGGAGAAATGAGGCGCAGCTGATTTAAGCTGATGTGAAGCTGGTGCAGAGTGATGGCAATGCCGCATTGTAGTACAGCTGGTTTTAGTTTACACGAAACTGAAACAATAATGTAGCAAAACGAAGCCAAGGCCTATATGACATCTGCTCAGATTAGATCAAATTAGCATAGATTAAATAAAATGGCATCAATAAATAACTCTTTAAATCTCACCATAAAATAATTCATCCTCTGCGACAGCGTCAGAGTGAAACCATTATCATTGGGTAAATTCTTATCACAAAACGTCACTTCAACTCTGTGATAAAGATCACGAAAATAATCCTTTGCTGTCGGTAATTCACTTTGTTCATTCTCCACATCATCTCTGAAAATGGAAGAAAAATTACAATTTAACAAACAGTCTCTAGTAACAAATCAGACTTTATTATTTTATTTAATGCAGACTTTATGATGTTACATAATTTAGCAGTATAACAGACAATATTTTACTGTTGTGACACAGACATGTCATTTTTATCTTAGCAAACACACATAGTTTGCTAATCTTAGTGAGTGACGGTTGAACCTTATCACTGGCATGCTGTTTTTCCAATCAAAATATAATCTGTAATTCTTTCCAAGTTACTTTTGATTCAGAGCAGACAGAAGTTAAAAATGTTTTCGTCATGAATGTCAACTTTTGTTTCCATTCTAGGGAGATCTAAACATCTTTATCATCTGCCTTTTGCAGTCAAATGCAGTCAAGATTGTCTAATAATGTTCTTGATTCATCTTAAATAAACTTTGAAATATAACATTTCACTAGGTTTAATAGATAACACTACAAGTGGAGTAATACTTAAAGTAAAGTGGAGGGTTACAAATTATTGTAATAAATGTGAATTCACTGACGTAATTATATTTGTTTTACCACCACCCCCCTATTTTTCCTATTGACAGTACAGCTATGAAAGGTTTTAATAATTTGTACCTTTGGAAAACAATAATATCTCCATCCATTAACTCATCCAGTGCTTTATCCAATGGTAAATCATAATCTTGTATCTTCTCTGTTAGGTTGGGCTTCACTTCCTGTTGCAAGAGAAACAAAAGTATTCCTCATGAAAATATATACCAAGATTTGTTAAATAACATACCATGAAGAACAAAACCAGTAGTATACACAGAGTAGAGTTCCTTTCAAAATCAGGAAAGTGCACAAGACGAAGGTTTGGTAAAACATACTGAACACGTGTAAGGGTTTCTCAGATTGAACTATCGTGAAAAGCATGTATTTAAGTGCTTGGTGCTCAGCAAATTAGCTTTCACAAGAGATCCCTACACAGTAAGGTAGTGTAAGAAAAGAGTTTGGCAGGACACAGCAATAATTTAGACTCACCTCAAAAAGGAGTAGATCAGTGCCAATAGGGAATCCACCCCTCTCACACAAAACAGGCAAAAGCTCATCTACAGATATAAAGATAACATTATGTGTGAACAACAAGAAGCCATAACATAACAATAATTTTTATTATTAGCCGGTATACGTCTGTCACCGTAACACCATAAGTTACAACGTGCCATAATTTTGCAGTATTTTATGGGGTATTTTCAAATATGGAATGATTATAAATGCGTGTAAGCGTCCTTTAATAATAAAAACAAACATGGCTGCCACCAGGGTTTGACTAGACTCCACACAAAGAAGTTCGCTGATTCTATTCTAAACTTTTTGGATTTCGGCATTCCCATGATATATCCTTTGAAGGAAAAGATGTATAATAATACGGTTATTACGAGGATACGTCAAAGTATGCACTCAGACAGTATGCAGTCGCATCAACCTCCACTGCACTGCACGTCGGCAAATACTCCCGCTGTACTGTCTTCGAGCATACTTTGAGGTATCCTCGTAATAACCTTATATTAATTTCTGATATTTCCCAGAGAAGGTAAAAACATATTGAGAAGATTCAATTCATGTCAAGTAACTTACTGCCATCATAAGCAAATACAGTGGACCCATAAACAATTTATGAAATGTTACATAAAGTTGTTTAGGTTTAATGGGGGAAATACATCCTGACTTGGAGCTTTGATTTATTTTTCAGATGTTTACATTGGGATAAGTTTTTATTAAATACCTCTTGTTTTTATTAAATTTTAAAATTGGACTTTTATTTAGATATTCTTGATAATTGACATTCCATTAATTCACAATTAAGACATCATATTAGGTTGGTGATGACTGCTTTAAAAAATTATGTGAAATATACTCACAAACTTTAGTATTGATGGGTAGATAAATATGACCACAGTATGAGACACTTTTGGTCTTTGCATCATAGAGCTTCAAGAATAATAACACATCGGCTGAAAAACCAACATACAGCTAGCAGTGATTGGCAGTAGATAACATTTTTTCAGACATCCATTAAAACAGAAAACATAGAGTGAGGCAAGTCTTACCATAATCATATAACTTTCTAAATGGTTTTGATTTTGCTTGCAAATCATATATTTTGTCAGTAAAAATGAAGTTGTTTTCTTTGAAACAAACTTACTGTCTTTATCAAAAGCTGGTAAAGCATCAGCACCCGACTCTGCATCAACCGTCTCTAAAAACACTGTGTATGGACTATCGCCCTCTGCTAAATCATACATCTGTGGAATAATCAGAAAAGATTACATCGCTAATGCTACAAATATTATTCGTACATGCCACAACCAACATGGGTTGATCATAATATTCAATTTGGGGGATATTGAGTCTGTATGGGATGTATTTAATTATTCAAGTTATTAAAAATGACGAAGTCCCTGTTTTATTTTTTTAATATAATCTTGTATGAGCTAAACACCAGACATACCAAAGAAAAGAGTAGACTACTTTCATGCAATTGCAAAAAAAAGCAAATGTCTAATTGTGTCAATTGGAGTTGGCGTAGTTAGTATGATGGCAGATTACTGGGGGACACAAGTAGTGGTATTACAGTTATGCTGATGATATGACGGCTACTACAAGACATCCATGTCTCTATTGTCTACTATCTGTGCAAATTATGTGACAGACAAAGTTACTAGGGTCACTTTAATTGTGTGGTTTTTGTGTATTGAAATTTGTTTTGAACAAGATCAGTCAAGGCATGTGAAGGATACAACCCTGCAACTGAATTTGTTGAAACAAGTATTGACAATGTTAAGTCCCTGTTGTTTATTTAATACCAAATTCCATCAGTGATCTAAAAATGTGCATATACATTTGGCTACATAATGCTGTGATGCTATCAGTCATTGCTGGCAATGTAATGTAATTGGCTGAGCATATTTGCATCACTAATAATGTTAGGTGCAACCAAAATAAAGTAGGTAGAATCATTGTACTAATTTGAACACAATCATGCAAGCCATCTCAGAAAAAAAGATGTTAAAATGACTTGAAACTGTAACCCAGTATGTATGATCCTGATACAAAGCTCTGTTCATGTGATTGACCCTGGCATGTTCGCGATAAATGTGCGAATACACAGGTAAAATAGTTCTCTATTTACATGTAAACGGAAACAAGTTATGTTTATTTGTCATCATTGTCTGAATAATGATCAGAACGAGAAGCATCCAGTTTAAAAATCATCGCTATTTTTTTCATACAATAATACATGCAGATTTCATTTTATTCATTTTCTAAAAAATAAATGATTATTTATAAGTTTCCCCTCAAACAACTTCTCTACCGATACTAATTGGGATGTCTTTATTTCTTGGCAGAAATCTGTTGTATTTTTTATTCTGAAATATATAACATACCGTCTTATGGATGTCTGTATCCATATCCAGCATAGCAGGCCTGTATGTTGTGTTCGTCCTCTGTGAAACTGGCCATGGTCTTATTTGATCTAACGAGTATCCCATTGCTTGTGCCATCATCTCCAAAAAGTCAAACAACAACGATGTTTTCAGAACTTTGAAACTCCTAGAAAAGAACATTGCATACCGGTAAATATTGATTCCTAAGAAAGTCTTAATGATGGCAATAATAACAACTTCATACACTAAGAAGATTAATGTCCTTGACAAAGAAACTCTTTTATTTAGAACTACTAACACTGCACACTGAGTACATGTAAGTATTTGTATGACCTACACAATATATTTTCCTATCAAAACTACTAACACTGCACACTAAGTACATGTAAGTGTTTGTATGACCTACACAATATATTTTCCTATCAAAACTACTAACACTGCACACTGAGTACATGTAAGTATTTGTATGACCTACACAATATATTTTCCTATCAGAACTACTAACACTGCACACTGAGTACATGTAAGTGTTTGTATGACCTACACAATATATTTTCCTATCAGAACTACTAACACTGCACACTGAGTACATGTAAGTGTTTGTATGACCTACACAATATATTTTCCTATCAGAACTACTAACACTGCACACTGAGTACATGTAAGTATTTGTATGACCTACACAATATATTTTCCTATCAAAACTACTAACACTGCACACTGAGTACATGTAAGTATTTGTATGACCTACACAATATATTTTCCTATCAGAACTACTAACACTGCACACTGAGTACATGTATGTGTTTGTATGACCTACACAATATATTTTCCTATCAAAACTACTAACACTGCACACTGAGTACATGTAAGTGTTTGTATGACCTACACAATATATTTTCCTATCAAAACTACTAACACTGCACACTGAGTACATGTAAGTGTTTGTATGACCTACACAATATATTTTCCTATCAGAACTACTAACACTGCACACTGAGTACATGTAAGTGTTTGTATGACCTACACAATATATTTTCCTATCAGAACTACTAACACTGCACACTGAGTACATGTAAGTGTGTGTATGACCTACACAATGTATTTTCCTATCAGAACTACTAACACTGCACACTGAGTACATGTATGTGTTTGTATGACCTACACAATGTATTTTCCTATCAGAACTACTAACACTGCACACTGAGTACATGTATGTGTTTGTATGACTTACTTAAGGTAGAGATGCAGTTTACCTGACAGTATTTTAATTAGTTAATTAGGAAACCAAGATGACCTCCCTTGTCCACAAAACTATATATTTTAGGAAAGCTTATTGCATGAATTTTTTTTATGGACACTGTAAATTGAAATATGCACAAAAATGTGATTTTTTGACATAAGTGATTTAAAAAAAATTAGCTTCTAAACCATGCTTCTGTTTCCTGTCAAAATTGGTTTATGGGTACATCTGTTTACTATGAAGAAAGCGCCGTCTTGAAAACTGTCTACCAGTTGTCAATTTTGCAGGGCAGCAGCTCAAATTTCACTTCACTTCACCCAGGCTAGTTGTCTGTACGATTGTTGTAACACTGTTCAACCAAAACCAATGCCCTGACAGCGTTTTGAAGATAAACACATTGTCAACCATTTGTGAAAATTTCAAAACAAAAGGTCAAAGCGTCTAGGAGCTATTTTTTTTTAAAGTGCACGAAAAAGAAGTTGAGATAATTGCTAATTTGCATAACAATTCACTCAGTAAGAAGTTTGCTAATGCTCATAATTAATTAAAATGGCTCTAACAGTTCCAAATTTGAATGTATTATCGTTTTGTTAAAAGTTAAATATAGTTGCATAATATGGAGATCCCGTCATTTTTTTTCACCATGTTTCTTTTTTTATTATTTATGTACAGCCTTGCTAAATCTTGCTAAGATAATGTTTGCACCTGTTATCTATATTTTAAAAATCGTTTTTTGAGTATGTTCCACTATTCACAATTCTACAAAATTTTAACAGTCTATAGCCAAGACTGTTTGGATAATAAAAAGCAAAAAAAAAAAATTTCACTCCCAAGTGCCCACAAACCTGCATCTCTACCTTAATATATTTTCCTTTCAGAACTCCTAACAGTGCACATATTTTGTACAATTATTGAAATGAACCAATAATAATAATGCACTTCATTGCTGCCAATCACGATCCCTTTTTTTCCTGACAATCAGGCCCTTTGACAGCGGTTGTCATGATTACAAACGCCTGACATATCTCAATAAATGTGCAGTTTTTAGCTATAAGTAGTTAAAGTTATAGTATCTGTTAATCTTATTTGAATTCTTTATAACATATCTAGTAAATTCAGCCATCAACTGAAATAATTAGTTATGGCAAATTATGCAGGTCTCTTTGCAGCTAATTTATTTTTCATCTGGATAACTTGATATCCCATCATGCAATGTGATTTTTGAATACTGACAACATAAAAAATTGTTATATCAATTTCTACATACCAAATTGTCAAGTGTATTGAAAAACAAAAAGTTTAAAATAAATGTGATAAAACAGCAACTAATGGTCTCATGCCACGAATCAACCAATGGCCGCTCAATTTAAATGCCTTGCAAGAACCAATTAAATTTTTTAAACATTTTTTTTCTCAGGTGCTCCCTGTTTGAGGGATGTGATCACCTGGGTCAAAGGTGAGACCAACATGTGGTCTTTTGTTTACTACTTAGCGACTGTGTACCTGTGAGTTTATTCTGTGTGTATTTGGATGTTCTAATCTTGGTGTTTTTCCAGTGATTTCTCTAGGTGCAATCTAAATACAGTAGGTGTGTCTTGTTTACCTGAGATTTGCAAGAGTTTGAGCTGGCCAACATGTTAGTTTTTTTCAAGTGGTTGATTACTGGCATGTTGATTTCCCATTTTTGAGCCATGTTTTCAACTTTGTTCATCATTTTCATATATAGCAATCTCGTCATATGTTAACATTGTCGTCTATGGAGTTTCAATTAGTGGTATGAGCCCTAATAGTACTAAGTATTTTTTAGTTGAGAGAGAGACCATGTCATTCAGAAAATATCGCCCTCTAATGATAAAATGATAATCCTTGTCAGCCGATAGAGGGCACAAGCACGACATCCCTAATTACCTGAACTTGACTTTATCAGCATCAAATAAATCGTTTCCTTGATGTGAACAATATTGGTCTTCAGTGATGACATTGACAGTCATATACAGATGTGCTTCACTTCTCTCTTTCCGCCTCTGGGCCTCTTGCCTCCTAATGAAAGAATAAAACACGTTAGTATGATATGATAATCATTTGTTTTTGAATCACAAATTAATTTAAAAACGAGATAAATAGCGAGTTGTGCTAAGGTGAGCCCATGGGCGCACCAAACAATTTCCACCGGTCACAAAATCAACCATAATTTTGTTGTTGTTCTTGTCAACAGTTAATCAGTGACATGGATAAAAATTACAACCAATCTTTCACCTGCAGAAAGGCAGGCTGGAGCTAATATATGGGATACATACACCAAAATAAGAGTTAAAGCAATTCAAGTGTGCTTGTCCACAGTATTAATTAACACAGCTGAGGCGCGGAGAAAAACAATTACCGTATTACCCCGGGCACGCGCCCCTCCCTGGGCAAGCGCCCACCCCGCTGTTTTCACAAAAGTTACATGTTGGGGACATCCTTGATTAAACGCCCAGGGTGATTTTTAGCCAAGAACGGGGTCAACAATAAAGTTTTATTTGTCAAAAACTAACGCGTTTAATTTATTTAATAGTGTGTTTGTTACGGTAGTTCTCTTTTTGGAGTGTGTGGTGGCCCTGAAAAGGGTCGTTTTGTTTGTGTTTTTACGTAAAAACTCATTGGAACTTAACGACGTAAGATGAACCACGCAGCATGTTGGCGCACACGTTTTGCTTTCTCTTCATTCACGATGAATTCAATATTACAATAATCCATACCTTGATGAGTGGTTTGAAGCACTTAGCTTTGGTTTCAAAACGTAGCACTTCGCTGACTGTGAATCCATAACGGAAGAGCATCGCCAGGCGATGGACGCGGGGCTTTTTGGCAACGACCGCAAACGTATCCGTGTCCAGCCATTGCTTGGCCACGTAGAGGTCAAAATACGCGTTCTATTTTTACGCGTTAAGTTTGGCTCTTCCGTTTCACCCCCTCCGGAAGTTTCTACTTTCGCAGCCTAATCGCAGGTTTTTCAAAAAACGTCGAAAAAACACAAGAATTAGTAGAAATGTTCCTGTTTTGGGCGGATTATTGATAGAGAATAATTTCTTTATTACAAAAATGCTAAAAAACCCGTGAGTTTTTGCCTTAGTTATTTTTTTATTGGCGAAAAACTGAACTCGGCAAATTTGGTTGCACAACCTCCCTTTATCATGTACACCCAGCGACACCGATGCCAGCTAGCACTTTTGAGACATCACGTCGTAAACTTGCTACTTTCTTTCCATCCTTCATCACAGCTATGGCATTACGGTCATGTGGATTATTTTTCTGTCGTTGAAGAAAAACATTTTGCCGACCTCAAGTCCATTACGATAACCATAATGAGGCATGCCGACGATGGGAACTTGTTGCATCATAATTTTGTCGTGTGTGTGGGTGCGTGAATAAATCATGTTAATGAGGTCGACCAGAGTTTATTTTCAGTCTGTTTTTTATGTATCGCCATTTGGATATATTTATGTATTCACAATAGTTTGTAAACATTTCACATCAGTAATAACAGGTTTTTTTGTTTCATAACCCTTTCTGCTATTCTTCAGTAATTACGATGCGATGTATTAATACGTGCGTGAACAAAATTATGCTAATGAGGTCATCGCCATCTTGGATTACAAGCGGTAGTTTTTCCCGGCCGTTTCGACTTGCACTGACCACGGTTACTAAGAAAGTAACCGTGCAGTGATTACAATACCTACCATACTTTGTAGCCAATTTCAGTGAGTAATACAACTTCATTCGCTGACATAAAACAATTTTTATTCTTGAAATTTGACCCTGTGTCTTAGTGTTCCCATAGTTCTTGACCGAGTGCTCACATTTATTGAAACCTCGCATAAATCAAGAAATAAGTATGTGTACAAAGTGTACTCTGACCAGAGTAATGCTACCTTTTTTTTTAATTTGTCGTCGGAAAACAAAAAGAGGTATTTTTCTATGTAACACTTACTTTTCTTCTTGAAGCCTTTCTCTCAGCTGATCAATGATATCATAATCACTGACTGGTTGTAGGATATCCTCTGAAATAATGAGAGTCACATACGAGTCGCATATTAGGAAAGTAATATATTAGTGTCAATGCAAATGTATAAAGTCAGTATGTTTTGTTTTGTTTTTTCTAAATCAATTTACAACTACAAAATTGATATTCATTAACAACAAAGATCCAGTTC
Organism: Saccoglossus kowalevskii; assembly: GCF_978046115.1. Taxonomy (NCBI): domain Eukaryota; kingdom Metazoa; phylum Hemichordata; class Enteropneusta; family Harrimaniidae; genus Saccoglossus; species Saccoglossus kowalevskii. Next base: position 10,883,762 of record NC_140648.1, on the reverse strand, counting down.
TGGGATAATGAAAATGATCATAAAATGAATGCATATGCACATGTGTGACATGTTTGAGATATGCCTCCAGAACTGCATTCATTAAAACTTGAATCAGATCATGAAATAGAGCATATGTATTCAAAGACGCATGATGTATGTGCAAAGTTTCAGGTGGTTGCACCAATGTCAGATAGAAAATTTTGACAGGTGGTTGCACCAATGTCAGATAGAAAATCTTGACAGGTGGTTGCACCAATGTCAGATAGAAAATCTTGACAGGTGGTTGCACCAATGTCAGATAGAATATCTTGACAGGTGGTTGCACCAATGTCAGATGGAAAATCTTGACAGGTGGTTGCACCAATGTCAGATAGAAAATCTTGACAGGTGGTTGCACCAATGTCAGATAGAAAATCTTGACAGGCGGTTGAACCAATGTCAGATAGAAAATCTTGACAGGTGGTTGCACCAATGTCAGATAGAAAATCTTGACAGGTGGTTGCACCAATGTCAGATAGAAAATCTTGACAGGTGGTTGCACCAATGTCAGATAGAAAATCTTGACAGGTGGTTGCACCAATGTCAGATAGAAAATCTTGACAGGCGGTTGAACCAATGTCAAATAGAAAATCTTGACAGGTGGTTGCACCAATGTCAGATAGAAAATCTTGACAGGTGGTTGCACCAATGTCAGATAGAATATCTTGACAGGTAGTTGCACCAATGTCAGATAGAAAATCTTGACAGGTGGTTGAACCAATATCAGATGGAAAATCTTGACAGGTGGTTGCACCAATATCAGATAGAACATCTTGACAGGTGGTTGCACCAATATCAGATAGAACATCTTGACAGGTGGTTGAACCAATATCAGATAGAATATCTTGACAGGTGGTTGAACCAATATCAGATGGAAAATCTTGACAGGTGGTTGAACCAATATCAGATGGAAAATCTTGACAGGTGGTTGCACCAATATCAGATAGAACATCTTGACAGGCGGTTGCACCAATATCAGATGGAAAATCTTGACAGGTGGTTGCACCAATATCAGATGGAAAATCTTGACAGGTGGTTGCACCAATGTCAGATAGAAAATCTTGACAGGTGGTTGCACCAATGTCAGATAGAATATCTTGACAGGTAGTTGCACCAATATCAGATGGAAAATCTTGACAGGTGGTTACACCAATATCAGATAGAATATCTTGACAGGTGGTTGCACCAATATCAGATGGAAAATCTTGACAGGTGGTTGCACCAATGTCAGATAGAAAATCTTGACAGGTGGTTGCACCAATGTCAGATAGAAAATCTTGACAGGTAGTTGCACCAATGTCAAATAGAAAATCTTGACAGGTGGTTGCACCAATGTCAAATAGAAAATCTTGACAGGTGGTTGCACCAATGTCAGATAGAATATCTTGACAGGTGGTTGCACCAATGTCAGATAGAATATCTTGACAGGTAGTTGCACCAATATCAGATGGAAAATCTTGACAGGTAGTTGCACCAATGTCAGATAGAAAATCTTGACAGGTGGTTGCACCAATGTCTGATAGAAAATCTTGACAGGTGGTTGCACCAATGTCAGATAGAATATCTTGACAGGTAGTTGCACCAATGTCAGATAGAAAATCTTGACAGGTGGTTGCACCAATGTCAGATAGAATATCTTGACAGGTAGTTGCACCAATGTCAGATAGAAAATCTTGACAGGTGGTTGAATCAATATCAGATGGAAAATCTTGACAGGTGGTTGCACCAATATCAGATAGAACATCTTGACAGGTGGTTGAACCAATATCAGATAGAATATCTTGACAGGTGGTTGAACCAATATCAGATGGAAAATCTTGACAGGTGGTTGCACCAATATCAGATAGAACATCTTGACAGGTGGTTGCACCAATGTCAGATAGAAAATCTTGACAGGTGGTTGCACCAATGTCAGATAGAATATCTTGACAGGTGGTTGAACCAATATCAGATGGAAAATCTTGACAGGTGGTTGCACCAATATCAGATAGAACATCTTGACAGGTGGTTGAACCAATATCAGATAGAATATCTTGACAGGTGGTTGAACCAATATCAGATGGAAAATCTTGACAGGTGGTTGCACCAATATCAGATAGAACATCTTGACAGGTGGTTGCACCAATGTCAGATAGAAAATCTTGACAGGTGGTTGCACCAATGTCAGATAGAATATCTTGACAGGTGGTTGAACCAATATCAGATGGAAAATCTTGACAGGTGGTTGCACCAATATCAGATAGAACATCTTGACAGGTGGTTGCACCAATGTCAGATAGAAAATCTTGACAGGTAGTTGCACCAATGTCAAATAGAAAATCTTGACAGGTGGTTGCACCAATGTCAAATAGAAAATCTTGACAGGTGGTTGCACCTTGGTAATTCTCTATGTAGATCTTCCCCAGCACTAATAGCCATGTTGTGAGATTTACCTTTGCAGCTATCCCGTATATAGACTAACATATAAGCATTGGTACTGTGTTTTACAGATATATCATCTTCATGTCCACCAAAGTTGTTGTCAATGGCTTCAGTTTTATTACAGCGGGACACAACATCATCATCAAATTTACACCACTGTAAGATATCAAACCATAGAAAGATGTTATGACACAATAAATACAATTTAATTTGCATAATCACATATGACGAATTAGTTTATTTTCTCGTTCCTGGCTGAGGAGAAATCAACATAAAAAGAAGAGCTAAGGAGCAGAATAAAAGAAAACAATAAATTCATATGTGGAATATTGCAGAGAAGAAACATGTTATAAAACTTTACCTTGCCATCACTTTTAGGGTTAATATATACAACATAATGACCGCCATGATTGTCCCCGCTATGTACTAGCACTGCATGTATGGTATACAGGGCTGGCGTGGGTTCTTTGTTTTGTAAAAAATTGTCTAAATTAAGCTTCTCTGGAAATTCAAACCTAGAAAAAAGAACAAATATGGTGCACATTAACATTGTCTCAACATGAGCAGTGACAAAAAGGATACTATACTAGGAACAATACATTTCATTTAGGCTGCCTACAACATGAGAAAAGTAAAACTACGATAATTTCAGATCTATTTGATGCATACAAAACTGCATAATCCCTTGAAATACAATTGTTATGTATTGCTACACATACATTTTCTCTTGTTTTGTAACTTCTGTATTCTATTCTATTCTATTCTATTCTATTCTATTCTATTCCATTCTATTCCATTCTATTCTATATTTTAGCTGGAATAAATTTTCACTGAAGACTTTTTGGGTGTTTTGTATGGAATTTATTTTCACTGGTTTTTCACCAGTTGAATGTAAAATATAAGAAAAATGGTAAGATCAAATCCAGTGCTCAGAATATTGTTAAAATTTGTGATTTTATTTTTATCTTTAATAATAGACTGATTTTTCATATGAATATTAAAGAATTAAAATTTTGAACGAGTTATTTTTGTGGAAGATCAACCAACTTACAATAAGAAACTGATTGAATCAAAACTGTAGCCGTAGGCATAATATAATAACACCAACTACAACATTGACAGACATTTCATATCCATACCTTCCCTTCATTATCATTACCACCTGTAACAAAGTCAAGCACAGAACGAAAATTCAGAGAATATGAAAAGAACATTATTGAGATGACAACGTACCTATCATTAATTTTAATGTTTGTATCTGTAGCTGGATCGTACTGAAAACGCATCAGTTGTAAATGTAACACAGGAGGAAATGAAAGAAAAGTCACCCCCTTTTCAGCTTCCTGAAGAGATAAAAATAAAACAAACAATTGGTTACATTTCAGTTTATTGTATGAAGTATCCGAATACTGCAATGTGCTTGTTTCTCAAAAATTTCATATTAATCCCATCCCATATTAATAACTGCACAACTAAAGGTCCTGAAGTTTTAACCATTGAAACACACCTGTAAATTACAGAACCTAAGAGTACAGTACCTAACACCATTGACATGAATAGAAAATATTGAAAAATCACAATTATTGGCACAAGACAGTATGAAATACAAATTACAAAAATCAAATTAAATACCTGCAGTCCAAAGTCACCTGCGTCATACTTATTATCTCCATCCATAGTTTCCGGTGTTACATAGTCTTGAAAAGATTCCATAACTAGAAAGAGTAATATTTCAAAAATATTTACTTCTAATGTTTCCACATCATAAATACGACCCACAAAATCTGCTGCTGACGGAACTAGGTAGCCATCAGTAAACCACAATACCATCACTTCTTAAACTCATTAAAATGCTGTCATGGGAGAAATTATAATTTTCAAGCTTCATTTATTTAAAAACAGCAACAACAACAGACATTATGAACCAACATCTAATCTGAGCTTCCTCATATCAAGTACTGAAATGAAATGAAATGCAGGATACAGGACTTACTTGTTTTTTTCCCTTTGATATTAAGCTGAATATCATAGAAAGGCTCTGTTCTTTGAGACATGTAGTTAACATGCTTGCATTTAATGTAGGACTAAAAGAGAAATAAATAAAGCACTGTTACAGAAGTGTCTTTCAAATTCAGCTACTATTGGCCCTAATTTAGCCTGATCATTTTTCGACTATTAAGTATTAAGAGTACTGCTACCACAAAAACTTGGATCACTTTCAAATCGTTAGTTTTAAAGAACAGCAAGGTTTTAAGAATACAAAACTATGTGGAAATCTTGAACTGGTTGAATTTTCAGATTAAAAATCAGTGGTGCATTATTTTTTGTCAGAAAAGCAAAATTGTCATCAAAACACAATCAGAGAAATTTCCCAAAATCATTGTTAGAAACCAGTGTTTTGCAATAATCATTGTTTTGATACAAGTTGTGTTATGATCAGCATAAGAGGTGCATTGCTATCATACTTACAATCATCTTCCCTTCAAGCAGTTTAGGAATTGTTCCTTCCACAAGGGTTCCTTTCATTTTACTTTCCATGTTATCTATTAACTGAGAGATGAAATGAAAAATATCTCAATGCATATCAATGCATGTAATGTGGTTATATATGTAATGTAGTGTGGTGTCATGTAGTGTGGTGTCATGTAGTGTGGTGTCATGTAATGTGGTGTCATGTAATGTGGTGTCATGTAATGTGGTGTCATGTAATGTGGTGATATGTAATGTGGTGTCATGTGGTGTGGTGTCATGTGGTGTGGTGTCATGTGGTGTGGTGTGATGTGGTGTGGTGTGATGTAGTGTGGTGTCATGCAGTGTGGTGTCATGCAGTGTGGTGTCATGCAGTGTGGTGTCATGCAATGTGGTGTCATGTAATGTGGTGTCATGTAATGTGGTGTCATGTAGTGTGGTGTCATGTAGTGTGGTGTCATGTAGTGTGGTGTCATGTAGTGTGGTGTCATGTAATGTGGTGGTATGTAATGTGATGTCATGTAATGTGATGTCATGTAATGTGATGTGATGTCATGTGGTGTCATGTAATGTGGTGTCATGTAGTGTGGTGATATGTAGTGTGGTGATATGTAATGCGGTGATATGTCATGCGGTGATATGACATGTGGTGATATGCCATGTGGTGATATGTCATGTGGTGATATGTAATGTGGTGATATGTAATGTAGTGATATGTCATGTGGTGATATGTAATGTGGTGATATGTCATGTGGTGATATGTCATGTAGTGATATGTAATGTGGTGATATGTAGTGTGGTGTCATGTAGTGTGGTGTCATGTAATGTGGTGATATGTAATGAAGTGATAAGTAATGTAGTGATATGTAATGTGGTGTCATGTAATGTGGTGTCATGTAATGTGGTGTCATGTAATGTGGTGATATGTAATGTGGTGATATGTAATGTGGTGATATTTAATGTGGTGTCATGTTATGTGGTGTCATGTAGTGTGGTGTCATGTAGTGTGGTGTCATGTAATGTGGTGTCATGTAATGTGGTGTCATGTAGTGTGGTGTCATGTAATGTGGTGTCATGTCATGTGGTGTCATGTCATGTGGTGATATGTCATGTGGTGATATGTCATGTGGTGATATGTCATGTGGTGATATGTCATGTGGTGATATGTAGTGTGGTGTCATGTCGTGTGGTGTCATGTAATGTGGTGATATGTCGTGTGGTGTCATGTAATGTGGTGATATGTAATGTGGTGATAAGTAATGTGGTGATATGTAATGTGGTGATATGTAATGTGGTGATATGTAGTGTGGTGTCATGTAGTGTGGTGATATGTAATGTAGTGATATGTAATGTGGTGATATGTAATGTGGTGTCATGTAGTGTGGTGTCATGTAATGTGGTGTCATGTAGTGTGGTGTCATGTAGTGTGGTGTCATGTAGTGTGGTGATATGTCATGTGGTGATATGTCATGTGGTGATATGTCATGTGGTGATATGTCATGTGGTGATATGTCATGTGGTGTCATGTAATGTGGTGTCATGTAATGTGGTGTCATGTAATGTGGTGTCATGTAATGTGGTGTCATGTAATGTGGTGTCATGTAGTGTGGTGTGGTGCCATGTAATGTGGTGTAATGTAATGTGGTGTAATGTAATGTGGTGATATGTAATGTAGTGATATGTAATGTGGTGATATGTAATTTAGTGATATGTAATGTAGTGATATGTAATGTAGTGACATGTAATGTGGTGTCATGTAATGTGGTGTCATGTAGTGTGGTGTCATGTAATGTGGTGTCGTGTAGTGTGGTGTCGTGTAGTGTGGTGTCATGTAATGTGGTGATATGTCATGTGGTGATATGTCATGTGGTAATGTGGTGTCATGTAGTGTGGTGCCATGTAATGTGGTGATATGTAATGTAGTGATATGTAGTGCGGTGATATGTCATGTGGTGATATGTAATGTGGTGATATGTAATGTGGTGTCATGTAGTGTGGTGTAATGTAATGTGGTGATATGTAATGTGGTGATATGTAATGTGGTGATATGTAATGTAGTGATAAGTAATGTAGTGATATGTAATGTGGTGTCATGTAATGTGGTGTCATGTAATGTGGTGTCATGTAATGTGGTGATATGTAATGTGGTGATATGTAATGTAGTGATATGTAATGTGGTGATATGTAATGTGGTGATAAGTAATGTAGTGATAAGTAATGTAGTGATATGTAATGTGGTGTCATGTAATGTGGTGTCATGTAATGTGGTGTCATGTAATGTGGTGATATGTAATGTGGTGATATGTAATGTGGTGATATGTAATGTAGTGATATGTAATATGGTGATATGTAATGTGGTGATATGTAATGTAGTGATATGTAATGTGGTGTCATGTAGTGTGGTGTCATGTAATGTGGTGTCATGTAGTGTGGTGTCATGTAATGTGGTGTCATGTAATGTGGTGATATGTCATGTGGTGATATGTCATGTGGTGATATGTCATGTGGTGATATGTCATGTGGTGATATGTCATGTGGTGATATGTAATGTGGTGTCATGTAGTGTGGTGTAATGTAATGTGGTGTAATGTAATGTGGTGTAATGTAATGTGGTGATATGTAATGTGGTGATATGTAATGTGGTGATATGTAATGTGGTGATATGTAATGTGGTGTCATGTAATGTGGTGTCATGTAGTGTGGTGTCATGTAATGTGGTGTCATGTAGTGTGGTGTCATGTAGTGTGGTGTCATGTAATGTGGTGATATGTAATGTGGTGATATGTAATGTAGTGATATGTAATGTGGTGATATGTCATGTGGTGATATGTCATGTAGTGATATGTAATGTGGTGATATGTAATGTAGTGATAAGTAATGTAGTGATATGTAATGTGGTGTCATGTAATGTGGTGTCATGTAATGTGGTGATATGTAATGTGGTGATATGTAATGTAGTGATATGTAATGTGGTGTCATGTAATGTGGTGTCATGTAATGTGGTGTCATGTAGTGTGGTGTCATGTAGTGTGGTGTCATGTAATATGGTGATATGTAATGTGGTGATATGTATTGTAGTGATATGTATTGTAGTGATATGTATATATTATATATACAATATCACTACAGTGTGACATCACACCTAGGTGATAACGTGTCTACGTATATGATAAGTCATGTTACATAGTTATATGTGATGTACAACAGCAGAAGTAACTAAATAGAGCAAACTTGAAAGAGTTAAATATCACTTACCACTCGGCACATTTCTTGCACATCATGTTGCATAAAAGAATCTAAAGTTTCCCAACCAAATGATTTGGTCAGTTTTTTAGTTCCGACAGCTTTGTCACTGTACTGGAGCTCAAAAAAGACACGCTGCAAAGCGAGAGCGACACTCTTAGAAGAATCATCACTTTCTGTCGGCATTGAATACACAGCCTGGAAAATACAATATATTTATTAGTTTATTTATGGCAACAAAGTAAGAAATGAATGGTTGTCTTATGTATACCATTCAGTTGACAAATAGCATTGGTCTGTGTTGATCTGTTCAGGATTTAACTGAGCAGATTAACTTGTATACTTTACTTTTTGAATATAGGCATTTTGTGAACAAGCAAAAGAGTTCATTTGCCTAAATGTTAGGCATAATCAGGTTAATACAAGCCTTTCTGTTTGCCTGTTTGATATGTAGTAAAGGTCCATTCAACTGGCAACAGTCGATCCATGATTAACTGGTCAGCAGAATAGCATGAGTGTATTTGCATGAAGGAGAAAGCATGCAATTACATCAAGAGAATTTAAAGTGTACATAGCTTACCTTTCGTAATGTGTTTGTGAAGAAAAGAGTCTGAAGTAAAGAGTTCATATAACAAGTAGCACCTTGGTTCTTTAACCCCACATATCCAGTATGCTTCTTAGAATCCCAACTGAAATATCGACAAAACCACACACATTATAACTTGTATATAGTCCATGTATGTTGTGTGATAATAAATATTATATTGCCCTTCTACATGTATGTACGTGTAATAAATTATAATGCATTTGTATGTGTGTGTTATATTGACCTACTATTTATGTGTTCAATTATATTGCCCTTGTATGTATGTGTGTTCAATTATATTGCCCTTGTATGTATGTGTGTTCAATTATATTGACCTAGTATGTATGTGTGCATTTATAATGCCCTAGTATGTGTGTGTTCATTTATATTGCCCTAGTATGTATGTGTTCAATTATATTGACCTAGTATGTATGTGTGTTCATGTAAAATGCCCTAATATATGTGTGTTCATTTATATTGCCCTTGTATGTATGTGTATTCAATTATATTGACCTAGTATGTGTGTGTATTCAATTATATTGACCTTGTATGTATGTGTGTGTTCATTTATATTTCCCTAGTATGTATGTGTTCAATTATATTGTCCTTGTATGTGTGTGTGTTCATTTATATTGCCCTAGTATGTATGTGTTCAATTATATTGACCTAGTATGTATGTTTGTTCATTTATAATGCCCTAGTATGTGTGTGTTCATTTATATTGCCCTTGTATGTATGTGTATTCAATTATATTGACCTAGTATGTGTGTGTATTCAATTATATTGACCTAGTATGTGTGTTCATTTATATTGCCCTATTATGTATGTGTTCAATTATATTGTCCTTGTATGTATGTGTGTTCATTTATATTGCCCTAGTATGTATGTGTTCAATTATATTGCCCTAGTATGTATATGTTCAATTATATTGCCTTTGTATGTATGTGTGTTCAATTATATTGCTTTTGTATGTATGTGTATTCAATTATATTGCCCTTGTATGTATGTGTATTCAATTATATTGCCCTTGCATGTATGTGTGTTCAATTATATTGACCTAGTATGCATGTGTGTTCAATTAAATTGACCTAGTTATGTATGTGTGATCAATTATTGTGAACTAGTATGTATGCGTGTTTAATTATATTGCCCTTGCCAGTGTGCTGCAACAGCGAACCCACCTAACTCCATGTGGTGCATCAGCAACAACATGTACTTCAAGAGTAATTGCATCATCTTTACAGTAACCCTTCTCAGGATCCAGAATATCCTGTATATAAAACATAATCATAGTAACAACACACTTTTATTGCCACAACCACAATGTAAAAAAATTTTCATATTTTGCTTGCTAATAATTCCAAACTATCCTCACTTTAATACATGAAGCCTTGTAAACATCACACTTATGTGAACACTAGAGGGCATACTGTAAAACATGTTTATTTGAATTGTCTCTATTACTGTAAAATCTGTATTAGAAGCCACAGCTTCTATTTGAATGGTACAATGCAACAGAGGGGATGCGGTTTCTATTAGAGCATCTACACGTTGCATGGTAAAGAACGACCATACAATGCATGCACTTTTTGGTTTATGTATGCTTCTATTAGAGATGCACTTCTAATAGAGTAAATACAGTATATGGAAATTTTAAATTCTCTTTCAACTAAAATCATTGCAGAGATGAGTAACCCTTTCAATTTAGGAGAAATCAAACTGAATTGGATGACGCTAAAATTTGACATTAACATACAAAATAAACATTATTATGGGTTGAATGAAATTTATCTGATAAAAGTGTGATAAAATTGCAAAACAGAAAATACACATAGTATACAACAAAATCAAACACTCACCGCCCAGCTTAGAAAGTGACTGAAACCCCAATCATTTTCTTTACTATAAAACAAATGTTGAATTTCTGGAGTAGAAAAGTAAGAGAAAACAAAAACAGGATCAATAAGTTTTGAAACTTTGTTACAATACTGACATGAACTGTGATGGACATTTTACCTGTGATGCATAGAAGCCATAGACAAGCAGCCTCTTGGCTGGGATAGCTTCACTGTTAGCAATGCACATTTCAATTAAAGAACTGAAGATATCATTAGAAGTGAACAATATGTATAGTATCAAAGCAATCAGACTTGTTGTTTTCAAAAGAAATGTAAATTTTTACCAAAAATGACAAAAATATTCATCAAAATTATAGAATTATCGAAAAAGTAAAAAGTTGACACGAATGATGGCAGACAACAGACAATCACTCATATGATAAGCTCCGCTCGACAAAGTCGACAGCGGAGCTAAAAAAACAAAAAAATGCACTGCTACACAATACATACTTGTATGTTTGTCATGTACAGTAACTATAGAAACCAAAATGAAATAGAATTTAAACTAACATAAAATGTTACTACTCACTGTACTATTTTCAAGGAAAATAATTTCTAATATGTAAATAAAAAATAATTTCAATTGAAAAATGGTTTGGAATCTGCTTTAGCTGTAATTTCAAGCGTCATTAAATCTGAAGATGAAGTTAACACATCATAGTGTGTCACTGTTTACAGATAAGAGTCAACACATGAGCATTTTTGCTTTTGCGCTAGTCGCAACATCAAACCTAGCTGCTGCCAAGTGAAATTCACCTAGTCACAACATCAAACCTAGCTGCTGCCAAGTAAAATTCACCTGGTCACAACATCAAACCTAGCTGCTGCCAAGTAAAATTCACCTGGTCACAACATCAAACCTAGCTGCTGCCAAGTAAAATTCACCTGGTCACAACATCAAACCTAGCTGCTGCCAAGTAAAATTCACCGAGTCACAACATCAAACCTAGCTGCTGCCAAGTAAAATTCACCTAGTCACAACATCAAACCTAGCTGCTGCCAAGTAAAATTCACCTAGTCACAACATCAAACCTAGCTGCTGCCAAGTAAAAATTCACCTGGTCACAACATCAAACCTAGCTGCTGCCAAGTAAAATTCACCTGGTCACAACATCAAATCGAGCTGCTGCCAAGTAAAATTCACCTGGTCACAACATCAAACCTAGCTGCTGCCAAGTAAAATTCACCTGGTCACAACATCAAACCTAGCTGCTGCCAAGTAAAATTCACCTGGTCACAACATCAAACCTAGCTGCTGCCAAGTAAAATTCACCTGGTCACAACATCAAACCGAGCTGCTGCCAAGTAAAATTCACCTGGTCACAACATCAAACCTAGCTGCTGCCAAGTAAAATTCACCTGGTCACAACATCAAACCTAGCTGCTGCCAAGTAAAATTCACCTGGTCACAACATCAAACCTAGCTGCTGCCGAGTAAAATTCACCTGGTCACAACATCAAACCTAGCTGCTGCCAAGTAAAATTCACCTAGTCACAACATCAAACCTAGCTGCTGCCAAGTAAAATTCACCTGGTCACAACATCAAACCTAGCTGCTGCCAAGTAAAATTCACCTGGTCACAACATCAAACCGAGCTGCTGCCAAGTGAAATTCACCTGGTCACAACATCAAACCTAGCTGCTGCCAAGTAAAATTCACCTGGTCACAACATCAAACCTAGCTGCTGCCAAGTAAAATTCACCTGGTCACAACATCAAACCTAGCTGCTGCCAAGTAAAATTCACCTGGTCACAACATCAAACCGAGCTGCTGCCAAGTGAAATTCACCTGGTCACAACATCAAACCTAGCTGCTGCCAAGTAAAATTCACCTGGTCACAACATCAAACCTAGCTGCTGCCAAGTAAAATTCACCTGGTCACAACATCAAACCTAGCTGCTGCCAAGTAAAATTCACCTGGTCACAACATCAAACCTAGCTGCTGCCAAGTAAAATTCACCTGGTCACAACATCAAACCTAGCTGCTGCCAAGTAAAATTCACCTGGTCACAACATCAAACCTAGCTGCTGCCAAGTAAAATTCACCTGGTCACAACATCAAACCGAGCTGCTGCCAAGTGAAATTCACCTGGTCACAACATCAAACCTAGCTACTGCCAAGTGAAATTCACCTGGTCACAACATCAAACCTAGCTGCTGCCAAGTAAAATTCACCTGGTCACAACATCAAACCTAGCTGCTGCCAAGTAAAATTCACCTGGTCACAACATCAAACCTAGCTGCTGCCAAGTAAAATTCACCTGGTCACAACATCAAACCTAGCTGCTGCCAAGTAAAATTCACCTGGTCACAACATCAAACCTAGCTGCTGCCGAGTAAAATTCACCTGGTCACAACATCAAACCTAGCTGCTGCCAAGTAAAATTCACCGAGTCACAACATCAAACCTAGCTGCTGCCGAGTAAAATTCACCTGGTCACAACGTCAAACCTAGCTGCTGCCAAGTAAAATTCACCGAGTCACAACATCAAAACTTGCTGCTGCCAATACATAATGTATCAGGTGCTATACTATCTGTGTCACGAAACGATTGTTAGGAAGTGTCACATCAATGTTTGGGTACTCACTTCTAACAAAGGGGTCACCATCCTCCTTCCAATTCAGCATTCGAAGTTCAGCTTGCGCATTACAAGACCAAGACCTGCCATAAAACAATACATACACCAAGGCGTTAATAGACCATTATCTCTGGGTTCTCAGCAGGCACAACAATTACTACTGACTGGCAAAGTCAGGACTTTTTTTTTGTTTTACAAAAAGAAACAAGCCATGCATGGCACAGTCTGTTAGTTATAAAATTTAAAATACATAGTTTTGTTTATGGTAATATAGTTTGAACATAAACATGTCAGAGATATGGATCCAGGCTGATGCTTGATTGTGATGATTTTTTAACATTGAAATGATTGACACATATTTTGATGATTTTTCAGCACAAAAAAGGTTGCCATTCGTCCATTTTGAATCAGATAGTCAAATCAATACATCTGTATATCTATGACATGATCTATAATGAATAGAAGTCATTGTTAATGACACAGTCCCCGTCCCAAATTTTGTGATCTGACATATCAATTTGATGCTGATGAAGTCATTGAGATTAGATTGAAACCATTAATAGGAGATGGATTTAGTGCTTTTACACAAGAATTGGACATTGGGCAGTCATACTGAATCAAATTACAAAAAACAAGTGGCGTATACAACAGATTGTTTATTTACATCAAAACATGTGTTCCATGTAGTAGTAATATGGCCAAAAATAAAAACAGCCGTTATTTGGCCATCTTTGATCTGATTATGAAACACACTGATATGTATGATGTATGTGCCAAATACGTATGAAAATGGTACATAAATTGTGGAAATATAGTAGTAAGGCCAAAAAGTCAGATTGCTGTCAATCGGCCATCCTTGACCAGATTTTGAAACAAATTGTTATGGACATGCATCCTAACATGTATAAAGTACATGTATGTGCCAAATTTGAATGAAAACCGACAGAGCACGTCCAAGATACCGCATAAAAAAACAAAACAAGATGGCTGCCAGTCGGCCATCTTTGATCCAATTGTGAAATAAATCGTCATGGACATGTATCCTAACATGTATAATCTATGTACCAAATTTGAATGAAAACTGACAAAGCATGTCCAAAATACAACATTTTCAAAAAACAAGATGGCTGCCAGTCGGCCATCTTTGATCCAATTGTGAAATAAATCATCATGGACATGTATCCTAACATGTATAATCTATGTACCAAATTTGAATGAAAACTGACAAAGCATGTCCAAAATACAACATTTTCAAAAAACAAGATTGCTGCCAGTCGGCCATTTTGAATCGAATCGCTAAACCACTGCATGTGCATATGTCCCAGATAAAGTACTAGGCACATGCAAAGAATGAACGGAATCGGTCCAAGGGATTCTGAGATATGACTCCGAACGGACGCACGGACGCACGGACGGAGACCGAATTATAAGTCCCAGTTTTCTGACTTCGTCTGAACGGGGACTAATAATTAATTGTTTTAAGTCCTTTTAGCGTGATCACGAAAACTAATGTGACTCGGGAGAAATCCTGACTGGACGCATCTGCGGGCATTTGACTGCTATTAATTATTTATGATGTCATTGATTATTCATGAGTAGGTGTGTTAACATGACCTTTTAAAGGTTGGGTCACAATGCAAATGGCTGACTAGTCACGGAAATGAGAATGTTCTGCTGCTAGTCGTATCTTGTAGTTTAGAACTGAAAATGTACAGTATCTGACACAAGATAGATAAACTGTTGTAATGTAGTGTAGGTTAGAATTATGGTGGTAGTGGTGCTGAGGTTTAGTTATTTCACTCTCAAAAATAACAACAGAAATGTGATTCAAATATTGGAGCTGCACTCTGATTTGTTGTCAGTGCTAGTCAACAACTTTTAATTAGCATAATCACCGGAGTGATTCCGCTCCAGTTTTCACTCCAATGCAGGGGATTGCCTGCAGATGCGTCCAGTAGGGATTTCTTTTGCGGTCACGCTAGTATTCGTGGTGATCACGCTAAAAAGGCTAAACTGACAATTAATTTTTTTAGTCCTGACTTTGCCAGTCTAAACAATTACCTGAAGATTTATCTATAACCAATACTGTAGAATACTTTATTTCCGCTTGGAATTTATTTTCGCTAAAAGGATGCTTCAGCTTTTTTCCCTATGTCTCACATTCAACTCAGCAAAAATCGGTGAAAATAAATTCCATACAAAACACCCATTTTCAGCGAAAATTAATTCCAGCTAAAATAAAGTATTTTACAGTATTTTAAGGCTATAAATAAAATAAAAAGCATTCTAAATGCATATCTTATTCGGGAAATTTCTTATCAAGTCCATACAAACTGTACTAAACATCAGTTGAAATTTTAATTCAGCATTACTTGACAGATTGGTGATTTTGGGAGGATAAAATTATTGAGCAGTCAATGGCCAAGCAAACAATCCCTAGATCAGAGGATAACTTGAGAACCTATCCTGTTGCATTAGAAGGGTTGGCAGAACAAACCATCACTACAGAACTCACAACATTAACAATATGTGTAACAAGTCAAGTCAAGCCAGGCATTGTATATCAGCTGTTTTATAAATTATTTGTATATATCTTTAGATTTTGATAGGTAAACCTGTGTTAGTGACAACCTGTATATAAAGACCATCTGCCTACAGTGACCACCTTTGGGGAGCCCTAATGCAATTCACATGTAAAGTGACCTGTATAATAAAAGTTACTTGTCTACTGTGACCAGTGGGCCACCCTTTGGCAATGAATGGTCAAATAAAGCTGTGTATAAAAGCCAAACCGATGGAAGATGATTGCATGTTTAGTGCTCTACACTAGTCACTACACTTACAATTTCAATTTAATCAAAACAAACAAGAACTATTACTTATTCACCATCTTCAAACATTGAAACATAGTAATTTCTCCCCCCCCCCCCAGATGACAAGAAAAAAAAAATCATGAAAACATTACAATTAATTAATTAAGTTCACTATTTTCATATAATGCAATACATATGATGTTATAAAACTGTTGGTGCGTAAGATTTTCTGTTTTGTAAGAGTTCTTTTATAGAAAAAACATGACAATCATAATGCTTTTGTTTAATATTATATTTGCATGACACTACTATATAATAATATATTTTTTAATTCATGTAATATTGAGTCTATTATGTTGTACTGAATGAACACACATGGTCGACACGATAATAATAAGCTAATAACTGGAAAATGTTTGTTTTTTTCAAGCTGTCTCAGTCTGCATATCATGGATAGATGTAACACATACATCCTGACTTCATATACTGTAGAATACTTTATTTTCGCTTGGAATTTATTTTCGCTGAGGGGATGATTCCGTGAAAATAAAATCCAGCGAATATACTTTTTCTATATTTCACATTAAACTCATCAAAAAATCAGTGAAAATAAATTTCATACAAAATGCCCAAAAAGCCTTTTCAGCGAAAATTAATTCCAGTGAAAATAAAGTATTCCACAGTATATGCATTTATTACCATAAAGATTTAGTTTTAGTATTACACAGGGTAGTACTTACGTAGACTCTGAATCAGCATTACATTGCAGAAAAAAGCCAAGTGTCTTCACCTGTTTCTCTGTGTTCTGACTATTTCGTGGCATTGCCATGATTTTCCTACAGGCAATAAATGCACATCCACATCAGACATGCGACTAGTGCTAAGTGTGTACAAAACAGTATGATTCAGTCTGAACTCGAATCAAGATCACCGCCTAAAGACAAGATCAACTCGCCTTGCATGGCAGATGATATAATCACCAGTGCAAAATGTGTAAAATGAA
The DNA here is from genome assembly GCF_978046115.1 of Saccoglossus kowalevskii. Classification (NCBI taxonomy): domain Eukaryota; kingdom Metazoa; phylum Hemichordata; class Enteropneusta; family Harrimaniidae; genus Saccoglossus; species Saccoglossus kowalevskii. The sequence continues at coordinate 10,866,728 of NC_140648.1, read as the reverse complement.
AGCAGATGAATTGAATTATGAATTATAATTGATGGAAAAGCAGATGACTTACCAGGGTAAATTACGAATCATACATGCTGGACTGAGTACTGTCTCTTTCAGTTTACTGAAGTTTGGAATAGTGAAACGAAATATAGCTTCAGAGCGACTTTCATCTGATGAAAAAAAAAATATCAAACTTATAATTATAGGTCTTCCCATTTTATTTAACAGGCTGAAAAAGATCCTATACTGATTACAATATAACAAGTGAGGGGTCACCCATTTGAAACCTGGAAGGGTGGCTGTAATGGGTAACCCATTTGAAACCTGGAAGGGTGGCTGTAATGGGTAACCCATTTGATAACTGGAAGGGTGGATGTAATGGGTAACCTATTTGAAACCTGGAAGGGTGGCTGTAATGGGTAACCTATTTGAAACCTGGAAGGGTGGCTGTAATGGATAACCTATTTGAAACCTGGAAGGGTGGCTGTAATGGATAACCTATTTGAAACCTGGAAGGGTGGCGGCAGTAATTTTTCAAATTTCATGTTCCCATCTGCATGGCAAATATGTTATTCTTTCTCATTGTACAGTCATATGCAATTATTTTTTCTAATCTCCTACAAAATTTTTTTTTTTAATTTTTTTCCCATTGATAACAAGGGATTCTGTGAAACGAGTTCCGCTTCACAGAAAACAAAACTATAAAGGGATTTGTTAGTCACATGAAATGTTTTCATGCATGATAAAAATACACACAATCAATTTAATAGCCATACACTTACTCATTGAGACTAATTACACAAAACTAATTACCAACTCTCTACAATGATTGGTGTAACTCAATAATTATGCAAATGAAGCCATATTTATTGGCTAATTCACTGCTGCTATACCTATACTTTATCCATGATCCAGGTTGAGATAATGACAAATTTGTAAATTTGACAAAACCAATAATCTCAATTTGTTCATTACAGTGAGTAATACAATACATGCATACAAAAACACTATCATCCATCAATTCATATTTAAATTTGGACAGTGGAACAAATATTTTTCTGAAAGTAATTACATTTCTGAAAAAAACACAGCAAAGGTAGTGTACGAGACTTCAACACTGTACCATCACTGTGTATGGGTAGAAACAACTCCCACTGATTATTACGATCACCTTGAAAAATTATAAATTAATTGGTTGGCCAACAAATCCTGAAATATTGGAGTACTGCACTGAAGATTATTAGGCCTAATCACAAATTTAAACATAATTTTTATAGTTACTAGAAGGCCACTTTACTTTATTTTAGGATGTCTTATAAATTCAGTTTGAGGATTCTGTTGGGTAAGATTCTTTATGAACAAACTCCAGAGCCCATAATAATAACATTTTATTGTAAAATACTTTTTAGTTGGAGTTAATTTTCCCTGAAAAGGCTTTTTGGATGTTTTTTGTATGGAGTTTACAGATTTTTAAACAGTTGAATGTAAAATATGAAATAAATAGTATATTAGTTGGATTTTATTTTCACTGAATCACACCTACAGCAAAAATAGTGAAAATAAAGTATTTTACAGTATTGCATCTTTAGAAATACCGGGTAACATTATTTCAGTGTACAGCCACAAAGTGTTAGGATGTGAAATAATTTGAAAGATATATATGATAATGTTTACATGTGTTAGTGTTAGTGTTATACAAAATGCCACAAATATTCCATGAACAACCATAAAGTTGATTTGATCAGAAGCTAAGCTGATGTTTTTGTACAACGTAAACACTGTGTAAGTGGTTGTCGCATCAGACTCATGATCGGTAGACCCAAGTTCAAATCCTACCTTAGGCTGAATATCAAAAGGGTCGACCTTGGGTGAGTGTGCCACAGACTCAATGGGGAGGCCAATTCCACTGGCCGAGATTCATTCACTAATAAATGCGACTTTGGGGGGACCTTGGTTAAGGTCCGCAGGTGCTTGTGTTCGACTGAGCCTGGTTGACGCCAGGATAGCGCATTAAAATTGCCATTTGATAGGGAGAATGCCACAAGGCCCTGTCATGTAGTCCCAAACAGGAAATGACTTCTGTGGCAAAATGTACTATGTGTCGGCACTAGCACTTGCAATTGTAAGTGAACCATCATTCAAAATTTGTTAATAGAACTCCATATACTCTATGTCTGCAATACGTTTCCCAGTACCTTCATATGATAGACAAGATATTCTGCTATTTGACACGGTTTAAACTTTGATTTTCTAACAAACACAACTTTAAGATTAAACTTTCAAAAGATCATGGAAATGACGGTCTTGACTTCCCAATTTTAAGCCCTGTATTGAGAACACATATATTGAAAACTTGATACTTGCAACCACCAAACTTTTTAACCTTTACATAATTTCAAATCTTAAACCATAAGGAGATGATGCATCATCCACAGTTTGCATATAACAACACAGGAAAGTTGACCCATGGGAATTATATTTTAAAAATTAAATTTGCTTGTAATAATTTGGAAAGAGAGAAAACAAAGTATTTCATACCATCATCATCTGGCTCATCTTGCTGCATTGAGTCATCTTCATTCACGTCACCATTAATTGTTTTCTCACCTGTCCCATCAGCCACCTTCCCATTAGTAGTCTGTTTGTCATCAGTACTGTTTTCTGCATTAAGAGAGTATAATCGCGTTCATTATTACGAACACAAGCAAAATAACCTGTGATATAAAATCCCCGATTATTAAACTATAAAAACAAATAATGATTAATAACGTTCATAAATATGACTGGGTGTTAGGGGAGCGGCATTCTCCAAATGATGCGTGCGTTCAAGTTCGTAATATTTCCAAGCACTCGTAACTTTATAGACGGGCGATGAGTCAAACAAAAATTTGGCCACAGCTTATGTTTTGTTTTTAAACCTATAAGAAATTCGACACGGAAGAAATAACACAATGCAACCCCGGCATGTAGCATTTCGGTATGTAAGTAGCTGATCGTCGCCATGTAATAATTTGTGCAGCGTAAATGGATTCCTTTATTAACACACTTAGAAAGTTACACTGGGTGAGCAATGCATTAAGCGAATCGCCATGTAATGTTACTAACCTTCTCTTGTGTCCATTTCCTCGCTGTCTGACAGCTTCTGATCCTGCTCTGGGCAATGGTTCATTGTCTTGTTCGTTTTTTTACCGGTCTCAGTGTCGCCCTCTTCCTTAGTCTCCACACCACCACCCGGAGACGTGGGGGATCTCTGAGACACTTGGCTGGCTTTAACGTGCTTGCTCGCGATCCGCCCAATTTCTGCAGTCTTAGCCCCCGATAACAGGGGATCACAATTTACCTCGAATTATACTGTATGATAATTAGAAAAGACAATAAAAAGAAATAGATACCAACAACGGCAAAACGTGATTGTACATAGACAATAATAAACAAGATGGCGGCCAGCTGCTGTTTCGCAAAGCGTCATGGGAATGGGTTAGACATGAAGAAGGACTATCGGCGGAGGGCGCACTTCATCGAAGAATGTATATTTTCTGCCAAAAAACCTTAATTAACTGTAAAAAACCGTGTCGTAATTACCAAACCATTTTTCCCAAATTGCTTGTCACCACTACTGTATAGTTACGAGAGTAATCCAGCAAAAGGTCATCTGAATTAAAAAAAAAAACAATTGTCAAGTTGTCATACTTAAACAATACGAGAGCAAATTGTCATTTTATTTCCTGTTAGCATTATTTTATCCGGTCAAAATATATAATCATCCTGACAAAGTGTGCTCGGTGGCGTGATATAGTCTAAAAAATCGTAATTTAGCCTTCGTTGTCATTGATTACATGGTCAACGAAATAATAAGGCATTACATTCTCACAATCTACTGACTACATAAGTTCAAATTGTCCTCAGAGGGACTCGGCTAAGTCTGTACATCACGGCCGTTTAGTGGTCTGAGATCATGGTGATGGCACGGTGGTCCCGGAGATCCGAAACTCATCTACGACGGATACAATGGAAGGTAGTTGCCCCTACCTGACAACACTGATTTCGCTCGTCAACATTGTCAAATATATCCTTAGTTATAGATGTTGGTTTGGCTAGTGATTACTTTGATATTTATGATAATTATAGTTATGCAGATTAATCTCACACAAACATAATTTTTGTAATATCATTGATACCGGCAGTACAGTCGTCTCCTTAAAACGATATCAACAAATAGATACTATTGTATTGATATTTTATTAAAAACTAAAATACCGAAGCCACGAAAATTTGCTTTCGTGTCAAAATAGCAAGCACAAAAACGTTACTAATAATGTTTTGAAACTGTCTAAAAATTACCGGATCCACTCAGGTATCGGTTTTCTCTCCAAATAATTAATGGCATCATAATTGCATTTATTATATTTGCCAGATACACATGTCAGTATTATTGCCATAACATCAAATCATACACATCTGTGCGCTGTACAACATGGTAATCCACAGATATGTGCTGTTGAAAGAGATCAGTGTCGGTTATGTCATTGACAACAGTGGCGCATGCGTGTAGTTGACAAGTGCGCAAAGTATTTGCACGTTTCATTGGGTTCTGTGGGGGGGGGGTCTGATTCAATGTAGGCCACCAAATTGTAATTAGTGTATGAGAAAAAAAAGGAACGAAAGCGCACCAAGTAAGTGGATGGATCACATTGTAAATTAAAAAGATTTGGAGAGTGACATTAATATCAGACTTTTTACAAAATCCAAATTAGCCGGCAAAACTTTACAACGGACACTCACAACGGACACTCCAGATTTGCATCGCACGTCGTACCTATAACTCGTCCAAGCAGCGACGAAGAGTTCTCTGACACGAATATCGCATTTTAATATGTCTTCTTATGACAAAACATTGAAATAATCTAAAACTTTCTTTTTCAAAAAAACATTAAAAAATAAATCAAGAGAATGCTAATGCTAACCACCTTTCATTAAATAAATGAATTTCTGTAGATCAATTATGGTTTCATTTGGGAATATAATATTGTAAAGTGTATCTTTTCGATGGGTTTGGTATTTAGACATCTTCTATGTCATGCAATGAACAATGTCTAGAAATCCTATTTAAATGGTGTTTTAGTTGTGTGTGTCTTCTTTTTTATCAATGGCTAATTTGTTATTACTTGTTCTGCATCTAGTCACAGAAATTCTTTGATTTGTGTTTAACACATTTAAGAAGTCTTCAAAATTGCAATTATTTTGAATTTAGTGTTTTTTATTTGTCATATTTTCTCTGCAGTAAGAAATACATTGTTGTTTAAAAATGTTCTTTATTTCCTTTATATTTTGCTGTGTCAGTGGAGAGGTTATAGGGTTGTGGATGTTTGTTTTTTTTAATTTTTTTTCACACCGGTTTCCCATTGTGCTTTTGACATTCACTGGTCATCAGCGAAGAATCGTTCTCAAACTTGTTGCTTCCATGGCCACCAGGTCCACATCCACCCAACATCTAATCTATTGGTGCTTACGTTATCCTGGAAGTTATTCCTTAACTTTTTCAGCTACCAAAGAAGAACCAGTGTCAAATTTGATGTTTCCTTGGCAACTAGATGCGCAGCTCTATCACAGTCTACGTGATTAGTCGTGTGTCGCAATTGAACATTTCACGAGAATCCATTCATAATTCTTTGAGTTAAATTCCAGTAGTAATTATTCCAGTAATTGCTGTTTTGTGGGTAACGGATTCACATGTCTGACTATCCCAGTATTTGTCTATCACATCTGGATATTGTGGAGGGAAATGAAGATCTAACATAATCTTGGGTTTGTCCAAACATTGTTTGAGCTATGAAGTCCCTTGTATATATATATGACTAGTTAGTTGGTCATATTAATCAATATTCTATGCATCTACGGAAATGATGTCAGAGAAGTTTTAGTTACATAGTACCACGGCTGCATAATTACGCATGTATTACAAGGCGACTTTATTTCAGTCTTATAAGGGTTATTTGAACAATTTCAAATCTTTGAAATCAGTTTTTTTTCTTTATTTATTTGTTACTATTGTTATCATATTAGTATAGGCCATATTAGACACTAGTATTGTTTTACTGAATCCAGTGCTATCCAGGATAAATAAAGTAATTATCATATGGAAATTTCAAACAACACATTACTTTTCAAATAGAGATTGCGAAATACACAATTGTGTTTATAAGTTGCGAACATGCGTCCACATTAACATCGTAAACCACATACTTGTATTCATACTGAGAGTGTAAGCTACACATTTATATGTATACATAGATTGTAAACTATCCGTATGTGTTCATATCCATGGAAATAGTAAAACACACACGTATACTCATTTAGAGGTTGTAAAACACACATTTGTATTTATATGGAGAATGTAAACCACACGTGTATTGTATTTTTTTTTCCACAATATTAGCTTTCCAGAATTTGAAAAACTAAATCAAGAATGTAAATTCATTTATTTATTAAGTGCTATGGATACTCATCTTATGATACCTTTCGCCAAATATGTTAATTCTATTTTAAATGTAGTTAATAGTTGTATTTAGTGGCCATACTGCCGTATTGTACTATATCGGTGTTGTGTCAATAAATTATTATTATTATTATTAAATTATTATTATTTATGTACATATTGTAAATCATACATTTGTTTTTATACAGGGATTTAAACCATAAAATTGTATTATTTAGACAGAAATTGCGAACCACGCATGTGCTTTCACATGTACATTGTAAACCACACACGTGTATTTATGTACTGACCATACCATTGTATTAATAAGAACATTGTAAACCCAATACTCATATTCAGATTGTAATTTACAAACTTATATTTATATAGTATGTAAACTACAAACGTGTGTTCATATGTAAATTGAAATCTACAACTCGCATTCACAGAGACAGTCAACCACAATAGACCACTTTCCGTACACTGCGAGAATCACGCGTTATGCGTGAAATCGAACGTAAAAACAGGACAAACAAAGGTCATAGCGTCGTAGTCGCGTCAAACATCGCGTGGGATTCGACAAACGCGAAAGTATTTTGGGGACATTTCCATGCTTAATAATGTGCTGTCCACATTTGATGATAGGCAATTTCGATTAAGTAAGGGTATTCGAAAGCAATATTCCTCTGTCGAAGATCGGCCGGTCGGTGTGAGCAGGAAGCTGTATACCTGGTGTGAGCTACGAAATAAGGAAATTCGAGTTCAAAATCAAATCGTTCGATTTTTGCGGCAGACGTTCGACGCGCGTCTTTCATGCATCTCGCGAGATCTCGCAATTGTACGGAAAATCACCTATTGCGTTCATATAGAGATTGTAAACCCAACACTTGTATTAATGTGGAGATTGCAAACCACACACTTGTATTCATATGGAGATTGTTAACCATACATTTATATTCATATGGAGATTGTAAACCACACATTTGTATTCATATGGAGATTGTAAACCGCACACGTGTATTCATATGGAGATTGCAAAACCACCACTTGTATTCATATGGAGATTGTAAACCAAACACTTGTATTCATATGGAGATTGTAAACCACACACTTGTATTCATATGGCGATTGTAAACCACACACTTGTATTCATATGGAGATTGTGAACCACACACTTGTATTTATATGGAGATTGTAAACCACACACTTGTATTCATATGGAGATTGTAAACCACACACTTGTATTCATATGGAGATTGTAAACCGCATACGTGTATTCATATGGAGATTGTTAACCACACACTTGTATTCATTTGGAGATTGTAAACCACACATTTGTATTCATATGGAGATTGTAAACCACACACGTGTATTCATATGGAGATTGTAAACCACAAACTTGTATTCATATGGAGATTGTAAACCGCACACGTGTATTCATATGGAGATTGTAAAACCACCACTTGTATTCATATGGAGATTGTAAACCCAACACTTGTATTCATATGGAGATTGTGAACAGCACACGTATATTCATAGAGATTGTAAACCACACACGTATATTCATAGAGATTGTAAACCGCACACGTATATTCACAGAGATTGTAAACCGTACACGTATATTCACAGAGATTGTAAACCACACACGTATATTCATAGAGATTGTAAACCGCACACGTATATTCATAGAGATTGTGAACCGCACACGTATATTCACAGAGATTGTAAACCGCACACGTATATTCACAGAGATTGTAAACCGCACACGTATATTCACAGAGATTGTAAACCGCACACGTATATTCACAGAGATTGTAAACCGCACACGTATATTCACAGAGATTGTAAACCGCACACGTATATTCACAGAGATTGTAAACCGCACACGTATATTCACAGAGATTGTAAACCACACACGTATATTCATAGAGATTGTAAACCGCACACGTATATTCATAGAGATTGTAAACCACACACCTATATTCATAGAGATTGTAAACCGCACACGTATATTCACAGAGATTGTAAACCACACACGTATATTCATAGAGATTGTAAACCGCACACGTATATTCACAGAGATTGTAAACCGCACACGTATATTCACAGAGATTGTAAACCGCACACGTATATTCACAGAGATTGTAAACCACACACGTATATTCATAGAGATTGTAAACCGCACACGTATATTCACAGAGATTGTAAACCACACACGTATATTCACAGAGATTGTAAACCACACACGTATATTCATAGAGATTGTAAACCGCACACGTATATTCACAGAGATTGTAAACCACACACGTATATTCATAGAGATTGTAAACCGCACACGTATATTCACAGAGATTGTAAACCACACACGTATATTCACAGAGATTGTAAACCGCACACGTATATTCATAGAGATTGTAAACCACACACGTATATTCACAGAGATTGTAAACCACACACGTATATTCACAGAGATTGTAAACCACACACGTATATTCACAGAGATTGTAAACCGCACACGTATATTCACAGAGATTGTAAACCGCACACGCATATTCACAGAGATTGTAAACCCCACATTTGTATTCATATTGGGAATGAAAACCACAACATTTGTTTTTTTCATATGGAGAATGTAAATCACACAGGTGTAGAACTTGTGCTCATATATACTTTGTAAACCACACACTTACATCGGTACGGAGATTGTAAACCACGCACTTTTATTCACATGGATATTTTAATCACATAATTGAACGTCTCAGGTGAATAGTAATATGGTTTATTAAATGACCGCTCACAGAACCAAATAACCACGCTATATTGGATGGCTAGTACGCTCACTTGCGGCAAATCGTGGGTAATATAATATTTACTAAAGACAACGATCAAAACTCAGTCTGTTTTTAGTTCACTTCAACTTCAACTCACTATGCACTATGTATATCAATATGTAATTGGGGCGAAAATAATACTCAAATTAATTTATTTAACTTTTTAAAAAAAAAATAGCTACAAGAATTGAATGTTCTGGGAGCTGCATTTAATACACGGCCCTATAATCGTTATGTCAAGTGTAGGGAGAAGTGTATTTGACGCCGATGGTTAGAGTCTGGAATTTGTATTTTCATGTCCTGTAACCGATAGAAAACCTACCACTGCATTCGTAAACATGATAAGGGCTTTGAATTTTGTACACAGTGAACATTTCATGAAGCAGAATTCTGAAAGTACAAGTATCTCCTAAAATAAAATAAAGTGGCATTGAGTGATTAGAACAATGAATTGTGTTTGATTTGGAAATCACAGCTTAGCTCAAATGCTCCAGTGTTTCTAGATATGTTGCCATACCAACTGATTTTTATCACTTTTCACTGATCATATTGATAAAAAAACAATGACTCTTTAACTTCCCGAATTTGTCAAACTTCAAACGTAAAGAAAAGAGACATATTTTAATTAGTAAGTCACATTGAAAAATAATTTGTCAGATTATTATCATCTGGCACTCCGAAATGCCACGGGAAACACTGGCCGGCGGTTACTGGGGTATACTAGTACTAATAAATAACAACTGTTCTACGAATCATCATGAATTTGGACCTTCCATGTCATAAATTTCAATCCTAGAACTGTGAATGACTAATTCTCTTATAGCCCCCCCCCCCTCCATTTGCGCTCGATAGAATTGTCAACGGGGTCAAACTTCAGAACAAAGGATTAGAAAAGCATTCCGACACTTCCCATAAATGGAACGTTTTGATTATGTGCGCATGTTTCTTTTCTTTAGTCTTTTTAACAGTAGTTAACAACAGTCAAGTACGACCCAAATTGGACTTTACTTGAAATTCGTTCTCTGCCGCCGTGGTACTATGACGAAACCAAATTCGACGTTTTTATAACGTGGGGAATATACTCAGTACCTGCCAATGTGAAAGGTTTTTGTACTATTCCGGTATAGTAAGGCGGTGAACAAGCCGATTATCTGAAATTCGTGAGTTTTACGACCCAGACAAATGGGAGCCAAGTGGATATCTGATGGTCAAAAAGGGGTCATATCACAAAGTGGGTTTTCATACCTAGATTGAATTTTAACTCGAACGACTTAAATGTTTAAATGGTTTTCTAGTCAAGGTGATTTATCAAAAAGCAGTAGACGTCGCACCTTGTCGTATTCCATATCCATGCGGCATATACAGCGTGCGTAAAATAAGCTATTAGTATTGACCCTATTCACGCGCACTCCCGAAGCATTCCCGGGAAATAAGATTAAGATTTATGATTTGATTTAAAATTTGTGATCTGTCGGAAAAATGAACGAGGTTGGGGTACATATAGATATATAAGTTCACTGAGTTGCATTGTGTTTCACTGGACTGATCTAAATGAAGTCAAAATTGTAGAAAATGTGGTAAATTATATGTACTACTAGTATTATGTTATTGTCATAATCATATTGGAATAAATATTTATAACTTATTACATGTGCATTAATTGAAGTAGTTTGCTAGTTATGGGATCTCTGCATGTGCCGAAATGTTTAATCTTTTGTGTTTGCAGAGGGATTACAGCAGTTGCGTTCACCTTAGTCGGGACCCACTTGGGATCGACTCGGCTCGTGCCGAAATCACGCCATCATTCGTCGATTTGTTATTTGACTCAAACAAGGAAAACGATACGCATAAACGTAAACCACACACGTATATTCACAGAGATTGTAAACCACACACGTATATTCACAGAGATTGTAAACCGCACACGTATATTCACAGAGATTGTAAACCGCACACGCATACTGTAGAATACTTTATTTTCGCTTGTAATTTATTTTCGCTATTTTCGCTGAAGGCATGATTCCGTGAAAATAAAATCCAGCGAATATACTTTTTTTCCTATATTTTACATTAAACTCATCAAAAATCAGTGAAAATAAATTCCAAGCAAAACGCTCAAAAAGCCTTTTCAGTGAAAATTGAATCCAGCGAAAATAAAGTATTCCACAGTATTCACAGAGATTGTAAACCCCACATTTGTATTCATATTGGGAATGAAAACCACAACATTTGTTTTTTTCATATGGAGAATGTAAATCACACAGGTGTAGAACTTGTGCTCATATATACTTTGTAAACCACACACTTACATCGGTACGGAGATTGTAAACCACGCACTTTTATTCACATGGATATTTTAATCACATAATTGAACGTCTCAGGTGAATAGTAATATGGTTTATTAAATGACCGCTCACAGAACCAAATAACCACGCTATATTGGATGGCTAGTACGCTCACTTGCGGCAAATCGTGGGTAATATAATATTTACTAAAGACAACGATCAAAACTCAGTCTGTTTTTAGTTCACTTCAACTTCAACTCACTATGCACTATGTATATCAATATGTAATTGGGGCGAAAATAATACTCAAATTAATTAATTTAACTTTTAAAAAAAAAATAGCTACAAGAATTGAATGTTCTGGGAGCTGCATTTAATACACGGCCCTATAATCGTTATGTCAAGTGTAGGGAGAAGTGTATTTGACGCCGATGGTTAGAGTCTGGAATTTGTATTTTCATGTCCTGTAACCGATAGAAAACCTACCACTGCATTCGTAAACATGATAAGGGCTTTGAATTTTGTACACAGTGAACATTTCATGAAGCAGAATTCTGAAAGTACAAGTATCTCCTAAAATAAAATAAAGTGGCATTGAATGATTAGAACAATGAATTGTGTTTGATTTGGAAATCACAGCTTAGCTCAAATGCTCCAGTGTTTCTAGATATGTTGCCATACCAACTGATTTTTATCACTTTTCACTGATCATATTGATAAAAAAACAATGACTCTTTAACTTCCCGAATTTGTCAAACTTCAAACGTAAAGAAAAGAGACAGCTTAGCTCAAATGCTCCAGTGTTTCTAGATATGTTGCCATACCAACTGATTTTTATCACTTTTCACTGATCATATTGATAAAAAAACAATGACTCTTTAACTTCCCGAATTTGTCAAACTTCAAACGTAAAGAAAAGAGACATATTTTAATTAGTAAGTCACATTGAAAAATAATTTGTCAGATTATTATCATCTGGCACTCCGAAATGCCACGGGAAACACTGGCCGGCGGTTACTGGGGTATACTAGTACTAATAAATAACAACTGTTCTACGAATCATCATGAATTTGGACCTTCCATGTCATAAATTTCAATCCTAGAACTGTGAATGACTAATTCTCTTATAGCCCCCCTCCATTTGCGCTCGATAGAATTGTCAACGGGGTCAAACTTCAGAACAAAGGATTAGAAAAGCATTCCGACACTTCCCATAAATGGAACGTTTTGATTATGTGCGCATGTTTCTTTTCTTTAGTCTTTTTAACAGTAGTTAACAACAGTCAAGTACGACCCAAATTGGACTTTACTTGAAATTCGTTCTCTGCCGCCGTGGTACTATGACGAAACCAAATTCGACGTTTTTATAACGTGGGGAATATACTCAGTACCTGCCAATGTGAAAGGTTTTTGTACTATTCCGGTATAGTAAGGCGGTGAACAAGCCGATTATCTGAAATTCGTGAGTTTTACGACCCAGACAAATGGGAGCCAAGTGGATATCTGATGGTCAAAAAGGGGTCATATCACAAAGTGGGTTTTCATACCTAGATTGAATTTTAACTCGAACGACTTAAATGTTTAAATGGTTTTCTAGTCAAGGTGATTTATCAAAAAGCAGTAGACGTCGCACCTTGTCGTATTCCATATCCATGCGGCATATACAGCGTGCGTAAAATAAGCTATTAGTATTGACCCTATTCACGCGCACTCCCGAAGCATTCCCGGGAAATAAGATTAAGATTTATGATTTGATTTAAAATTTGTGATCTGTCGGAAAAATGAACGAGGTTGGGGTACATATAGATATATAAGTTCACTGAGTTGCATTGTGTTTTACTGGACTGATCTAAATGAAGTCAAAATTGTAGAAAATGTGGTAAATTATATGTACTACTAGTATTATGTTATTGTCATAATCATATTGGAATAAATATTTATAACTTATTACATGTGCATTAATTGAAGTAGTTTGCTAGTTATGGGATCTCTGCATGTGCCGAAATGTTTAATCTTTTGTGTTTGCAGAGGGATTACAGCAGTTGCGTTCACCTTAGTCGGGACCCACTTGGGATCGACTCGGCTCGTGCCGAAATCACGCCATCATTCGTCGATTTGTTATTTGACTCAAACAAGGAAAACGATACGCATATGATTTTAATAACAATTGCTTTATTGAAATTATATCCATTTTCTGTTCTAGTATTTATTACAAGTCGTCATGTACATGAACAGCAAAGAAGATTCGAAAAACAATTATTATTTCACGTCGATGTCGTATTGCAAGAAAAAAAAACGGTTGCAGCAGCACATAAATATGCGTCGCCGACGACGGTTTGCTTTCATTTCATTTATTACTACAGAATCCGACCATATAAAGCTGCACTTCCCTCCATCGCCATGTCATACGAGTATGGATCAGTGACTAGTATGGGAGGGGGGTGAGTTCGGTTCGTGTTGAGCGTTCAGGCAGCAAATCTCGGCACGTGCTGGGTTTCGGTCGGAGCATCTATCGGGACCGAGCTCAAGATCGAGTTTTTTTTTCGGCACGCATTGACTCGGTCACCACCTTTCACATACACGTTTCGGCACGCATTGACTCGGTCACCACCTTTCACATACACGTTTCAGTACGTGCTGACTCGGTCACCACCTTTCACATACACGTTTCGGTACGTGCTGACTCGGTCCTGACTCTTGGCACTTGCTGATATCTCTAATGTGAACGCCACTAATATTTCAAGACTGTGCAATATGCAACAATGCAAATTAGATCATAAACAAATTCGGCACCAACAAACAAGGCAGCAGCACCACAACGCCAATAATACACGTGTATTGATACACTTTGAGTAAAATATAGTTGAAACTGTTTAAAATATGTCTTAACCAATGAGCAGCTCTCACCGCATAGTTACTGTCAATAAGTATTTTAGTATACCCGACATATACTTTACGACGTGCAGTCTTGGGGTGCTATATTCTGGGATAGTGAGTTATTGTATTAATCATAACTATACCTTCAAACTGGGAATTTCTAGGTCGAGTATATTGCATCTAGTTGACGCTAGCAGGATATGGACAACGTAAAAATATGAGAAATATTAGATTAAACCAAACCGCTTATAAACGTGGGTGAAGGCCACTGATTGGATAGTGTCTATGTGCGGGGCGCACGGCATTGGCTGAACTCAAACTCTGTATAGAGGCCGCTGATTGGTAGATCCTAGTGTGCATAAACTTGTGCAGGGACTGGTGTCTATGGAAGTTATTGCGTGATGTTACACGTGGATGATATTCCATGTGAATTTTGTATGACACATTGTGGTGAAGGTATGTGTTTTGTGTTAGGCGATCTCTCTACGTCCGACGAAAGTCGCCAATGCTAACAGCGTTGACGCTAGTGGCATAATTCGTGAAGACGTACCTACACTTTCTGAAATTTTTTAAAATTATACTATTTTTATTTTATTTCACGACGTGGCAGTTTCTATGTCAATGAATACGTGTTTTGTGTTAGGCGTTCTCTCTACGTTCGTCAAAAGTCGTCAGTGCTAACAGCGTTGACGCCAGTGCCATAATTCCTGAAGACGTACCTACACTTTCTGCATTTTTTTTTAAAAATTATGCTAATTTTTGTGCCAATGACATGTGTAGAATCTAACTAAATTAAACTGGGTCTCGCTGAATTCGAACCCTCAATCAACAATTTCATTGACATTACCAGTACACCACACCACGGAGGATATTCATCAGTTTCTTGATTTGTATTCGTAATATAGGCCACACCATTGTGACACATATTTATCACATCTCACTGTTACGCATGCTGTGATTGGCTGAGGCTCGGTCACATGACATTGAATAAAAATGGATATTACATGGTATATTGCCCGCCAAATCGATATTACCATAGACCCCCCAGTAGACTGTAAAGTCTATGATATTACATGGTAAATCACATGGATGACGTCACTGAAACTACTGCGCATAACAAATTGTCGTTCGCTAACCCTGGTGCTGATCGGCTGATGTTATTTTCGAGGTTGCTTTTAAGGTTTTGTAGAAACTCTAGCCATCCAAAATAGACAGCGAACATGACAGAATAGGTATTTAAGTAAGATATTCTGTTTTGATGTCTGTTCGATGTGATAAAATAAATGTCATTCGGGCAATATCACGATTTGTTGTCTGCCTGAAGGATTGTGGTCATGACCGTAATATTGATGATGCCAAAGCCGAACCTCACAGACATGTTTAACTAGCAAAACTTACCTTGGGTTTTCTGTTTCTTTCTAGTAGCGTTATAGTAAATGTTGACCAAATTGTTATTAATAGGTTATTTTATCATTTATTTAGTTTTGCATGGTGGCGTTTTGTGAGGTTTATTATTCTTTCGTGGCTTTCTTTTACTTTTTATGGTTTGATATTGTCGCATACGACTTATTTACCACTTTCGTGTCACTGAGAATGTTCTAGAACTGTACTGTGTCTGGATGGAATATTCTAGATTTATTTTAGAAACTGGTTGAATAGGTAATAGAACACTGTAGGAGGCAATAGAAGGTAATGGAACATTCTAGAAATTTGTAAGTGCCAGACTCATTATGTATGCTGATGTAATGGTCTATTTATAGACAGTGGAGGTATATATAGGGGAGTTCTTCAGCACTAAGTTCAGATCGGAGATCTCGTTGAATTGTGTTGGAGTTTAAGTATCTAGTCATTGGAGTAGTGGAGTTTTACCGCGTCATTGTACTTGATGTTTGCAGAGTATAATAATACCAGTACCAGTTGAAACCTCATCTGTTGGCTCCGTGTTCGTATTTTATCATCGCCGCCAGGGAAGTCTTTCTGTTACTGTTGCCATTTTGGTATTTGAACCATCACACCTGTACTATACCAATTACGGTAATATTACGTTGCGTGTGACAGATATTCAGTTTATTTGATTTACGTTTTTCACCATGACCTAGTTTCGACCACACAGCCATGTTCCCTTTAATTCGAAATGAAGATTTTCTTTTTATAGTGTATGACGATCCATGTCAATCTCCTTCCCAGAGGCCTTTGCGCTTTACCCAATAGTGTCTCTGCCACAGGCAGCCTTCAATTTTGTGGTCAATCACCTCACTACGCACGGCCATTTTTTTTGTACCTGTTACATCTGAAAACGTACTACAAAAAGTGGGAAAAAAACGTATGTGACATCCGAACTATTTATTAATATCAGACCGCAGTAAAAACGTAAATACGAACCATTTTATCGAGGACTATGTTTTGCATAGTAGTGAAATGGCGCACGTGATACACTAACACTTGGAGGAAAGAAACGTTCTGTTATCAAATATAGTTGGGAAAGAAACATTAAAGACTAATTTCACTGAAAGGGGTTTCCTAACATTTCCGTTTATCTATTTCTGGCTTGAACGGGTTCGATTTTCGGCTGATCTGCACTGGCTCGGAAGATGAATTCTGATTGGCTAAAAAAACAAAAAACTTGTGGCGTTGAATGCACGTTCATTGTCAGTATTGTTATGCAAATTCAAACTAGCTAATCATTTACAACCTTCCGAGCCAGTGCAGATTAGCCCTCGATTTTTGGCGTCTAACAGTCATAGAACACAAAGGTTCTAGTAAGTTTATAAAGTTATTTATTTATTGTACATTATAATGTTTTGGCATCTAGGAAATTATTGCACTTTTCTAAAGCAAGTCTTGTATATTTTATTCCAATTACTAAACATTTTATTCGGATTCAGGGCGTGAAACGTCTTATTAAAGTGATTAAAGTAACCAAGTGACTTTCGCATAACTTTGATATATAGAAGATAATATTTGGTAATCGTAGTCCTAAATAACTATTAAAAATAGCTAGACGTTTCGAGCAATGGCTCTTTATCGATAGTATAGAAGAAAGTATTATGTCAAAAAATACTAATAATACTTTCTTCTATGCTATCGATAAAGAGCCATTGCTCGAAACGTCTGGCTGTTTTTAATAGTTATTTAGGACTACGATTACCAAATATTATCTTCTATATATCATATTTATCAGTCCAAGCAGCGTTTATTTATTTATAAACTACTATTTCGCATAACTTTGTTAACCGCCAAGGTCTTGTAGTTCGAACATATTCGAATATGCAAATGAGTTCTATGCAAATCTGCTTTGTGCAGTGATAAGTAACGCGTATCGAACTGTGCGGAGTTCGGATCCATGTTCTTCTTCCACGACACTTAACATTCGATTTGAATTGTGCGAACACGATTGGGCAAAATAAACGCGCCCCTGCTGGCTGACTGGAAGATTCACCTATGCGGGCGCTGCACATCGAGATAGTCATCTTCAATAGAATGTTCACGTGACTGCCTAATTCACAGCTGGCGTGTATCCATTTGATATATAGTCAGTCCGTGGAGAGTGACTGTGATGTAGTTGATCCTTTCAAAATTGAAGGTCTGCTACTTTTCCTACGTCTTTGCCTATATTTCCACAGAGTTTTCTCGGAGCACAACGCTGACTCCAATTGAGTCAGTGGCACCTTGTATGACATGTGGAGAATCGAGGGTATACTTCCCTATTTACGTACACTTTCGTTGAAACGTTGTTTCTTGTACTTCATTTTCGCTTTCGCAATATTATTTATTTTTGCTATGGCTAAGGTGAATCGGGTTTTGACTTTGCTGGACAGTCATTCACATTCGCATTCGTCTCGCGTCGGTAATTCCACAAATCGTGCAAGGAGCGAGGTTGCCCCAGACAACAGCCAACAAGTAGTACAAGAATTCCAGGTGGACACAGGCGATGAAGAACCGAGCAAGGCTTTAATGTTCAATCTCACAAAATCATCCTATAGCAAGACAATTCATGAAGAAAGTAAGCTTTCACCAGAAGTACTCCCGGAACCGCTCCAGAACAACGTCGTCACTAAATATAAACCAAATTGGGCATCAGTTGACAGTCGCCCTATACCGTCCTGGTTCGATGAAGCCAAATTCGGTATCTTTATACACTGGGGATTATTCTCTGTACCCAGCTTTAAAAACGAGTGGTTTTGGTATCGATGGAAAGGTCAAAAACAAGCAGACTATGTGAAATTCATGGACGACAACTACCCGCCAAACTTCCAGTACCCAGACTTTGCTCCTCAATTCAAAGCAGAGTTTTACGACCCAGACAAATGGACTGATATTTTACAGGCATCGGGAGCCAAGTGAGTATTTCATATTGCACATTAATATACAGGGTGTGTCACGAATCTAAATCTAATTGACGTTCTTTTCACTAGTTTAAATCCGTGTATTCAGATACTATCGTATTATAAATAACACTGTAGCATTTAATCCGTACAACAGTGCATTGTGATTTAAGTCCATTATCGTCGGTATTTACATTAAAATTTATCTACTGGGGTTTATTCCGATCTTCAAGTTTAGAAAATACTAGTACACACAATTGAATTTCGGAAATTTACTGAATGTTTTTATCTAGGTATTCAAATCAATATAACTAATTCCCATACTTACGTGGGAATTAATTTTAAAAAAACGTTGAGAAAGAACAGCGTACACTTTGATTTGAATATTTATTATACATTTTCTTAATTTAGAATGTTGTAAAATTGTTTAAAATGATAATTTTGCTGATTTCGATTTGCGGTTTAGAGGTATGAGAGCTTTTATTTTTCAGTTGCTAAAATCAAGGTGGTGAAATTTGCTGGGACAAATTTGAGAATAAATCACAATTTGAACAAATGCACACCCAGTTTTCAAGTAAATCGAGCAATATTGTTGTAGAGAGTGAACTCGGACGTTATTTTTTTTAAATACAGAACTATAGCAATGAGTTTTATCAACTAGTATACTGTGCTTTACTTTCTGAAAACAAAACTTAATTTCAATGTCTTTTGCGAACAAATATATCACAATAAATAAGTGAAAGGCAGCCAGCTGTCTGCCTTGGTTTATAAACATATTTATAACAATTTGTAAATATCAACCATCAACTTTCATTCAAATTGTAAAAATACTAAAATGTTCTATTCTCAGTATGTTTTACATAAAATGCATTGTGAATAAAATAACAGTTCATTTAAATATCTTTTCTTGGACTGCGTCCGTGCTTCCACGTCATTACTGGTTTGTTTTTATATTTACGAAATGCGAGAGTTTCACCTGTGTGGGCGCTATACAGCACTATGGTCACCTGACTGAGCGACCGCTGTGGTTGCTCGCAGTTATAAAAATGAAGTCCTACTTCCTTTTTTTTGTCTCTGCTTGTATTTTGGTACACTTTTTGGTGTCGGCCAAGTACGACCCAGACTGGGCTTCACTCGATAGCCGTCCTTTGCCGTCCTGGTACGATGAAGCCAAATTCGGTATCTTCATACACTGGGGAGTTTTCTCTGTACCCAGCTTTAAAAACGAGTGGTTTTGGTATCGATGGAAAGCTAGCAAGCAAGCCGATTATGTGAAATTCATGGAAGAAAATTACCCGCCCAACTTCCAGTACCCAGACTTTGCTCCTCAATTCAAAGCAGAGTTTTACGATCCAGACAAATGGGCTGATATTTTGCAGGCATCTGGAGCCAAGTGAGTATCTGATGATCAAATTCTAAGGGGCGTGTCTGATAACCGTCACGCGTTTGCCAAGTCTTAATTTAACCATATTATATTATAGGGTCCATGATTCAACACATGGTATATTCTTTCATATTAGGGTGTACATGTACCAAGTTTCATTATAATGTGATTAATAATCATCAAAAAAATGGTGGAAAGTTAAAAAGTAAATTATTCATAAACTCAAAACTACCTAGATCATCACGTTGTCTTAGAGTATATTTGTACCAAGATTCATTGAAATAAGATAAGTACTTGAGATATTGATGGAAAAGCTGAAAACTAATTTATTATGCAAATCAGTATTAATATGCACAGATTTTAATGTACAATTAATCAGTCTGTGCAATGTTACAGAGCATCTATGTGCCAAGCTTCACTGACATGTAATGATTAGTACCATGACTATCTCGTACCTAATTAGACGTTGGAAAAAATGTATGCATGTTAATCACCTAATTTGCATAATTATTAGTCATTTTTCGGCTTTTCCACTGATATCTAAAGTACTAATCATCACATTTCAATGAAACTTGGTACATAGATGCTCTATGAGAATGCACAGACCTGCTCAATTTTGGGTTAAAATCTGCTCATATTAATTACCTAGTTTGCATAATAATTCATAATTTTTAGGTTATAATCACAGTAACAATAAATCGAATGTATCGACTTTAGGACGAATCAACCGTATACAACAATGCAGCCTGGTAGGGGGTTGTAACAGTTCCTTGTAAACGTTGTCTTGCGCAACATAGCCCGAATAGCGAGTACACCACCATCATTACAGATAGTGCTGTTCATTAAATAAATTTATTGGGAAAACCTTGGTAGCCAGATGGTGGAACTCAGGAACATTTCTTGTCTACTGCCATGAAATAAACACAGATGGTGGAACTCAGGAACATTTCCTGTCTACTGCCATGAAATAAACACAGATGGTGGAACTCAGGAACATTTCCTGTCTACTGCCATGAAATAAACACAGATGGTGGAACTCAGGAACATTTTCTGTCTACTGCCATGAAATAAACACAGATGGTGGAACTCAGGAACATTTGCTGTCTACTGCCATGAAATAAACACTGGGTCGTACATACACCACCTGGAGACCAGCTATTTCATTGTGTTCTAATTTTAAAACATTGCCAGAAATAAGTCTCTGGTCAGAGTTGATCTCCACAACGAGAACCTAAACAAAATATATACTGATATCTGATTTTAAACCAACATAGATCATGATGGCCTCGTATACAGTTTTTTATCAGTCAAGTTTATATGATTCATTCTTACATGTGTTTGTTTCTAGATATTTGGTATTAACAAGTAAACACCATGAAGGCTGGACTAACTGGGGATCTAAGTACTCTTGGAATTGGAACGCTGTGGACCTAGGACCACACAGAGATCTCCTGGGTATGTAGATGTAATTTAACATGATAAATGTAAATAACAAATATCATTTGGTCCATGATTCAAAATATATAGAAGTAACAGTTATAATCATGTTATTTGTACAAGACTGCATTCATTCAAATCACTTGCCAAGATGCGTTTAGGATCTAATCACACTACCTGTGATTCATCTGAGGAAACTCAACCCATTATTCCTTGTGTTCCTGCTCTCCTCTCACCAGTTTCCAAAGTTATTACCAAATGATTTATTATCATTGAGCTTCTCTCCAGCATTTGCATGATTTGTTGCAGGTGACCTGGCAAATTCCATTCGTAAGAAAACTGATTTGCACTTTGGTTTGTATTATTCACTTTTTGAATGGTTCCATCCTCTTTACTTGGAGGACAAGAAGAATGGGTTCAAAACACAGAAGTATGTTGAGGTAAGTATACAAACCGTAATGATTTAGTAAATTTAGTTGCATTATTCTGATACATAATTTTGTACCTCATGCTTTTCACCCCGATGACAACTGTTGTCTGTTCTCATTTTGTGAGTTTGTTTCCATATAGAATGTGTTTACATCTTGTTATAATTAAGATCTACAAGCAATGTCTGATTCTGTCTGGGATTAATTTGATTTGGATTTAGTAAAATTTTAAAAATACAAAAATATTTGCACAACAATGTTGTCAGGAAAGTAGATAAAAACTTTTATACTATTGTATGAGCAATAACAGTACAGTTGCACTTTAGAATGCAATGTCTTTATGACCTTGTAAATTCCCTTTGCAGATATGCATTTGGATATCATTTGGGCAAAATGTAATTTCTACATTTACATGCACAATTTTTATATTTCTAGACTGTTATGAACCCACAGTTAGCTGAGATTGTTAATACGTATAAACCTGAGGTTGTTTGGTCTGATGGTGACTGGGAAGCTCCAGACACATACTGGAATAGTACAGACTTCCTGGCATGGCTATATAATTACAGGTATGAGAATTTAATTAAACCTCTTAGCACTTAAAATATATTGCAGTATGATAGAATAGGATTTTGTTTGACACACATTGATGAACTGTGGCAGATCAAACATATGCCTTGGTGGCATAGATGTGGCATTGGATAAAATGTGTATCAATGTTATTTTAATCATGTGCAATGGTTTTTTATATGCATGCATGGAAAAAATGTATCAAAACAAGTCTTATACACATAGGTGTTTAGGCAGTTGTTGCTATTGTTGATATAATTTTCTCAATTTAGATCATAAATAAAATAAATCCTCTTATTACATGTTTGAGACTGTCATAAATCATAACATGTATTCATGTGTTCCAATTTACATGCACATCTTACCTCAAAATAAACAAGACAAGGATAGTCATTTTGAGGGAGCATTGTTCTTGACACATAAAAACTGTAAACCTGGAAGTCGTATTCAACCTTTGACCCTTTGAAATCAAGCACAGTTTTGCTGTAATATATCACCTTGAGTATAAACATGACATGTATAAGAATAATTATCAAGTAAAAAGGCTCACTGAAAAACAATACAAATAAAAGAGAAAGACTTCTCAAAGTGCTATCTGCTACCATGCAGGGAAGTTGCATTTTTCTCGAACTTGTACCAAAATATGTTCTTAATGAGATTCTGAATAATAAAGTGACTATGTAAATGTAATTGGTGAGTAATTTGGGCGACCTATAAACTAGCACATTAAATAATATTATTTTGTCTTGCGATTCTCTTACCCATGTTTCAGTTGTGTGTTTTATTCCTTTCTCTTTAGTCCGGTGAAAGACACGGTAGTTGTTAATGATAGATGGGGTAGTGGAGATACTTGTCATCATGGTGGTTATTTTACATGCACCGATCGCTATAACCCTGGTAAGTTTATTTCTTTATTAATGCAGACTTTCACAATATTGTATTTTGAAAGGAAGAACTAAATATGGCTTCATTTTTCTTTGCAAATATCACTGTATTCCTTTAACTGATTTACTTCTTTCTTATTAAAATGGGTACAAGTTGTGTTTTGCTATATGTCATGTTATTTTATATTATTATAAATCTATCAACGTAACGCCATAAGTTCCAGCGTGTGGTAATTTTGCGGGGTATTTTCATCCTACCATATAAGGAATTGTGAATTCAAAATATGGAATGATTACTCAAGTAAGCGTCCTCTAATAATAAAAACAAACATGGTTGCCACCAGGGTTTAACCGGACTCCACACAAAGAAGTTCTGTTCTAATCTTTTTGGATTTTGGCATTCCCATAATGTATCCTTGGAAGGAAAAGATGTATGTAATAAGGTTATTACGAGGATACCTCAAAGTATGCACTTCATGGAATTTTCTCTTCCAGGAGTGTTACAGGAACACAAGTGGGAGAACTGCATGACAATTGACAAGAAATCCTGGGGTTATCGTAGAGACTCTTACCTCTCAGACTACTTAGATATGGATGATTTAACCCAATCATTAGCTGAAACTGTCAGGTACATGATTATTTTCGAAACATTCACTGCATCAAGACATGTTTTTCATTCAATTTTCATTCATAAATACCAGACCATATACATTGAATGGTAAAAATTACTCAAAAGGTCTCATGGAAACCATGTCAGGAAAATATGTATTTCATTGACATTTTCTCTTATTATATTAGTTGTGGAGGCAATCTTTTAATGAATATTGGGCCAACCCATGATGGTAGAATCATGCCCATTTTTGAAGAACGACTGCGTGATATGGGAGGTTGGTTGAAAGTTAATGGAGAAGCTATTTACTCCAGTAAGCCATGGACGTCTCAGAATGACACAGTAACGAAAGGTGTATGGTGAGTAAATCGGCTAATCATCCTTGATCCCCATCACGTCTCAATTGTCATATCAAACCTTTGTAATATTTGCAATATATTGGTCAGAATAAATGTGGTATGATTTGGAAACAATGAATCTCAAATCTTTATAATTCTGTTTATTATAGGTATACCAGTAAACCTGATGCAGTGTATGGTATTGTACTAGACTGGCCACCATCTAATGAGTTGATACTAGGATCTCCACAATCGACTGAAAAAACAACTGTGCAAATGCTGGGATATGCAACAATGCTGTCATGGAAACCAAATCCAACAAAGGGTATCACCGTCGCCATGCCAACACTAAATGCAGATCAAATACCATGTCAGTGGGCATGGGTTTTAAAGTTTAAAAATATAAAATAATAATTTGAGAGAGTGGAGTTACTGAGACAAATAAACAGAAAAGTAATACAAGTAATATAATTTGTTATATTTGGATAATGGTGTTAAGTCTGAAAATATAATTGGAGAAAACAAATTGAATATTGGATGTACATATGAAGGTATTTTTTGTTGCTACTTAGATGATGTAATGTCCATTTTGGTACCGTTACTCATGTAATGATTAATGTGATTATCTTTCCGCACATATTATACTATGTAACATTTATCTTCGACAAGAAGACGTTTTGTAAATAAGTACCGTAAGGTTACATGTATGTAGTATTGAAGCCTGGGATCAAATATTATAATGTACATGCATTGGCTAACCCGATTACACCATTGAATTACCTAGATACATTGAAGTGAAATAATACTTTGATATAATGGAAAACTTGTGTTCAAGTTGCAAAACAGTATCTTACAAAGCAAGTCTGAAACTAATTTTACTTGAAAATTTTTCAAATGAAATTCAGTTTTGTATTTTTGTTTTATAGCATCAACTATTTTTCAAATAAATCGCATACAATTGTACATTTCTTCAGTTTTTCACTCCCATGTGTGAATCACACAATGGGTGTCTTTGCAGTTAGTACATCTGTGTGGGAGTGTGGAACCGACGTAACAACTTCAATTAACTTTACAACGACTTGTGACGATGTCGCATACGACTTGTTTACCACTTCCGTGTGACTGAGAATGTTCTAGAACCATACTGTGTCTGGGTGGAATTTTTAGAAGCTGGTTGAATAGGTAATAGGACACTGTAGAAGGTAATGGAACATTCTAGAAATTTGTAGTAAGTTCCAGACTCATTATGTATGCTGATGTAATGGTCTATTTATAGACAGTGTGGGTATATATAGGGGAGTTCTTCAGCACTAAGTTCAGATCGGAGATCTCGTTGAATTGTATTGTATTGGAGTTTAAGTATCTAGTTATTGGAGTAGTGGAGTTTTACAGCGTTATTGTACTAGAGGTTTGCAGAGTATAATAATACCAGTACCAGTTGAAACCTCATCTGTTGGCTCCGTGTTCGTATTTTATCATCGCCGCCAGGGAAGTCTTTATGTTACTGTTGCCATTTTGGTATTTGAACCATCACACCTGTACTATACCAATTACGGTAATATTACGTTGCGTGTGACATCTGGGGGCTCGTCCGGGAACAGTGAAGACATATAGAAGACAACATGGCCAGCGAGATGAAAGATATGTCGAAACAAGAGTTGATGGAATGGGCGGATGAACTGGGAATGACTGGAGAAGACAAAGGGAAATTTATTTTGGAGCAATTGAGTTCTCAGCGGGCTGACGGACAAGCGGCGAAGTAAGACTGAAAGGCAAAAATGGAAATATAAGTAGAGGTGAGGAAAATGGAGATTGAAGAAAGAAAGGAAAAGTTACGGCTGGAAGCGGAAGCAGAACAGCAAGAAAAGGAAAGGGAAGCAGAGGTAAGGAAAATGGAGATTGAGGAAAAAAAGGAAAAGTTACGGCTGGAAGCGGAAGCAGGCGAAAGAGAGAATATGCAAATGGAAGTAGAACAGTGAGAAAAGGAAAGAGAATTTGAGTTGAGGAAATTAGAGCTGCAAGCAGCAATGCCGGTGCTCCAACAGGCTGATGTTGGCGGTCAACGAAATGTGGTCAGTGATGCACAGTCACCAAAGTTGCCTGCATTTGTTGATGGTAAGGACGAACTTGATAGTTATTTATTGCCGTTTGAGAGGTTTACAACGAATGCAAGTTGGCATAGAGATAGATGGGCCACAAAATTGAGTGCGCTGTTGACTGTTAGAGCACTGGAAGTATATTCCAGGATGTCCGACACTGATGCAGTTGACTATGATCGTGTGAAGGTGGCGCTGTTGACAAGATACGATTTTACAGAGGATGGGTACAGAAAGCGATTCCGTGAAATTAAACCTGAAAGTTCCGAGAGTCCTGACCAGTTAATTGTGCGGCTTAGGAATTATTTTGCTAAATGGGTTAAGTTGTCAGGCACTGCAGCAACATATGATGGTGTTACCGACTTGATGGTGAAGGAGCAGTTTATTGGTGCCTGTACAAAAGATCTTGCAGTTTATCTTAAAGAAAGAGCACCCAAAGATTTAGATGAGTTGGCAGTAATAGCAAAGCAGTACGTAGTGGCACATGGTCGACAGTTATCCACAAAGGACCAGGTGAGGCGTAACGATAATAAGAAATACTGATGTGGGACAGGGTAGTAGTATCCGGTGTTATGTATGTCAGGGTGTTGGTCATCGAGCAGCACAATGTCCATCCCGCGTTACAGATGTCAACCATGACAAAGGTGAACAGTGCCTTCAGTGTGGTGCCATAGGACATGTGGCTAAGTTCTGCCGTAGTGGACAACACAGGGGTCAAGAAAGAAAGAGTGTCAAACCCAGCACTACTACTGGTGCAGCTACAGTGGTTAAAAAAGAGTCTAATATCAGTGCTAGCTGTGCTGTTCAAATTAGCAGTGATGTGCCTAAAATGATTGAGAAGGACCATTTGTTGTTAGCATCGGGGGAGCAGTTAAAGGTTGTGAATGGTGCATGTATGGAACAGAGTGGCGTTGTGGAGGACAGGACTTTGCCTGTGGATCAAGGGAAGGTTGGTGACACAGTTGTGACCATGTTGAGAGACACTGGGTGTAATGGCATTATAGTCAAGAAGAGCTTGGTACCAGATGACCAGTATACAAAAAAGATGGGTCATATGTTGATGGTTGATCGTACTGTAAGAAGGGTTCCAGTCGCCATGGTGAAAATTGATATGCCATATTTGAGAGGCACGATTGAAGCTTTATGTGTGCAGGACCCAATCTATGAGTTAATTGTTGGGAATGTGCCCGGAGCAAGACCACCAGATGACCTGGATCCAGTGTGGAATGTGAGTGGAGCAGTAACAACCAGAGTGCAAGCAAAGAAATCTGGTAAGTTGAAGCTGCTCAAAGTGTGTGATGTAAAGACTGGAGCACATGCAACAAAAGACAAATTAATCGAGATGCAGCAAGCAGACATATCGTTGAAGAAATATTATAATAAGAGAGAACCAGAAGTGAGAGGGCACCATACAACTGAGTTCCAGGTATATGGAGGCTTGCTATATCGTGTGCATCGGGACCGTTCAGTTCCAGGAGGCAAGACGGTACGTCAAGTGGTTGTGCCAAAACTGTTGAGGACTCGTGTTATGGAGATTGCCCATGATTCAATATTTGGTGGACACATGGGGATAAAGAAGACAGAAGACCGGATTGTGACTAGCTTTTATTGGCCTGGGCTACATCAAGATGTTACCAGTTTTTGTAGGTCGTGTGATGTGTGCCAGAAGACTGTTTCAAAGGGATCAGTTGTGAAGGCCCCATTAGGTAAGATGCCTTTAATTGATATGCCATTCAAGCGTGTGGCTATAGATTTGGTTGGACCAATTACGCCAGCCAGTGATGGGGTCATCGATACATCTTAACTATGATGGACTATGCTACACGGTATCCAGAGGCGGTTCCACTTAAAAATATGGTTCATTGATGCATGGACTGCTTCACTCCATCAATGTGTGCTATCTCACTATAAAAGAACGCCACGTTACCAGTTTAAAACAAAATTTATAATTATTTATTCATAAACACAAATTTGTAAGAGACTGCAGTTTCATTGTTGAAGAAGACCATTTAAGACCAAAATGTAACACTAAAACTAGGATTATGTTTGGCAAGGTTGCATCTTTTTTCAATACAACAGTAGCAAGCTTATACATTTTGCCGTTACCACTGATCTGTGTACCATAATTTCAGTAAATTTGGGGGGGCAGCAGTGGACTTGAGGCCCCCACCCCGGAGGACATCATTGCCGCCTGCTATTTTACCGATTGTGCCAGCTGTGCCCTTGGAGCCAACTGCTCCAATGAGGCATATGGGTGTGTCAAGCCTCCTATATGAAGGTGGACAGAGCAGAGCAGGGCAGGATGCGAGTAGTGTCTCTCCCCTGCATGTATCCTGCCAGCCAGGGATTGTCAGTTGGAGCCAGTACCAAGGACCTTTCCCAGGCCACTGCCTCTGCGGGTCACTCACCTTCGATAACCCGCAGGCATTAGAGGTTTGATCGGACACTCCCTTTCCCTTTCCCGCCTCAGTTATGCAGACTGGATTTCTTCCATCTTTGATGGGGAGATGGAGGGTGCTGTCTCGGAGCTTCAGGAAGCCACATATTAGATGGTACAAGAGGAGTCTGCGAAACAGTGCAATTGGACTGGATCCCAAGTGGAGAAAACACAACAGCCAAAGTCTGCACCCACTGGCCAGAAGCAGCCATGAGGCAAGCACCCCTACTCTTCCAGGGAGGGACGGGTAGCAACAAGCCTCCAAAAAAGAAGGGACCAGGTGGTGGGTCTTCCTCTCCTTCGGGTGGTTGCCCCCCGAGGTCATGGGGGAAGTGAGATTGACGTTTCCGTCTGCGACAAGGGGGAAGGGCAATCGTTCGGCAGGAGGCAGGAGTCTGAGCTTTTCAACTCTTACAAGCTGCGAAGTGACTAGAGATTTCCCCCAATTTAGAACCGCCGAACCTGTAGCCACATATGCTTGTTGCACACAGATTGTGTCGGTGTATTCTGGCTTGGAATCAGCGGGTAACCAACCCCTGGACACCCCATGTGGTCATACATGGTTACAAAATAGCGCTGCTGAGGGATCCCATCAAAGCAGAGGCAATCCAGCAGGAGGTAGACAGTTTACAGGGTAGAAGACCAGGCAACAATTCTGGCCTCTAGGGAACCACCCAATTTGGATTTGTTGGTTGTGATGTCAGCTCTAACTGGACCACCATTTGAACCGCTGGAATTAGCACCACTGAAATATTTGACGTGGAAAACGATCTTACTACTAGCTCTTGTCTCTGGTAGGCGTCATTCTGAGTTGGGGGCCTTGTCCTTTTTGGAGGGTTGTGCCACCTTTATGGACAATCAAATTGTACTAAAGACACAAGAACCAAATCCCAGAGCAAGATCTACATCCAATCGTTATCCACCGTGTGGCCAATATTGTCGACCCAGGAGGAGTTGCTTCTATGTTTTGACCAGCGTAAGCAGGGTATACCAGCCTCCCCGACTTCCATTTCTTGGTGGATCACTTCGACAGTGTTTTGAGATTATGACTGATTGGCGTCATCGGCACTGGGTCTACAGAGACACCAAGTATGAGCACATGACGGTGCGGTCGCTAACTAGCTTTTGCGTCAGGGGCCCCCAACACATGCTTAGGGCAGGCATCTGGAGAATGCAATCCGTCTTTATTAAGTATTACCCAAGGGACATGCAATCAATTGAGGAAGATCTTTTTAGGGTGGATCCCGTCGTTGTGGGTCAGATTGATTGTTGACCCAGCCTGGACGATCATAGGGCTCCCTGTGCATAGGCGATAGAGCAGTCTGGGCTACAGATTTGTGCAGACAAGTCTCTCCCGTCAGTGCTCCTTGGACATTTCCAGGTCTTTTCGTTTTTGGAATGCTAGTTACCCCCAAAATTTGGTTTTGGTTTAGCGTCCGCAGGCAATGCCGACCTGGTCACCCTACTAGCAGTATGCCACTACTATGGTGACGACACTGGCAAGGTAAGACACAGTTTTTACTGGTCTTAGCTAGGTGGTATTTGTCCCGGGATGGCACGCCCTTGATTTTCAGTACTCTTTTATTTTGTGTTTTGCTCGGAAACCCACCACTTCCTCTGACCTGGATTTCTCTCTTCGTCATTGGCTGAATCGGCGGTTAATGCCTACAGTTCAAAATAATCATTTTGACTGACTGGCGGGTATGAACGAGGTGAGTAGGCGGCCCGCTGCCCAATTTTAACAACATCCATGGATTTTTTTTGATTGACTTGTTTCTTTAAATGAAGATGTCATTACATTGTGTTCTCTTCGTTCTCTCACCACTATTATGCCAAAGTATGCACTTTTTTTTAGCTCCGCTGTCGACTTTGTCGAGCGGAGCTTATCATATGAGTGATTGTCCGTCGTCGTCGTCCGACGACACGTCGTCGTCGTCCGTCGTCGTCGTCCGTCGTCCATGTCAATGTTTTACTTTTTCGACTTCTTCTTGAAAACTACAAGCCTAAATGCTTTGATACTTGGTGTATATGTACCTTGGGTAGACCTCTCTTAGGTTTGTTCATTTCATGTTGATATCTTTAATTCTCTAATTTTGGTGAATATTTTTGTCATTTTTGGTAAAAACTGATATTTTCGACTTCTTGTTGAAAACCGCAAGTGCAATTGCTTTGATATTACATATATAGGTACTACATGTGGACCTCTCTCAGATTTGTTCATTTCGTGATGATATCTTCAATTCTCTAATTTTGGTGAATATTTTTGTCATTTTTGGTAAAAACTGATATTTTCGACTTCTTGTTAAAAACCGCAAGTGCAATTGCTTTGATATTACATATATAGGTACTACATGTGGACCTCTCTCAGATTTGTTCATTTTGTAATGATATCTTTAATTCTCTAATTTTGGTGAATATTTTTGTCATTTTTGGTAAAAACTGATATTTTCGACTTCTTGTTAAAAACCACAAGTGCAATTGCTTTGATATTACATATATAGGTACTACATGTGGACCTCTCTCAGATTTGTTCATTTTGTAATGATATCTTTAATTCTCTAATTTTGGTGAATATTTTTGTCATTTTTGGTAAAAACTGATATTTTCGACTTCTTGTAAAAAACCGCAAGTGCAAATGCTTTGATATTACATATATAGGTACTACATGTAGACCTCTCTCAGATTTGTTCATTTTGTAATGATATCTTTAATTCTCTATTTTTGGTGAATATTTTTGTCATTTTTGGGTGAAAAGTGATATTTTCGACTTCTTGTTAAAAACCGCAAGTCCAATTGCTTTGATACTACATATATAGGTACTACATGTGGACCTCTCTCAGATTTGTTTATTTCGTGATGATATCTTCAATTCTCTAATTTTGGTGAATATTTTTGTCATTTTTGGTAAAAAGTGATATTTTTGACTTCTTGTTAAAAACCGCAAGTCCGATTGCTTTGATATTACATATATAGGTACTACATGTGGACCTCTCTCAGATTTGTTCATTTTGTGATGATATCTTCAATTCTCTAATTTTGGTGAATATTTTTGTCATTTTTGGTAAAAAGTGATATTTTCGACTTCTTGTTGAAAACTGTAAGTCCGATTGCTTTGATATTACATGTATAGGTACTACATGTGGACCTCTCTCAGATTTGTTCGTTTTGTGATGATGTCTTCAATTCTCTAATTAATTTATTTTGGTGAATATTTTTGTAATTTTTGGTAAAAAGTGATATTTTTGACTTCTTGTTAAAAACTGTAAGTCCGATTGCTTTGATACTATTCATATTGTTCATTTTCTAATGATGTCTTCAGTTCTTTAATTGAAATGTGCATTGCTAACAGCGGAGCTATCTCAGCCGATAGGCTGCTTGTTAAAAATTGGAACAGAATATCTACCCACCGGTAATTCCCATTTTGGTTTTGACAGAATGAATAATTTAGTGTTGGTGTGAATGTTCCTTGTTTCAGTGACATAGTTTTGCGTTGCTCTTTCTTTCAAAGTGTCACACAATTAGAGTTGTATTCTGCTAATAGCTACATTGCATGACTCCCACATCTCGAATTTTTAAGGTGAATGGCGAAGTACTCCACTGTAGAGGGAGGGATGTTCGAACGGAACAACACCGAGCAGGCGGACGATGCGACTCCTGGTGTTCGCTGCAGTGCATGATGCAAAAAAACTTGTAATCTATGATAAATGAATATATATACATTATGACACTTGCTATGTATGAAATGTAATTTGGTGTCGGATCATACCAATTCTGACCCCGATATCAACTTTTTCGCAACTAAAATATTTAAAAAAAATTAAAAACCAATACATATATATTGTGCCTCTTAAATATTGTTTTTTGTTGTTGCACAAATAGATAAAACTTCAGCATCATGTGTCGATGTCAGTGAGTCTGGACACAAAACAAGTGACCCGAGGGCCGACATTGTTCCGCTATCCTACAGGAACGTAGCCAAGTCGAGTAGTGCACACTCGTAAGATGAAATTACTTATAACGCATCCAAGCATCGGGCTGATAGTTTTAAGAGGTAGTGAAAAATACATTTTTTTTACTAGAAAATGTCAAAAAATATTCGCTTAAAAAGAGAATTGATATCGTCACGAAGTGAACAAATGTCAGAAGTCTACCACGGAATGAAATGTACAGAGGTCATAATAAATATTGAAAAACATCATACAACCGTCATGATAATCAGATACAGTAAGGAGAGAAATTATGTCAAGTGTACCCAATGAAACATGTGCTAAAGATCAGCTCAGAAGTAATAACAAAACGGTACAATGATTATTTGTACACGATAGACATTGTGTACTGACGCAATATTAGTATGTTCGGAGGCGCTTGATTACCATGAAGTTGAGAAAATTATTTTCTTTTTGATATTGTGTCCACCATGCGAATAACTTTTATATTTGCTGGCTGTCCCGTATTTTCTTTTACGCACCAAGTATAGTAATTACCCTAGCTTCATATAGTGATGTAGTCTCAGCTTTTTGTGCAAAATGATAGTATTTTGCCCTTTTTAATTAATACTTTGAGTGATCACAGTAAATGTAACATGTTTCTTTAGGTGAAACACGTTAGAGGAAGACACTACATACAATCACATTATACACTATAATTATTAAGAGACTACCTATCACCATATGAACAGTGCGTTCAGAGCAATATGAGCATTCAGTGTCGAGTACTGGGATTTGTGTACCTCGTTCTCGTGGAAAACAATCCGATTTACCCATATAGTACAAACCACCAGGATGGCTAGACTATGACAGTTTGACTTGTACACACGATATATTTGCACAATACTCAATAATATCAGTGACAAGTCAAGTATGATTTTATAATTTCATACTACTTAGTTGACCACTTAATAACCTTTATGCTTGATGGGGTGATACAGATGGAAGTCACATGTTGCTTTGTTCGGTGACAACATCACCATACATAATTCCATACACGTGTTCTGACTTAATTTGTGACTGATTGTGGAGTTAATACACGGGAAAATTAATCATTTTTTGCAACTTTGGATGATGAAAAAATGTATCGGGAAGTACATTTTAAAAATAATAAAAGGGGTCATGGATAAACTATATATGGTAGTTTCAATAGTTCCTTATACTAATAATTGGGCGGCAGAACGTGTTCTAATGTAAAAGCTCACTCGCATGAACTGTCATGGCCCGGGGTGTCGTGACAAGAGCCCGAAACTCACTTAAGTTAAATAGTCACCTGTACATAACACATACCAATTGGTAATATTAGTAGATGGACATATAACATGATAGCTTCTTATATGAAGGAAACAAATACAGTCCAATTCACAAAATCAAATTATACTTGTGTCTGATTGGCAATGTGGGTTGACAGAATCATTCATTCGCCACCACAGAGGGCGCGTATAACCAATACGAAGTGATGTGTTGCTGAAGTTAAATTAAAGGTCTCACAAATATCAGTGAAAATGTGCAGCAGTAACAAACAATATGCACGCCAAAGTAGTGTGGTGTCATCCGCGGCGTAAACAAGAAACTGCTTACCTTTTCAAATCTTCAGATAAATCTCGCAGTAGCAATGCACATTTTACTGGGTTCCTTATGTCAGGAAGTCGTGAATCACCGAATTGTGTAGCAGTGCACATTTTACTGGGTTCCTTATGTCTGACAGTTGTAAATCATCAAATTGTGTTGCAGTGCACATTTTACTGGGTTCCTTATGTCTGACAGTTGTAAATCATCAAATTGTGTTGCAGTGCACATTTTACTGGGTTTCTTATCTCAGGAAGTCGTAAATCATTAAATTGTGTTGCAGTGCACATTTTACTGGGTTCCTTACATCAGGAAGTCGTGAATCATCGAATTGTGTAGCAGTGCACATTTACACAGTTCCTTGTGTCTGAGAGTCGTAGATCATCAAATTGTGTAGCAGTGCACATTTTACAGGGTTCCTTGGGTCAGGAAGTCGTAAATCATCGAATTGTGTAGCAGTGCACATTTTACTGGGTTCCTTATGTCTGCGAGTCGTAAATCATCGAATTGTGTTGCAGTGCACAATTTTACATGGTTCCATAGGTCAGGGAGTCGTAAATCATCGAATTGTGTTGCAGTGGACATTTTGCAGGGCTCCTTAGGTCAGAAAGTCGTAAATCATCGAATTGTGTTGCAGTGCACATTTTACAGGGTTCCGTAGGTCAGGGAGTCCTAAATCGTCAAATTGTGTTGCAGTGCACATTTTACTGGGTTCCTTACGTCAGGACGTCGTGAATCATCGAATTGTGTAGCAGTGCACATTTACAGGGTTCCTTGTGTCTGAGAGTCGTAGATCATCGAATTGTGTAGCAGTGCACATTTTACTGGGTTCTTTGGGTCTGAGAGTCGTAAATCATCAAATTGTGTAGCAGTGCACATTTTACTGGGTTTCTTATGTCTGAGAGTCGTAAACCATCGAATTGTGTAGCAGTGCACATTTTCCTAGGTTTCTTATGTCTGAGAGTAATAAATCATCGAATTGTGTTGCAGTGCACATTTTACTGGGTTTCTTATGTCTGACAGTTGTAAATCATCAAATTGTGTTGCAGTGCACATTTTACAGGGTTCCTTATGTCCGGAAGTCGTAAATCATCGAATTGTGTTGCAGTGCACATTTTACTGGGTTCCGTAGGTCAGGGAGTCGTAAATCATTAAATTGTGTAGCAGTGCACATTTTGCAGGGCTCCTTGGGTCAGAGAGTCGTAGATCATCAAATTGTGTTGCAGTGCACATTTTACAGGGTTCCTTGGGTCAGGAAGTCGTAAATCATCGAATTGTGTAGCAGTGCACATTTTACTGGGTTCCTTATGTCTGCGAGTCGTAAATCATCGAATTGTGTTGCAGTGCACAATTTTACATGGTTCCATAGGTCAGGGAGTCGTAAATCATCGAATTGTGTTGCAGTGCACATTTTGCAGGGCTCCTTAGGTCAGAAAGTCGTAAATCATCGAATTGTGTTGCAGTGCACATTTTACAGGGTTCCGTAGGTCAGGGAGTCCTAAATCGTCAAATTGTGTTGCAGTGCACATTTTACTGGGTTCTGTAGGTCAGGAAGTCGTAAATCACCGAATTGTGTTGCAGTGCACATTTTACAGGGTTCCTTGGGTCAGAGAGTCGTAAATCATCAAATTGTGTTGCAGTGCACATTTTACAGGGTTCTGTAGGTCAGGAAGTCGTAAATCATCGAATTGTGTTACAGTGCACATTTTACTGGGTTCCGTAGGTCAGGAAGTCGTAAATCATCGAATTGTGTTGCAGTGCACATTTTACTGGGTTCCGTAGGTCAGGAAGTCGTAAATCATTAAATTGTGTTGCAGTGCACATTTTACAGGGTTCCTTAGGTCAGGAAGTCGTAAATCATCGAATTGTGTAGCAGTGCACATTTTACAGGGTTCCTTGGGTCAGAGAGTCGTAAATCATCAAATTGTGTTGCAGTGCACATTTTACAGGATTCCGTAGGTCAGGGAGTCGTAAATCATCAAATTGTGTAGCAGTGCACATTTTACTGTGTTTCCTATGTCTGAGAGTCGTAAATCATCAAATTGTGTTGCAGTGCACATTTTACAGGGTTGCGTAGGTCAGGAAGTCGTAAATCATCGAATTGTGTTGCAGTGCACATTTTACAGGATTCCGTAGGTCAGGAAGTCGTAAATCATCAAATTGTGTTGCAGTGCACATTTTACAGGGTTCCGTAGGTCAGGAAGTCGTAAATCATCGAATTGTGTAGCAGTGCACATTTTACTGGGTTCCTTATGTCTGAGAGTCGTTAATCATCGAATTGTGTAGCAGTGCACATTTTACTGGGTTCCTTATGTCTGCAAGTCGTAAATCATCGAATTGTGTTGCAGTGCACAATTTTACTGGGTTCCTTATGTCTGAGAGTCGTAAATCGTCGAATTGTGTTGCAGTGCACAATTTTACTGGGTTCCTTATGTCTGAGAGTCGTAAATCATCGAATTGTGTTGCAGTGCACAATTTTACAGGGTTCTGTAGGTCAGGGAGTCGTAAATCATCGAATTGTGTAGCAGTGCACATTTTACTGGGTTCCGTTGGTCAGGGAGTCGTAAATCATCAAATTGTGTTGCAGTGCACATTTTACTGGGTTCCTTATGTCTGAGAGTCATAAATCATCGAATTGTGTTGCAGTGCACATTTTACTTGGTTCCTTGGGTCAGAGAGTCGTAAATCATCGAATTGTGTAGCAGTGCACATTTTACTGGGTTCCTTATGTCTGAGAGGCGTAAATCATCAAATTGTGGCAGTGCACATTTTACTGGGTTCCTTAGGTCTGACAGTTGTAAATCATCGAATTGTGTAGCAGTGCACATTTTACAGTTTTCCTTATGTCTGAGAGTCGTAAATCATCGAATTGTATTGCAGTGCACATTTTACTGGGTTCCTTATGTCTGAGAGTCGTAAATCATCAAATTGTGTTGCAGTGCACATTTTACTGGGTTCCGTCGGTCAGAGAGTCGTAAATCATCGAATTGTGTTGCAGTGCACATTTTACAGGGTTCCGTAGGTCAGGAAGTCGTAAATCATCGAATTGTGTAGCAGTACACATTTTACTGGGTTCCGTAGGTCAGGAAGTCGTAAATCATCGAATTGTGTTGCTGTGCACATTTTACTGGGTTCCTTATGTCTGAGAGTCGTAAATCGTCGAATTGTGTAGCAGTGCACATTTTACTGGGTTCCTTATGTCTGAGAGGCGTAAATCATCAAATTGTGGCAGTGCACATTTTACTGGGTTCCTCATTTCTGAGAGTCGTAAATCATCAAATTGTGTTGCAGTGCACATTTTACTGGGTTCCTCATGTCTGAGAGTCGTAAATCATCAAATTGTGTTGCAGTGCACATTTTACTGGGTTTCGTAGGTCAGGGATTCGTAAATCATCGAATTGTGTTGCAGTGCACATTTTACTGGGTTCTGTAGGTCAGGGAGTCGTAAATCATCGAATTGTGTAGCAGTGCACATTTTACTGAGTTCCTTATGTCTGAGAATCGTAAATCATCGAATTGTGTGGCAGTGCACATTTTACTGGGTTCCTTGGGTCAGAGAGTCGTAAATCGTCGAATTCTGTTGCAGTGCACATTTTACTGGGTTCCGTAGGTCAGGGAGTCGTAAATCATCGAATTGTGTTACAGTGCATACTTTACTGGGTTCCGTAGGTCAGGGAGTCGTAAATCATCGAATTGTGTTGCAGTGCACATTTTACTGGGTTCCTTATGTCTGAGAGTCGTAAATCGTCGAATTGTGTAGCAGTGCACATTTTACTGGGTTCCTTATGTCTGAGAGTCGTAAATCATCGAATTGTGTAGCAGTGCACATTTTACTGGGTTCCTTATGTCTGAGAGGCGTAAATCATCAAATTGTGGCAGTGCACATTTTTCTGGGTTCCTTAGGTCTGACAGTTGTAAATCATCGAATTGTGTAGCAGTGCATATTTTATAGTGTTCCTTATGTCTGAGAGTCGTAAATCATCGAATTGTATTGCAGTGCACATTTTACTGGGTTCCTTATGTCTGAGAGTCGTAAATCATCAAATTGTGTTGCAGTGCACATTTTACTGGGTTCCTTATGTCTGACAGTCGTAAATCATCGAATTGTGTTGCAGTGCACATTTTACAGGGTTCCGTAGGTCAGGAAGTCGTAAATCATCGAATTGTGTTGCAGTG
This sequence comes from Saccoglossus kowalevskii, assembly GCF_978046115.1. Lineage (NCBI taxonomy): Eukaryota > Metazoa > Hemichordata > Enteropneusta > Harrimaniidae > Saccoglossus > Saccoglossus kowalevskii. Next base: position 10,828,035 of record NC_140648.1, on the reverse strand, counting down.
CACATTTTACTGGGTTCCGTAGGTCAGGAAGTCGTAAATCATCGAATTGTGTTGCAGTGCACATTTTACTGGGTTCCTTATGTCTGAGAGTCGTAAATCGTCGAATTGTGTAGCAGTGCACATTTTACTGGGTTCCTTATGTCTGAGAGGCGTAAATCATCAAATTGTGGCAGTGCACATTTTTCTGGGTTCCTTAGGTCTGACAGTTGTAAATCATCGAATTGTGTAGCAGTGCATATTTTACAGTGTTCCTTATGTCTGAGAGTCGTAAATCATCGAATTGTATTGCAGTGCACATTTTACTGGGTTCCTTATGTCTGAGAGTCGTAAATCATCGAATTGTGTTGCAGTGCACATTTTACAGGGTTCCATAGGTCAGGAAGTCGTAAATCATCGAATTGTGTTGCAGTGCACATTTTACTGGGTTCCTTGGGTCAGAGAATCGTAATTCATCGAATTGTGTTGCAGTGCACATTTTACTGGGTTCCTTATGTCTGCGAGTCGTAAATCATCAAATTGTATAGCAGTGCACATTTTACTGGGTTCCTTAGGTCTGACAGTTGTAAATCATCGAATTGTGTAGCAGTGCACATTTTACTGGGTTCCTCAAGTCACGAGTTGTAAATCATGATACTTTTTGTTTTGCCTGTCACATCATGAGTGTCCCATTATAAAACTGCCAAACACAACCCTATGGACATAGCTGTTGCTAGTTTTTCATTTTATTTCAAGAAAGTCCTGACAATTTTCCCAATCATGTTGGCTCTTACACAAGATTGCTTTGTGTTATGTATAGTTGTAGATGAAGATGTATCAGTGGGGTTTCTCTATTTCATCCATAGCTGTAGCTTGGCTCTTTGTAACACACCAATTCCATGGGCCTCTCCGCCTTGTTTACTCTTATTTTTTATCTTGCTTCAAGTGTATTGCTTTATATGCATGTTTCCTTGCAGAGACATCTATGAAGGATAACTATTAAGGTATGTATCAACAAAGGATCTTGGGATTGTTCTCATAATTTTCTTGGGCTCTTTAGCGTCATTTAACAACTGAAGATATTTAATGGTTTTCATTGCAGTGTTGCGATATTGGACAGAATATTATGTAACCCCCATGACAATGAGCAGGTTTGGCAACTTCCATCCTTAACTGAATACGCACTTTGTTGTGTTCTTGGGACTTGGCCATTTTGATCGCCTCCCAGGGTGAAAGTATGTACTCAACTGTCATGTTCCCATCATCTCCCGAATAAAGTTCTAAAAATGTCAATACTTTCATGTCATTCTGAATACAGTTGATCATACTCACTTAAATCAAAATCTATCAACCGCTCTCTAAATTCCTGTTCCGACTACACGCATCTCTCAAACGAATTTACAACCTCCTTATAATGTTTGTTTACAAGTTATGTGCTACCGCCATTTCTAAGTAAGGAATAAATGTCACTCTTCATTGTGACGTCCATTTTATGGCTCTCTTAACTTTTTCTGTTCATACATATATTCAATTGCCTTTTATCTGTCAACTTCTGCATACCTGCATAAGCAGAGTCTCCTCCTGATGCCATGATTTTCTTGATTTTACGAGGTTATATGTTGTGATTAGAACAGTTAGAAGCGTGGCTGCCACAGGATTGGGCAGAACTCATACTCGTTTGGCAGACTACACTTTTAGAGATATCGGGTGAATCAACCAAAAAATGCACGTATACCACAAATTTATCACAGACAGACAATTTATTACTAACCAGATGGACACTAAGTTGCCTGGCTTCCAACTTCCAACTCCAATGGCTTACCCCTCCTAGGCATATGATATAATAGCTGCAAGCTACGGCTACGTAGATTCTGGTTCTTGACTCGCATACTTACTACAGTATTTTTTCGAGGCGGCGATCGCCTTCTTGAATGTAAAGGCAACAGACGACAAGTTTATTGTCTGATAGTTCCTGTGGTTCACCACTGAGCTTTGAGTGTGTGGTGCAGGTGAATCAACTTCGTAATCGTCTCAGAAATCTGGACGTTCTATTCGGTCAATCGTCTGCCACACATCGTCTATTTAATTGATCAAACCTCCTGACCTTATATCGAAATAATTAATATACAGACTCTCGTGTCTGCCACCATGCATTTATGTAATCCTATCAACACAATACTTACATGTAACTAAAAATTGCTATGTTTATTTACTGCCATTGAAACGCTACACCATTCATGGGTTTTTTGTTGGTGTTTCATTTTACTTTATTATATATTTCCGTTACTAACTTCAATTTAGTCTGTTTTTGGTTGTCTTTTAACTATTAGCCATTGTAATTTGATTAATTTGTATCTGTAATTGTTGTTGCTGTTGTAACCTTTAACCTCCTTCAGTAGGTTGTTATGAGTTAATAAAATTGTTGTTATTGGCACATCGTCACATATGGTTGAAAATTTGTTTTGGAACTTCTTATTATCTCGAAAATGAGATAAAACATTTACAGTATGCATGAGAATGATATGTTTGACTTGATGAATGAATACATTTTTATTTGTTGCGTGCTGGTGAGTGTTGCAGTTCTCCACCCTGTTTGATTTAAATCTTTGTTTATCAAGATAATTTATGCAATCCAATCTAGCTTTTTTTAGCTAGGTCGGTACATTGTATCAATGTTATATTTGACATTATTTTACTAGATCAATATTGCTAAATCGTAAAAAAAGAAAACAAAACAAAAACAAACAGCGAGCTCGTTTGGGTGGGTGTCCTGTGACCTCAGTAATATACATAATTCTAATATCCAGATAACTTTCGCAGAATTTTCAACTAATACTATAATGAAGACATTGGACAAGAGATATGACTAATATATCAGATGACCATATGTGGTCATGTGACCCAATTGATATGTGAGAATGTCAAATTCACAAAAATCTACTGTAAATGTGTCTGAACAGCAAACTAGAAAATTAAAAATGGTCTATGATGTATATAACACCTGCAACTTTGTGTATTGAAATGTGATGATGAGCGAGAGTTGTAAACAGATAAACTGACAAAAGCCAGATGAATAAATAAAGAATACTAGTAAGACAATGATCATGACATTTCAATTAATTTAATTTTAAGTTTTTTTCACTCGGAAACATTTCGCGACTTCTGGCCACGGATTGACTAACATGTATTTGTAATCACCAGTAATACACACACGTATGGTATGCTGTATTTAAATACTATAGTAATATACAACAATGAACAATATGAAATATTTTTTTTTTTGAAATAATATGTGCTTACAAGTTCTTCATAAATACAACAATAATTCATAACGCTTGACAACACTCAGGTGGATTAAAAATGGTTACAAATAAATAGGGGAAAATATTTTGATCCACAGCAGTAATTACATGTATTACATCTACACATAAACAACACGATTCCTAATTACAATAAAACGTATAATTAGGTTGGTGTTTGTTGATGTCTCAAAGGAAGGGAATGACATATTCTTATTTAGCGTAAGGAATATATTCATTTTTTGCATTTCTTTGTTTCTTGGCTTCCATAAATTCTTAATTTTACTATGTTTTATGAGATTAGATTGAACACCATAGTACCGATGTTTGGAACTGTGCTATGGAATTGTGGGACATCGGTTGATTTTGTTGTTCGTTGAATGTAAGCCGGTAAGTAAATTTATTATTTAGATTATGTGGGGGTCATATAAAGGTTATACGGGCGGGTCAGGTGACCACGGTGTGACTCCACATAAAGAAGACACAAAAAACCATGAAAGACGTAGTAAAGTATTGCCTGTGGTGTACGTTCATTACCACCGTGGTCGCCAAATACGAACCGAACTGGGACTCTCTCGATAGTCGTCCGCTTCCTTCGTGGTATGATGAGGCAAAATTCGGTATTTTTATGCACTGGGGACTTTACTCCGTCCCGAGCTACGGTTCCGAGTGGTTCTGGTGGCGTTGGCAAGGACTTAAAACGCCCGACTACGTACAATTCATGAAGGAAAACTATCCTCCCAACTTCCAGTATCCAGACTTCGCTCCTGAATTCCGAGCCGAGTTCTTTGATCCTGACAAGTGGGCGGAAATACTTTCAGCCTCTGGAGCAAAGTAAGGATTAAGCAATATACATACGTGACACACCCCGTATATTGTTATAGATTGTATATTGTCTTGTCTGATAACAAGACTCAAAACCAACTACTAGTATGTATACATGAATTTCCTATGATCAATATGGTTAATATTTAATTTGGTGTTATACTTCACTGAGTAACTTGTTGCATGTCTGAATGATGCTGTAGCCCTGGAACATGCATATGTGTATTGGTTGACAATGAGACATGCAGACAATCGTAAACAAATGTTTAAACATAATAAATCCTGTTTTATTATAATGCTTTTATAAATAATAATAATAATAATAGTTTATTACGCAACTGTGATCTGCTATGGATACAGTAAGGTAAAAAAAGTGTAAAATAAAATAAAATACAACTAAAGACGACTACAAATAAGAGGTCATATAACTACAAATAAATCGGAAAGTAATAAAAATAGCAAATAAAAATATTAAATAAATCAAAGTAAAGGCTCTCCCTACCCAGGGGTTTACACAGGTGGTGTTTTGTATATGTTTTTTTTTTTAGATATAGTGAAAAAGCAATGTTATTTTTCATAATTTTTAAGAACATTACGTCTTTGTTCTCTTCACTTGAGGTAATTTCGCAGTTTTTCAGTAAGATTTTTCTTTAATTTTCAAAATATGAGCAGCTCAAAAAAAATATTTTTCACCTTCAATATCGCCTTGATCACATTTTTTACAGACTCTTTCTGCTGCTGGTAATTTTGGTTTTCTCCTTCTCTCCAGTTCAATTTCCAAAGTGTGATCACTTAGCCTGAATTTTGATAACTTTCGGCGTAAGCAAAAGTTTTTTATTTCATTTAGGTAATTTTCAAATTCATAGTTTTTTTTAAATTGTTTATTATTATTACAACACAAATACTGCAGTACCAGAAATGATATTTTTACTAAGTACATGCATGCATGCATAAACATGAAAATATTATGCAGTCTATGGGCAGAATAGATTATAATTATCAAGTTCATTAATAATATAATACAATGTCCAATAATGGGCATTGTCATGATATATATAAATATTTCATTTATTCAGTTATTACATGTTCTCTATGATTTTCATTTTTCATCAGATATGTGGTATTAACAAGTAAACATCATGAGGGTTGGACTAACTGGGGATCTAAATATTCATGGAATTGGAATTCAGTCGATAATGGACCACATAGGGATCTCGTAGGTCAGTTTAACAATAATAATAAAATCAAATATATATTTATTTCAAAAGTAACATGTCAGTATTTGTGCACATATAAAAAAAATCACCAGCTTTCAATTTTGAAGGTATCAGTTTTTGCCCGAAAATTAACAAATTTGTTTTTATTTTATTATGTTCTCATTTATTTATCTCTGTATTTGTTCATATGTATTTATCATTTTATGTATATTGATAGGTGATCTAGCAAACTCAGTTCGTAAAAACACTGATATACATTTTGGACTGTATTACTCGCTGTTTGAATGGTTCAATCCACTATTCAATGCTGATAAGGCAACTGGATTCAAAACTCAGACCTATGTCAGGGTAAGACACAAGTTTTTTATTTAAAAATCTCCAAATCAAATGAGCATTATTAATACAGTTATCATATGATTTATTGAATAGCGCCATCTGTTGTTGACATTAAGAACCCTTGAATTACGTGTACTTGCATAAGCCAAATGAATGGAGCTTAGTCTAAAACTAAGCATACTACATATATTGTATTACATGCACTTACTTAAATGACATAGGCTATGGTCAACTAAAATAAAGGCCCATTCCTGACATGTAATTAACTATGATTTATTATATCAATATTTTCAGGATGTTGTAACCCCTCAGTTGAATGAAATTGTGATGAACTATGAACCGGAAGTGGTGTGGGCAGATGGTCCAGGGGGTGCCAATGACATCTACTGGAATAGCACCCATTTCCTAGCTTGGTTGTATAATGATAGGTAAGATATTATGTTATAGCTATCAATCAGTTTAAGATATCCCCTCCAAACCACTTTCTAACTTTTCTGCTCAACCACCAGCCTCATGTTAAAACCACTTCTCTCTCTAGTCAACCACCAACCTCATGTTAAACCACTTCTGTCCCTAGCCAATCACCAACCCCATGTTAAAAGCACTTGTCTAGTCAACCACCAACCCCATGTTAAAACCAATACTGTCCCTAGCCAATCACCAACCCCATGTTAAAAGCACTTCTGTCTAGTCAACCACCAACCCAATGTTAAAACCAATACTGTCCCTAGCCAATCACCAACCCCATGTTAAAAGCACTTCTCTGTCTAGTCAACCACCAACCTCATGTTAAACCACTTCTGTCTAGTCAACCACCAACCTCATGTTAAACCACTTCTCTCTCTAGTCAACCACCAACCTCATGTTAAACCACTACTCTGTCTAGTCAACCACCAACCTCATGTTAAACCACTTCTGTCTAGTCAACCATCAACCTCATGTTAAAAGCACTTCTCTGTCTAGTCAACCACCAACCTCATGTTAAACCACTACTCTCTCTAGTCAACCACCAACCTCATGTTAAACCACTACTCTGTCTAGTCAACCACCAACCTCATGTTAAACCACTTCTGTCTAGTCAACCACCAACCTCATGTTAAACCACTTCTGTCTAGTCAACCACCAACCTCATGTTAAACCACTTCTCTCTCTAGTCAACCACCAACCTCATGTTAAAACCACTACTCTGTCTAGTCAACCACCAACCTCATGTTAAACCACTTCTCTCTCTAGTCAACCACCAACCTCATGTTAAACCACTACTCTGTCTAGTCAACCATCAACCTCATGTTAAAACCACTTCTGTCTAGTCAACCACCAACCTCATGTTAAAACCACTACTCTCTCTAGTCAACTACCAACCCCATGTTAAAACCACTACTCTCTCTAGTCAACCACCAACCTCATGTTAAAACCACTACTCTCTCTAGTCAACCACCAACCTCATGTTAAAACCACTTCTCTGTCTAGTCAACCACCAACCTCATGTTTATACCACTACTCTCTCTAGTCAACCACCAACCTCATGTTAAAACCACTTCTGTCTAGTCAACCACCAACCTCATGTTAAAACCACTTCTCTGTCTAGTCAACCACCAACCTCATGTTTATACCACTACTCTCTCTAGTCAACCACCAACCTCATGTTAAACCACTACTCTCTCCAGTCAACCACCAACCCCATGTTAAACCACTTCTGTCTAGTCAACCACCAACGTCATGTTAAAACCACTTCTCTCTCTAGTCAACCACCAACCTCATGTTAAAACCACTTCTGTCTAGTCAACCACCAACCTCATGTTTATACCACTACTCTCTCTAGTCAACCACCAACCTCATGTTAAACCACTACTCTCTCCAGTCAACCACCAACCTCATGTTAAACCACTTCTGTCTCTAGTCAACCACCAACCCCATGTTAAAACCACTACTCTCTCTAGTCAACCACCAACCTCATGTTTATACCACTACTCTCTCTAGTCAACCACCAACCTCATGTTAAACCACTACTCTCTCCAGTCAACCACCAACCTCATGTTAAACCACTTCTGTCTCTAGTCAACCACCAACCTCATGTTAAAACCACTACTCTCTCTAGTCAACCACCAACCTCATGTTAAAACCACTTCTCTGTCTAGTCAACCACCAACCTCATGTTAAACCACTTCTCTCTCTAGTCAACCACCAACCCCATGTTAAACCACTTCTCTGTCTAGTCAACCACCAACCTCATGTTAAACCACTTCTCTCTCTAGTCAACCACCAACCTCATGTTAAACTACTACTCTCTCTAGTCAACTACCAACCCCATGTTAAAACCACTACTCTCTCTAGTCAACTACCAACCCCATGTTAAAACCACTTCTCTGTCTAGTCAACCCCCAACCTCATGTTAAAACCACTTCTCTGTCTAGTCAACCCCCAACCTCATGTTAAAACCACTTCTCTCTCTAGTCAACTACCAACCCCATGTTAAAACCACTACTCTCTCTAGTCAACCACCAACCCCATGTTAAAACCACTTCTCTGTCTAGTCTACTACCAACCCCATGTTAAAACCACTACTCTCTCTAGTCAACCACCAACCCCATGTTAAAACCACTACTCACTCTAGTCAACCCCCAACCTCGTGTTAAACCACTACTCTATCTAGTCAACCCCCAACCTCATGTTTAAACCACTACTCACTCTAGTCAACCCCCAACCTCGTGTTAAACCACTACTCTATCTAGTCGACCACCAACCCCATGTTAAAACCACTACTCTCTCCAGTCAACCACTAACCTCATGTTAAACCACTTCTCTCTCTATTCAACCACCAACCCCATGTTAAAACCACTTCTCTGTCTAGTCAACCCCCAACCTCATGTTAAAACCACTTCTCTCTCTAGTCAACCCCCAACCCCATGTTAAAACCACTACTCTCTCTAGTCAACTACCAACCCCATGTTAAAACCACTACTCTCTCTAGTCAACCACCAACCCCATGTTAAAACCACTTCTCTGTCTAGTCAACCACCAACCCCATGTTAAAACCACTACTCACTCTAGTCAACCCCCAACCTCGTGTTAAACCACTTCTCTGTTTAGTCAACCACCAACCCCATGTTAAAACCACTTCTCTCTCTAGTCAACCTCCAACCTCGTGTTAAACCACTACTCTATCTAGTCAACCTCCAACCTCATGTTAAACCACTTCTCTCTCTAGTCAACCACCAACCTCATGTTAAACCACTACTCTGTCTAGTCAACCACCAACCTCATGTTAAACCACTACTCACTCTAGTCAACCACCAACCCCATGTTAAAACCACTACTCACTCTAGTCAACCCCCAACCTCGTGTTAAACCACTACTCTATCTAGTCAACCCCCAACCTCATGTTTAAACCACTGCTCACTCTAGTCAACCCCCAACCTCATGTTAAACCACTACTCTATCTAGTCGACCACCAACCCCATGTTAAAACCACTACTCTCTCCAGTCAACCACTAACCTCATGTTAAACCACTTCTCTCTCTATTCAACCACCAACCCCATGTTAAAACCACTTCTCTGTCTAGTCAACCCCCAACCCCATGTTAAAACCACTACTCTCTCTAGTCAACCACCAACCCCATGTTAAAACCACTTCTCTGTCTAGTCTACTACCAACCCCATGTTAAAACCACTACTCTCTCTAGTCAACCACCAACCCCATGTTAAAACCACTACTCACTCTAGTCAACCCCCAACCTCGTGTTAAACCACTACTCTATCTAGTCAACCCCCAACCTCATGTTTAAACCACTACTCACTCTAGTCAACCCCCAACCTCGTGTTAAACCACTACTCTATCTAGTCGACCACCAACCCCATGTTAAAACCACTACTCTCTCCAGTCAACCACTAACCTCATGTTAAACCACTTCTCTCTCTATTCAACCACCAACCCCATGTTAAAACCACTTCTCTGTCTAGTCAACCCCCAACCTCATGTTAAAACCACTTCTCTCTCTAGTCAACCCCCAACCCCATGTTAAAACCACTACTCTCTCTAGTCAACTACCAACCCCATGTTAAAACCACTACTCTCTCTAGTCAACCACCAACCCCATGTTAAAACCACTACTCACTCTAGTCAACCCCCAACCTCGTGTTAAACCACTTCTCTGTTTAGTCAACCACCAACCCCATGTTAAAACCACTACTCTCTCTAGTCAACCACCAACCCCATGTTAAAACCACTACTCACTCTAGTCAACCCCCAACCTCGTGTTAAACCACTTCTCTGTTTAGTCAACCACCAACCCCATGTTAAAACCACTTCTCTCTCTAGTCAACCTCCAACCTCGTGTTAAACCACTACTCTATCTAGTCAACCTCCAACCTCATGTTAAACCACTTCTCTCTCTAGTCAACCACCAACCTCATGTTAAACCACTACTCTGTCTAGTCAACCACCAACCTCATGTTAAACCACTACTCACTCTAGTCAACCACCAACCCCATGTTAAAACCACTACTCACTCTAGTCAACCCCCAACCTCGTGTTAAACCACTACTCTATCTAGTCAACCCCCAACCTCATGTTTAAACCACTACTCACTCTAGTCAACCCCCAACCTCGTGTTAAACCACTACTCTATCTAGTCGACCACCAACCCCATGTTAAAACCACTACTCTCTCCAGTCAACCACTAACCTCATGTTAAACCACTTCTCTCTCTATTCAACCACCAACCCCATGTTAAAACCACTTCTCTGTCTAGTCAACCCCCAACCCCATGTTAAAACCACTACTCTCTCTAGTCAACCACCAACCCCATGTTAAAACCACTTCTCTGTCTAGTCTACTACCAACCCCATGTTAAAACCACTACTCTCTCTAGTCAACCACCAACCCCATGTTAAAACCACTACTCACTCTAGTCAACCCCCAACCTCGTGTTAAACCACTACTCTATCTAGTCAACCCCCAACCTCATGTTTAAACCACTACTCACTCTAGTCAACCCCCAACCTCGTGTTAAACCACTACTCTATCTAGTCGACCACCAACCCCATGTTAAAACCACTACTCTCTCCAGTCAACCACTAACCTCATGTTAAACCACTTCTCTCTCTATTCAACCACCAACCCCATGTTAAAACCACTTCTCTGTCTAGTCAACCCCCAACCTCATGTTAAAACCACTTCTCTCTCTAGTCAACCCCCAACCCCATGTTAAAACCACTACTCTCTCTAGTCAACTACCAACCCCATGTTAAAACCACTACTCTCTCTAGTCAACCACCAACCCCATGTTAAAACCACTACTCACTCTAGTCAACCCCCAACCTCGTGTTAAACCACTTCTCTGTTTAGTCAACCACCAACCCCATGTTAAAACCACTTCTCTCTCTAGTCAACCTCCAACCTCGTGTTAAACCACTACTCTATCTAGTCAACCTCCAACCTCATGTTAAACCACTTCTCTCTCTAGTCAACCACCAACCTCATGTTAAACCACTACTCTGTCTAGTCAACCACCAACCTCATGTTAAACCACTACTCACTCTAGTCAACCACCAACCCCATGTTAAAACCACTACTCACTCTAGTCAACCCCCAACCTCGTGTTAAACCACTACTCTATCTAGTCAACCCCCAACCTCATGTTTAAACCACTACTCACTCTAGTCAACCCCCAACCTCGTGTTAAACCACTACTCTATCTAGTCGACCACCAACTCCATGTTAAAACCACTACTCTCTCCAGTCAACCACTAACCTCATGTTAAACCACTTCTCTCTCTATTCAACCACCAACCCCATGTTAAAACCACTTCTCTGTCTAGTCAACCCCCAACCTCATGTTAAAACCACTTCTCTCTCTAGTCAACCCCCAACCCCATGTTAAAACCACTACTCTCTCTAGTCAACTACCAACCCCATGTTAAAACCACTACTCTCTCTAGTCAACCACCAACCCCATGTTAAAACCACTACTCTATCTAGTCAACCCCCAACCTCATGTTTAAACCACTTCTCTGTTTAGTCAACCACCAACCCCATGTTAAAACCACTTCTCTCTCTAGTCAACCTCCAACCTCGTGTTAAACCACTACTCTATCTAGTCAACCTCCAACCTCATGTTAAACCACTTCTCTCTCTAGTCAACCACCAACCTCATGTTAAACCACTACTCTGTCTAGTCAACCACCAACCTCATGTTAAACCACTACTCACTCTAGTCAACCACCAACCCCATGTTAAAACCACTACTCACTCTAGTCAACCCCCAACCTCGTGTTAAACCACTACTCTATCTAGTCAACCCCCAACCTCATGTTTAAACCACTACTCACTCTAGTCAACCCCCAACCTCGTGTTAAACCACTACTCTATCTAGTCGACCACCAACCCCATGTTAAAACCACTACTCTCTCCAGTCAACCACTAACCTCATGTTAAACCACTTCTCTCTCTATTCAACCACAACCCCATGTTAAAACCACCTCTCTGTCTAGTCAACCCCCAACCTCATGTTAAAACCACTTCTCTCTCTAGTCAACCCCCAACCTCATGTTAAACCACTTCTCTCTCTAGTCAACCACCAACCCCATGTTAAACCACTTCTCTGTCTAGTCAACCACCAACCCCATGTTAAAATCACTTCTCTGTCTAGTCAACCACCAACCTCATGTTAAACCACTTCTCTCTCTAGTCAACCACCAACCTCATGTTAAACTACTACTCTCTCTAGTCAACTACCAACCCCATGTTAAAACCACTACTCTCTCTAGTCAACTACCAACCCCATGTTAAAACCACTTCTCTGTCTAGTCAACCCCCAACCTCATGTTAAAACCACTTCTCTGTCTAGTCAACCCCCAACCTCATGTTAAAACCACTTCTCTCTCTAGTCAACTACTAACCCCATGTTAAAACCACTACTCTCTCTAGTCAACTACCAACCCCATGTTAAAACCACTACTCTCTCTAGTCAACCACCAACCCCATGTTAAAACTACTACTCACTCTAGTCAACCCCCAACCTCGTGTTAAACCACTACTCTATCTAGTCAACCCCCAACCTCATGTTTAAACCACTACTCACTCTAGTCAACCCCCAACCTCGTGTTAAACCACTACTCTATCTAGTCGACCACCAACCCCATGTTAAAACCACTACTCTCTCCAGTCAACCACTAACCTCATGTTAAACCACTTCTCTCTCTATTCAACCACCAACCCCATGTTAAAACCACTTCTCTGTCTAGTCAACCCCCAACCTCATGTTAAAACCACTTCTCTCTCTAGTCAACCCCCAACCCCATGTTAAAACCACTACTCTCTCTAGTCAACTACCAACCCCATGTTAAAACCACTACTCTCTCTAGTCAACCACCAATCCCATGTTAAAACCACTACTCTCTCTAGTCAATCACCAACCCCATGTTAAAACCACTACTCACTCTAGTCAACCCCCAACCTCGTGTTAAACCACTACTCTATCTAGTCAACCCCCAACCTCATGTTTAAACCACTTCTCTGTTTAGTCAACCACCAACCCCATGTTAAAACCACTTCTCTCTCTAGTCAACCTCCAACCTCGTGTTAAACCACTACTCTATCTAGTCAACCTCCAACCTCATGTTAAACCACTTCTCTCTCTAGTCAACCACCAACCTCATGTTAAACCACTACTCTGTCTAGTCAACCACCAACCTCATGTTAAACCACTACTCACTCTAGTCAACCACCAACCCCATGTTAAAACCACTACTCACTCTAGTCAACCCCCAACCTCGTGTTAAACCACTACTCTATCTAGTCAACCCCCAACCTCATGTTTAAACCACTACTCACTCTAGTCAACCCCCAACCTCGTGTTAAACCACTACTCTATCTAGTCGACCACCAACCCCATGTTAAAACCACTACTCTCTCCAGTCAACCACTAACCTCATGTTAAACCACTTCTCTCTCTATTCAACCACCAACCCCATGTTAAAACCACTTCTCTGTCTAGTCAACCCCCAACCTCATGTTAAAACCACTTCTCTCTCTAGTCAACCTCCAACCCCATGTTAAAACCACTACTCTCTCTAGTCAACTACCAACCCCATGTTAAAACCACTTCTCTGTTTAGTCAACCACCAACCCCATGTTAAAACCACTTCTCTCTCTAGTCAACCTCCAACCTCGTGTTAAACCACTACTCTATCTAGTCAACCTCCAACCTCATGTTAAACCACTTCTCTCTCTAGTCAACCACCAACCCCATGTTAAAACCACTTCTCTGTCTAGTCAACCCCCAACCTCATGTTAAAACCACTTCTCTCTCTAGTCAACCCCCAACCCCATGTTAAAACCACTACTCTCTCCAGTCAACCACTAACCTCATGTTAAACCACTTCTCTCTCTATTCAACCACCAACCCCATGTTAAAACCACTTCTCTGTCTAGTCAACTACCAACCCCATGTTAAAACCACTACTCTCTCTAGTCAACCACCAACCCCATGTTAAAACCACTACTCACTCTAGTCAACCCCCAACCTCGTGTTAAACCACTACTCTATCTAGTCAACCCCCAACCTCATGTTTAAACCACTTCTCTGTTTAGTCAACCACCAACCCCATGTTAAAACCACTTCTCTCTCTAGTCAACCTCCAACCTCGTGTTAAACCACTACTCTATCTAGTCAACCTCCAACCTCATGTTAAAACCACTACTCTGTCTAGTCAACCCCCAACCTCATGTTAAAACCACTTCTCTGTCTAGTCAACCACCAACCCCATGTTTAAACCACTTCTCTGTTTAGTCAACCACCAACCCCATGTTAAAACCACTTCTCTCTCTAGTCAACCCCCAACCCCATGTTAAAACCACTACTCTCTCCAGTCAACCACTAACCTCATGTTAAACCACTTCTCTCTCTATTCAACCACCAACCCCATGTTAAAACAACTTCTCTGTCTAGTCAACTACCAACCCCATGTTAAAACCACTACTCTCTCTAGTCAACCACCAACCCCATGTTAAAACCACTACTCACTCTAGTCAACCCCCAACCCCATGTTTAAACCACTTCTCTGTTTAGTCAACCACCAACCCCATGTTAAAACCACTTCTCTCTCTAGTCAACCCCCAACCCCATGTTAAAACCACTACTCTCTCCAGTCAACCACTAACCTCATGTTAAACCACTTCTCTCTCTATTCAACCACCAACCCCATGTTAAAACAACTTCTCTGTCTAGTCAACTACCAACCCCATGTTAAAACCACTACTCTCTCTAGTCAACCACCAACCCCATGTTAAAACCACTACTCACTCTAGTCAACCCCCAACCTCGTGTTAAACCACTACTCTATCTAGTCAACCCCCAACGTCATGTTTAAACCACTACTCACTCTAGTCAACCCCCAACCTCGTGTTAAACCACTACTCTATCTAGTCGACCACCAACCCCATGTTAAAACCACTACTCTCTCCAGTCAACCACTAACCTCATATTAAACCACTTCTCTCTCTATTCAACCTCCAACCCCATGTTAAAACCACTTCTCTGTCTAGTCAACCCCCAACCTCATGTTAAAACCACTTCTCTCTCTAGTCAACCCCCAACCCCATGTTAAAACCACTACTCTCTCTAGTCAACTACCAACCCCATGTTATAACCACTACTCTCTCTAGTCAACCACCAACCCCATGTTAAAACCACTTCTCTGTCTAGTCAACTACCAACCCCATGTTAAAACCACTACTCTCTCTAGTCAACCACCAACCCCATGTTAAAACCACTACTCACTCTAGTCAACCCCCAACCTCGTGTTAAACCACTACTCTATCTAGTCAACCCCCAACCTCGTGTTAAACCACTACTCTATCTAGACAACCTCCAACCTCATGTTAAAACCACTACTCTGTCTAGTCAACTACCAATCTCATGTTAAAACCACTACTCTCTCCAGTCAACCACCAACCTCATGTTAAACCACTTCTCTGTTTAGTCAACCACCAACCCCATGTTAAAACCACTTCTCTGTCTAGTCAACCACCAACCTCATGTTAAACCACTTCTGTCTAGTCAACCACCAACCTCATGTTAAAACCACTTCTCTGTCTAGTCAACCACCAACCCCGTGTTTCAATGACTATAATTCTTTTTTCTAGTTAATCAGCATCCCCTGTTTGACCAACCATGAACCTGATGATACTTGTTATCAACTCCATCTAGCCCACTACTAACTCAGTCAACCTCATTTGACCAATTAACCTTTTCAGTCAATGCCATCTGAAGACACTAACTAACTATTTGATGTTACTACCTAATCCATATTGTTAACCATCAATCCATCTGGCCAGCCAGTAACCCCGGTGGCCAACCATGATTTGAACAAGTAACTGCCATCCAACATCTCAACTTGTTTGGCTAACAACCAATCACATAGGCCAGTCATAATCCTGTCTGACCAAACCTTACACCTACTATTCGACCTAAGGCATGACCAAACTTGTGTTACTAACTCCCAACTCCAACTGGCTAACCACCATCTCCATCTGGCAAATCATCTGGCCAACTTCCAACCCATCTGGCCAACCCATCTGGCCAATCACTAACCAAGCTGGCAAACTACCAACACAGCTGATCTGCTACTAACTACACCCAACCATCAACCAAATGCAGCCTACCTAATCATTACCTAATGACCAACCCAATGTACAAGCTGGTACAAGCAAACTCGTGTTACTTAAATTATTACTAACTGGCTGTCCACCAACTCCAATAGGCCAATCACCCTCTTCATCTGGTCAACCACCAACATCATTTGGCTCATAACCAATCAAATAAAAACTACCAGCCCATGAGACCTATTCCTAATTCCTTCTGACCATTCACCAATTATATCTCACCACTCAAACAACCCTTGTGATGATATACCAAATATCACCCATTACTAAAGCGCCTTGTGTGTAAATTAGGGTGTTTTTATTATTTCCAGCCCTGTAAAGGACAAAGTTGTTGTCAATGACAGATGGGGTTCTAACTGTAAATGCAAACATGGTGGCTACCTGACATGCAATGACCATTACAATCCAGGTAAGGAAATGTAGTATACATTGGCCAGTTGTAAATGCTGTCTTCTACAAGTAAAATTTACTACCTTGACTTTTTTTTCAAACACACTTTTAGTATAGCCACAATTTGGGAAAGAACCTCAAGGCTGCAAGAAATACGATTTACTATATACCAACTAATTATGAAATTGACCCTCCCGAATCACACATTCCATATCATAGCAACCATCTGAATACAGCAGTAGTACCAACAACTAAAATTTAAAAGTTATCAGGATCTGAATCTGTTTGGTCTCATGTAACGTTGAACAGTACTATGGCTAGATCCTGCTTATGTTGATGTTTTAGTATCAGTGACATTGTGGGATGATTCAGATCTCTCTCTGATATTTTTCTCACTATAGGACTGTTGGCTTAGTCCTTGGTGCGGAGAAAGAAGGAGCCAGAGTGACGTATTTGGCCAATATGGCTGTGCCTTTTGGCCTCAGTCACGTGGTTTGTGACGTAAAGGAAAACATCAAGGTCATGGGGCTTCCCCTGACCTAGATTTATTTCTAAGTCATTGGCTGAATCGCAGATTAATGCCTACAGTTCAAAATAGTCATTTTGACTGACCGGAGTCTATGGTGGGTATGAACTATGTGAATAGGCGGGTTTATAGGACCCTCTGCCTAATTCAGACTGTACATCAAAACCCTCCAGTTATTTCACCACTCTTCAGATAAAAATGCAAGTATGCCGTGGAAGTGAATGCAATATGACTTTCAACACAAACTTACCCCACCTTCTATTCACAAGTCATTCAGCTAAGTGCATTCTCAATGAGCATCAATGTGGTATGTGTAGAATGTTCACAGCATAGGATGCCTTGCACCGATCTCAGATGTGATGTTTCAGTGGCTGATTTGCCATACATAGTTTAATAAAAAAGAATATCCTAAATATCAGAACTTAATATCCATTCTGGCATGTTCGCTGACCATTTCGGATAGCTAAGCTCCTTCCAAAGCTAGAAAGCAACCCTGAAATGTCATGTGACATAATAAATAAAACCAATCACAGTGAGATGTGTAAATATAGTATATCACACATGCTGCATCAATAGTTTGATGTACATTCCATGTCTAAGGAACCCAGTAAAATGTGCACTGCTACACAAATTTCACTGACTTAAGATATTTGTGAAAATTTATCACTCGCCAATTTAATTATATATCATGTATAACCAATAAGTATTATTTCAACATGATGCAGTGTTTGCCTGTTATTTCATATACATGTATTTTATCCAAGTCAGCAAATAAACATTGATTGCTGTGTATATGTAAGGGGAGGCAGATATTAGCATAGAGTGGGGGATATCATTTTGTAGGTGAGGCAGATTACAGCTTAAGATAGAACGATTGACTACAAAAAGAAATCATGTCTGCACATCCCACAACAGCTCTAGTACACATTTGTTAATGAATAAAATAAAGAAGTTAAAAAAAAACACGTTTTGAGCGTGAGATATGATCTCTCCATCTCCATCTCCCATTTGCATGGTCTTAACCTCTGCACTATGAAGTTTCCCAAAGGACTCTACAGGGGTATTTACTTGTAAACTTTAAAAAGAAAGCTTCAATAATAACCAAAAATAAAATTTTCGGAAGATCAACTTCAAAATTTATACAAGGCCTACTATAACTACAGATTAACATATATATATATATATATATAAGTTCGATAGCGATTGGTTGAATATTTTTGGAGTGAATCGCTCAGAAGGAAAGTTTAAGACAATGACGACAACAACAACACTTGACGACTGACAAGACACTTTGCCACTACTGTGACTTTCTCTTCTCTTTATTATGGGCAAACCAAAAATGATGTCTTCCAATGAACAATACTTTGTTGTAGGTGTCTTACAGAAACGAAAATGGGAGGATTGTACGACTGTTGATCGGGGCTCATGGGGATATCGTAGAAATGTAGATCTATCAAGTTACTTGACAATGGATGATATAACAGATACATTGGCAGAGGTTGTCAGGTGAGTTGCTATAGAAACATAACATGCCCATGTTAGACCTTAAACAAACATGAATATTAATGTAATATGTGTAAGAATAATGGAATGTAAATACAGATATTAATAACAAATAATTTGATTTCAGTGAACTTTTATTGTATATTCACTACAGTTTTTCGAAATGCTAAAAATTTTCTGCAGTCCAACTTTTGTTTTATTTAGCAGACCATTACGTATTGGTGATAAGCGCCCTCTGTGGTGAATAAATGATTTTGCCATTATAATTTGATGTTATTGAATTTGATGGAACAAAATATGCTTCCTATAAGAAGCTATCATGCTCATATTTCATGTGGGTTGATTATCATGCAACATGTCCACCAATAATACCAATTAGTATTGTATTTGCTCTTTTGTAAATGACAGAGGCATGCCTTGGTCAAAATAAGTAATATTCAAGTGAACCAGTATACAATTACTGTAGAATACTTTATTTCACTTGGAATTTATTTTCGCTATTTTCGCTGAAAGGATGATTCTGTGAAAATAAAATCCAGCGAATATACTTTTTTTCCCTATATTTCACTTTCAAGTCGTCAAAAATCAGTGAAAATAAATTCCATACAAAACAACCAACACCAACACCAACAAAAATTAATTCCAGCTAAAATAAAGTATTTCACAGTAATTCATCTTTTATTTACATTGGTTTCAATTGAAAATGTGTTTCTAATAGAGCAAGTACGAAATGCAGTTAAGGGTGATTCAGGCACTTGCATCATAAAAGTGTAATCACGGGTTTTCATGTGAAAACATGGTATAAAACTATAACAAATATTTGCAATTATACGTCCATTCAGACATATGATAAAGTCTTAAGACGTCGGGTTCTAGTGGATTATTGCTTGATTTTGGTGCATCTGCATGCATCATCATTTGTAACTAGGACATGTCTACATGTGGCAATCACATTCTAAATTACATCATACCTCTTGGGAGATGCATTTGTTTCACGTTCCAGTTAAAAATTTTCGAAAAATGATCATTTTCATGCTTAAAATTCATCAAAATAGTACATTTCTGCCAATCTGGAACCAGATCTTGGTTGTGAATAGATGGATTTTGCCTAAACTTGCCTATACACAAGCGCCTGCAGATCTTAACCAAGGTCACACACCAAACTTGATAGAACACAAGGGCCTGCAGACCTTAACCAAGGTCACACACCAAACTTGATAGAACACAAGCGCCTGCAGACCTTAACCAAGGTCACACACCAAACTTGATAGAACACAATCACCTGCAGACATTAACCAAGGTCACACACCAAACTTGATAGAACACAAGCACCTGCATACCTTAACCAAGGCCACACACCAAACTTGATAGAACACAAGCACCTGCAGACCTTAACCAAGCTCACACCAAACTTGCCTAAACACAAGCACCTGCATACCTTAACCAAGGTCAAACACCAAATTGATGGCTTAAATAAGCCGTTTGCTGTAGTTCTTAGATATGCCAAGTTTACTTAGACATCTCATGGATAGTTAGTGCACACTTTCCATTTGGTTTAGGGTTCTCCTAAATTTTGGTTGACCTCTCTCTACTCTGATGTGCCAGAACATTTCTATAAGGCATGCGGTGAACCCTTACACTGTAAATAAAGAAGTAATATGGGCATCAATCAACAATTGTGATTCACGCTTTTCAAGCAACCAACCAATTAGAATCATGCTCTTCGCAGATTGACACTGCCACCCCTTCGCAGAATGCAATAATCAACATTCAGCGAGTTGCACAATCCCGTTGCAGAGTTAGTTTTTAAACCCCCTTACATACTTCCTACCATGGAACCAGTGAAAGACCCTGCTTTACTGGTTATCCTAAAATAAAATATATTTACCGGGTATACCAAACCTGGAGGAAGAAGATCAATCAATTTGCTGACTGCTCAGGTTTCACAGTTCTGTATTGAATTCTATTTCACAGTTGTGGTGGTAATATGTTATTGAATGTCGGACCAACCCATGATGGTAGAATTATACCCATATTTGAAGAG
The DNA here is from genome assembly GCF_978046115.1 of Saccoglossus kowalevskii. NCBI lineage: Eukaryota > Metazoa > Hemichordata > Enteropneusta > Harrimaniidae > Saccoglossus > Saccoglossus kowalevskii. The sequence goes on along the minus strand of NC_140648.1, from coordinate 10,807,253 downwards.
CGCCTTCGCCAAACGGGAGATTGGTTGAAAGTTAACGGTGAAGCCATTTACTCCAGCAAGCCCTGGACATCACAGAATGACACAGTGACGAAGGGCATTTGGTGAGTTCCCCCCTCCCCCTCATGTTATATGATATCAGAGGTACATTACTTGGGGTTTGTAACTACGGTGACATGATAACAAGATCCCGTCACAATCTCACTCTCGCATAAACGTTCCAACTCAGAAAAAATGCGAATGCGCATGCCCGAGGTAACTAGGATACTGGGATGTCCAGGTGGATCAAAATAGCTGCCCACGATATGACGGATTACGAGAACTATATTTTCTGTACATTTTCGATGTATTACATTTTTCACTATGATAGTGACAAGAAAAGTTTATTTTTTTCATTACAAACCTTGAACATTGATATGCGTCATGTCAGAAGGTCGTAGCCTCAGTCTCGCTATCTACGAGAAGAGACTTGAATGGGATCTTGACATGATATCACCATACAGTACTATGCGAGTTGCAAACCCCAAGTAATGTACCTCTGATGATATACAGTAATTATAAAAAAAAGTGTGAATTTTGATGTTGCAATGGATCTGTACTCAACTAAAGACATAAAAGTCCGAGTGGGAACAAATTCACCCTGAAAGACTTGGTTATAATGAAATTAAGAATGTCATGGTTTGAGAGTATACAAAATAGTTGAAATACATTCTGTTTTGTAAACTTGTATAATGCTAAATATAAAACAGAATCCAGAATAACGCATTTGCTTTTTTTATGAGTTTTACACTATACAGATGTGATGAATGTAAATATTATGGCTATAATAATATAAAAGTTGAATTACATTTTGGTATGCAAAATAGTAGTCAGTTAAATCTTATTCTCTGTTGTAATCCCTCAATGCAATTTGAATTTTATTTTCTTGACTATATGCCTATAGGGTATGAGCATGCAAAAAAATAAGCCCAAATACACAAAATATACAGAAGGTTTTTATAATTTACTGTATTTCAGTAGACACGTGTAACTTGATCTAATGATACAGTACATGACATGAAAGAGTATAGAGTGTACATCTAATACATTTGTACAGTTGAACTATTCAATGTGACGCCTCTAAGATAAACATGGCTAAAAAAGAAATGAGTGATCATGAAAAAACTTGTTTTGTGTCCTCTATGAAGTTTGAGTATTAGGATTCTCTGATAATTTGCATATCACATGACTTGGTGAAAAAAACCTTGTGTACACAAGAACAAACCCACCCTGCTGTAGACCCAACAAACTCAACCTAGTTGCTGATAGTCATGGAATATTTTCTGATACAGGGCATTATAAAAAAATGAAAATGCGAATGAAAAATAATAACAATGAACTATAGTTTTCTTTTTGTCAACACTTGCATGTCCTCATGCGATTTTCAGGTTTATACGCAAACTGAACTTCCGTGACCTGGTTCATGATTGGTTGGTTAAAAATAGCAATCATGGCAATGGCAATCATTATCGGTATCGAGCAGTCCATCAATACAAGTCTTCAAATTCATCTGATTTCCTCACAAGAAACACAAAACTTTATGAAAGTCTAACACTGAGAAAATGGACGACTACCTGCAACATGTTCTCACGCTTTAAAAATTATTTCGATTTCACTAAACATCTTCTGAAATGAACATAAGAACTAAACAAGCCATGCATGGCACAGTCCTCATTAGTTTTGTTTATAGTAATATAGCTGAAATATAAACATGTCAGGAATATGATTATTGTTTAACATTAAAATGGTTGACATTTGTATCAGATCGTCAAACGAGTACTTGTTTATATTGAGAGATATTGCTCTGGAACAGCATTAATTAAAACAAAATCAGCCATTTTGAATACATGTATATATGATGTATAATGAATATATAAAATTTGAACATAATCAGTCAAAGCATGTCAGAGATATGGCTCTAGAAGGCCATTCATTAAAACAAAATGGCCGCCAGTACAATCTCAGATGTGTTTGATAAAATTCCATTACACACTTAACAATTGAATAAATCTACTCGAAATTATATATCCACCAAGAAACAGTATGCCAGAAATGTATAATGTTCAAATAATTAATATGTATTTACAGTAATTAAAATACATGTATCATTCTAATCAATAGACAGTTTTTGTTTGATAGGTTCACCAGTAAGCCAGTAAATGGAGAAGTGGTTGTATACGCCATAGTTTTAAACTGGCCAAGCTCAAATTACCTGGTACTGGGTACTCCAGTCACATCACCTAAGACCACAGTCAACATGCTGGGATATTCACCACCATTACTATGGAAACAAACTGCTACCGCCGGGATGAACATCACTATGCCGAATCTGAGCGTGAACGCAATGCCATGCAAATGGGCATGGGTACTAAAACTCACCAATGTTGTATAATGTCAACGCACTCTTTGATTAGTCCAAGTTTAGTTTTGGAACTGAAGCTTATTATTAGGAGTGTAAAGATTGTCTTTTTACAAAATCCAATACACAGGCTATAGTAGTATGATTACATGCACCACACTTGGTAACAAAATCCTGCAGAAATTTAGCCACTGCCATCATTTTCACAATTGAGTCATGTGGATTTACAGCAAAGTGAAATCATGTATTAACAAGGCATACATTATACTTTCTATGTAAGGCCAGACTTTTAGTATCCGTTGTTTCGCGAACCCGTCGAATGAACAGGAGCCGAAAATGAAATTTTATTTCAGCGTAATTTCTCGCGCTCGCCGAATTGTAAGTGCAAAAAATTGCTAAAAAAAACTTATTTTTATCTTCATTTTTTTTCCGCTCGCCGCATATCAAACCCAAGTTGCATTTTCGTGGGAGTATCATAATCAAAGTACCGAAGTCTCGCACAGATGAGAAACAAGGTTATACATGGAATAAAATTTTATTTCATTTCTTCTTTCTGATCTCACAATTCTTTGAGAATCACACAAATCTAATGGGAAAAAAAGAATAAATTTTTTTTTTCCCCCGTCCTCCTCAAAAAAATTGCCTTATAAAAACTCAAGAAACAAGGAATAAAAAAAAGTCTGGCCTAACTTCATGTAATTAAAGTGAGGGAGTCGTCGCCTGCGCATGCGTCAGATGGCGATAGCGTGTCATTGTTTACAAACAAGCGTCTACCCATGAGCCTTTGCGGTTTTAGCGTGTGTTATCATCATCGCCGCCGCTGCTTGGGACTCAATTCCTGCACGTGCACAGGTGACAACCCTCCCGCTTTAATAATTTTGCGCCAATATAATGCTAACTATATATAGAGAACGCACCAAAATACATTTTTTAAGAGCATCTTACCAATTTCCCTGTAAAATAACCTTCACCTTATATTCAAAGGTATACTCACCAAGTGGCCTAGCTACTGTAGATGTATATTATATATGTTGGGGTAACAATTCCAAGAAAGAGCACACCGCATTAAAGTGACATAATTAAATTTATTTTAAATGGAGGTGATATAGAGTTATATTCAGATTTATTCTGTGAATTTGTAAAACTGTCATTTATATACAATCGTAGATACACATTAATAAATTGTCAATTTAGTTATGATGTTCGAATTTACTTGCCAGCTGTTGTCTAGGATAGAGATAATTATTCAGACATTGTGGTACCAATGTGTGATGACAACCACAGACAATGTTGTGAATGCCAAGGTCAATTTTTGGTGCTGCTCACAAAATAAACCAATATAACTTTTTTCAGCAGTTTTCATCAAGACAATGGAAATGGAAAATGTAGATTGGATTCCAGCTCCTGATGCGCCACTCAGTTCTGTGCCCCCTAACACAGGATAAATGTAGATTGGATTCCAGCTCCTGATGCATCAATCAGTTCTGTGCTCCCTATCACACAGTAAATGTAGATTGGATTCCAGCTCCTGATGCACCACTCAGTTCTGTGCTCCCTAGCACAGGGTAAATGTAGATTGGATTCCAGCTCCTGATGCACCACTCAGTTCTGTGCTCCCTAGCACATGATAAATGTAGATTGGATTCCAGCTCCTGATGCACCACTCAGTTCTGTGCTCCCTAACACAGGGTACATGTAGATTGAATTCCAGCTCCTGATGCACCACTCAGTTCTGTGCTCCCTAACACAAGATAAATGTAGATTGGATTCCAGCTCCTGATGCACCACTCAGTTCTGTGCTCCCTAGCACAGGGTAAATGTAGATTGGATTCCAGCTGCTGATGCACCACCAGTTCTGTGGTCCCTAGCACAGGGCAAATGTAGATTGGATTCCAGCTGCTGATGCACCACCAGTTCTGTGCTCCCTAGCACAGGGTAAATGTAGATTGAATTCCAGCTCCTGGTGCACCAATCAGTTCTGTGCTCCCTAACACAGGATAAATGTAGATTGGTTTCCAGCTGCTGATGCACCACATGCAGTTCTGTGCTCCCTAGCACAGGGCAAATGTAGATTGAATTCCAGCTCCGGATGCACCACTCAGTTCTGTGGTCCCTAGCACAGGGCAAATGTAGATTGGATTCCAGCTCCTGATGCACCACTCAGTTCTGTGGTCCCTAGCACAGGGCAAATGTAGATTGGATTCCAGCTCCCGATGCACCACTCAGTTCTGTGGTCCCTAGCACAGGGCAAATGTAGATTGGATTCCAGCTCCTGATGCACCACTCAGTTCTGTGGTCCCTAGCACAGGGCAAATGTAGATTGGATTCCAGCTGCTGATGCACCACCAGTTCTGTGCTTCCTAGCACAGGGTAAATGTAGATTGAATTCCAGCTCCTGATGCACCAATCAGTTCTGTGCTCCCTAACACAGGAAAAATGTAGATTGGATTCCAGCTGCTGATGCACCACCAGTTCTGTGCTCCCTAGCACAGGGCAAATGTAGATTGAATTCCAGCTCCGGATGCACCACTCAGTTCTGTGGTCCCTAGCACAGGGCAAATGTAGATTGAATTCCAGCTCCTTATGCACCACCAGTTCTGTGCTCCCAATCACACGGTAAAAATGGAAATAATATTCATGGCTGGTAGCTTGAATACATTCAATTAAATGAATGTTTGACTGCTATATTTAAAAAAATATTCACTGAACGCAACAATTTTTTTGGAGGCTCTTGTTCCAATATGAATTACAAGGAAAGCAAACTGAGAGGCCTGACTTGACAAAGCACAATCCACTTTTAACGATTCACCCATAAGACTAACATTATACCTATATCTGCTATACACTAAAACTAGTCTTAAATGCTCAGTTTGTTAACATTACCAACTTCACATTTCAATTAAGGTGGATGTCATAAAAGTTTTTAGAATTTGACAGTGTTGTGACGCAACTAGTTGTGCTTATTTATTGGCACTTTTTTTTAAAACGCCTTACTGAATTTATAGAATTTGTAATTTGGTGAAATTCAGATTTTATAAACAAAATAGTAAATGTAAATACAAGGGAAATTTGACAAAATCAGTTCTGTTAGAGGACACAGTGACTGATTATAAACCAATTTTTAATGATGAACATAACATTAGTCCATACAAGGACTCAATGGGAGGGGGGGTGCGACACTTGATAATGAAACATGTTTTGAAGAGTTTTTAATTTAGAAACTTGATTCAAAAAATGAGCCATGAATTGAAATCAGCAGTTACGACATTCGTGAGTTGTGTGTGTTGGTAACAGGCAATACCATTTTAATTCCTGCTTTAAAACACTAACTAGGATGCTATGAAATATTATGTAGCATGTATTTCAACGGGACAGGACTACTTGATAAGTATCTGTTCATCAAATACATCACAAACGCCCCCCCCCCCAATCATACCCTCCGACTTGCTTATTTAATTTTGATAAGGCTGCTGTGCATTAGAAAAACGTCACTTTTGTATGCGATTAGATAGACTTGTAGACTCCCTAAGATGCTGACTCCCTAAGATACCATAGCTGAATCTACATGAATGCTCTGCAATGTTTGCTGACAAAATTGTTGCATTTGGTATAAGGCACATACGACTTCATACGCCACGTCCTACAAACAAAATTTATCAGATAATACAGGTTTAAATGGGCACTGGACAGATTAATACACTGACCTTGGCTGGCAAAGATGATTTAGTATTTTGACTCAAACTTGTATGTACCAGTAATTAGAAGAGACACATTGTGGCACATCCATCAAAAGATGCGTCTCGCACTTCACGAACTAAACCCTCAATTATGACCAGCAGGGTTTGTATAGTGTTTTGCTTTAGTGATTATTACATTGATACACTCAATCTTGTATTTAACCAAAGATCAATACAATTTTAAGTTAGGTAGGCAGTATATAATAGAAGTCAAATTTATGTTAATGACCGAAAAGCCATACTGTAAATGTTATTTACTGGGTTTTAATTTCACTATTTTCGCTGATAAATAAAATCCGCTAAATTACGTGAACATATAAAATAACAAACAGCTGAGATAGCTCCGCCTTCAGCATTGCACATTTCAATTAGAGAATTGAAAACTCGGTACATCATAAAATGAACAAATCTGAGAGGTCCACCTGAGATACATTTGTACCTACATATATGTATATCAAAGCAATTGGAATTGCTGTTTTCAACAAGAAGTCAAAAATATTCACCAAAATTAGAGAATTAAAGATATCTACACCAATTATCAATGCAATCAGGCTTGTAGTTTTCAAGAAGAAGTTGAAAAGTAAAGAGTTGACATGTGAGCGTCTGCTGACTTGTATGATAAGCTCCACTCGACAAAATCGTCAGCGGAGCTAACAATAATACTCATTGTTCCCTTGACAAATTTGTTAAATTAAAACACAGTGAATAGTGAAATTAAATGTCAGTGAAATTAAATAGTATGTCAGTATGTCCTGGTTCAGCTTGCCACGTTTTTGAGTTCATCCCAAGTATACTTCCACACTGCAAGGCAAGTTACAGTACAGCTGAAATGTCTAGTATTTCTTGTAAATTCAGACCAAGAAATGTTTCAAATAGGAGACCCAACTGAAGCTTCAGTAACGATCTCAAACAAAAGGTGAGGGGGGGGGGGTGAGTGAGTATGGCACACACTTGTACCATGCACATCAAAATTCAAGACAAACTGTTATTCTGAACAACTTTAATGTTATTTATACTCAATAGTTCTTTTGAAAATGACTACAGAATAAATGCACAAGACAAAAATGGTGAAGTAACAATGAAATCCGCACATCCTGCCATACAATGTTTTCATCGGAAGCACAAGTTACAAGCACACAAAGAGGTAGGATGGGGTGGGGGCTAAGTAATTAAGACAAACATTTAGTGATTTGCTGTGGAACAGAATCATATGAACAACAAATTTAAAAAAAATATATATATAGCAAAAAGAGAGTGTAGATGTTTTTATATATAAGCATAAAGGACCATGGATCATCTCCAGGATTTGATATAGATTATTTTGAATAAAACATCTTCACATAGTTTAATAGCACACAAATAAATTTATTACTAAGAGAATGTTACTACTGTAAGTAAAATTAACATACAAGTATTAGTATAATAACACAAAGACACGTAATGAACAACACTACTTTAAACGTTACCGAACAGGTAATAAGAATTTTTTTTTTTGAAGAAACTCATAATGGTAGAGAGAAGTTCGTGCTACACATAATTCTATTGTGTGTGTGAGGTTTATTCCAAGTCAAACACGACTTAGGCAAACATCTAAAATTGGTAACAACATTGTAAAACGTATACTCGCTCTTTTACACAAATTACCCAACCAACATCCTGGGATATCGTCAAATTGAAACGAGCCTACAAGTTCAGTACCATATCAATGTACATTGTACGACTGATTCTGCAAAGGTACTTTTTCTCCGTATTAAAACTGTCTATAGTTGCATTGGGTGACACAATTCACATGATGTTCAATCGCAGTGCCTTGAACAGTGTAAACACTTGCTTATTTGCCATTTTAGATTTTGATGAACATCTACAGGAAGAAATGCAAGTGTTGTTTGAAATGGACAACACTTAGACTAAATTACAGTAATGTGGTCGTTCTCCGTTTGGTTCACATGTAATATTTTTTGTCCCCCACAAATAACCATTTACAATAAAACAGTGTAACACATGTCCCCTATTAGCCGCGAGATGTACTTTTTTCTCACCAACTAGGTGGCGTAAAAGAGACAACCCACTGTCCAATTGCACTGAAATGTGCATGGTATCAAATTACCAAACACTACTGCACAATTCTAAATATTTTTTTTCGTATTTTAGTAATACTGAAATTACCAACAGTTTATGAATATTATTTTTACACTGACAATGACACAAAACTGTTGTATTGTTGAATATTTCTCTTTAAGATATCAGCACATGGGCCAAGGAGACGCTCAAAGCGACATCTATCCAACTTTATACATTTAAGTGGACCTCTGGCAACAACTGTAGCAGCACGAGGACGATTGAGCAACAAAGCAATTTCACCTAAAAAAACAAACAAACAAAAAACGTGAAATAAATAAAATGATCAGCTGTATTTAGTTGTGTATTTAGGGATGTTTGGGATGAATAGATTTTAGTAATCATTTTCTTCATATTTTGAGTCACCCCCCCCCCCCCCCCTCACACACACTATCACAATAATGCAAAGACCGAAGACTTTTGACAAACAAACAAACTTTAGTTTGGCAATCAGACTTGTGGTTTTTAACAAGAAGTCGAAATTATCATTTTTTACTAAAAATGACAAAAATATTCATCAATTACAGAATTGAAGATATCACGAAATGAACAAATCTGACAGGAATACAACAAGAATCTATGTTGCAAATAGGAAGGCATTTGGTTTAACGGTTTTGAAGAAGACAAAAATGTGAAAAGTTACGACATACTACAAACGCCGAACGACGTCAACAGCAGAGCTAACTAAACTGAATGCAGTTTTCTGAGAGAGCTGGTAGTTATGGATTAGACAGATTTGTTTATTTGATTATATGACTGACAAGCAAGCTTAAATTATATTTTATAACAAGCAGCCTCTCGGCTGAGATAGCTCCGCTGTTAGCAATGCACATTTCGATTAAAGAACAGAAGATATCATTAGAAAATGAACAATATGCATAGTATCAATGCAATGGGACTTGCTGTTTTCAACAAGAGTTCAAAAATATCATTTTTGACCATAAAAGAAAATATCACTTTTTACCAAAAATGACAAAAATATTCATCAAAATTAGAGAATTGAAGATATCATCATGAAATGAACAAATTTGAGAGTGGTCCACATGTAGTACCTATATATGTAATACCAAAGCAATTGGACTTGTCGTTTTTAACAAGAAGTCGAAAATATCACTTTTTACCAAAAATGACAAAAATATTCACCAAAATTAGAAAATTAAAGATATCATTATGAAATGAACAAATTTGAGAGTGGTCCACATGTAGTACCTATATATGTAATACCAAAGCAATTGGACTTGCGGTTTCTAACAAGAAGTTGAAAATATCACTTTTTACCAAAAATGACAAAAATATTCACCAAAATTAGAGAATTGAAGATATGATCATGAAATGAACAAATCTGAGAGGTCTACCCAAGGTACATATACACCAAGTATCACAGCATTCAGACTTGTAGTTTTCAAGAAGAAGTCGAAAATGTAAAACATTGACACGGATGACGGACAATCACTCATATGATAAGCTCCGCTCGACAAAGTCGACAGCGAAGCTAAAAATAGATAATAATAAACTTACCAAAGTAATCTGATGGGCCTAGTTGACCAACCTCCATGTATTCATCTCCCTCTGCTCTGCGTTGTAATACAGCGGCTTGTCCCTAGCAAATAAAACAGAGTCAAACGATTGTAACCTTCATATTGTAAATATTTCACAAGACAGACATTTGACTACTAGCTGATACACGTAAACCAAATGATACTTAGTCTAAAATGTTTGGTTATATTGAATAATTATGTATGTATACCAGTGATATACTTGAGCAAATTTTGAACTGGTTGCCAGACAATCAGTGATATGACCAGCTCCGCTTGACAATGTGGACATCAGAGCTAAAAGACTGTTGAAAGTCTGTTGGTTGATATACCTCCACTGTATAGTTAGACAGTTGAAAATAGCATTTGTTACCAAAAATAACAAAGATATTTACTCAAATTAGAAAATTGAAGGTATCATCACAAAATGAACAAATCTGACTAAGGTCCACTCAAGTATCAAAGCAAGCTAACTTGCCTTTTTTAAGAAAAAGTTTTTGCTACACACACAGGAGGTAAACATTTTGTTAGTGAAATAATGTTCACAAAAATTAACTAAACTTGTCTATCAAAATTTAAGCTGTTAACATTAAAATTGCTAAAGTTCTAGTGCAAATTCCTCTTGCAACTGTCTACTATATCTCACAGCTGTTTGCCTCCTGATGACCTGCTACACTTAGTACACAATTCACATTTTGTTGGCATACCTCTGTAATAATGAAGAAATCTTCTCCTGCCTGGCCTTGTTCAACTATCTTTTCACCGTCTTCAAACTGACAGGCCTCCAAAGCATCAGCTATTGTTAGACGCTCCCATTTATCCAAATTTTCTGTGAAAAAAAGTATTATTATGTACCAACAAAATTAACACGATTCATAAAACTAAAGTGAATTCAAAAAAAGTTATTACGTAAGAGCTGGGTTAAAATCAAAACCTACAACATAACTGATGACTTATTGGTACCAGAAGGCAATTATTCAAAAATAAAAGCTTCTGTATGAAGACATTTAGTGTGATATTATACATCTGCAGTTCAAAAATTTTACCAGCTGAACACTTTATGTTCAAATTTTGTTTCACATGTTTGCACTTTATTTATTCTTTATTTACAACGGATGTAGTGGCAATGTAGCATGTGATTGTAATAGAATCATGTCGCTGAATGTAATCAAGGAGATGCTTGACGGCACAAGATCCATTTCTCTGACTATGTGTTATCAATATGATCATTGTACAGCATTTTCCTAATAAGCTCATTGCACTTACCAAGTATTGAGACTTTACTGAGGAATTCTTCATACATTCTTCTCTTTCTAAGTGTACTTCCCTGAAAACATAAACATCACAAGATCACTACACATTCATCTGAAGTTATCACACACAACTCATAACAGCATTCACAGAAATCTCACCCCAATATACATACAAGATGTCTCAAGTCGATTGGTCCCTTTCATCACAACTCAATTGAGCTAAGCAAGTAACAACCAAAACATCCAAATGTCCCTTAACTACCGGTACATGGCAAACTACAATTTTCAAAGATACGATTTTTGCCTCATATACCTTTACCCCAATCCATGATATGGCAAATTAGTACATGTACTTTTATGAAGAAGTGACTGTTGTTGTGAACACATGCTCATAGTGTGAAGACACTTTAAGGCATATTTTGATATGGCGTCAAGACTCTTCAAGGCATATTTTGATATGCCACCCCCATGCACATTTTCTTAGAAGTTCTTATATTAGATTACTGCAGCCTTGAGTATGTAGTTAACATTCTTGGAACAGCTCCAGCATAATATTGGGGGGTTGGGTTGTTTTTTTTAATTTTCTTCTTACCGAAACAATGTCAATGTCAACTTTATAAACAAATTTAGCATAATATATTACTTCTACATTTAGGTCATCACTGATATCACTAGCTTTTTGTACATTACTTGTAAAGAGTGGCAAAAATTGAAAACAGCAGAAAGCATTTTAGCTACATTTAATTATCTTTGAATAATGCGTACGTGGTCAACCCCCCCCCCAATACCATAGCTTCATAGTTGATTTGTATCATAATATTATATGTTAATTGCTAATTGTATATTCATGTTTATTGTAATTGTGCCTTCCTTTTTATCCAAAATGATCTCCTACTCTGTAATGCTCCGCCGAAGAATCCTGTCCATACTATGGACCATAAAACCAAATGCTTCCTCTCCCTTCTATGTTGACACAGCAAGGCAGAAGATTGTATTTCCATTATCAGAAAAATAACTTGTTACAGTGAGTGTCCTTCCAGCAACTGACTAATACATCCGTACATTCACTTTAACTTGCGGCAGTATTACACTAATGATAATGAGTGCAATTTGTCAATAATGAATTGTACTCTGCTGATGAAGCCTTACAGACAATCAGTTATTTGGCTGAATGCAATCACCATTTTAAGAGTATCTTTGCTCAGTTTTTTCTCTAAATACAGGAAAGCCTCTAAATCTCCAGCATTAAAATTAAGCCACACATTTCAATCTACAATAATTCAGTACGAAAATTATGAGCACAAAGGAGATTGTGTAACGCAACACAAATAATACTACCACATCTCAAACTAATTATTAAAAAATAACAAATTTTAATAATACTTAAACTAGATATGCAATATGTAAATCTTTAAACCAAATAAGATATAAAATGTCAAATGAGTTTACAATTAAATAAAAAAAATTTTTTTGAGGAAAAGGTGAATAAATTAAATTCTTGTCTCTAAAAACCATAAAAATAGTGTGCGCAAGGTCGTAAAATTCTGAAATAATGAAAAATATATTTTGTTCTTTGCCAAAACATGTTCTTTTCTTACTCTGTATTATACCTTTTCATATCTATATTTATTATTATACCAACAACTTAAATACGTAAAAAATAAGGAAATTTTTATCATTATATTTTGATGAATGACCTTACATACCATGAGAATTCGTCTATAACTGTCTCTATCAATACCCCAGAGCTTGACATCAGTTCTGGCCTGTCAATGATAAATTTAGGTTAATTTCTGCACTCAAATCACCATGACAAAGTAGATAGTCAAGAATTGATGGATGCACATCAGTGATGCTCAATAAAATGTACTGTATTCAAGCAATCTGACATAAAGCTGGATGTGTACATAATATAAGACATGATTTATTTTATTTAATGTGCATGTATAGCCACATTTCAGAGAACTATGAAGTATATTAGACAATGGTCTCTATGTGGATGATGACAACTCAAAGACAAAAAGTGATTCTAATTTAATTTTCAATACACACAAATCGATCCCAAAAAAATAAATTTAATTTCAAATATTTTCCCTCGACATTATAAACAGACTGTAAGCAAACAGTGATAAGGCAAACAAAAATGATCTAATGAAAGTAACTGATGGCCTATTTAATTTATTAGCAACATAGAGCGTGAGGAAGTTACTCATTCTCAGATACTTACCTTAATTGTGGCTGCTCTGGGTGTGCCGTAGATGAGTGCTAATTCACCAAAACTACCACCATCACCGATGGTGACTACCAACTCATTGTTAACATACACCTAAAATGCCAATATACATAAATAGATCAATTAAATTCAAGCACAAAAGCATGTATTTCAACTCAGCTTAACTTAGGTAAGATCTTTCTGACCAATAACATGTCAGCTGGTCATATCCAAACTCTGACAAGCAGCAGATTGAAGTTGAGTAAATATTCAGCTATAAATCCTTAATTGAATAAAATTTCCTATCATCATTTGACAAGACAAAAAAAAATAAACAAGCAGCCTATCGGCTGAGATAGCTCCGCTGTTAGCAATGCACATTTCAATTAAAGAACTGAAGACATGATTAGAAAATGAACAATATGAATAGTATCAAAGCAATCAGACTTACAGTTTTTAACAAGAAGTCGAAAATATCACTTTTTACCAAAAAATTACAAAAATATTCACCAAAATAAATTAATTAGAGAATTGAAGATATCATCACAAAACGAACAAATCTGAGAGAGGTCCACATGTAGTACCTATATATGTAATATCAAAGCAATCGGACTTACAGTTTTCAACAAGAAGTCGAAAATATCACTTTTTACCAAAAATATTCACCAAAATTAGAGAACTGAAGATATCATCACAAAATGAACAAATCTGAGAAAGGTCTACATGTAGTATCTATATATGTAATATCAAAGCAATTGAACTATTGGTTTTTAACAAGAAGTCGAAAATATCACTTTTTACCAAAAATTACAAAAATATTCACCAAAATTAGAGAATTGAAGATATCATCACAAAATAAACAAATCTGAGAGAGGTCCACATGTAGTACCTATATATGTAATATCAAAGCAATCATACTTGCGGTTTTTAACAAGAAGTCGAAAATATCACTTTTTACCAAAAATGACAAAAATATTCACCAAAATTAGAGAATTGAAGATATCATCACGAAATGAACAAATCTGAGAGAGGTCCACATGTAGTACCTATATATGTAGTATCAAAGCAATTGGACTTGCGGTTTTTAACAAGAAGTCAAAAATATCACTTTTTACCAAAAATGACAAAAATATTCACCAAAATTAGAGAATTAAAGATATCATTACAAAATGAACAAATCTGAGAGAGGTCCACATGTACCGTTAAAGTCCTATTATAAACCACGGTTTATATTACAATGTATCAATTTAAAAATTGGGATCAAAAGCTCAAGTTCGGGGTGCGGTTTCTATTACGTACATATTGCAATCACTAAATGGGCGTGGTCATTTTTTGTCCACAACACATGCACAAAACAAACAATACACCGTACAATCTCTTGAATAGGCGTCGGGGAAGAGTGAAAGGCCTTATTTTGGTTCTAAAATAGGCGTTACGAAATGTTGAAAAATTACAATAAAAAAAAAATTCTACATGATACAAAAAATACTCAGTATTTTTAATGTAATATGCATTTATTTTTTTTTAATTTTCTTGGTAACGAAAAGTATATTCTAACAGAAGTTTCAAATAAAAACACGAATGCACTGCTTAGTAGCAAATGATCACATAACGGTAGCTCGATCCGGCCATGCTGCTGGTCTCAAGTGACTAACTTACTTGTTTTCGAAGTGTTGATATTGGTGATTATTATTTAGTAGTGATTACAATAACGCACGAAAAATAAATTCGTTGAATTGTTATAAAATGCAAGTAAAATTCAACTTAGTTTCCCCGTAAGCGAATGATTTCAGTCACATGTAAACAGCCGATACGATATCCGCCATGCTTTTGAATGCTCACGTGACGTATTATTGACCGGATAGGTCAAGTCGCTAATTAACCAATCAAAATGCTGGATGGTGCCCACGTGTCTAAATTACATAGCTCATTTAAATATGTTAATGACAGTTCAGCGACCTCATGGTGAACGCAACACGGAAGAGATTTACCGATAATGTAGTGCGATCTTTTTCCTTTGATTTCCATGGGAAAACGGCATGATTTTTTTTTTAAATCAAGAAATTATTTGTTTTCGAAAGATAAATTATTCTTCAATGCTCAGTTTAACACTTTTACGGTGATAAAAGCTCATTGTCTAAAACTTACGAAACACAGACGTATTCAGAAAGAGTATTGACAGAGGTCGCCGCCAGAACAAAAGCAGTTTCATTGCCTGTCTGACATCTTATCACCGCTGAACAATAAATAGGTGTGAATATTTTTAGGCATGTTGTCGAAACAAAGAATAGGATTAGGAACAATGCCGTTTTGGAACAGCTGGTTGAAACAATGAAGACAGTCACGGTCTTGTTGAATTGGGGGTGCGGTTAGTAATAGGTACTTTTTAAGTTTTCAATTTTTGTTAAGAACTCTTTAACCCCGAAGCCGGAATTGGGGGTGCGGTTACTATTACGTATGCGGTTTATATTAGGACTTTAACGGTAGTACCTATTTATGTATTATCAAAGCATTTGCACTTGCGGTTTTTAACAAGAAGTCGAAAATATCACTTTTTACCAAAAATGACAAAAATATTCACCAAAATTAGAGAATTGAAGATATCAACATGAAATGAACAAACCTAAGAGAGGTCTACCCAAGGTACATATACACCAAGTATCAAAGCATTCAGGCTTGTAGTTTTCAAGAAGAAGTCGAAAAAGTAAAACATTGACACGGACGACGGACGACGACGACGGACAATCACTCATATGATAAGCTCCGCTCGACAAAGTCGACAGCGGAGCTAAAAATTTATTTAGATAAAAAAAAAGGGTGCAAACCTGGTACACATTTGACTTGCAATCATATTCTAAATGGAAAACATTTGATTGTGAGAAGGAGAGTGAACACCATGTTTACCAACTAATGGAAAAAAGATGTGGAGTTACAAGAAACAAGCAGCCTGTCGGCTGAGATAGCTCCGCTGTTAGCAATGCACATGGCAATTAAAGAACAGAAGATATCATTAGAAAATGAACAAATTTGAGAGAGGTCCACATGTAGTACCTATATGTATAATATATCAAAGCAATTGGACTTGCGGTTTTCAACAGGAAGTCGAAAATATCACTTTTTACCAAAAATTACAAAAATATTCATCAAAATTAGAGAATTAAAGATATCATCATGAAATGAACAAATCTGAGAGAGGTCCACATGTAGTACCTATATATGTAATATCAAAGCAATTGGACTTGCGGTTTTCAACAAGAAGTCGAAAATATCACTTTTTACCAAAAATTACAAAAATATTCACCGAAATTAGAGAATTAAAGATATCATTACAAAATGAACAAATCTGAGAGAGGTCCACATGTAGTACCTATATATGTAATATCAAAGCAATTGGACTTGCGGTTTTCAACAAGAAGTCGAAAATATCACTTTTTACCAAAAATTACAAAAATATTCACCAAAATTAGAGAATTAAAGATATCATTACAAAATGAACAAATCTGAGAGAGGTCCAAATGTAGTACCTATATATGTAATATCAAAGCAATTGCACTTGCGGTTTTCAACAAGAAGTCGAAAATATCACTTTTTACTAAAAATGACAAAAATATTCACCAAAATTAGAGAATGGAAGATATCATCATGAAATGAACAAATCTGAGAGAGGTCCAAATGTAGTACCTATATATGTAATATCAAAGCAATTGCACTTGCGGTTTTCAACAAGAAGTCGAAAATATCACTTTTTACTAAAAATGACAAAAATATTCACCAAAATTAGAGAATGGAAGATATCATCATGAAATGAACAAATCTGAGAGAGGTCTACCCAAGGTACATATACACCAAGTATCAAAGCATTCAGGCTTGTAGTTTTCAAGAAGAAGTCGAAAAAGTAAAACATTGACACGGACGACGGACGACGACGACGACGACGACGGACAATCACTCATATGATAAGCTCCGCTCGACAAAGTCGACAGCGGAGCTAAAAAACAAACTAGTTTCCTACCTCTACTTCTCCTTGGTCTATAACATAAAAGTTATCGCCCTCATCACCTGAAACCCAAAAAATCAAATATGAAATGTCAAACAAACAACATGTGGTATTTGTGTGTTTTTTATATTTTCATCACAATTAATATTTTACAATATTTGAAATTCACTACATGGTGCAACCACAAAAATTAATATTACTCTGCTACAACCCGATCAACTTTGTTTACCTTGGATTTCACTAAATAAAGAGCACTAACATGGGGGTGTTGAAAAAACTTTTTGCTTGATCCCATTCCAAAAATGTGTTGAATACATAGGAGTAATGCAATAATATTCACAATTGTTTCATGAATGAATTATTCAGTAAATTAGATAGCACATCAGGATATTCCCATAGCAACTGTTAGGAATTAGTAAGGAAAACAGCACCAAGATCTTTTCTGTATCTTTTTTCCATATGATTCACCAGATATACTGGTGAATTAAATTTACATTTGGCTACAATAAATTGTCATTATCACCACCAATGGCTAAATATAACCTCAACCTAAAGAAATTGATCATGATTGAAAAACCATCCTATCGTCAACCTCAGAAAAGTAAATCAATAAACCTTCTAAAAACATGTGCTTAAGTCTTTGTTACATTATGAATTGCACATTTCAATGTGTCACATGATTTTGTAATATATTAAATTATTAACCAGTTTGTCAAAAGGGTAAACAAGTTACAAGTAGATACTGGTGTTATCATTAGAGGTAGCCAAGACTAAACTAGACATGAAATGTCACAGTCCCCGTTATTTGATTATAAAGTAGTACAAGGAACATCTGCAAACAGGTGAATGAATATGTACTCTATGTGGGTACAACTCATCATAAAGTGATTTCCCATAATCTAGTTTTGTACTGACAACTAAAAACTTCCACTGACCCATGTTCAGAATCTCAGAGTACACAAGTGCAACAAAACTATTTGTCATACATGTATACTTGCTCAAGAAACTGCATTCATAAATCTGAGTGAACCTTGATGTACATGACTTCTTTGTTAATCAGGTCTTAGTATATTACCAGGACCTGGGTTTGTTTCAACATCACCACTGGGCATCAGAATCATTCTCATGTTGTCAAATACAATTTTTTATTAATACAGTAAGGTTTATTATTTAAAATGTATTCATTGTACATAGAACAACATTTGTTAATTTAAACAATTGTAAAAGCTATGTTTTCAGAGCAAGTACATGTAATAATTAAGGAAGCCAGTAAAGGTTGGTCTGCTCATAACCTTCAATGGAGAAGTAACAATAATTGTTTGAAGTCTTTTTAGTGCAGTGATATTATTGCATTTCATCATTATTAATGGGTATAAAATACTGTAAACCATTTAATTTTCACTTCTAGATATATTCAGGATTCTATGAAATTTCAATAAAGTCCCTGACACTCCATGTTGTAGGAACCCAGAAAAAATTGCCTTGCAAAATTGAAGCAGTTCACAGCACCACTGTAAAAAAAAAAGAAGTTTAAAATGAGTATTGTTAAAGATATACACATGTGGGTTCATAAGACATATGTACCAATCTGAGCGGTTCTAGAGATTAGTATCACAAGATTTTACTCTCTGTGATTCAATATCAGCCCTATGTATAACGCTGTGTTGATCAGGCGAACTAATTGACAATGGCCCTACAGGTATCGCTATGCAATCACAGTAGTTTTGTATTCTTCTTGCATTTCGACCATGGAAAAATATTTGTTTTTGAGAGTGGCCGAATTATCAGAAGAAAAACAGAAACTATTTTTTTTTAGTATAAATTCTAGTAACTGAAATGCAGGATTGGGTAAAGAACAAGACAATAAGCAAGATTGATAAACCTTCAGCGAGCACTCCTGAAATTTCAGATCATTGGTACCATGTTTTTGGATACATTCAATAAAATTGGGTTATTTATTTGATGTAACGAAACATGCATTCACAGCAGACGGAAATTCGTTTGAGATGTTACTGGATTTTTGTATTCAGTTTTCCATTTCAACCACCATCATCACTTAGTATAAAGCTGAGATCATGCATAAATGCACAGTGTAGTGCCACCAGAAAACCAATTGCTTGAGAATATTTTGCACCATTACACCATTTCAAATATTATATTAATTCACAGACAACAAAATAAAGATTTCAATAACATACAAGTTTTCCCACAGTTGATGATTGTATGGCAATTACATGGCTTCACCAGTTTTACTCTGGAAGAAGTTGGAAACAGATAACAGGAAGGGGCTACATGGCTACATCTTTTTTTTTTGAATTTGAATCAAGCATGATTTTAAAATTTTTTTTTTTTACAAATGTCTATTTCAGGGCAACAGAAACAAAAACAATAAATGTGTAGGTAGGCATTTTAACAATTGCACAATTAATATTGGATGAAAACGTCATTACCGATATAAATCATAATTCTGTTCAAATTAAAAATAAGATCACATTTAATTTAGTCAGTTTTCATAATTAAATACATAATAACATGTACTTATAAATTTGAATAAGGTTCAACGGCTTTTTCATTTAGTGCCAGTTTATACACCATAAAACTTCTGGTTTAGGTGTCACACTCAAAGAGTGAAAGGCCTTTGGTTTGGCATCGCGAAATGTTGGAATTGAATCCCCCCAAAAATTCAGTAAAGTTTACGAAAAGTAAAGTATTTTCTAAAAGAAGTTTCGAATAAATACAAACACGAATACATTGCTTAGTTGTTACATGGAGGGGTTTATAGTTCCATGGTTGTTAGTACCGGTAGCAAATGATCACGGTAGCACAATCTGGTCATTCTGTGTTTCGCAAGTGAATAACTTACTTGTTTTCGAAGTATTGCAATTGTTTATTATTATTCAGTAATGATTATAATACGCACAAAAAAAATAATTCGTTGAATTTTTATGAATTGGAAGTAATATTCAACTTAGTTTCATCGTAAACGAATGATTTCGGTCGAATGTAAATGCGATGCGATATCCGCCATGTTATTTCAGTACACGTGGTCATTTAAATATGTTAATGACGGCTCAGTGACCTCGTGGTGAACGCAACAGGGGATTCACCGATGTTTAGCAAGATCTTTATGCTTTGATTTTGACGGGGAAAACGGCATGATTTTTTTTAAATCGAAAAATTAATTGTTTTCAAAAAATAAACTGAGCATTCAAAGAATAATTTAACATTGTTCACAGAAATAACAGCCCATTGTCGAAACGAAGCTTACCCATTCACGCTATTCACAATAAACATGATACTCTTGAATATGTGTCAATGACTACGGTAAAATATAAATTAGACTCTTTTAGGCATCAGGAGTGAATAAAATATCCAAAACATAAAAAAAAAAACTGCCGAAAAAACGGGCGATTTCACGGTCCGTTCACAGACTGTGGTCCGTTGCAGACTGCTCGACCGACCGTCCATACACGTGTTGTCACTGTACATCCGCCATGTTGAATCGCACAAGATCGCCAAAATCTTCATTGCAACTAACAGTTCAATGCTCACAACATAAAAAATACGAATATAATCATAGGCAACCTGCTATTATATCATGAATAAATTGATCGACACAGGGAAATCCCCCCCCCCCCCCGAGTTGTGAATATTTCGGAAATCGCTACACAAGCAAAAGACTGGAAAACGATTTACCGGTACTTGAAAACTATGTCCTCGTGAATTAATCGTTAGTGTACAATAATTTGACAGGGTATACAATTCACAAACTAGTTTCGTAGATTAGAGACAATTGTTTGCTTTTTTTGGTTTTTCACAAGAATATAAAGCTGGCAATCATAATATTCACGTCCGTACGTCACGAAATGTACACCAATCGTACCCCAATAAACTGGAAAACTTACCTTTGCAAACACGTCTCTTATGCCGCCTTCTTGAAGTTCTTGAAATCAAATAAAGTTACTAGTTCTTCTAGTAACGAGTGAATGAGACCACTGAGCCAAACAGAATACATGTATAAACAGTACTATAATAAATTGCACGCAATGGAGAAATCACGTGCCGTAATAACAGCAGCCTTACTCACAGATCTAATCTACTGTAAAATATTTTATTTCAGCTGGAATTATCATTCGCTGAAAAGACTTTTTCTGGGTGTTTTGTATTGAATTTATTTTCATTGATTTTTGACAAGTTGACTGTAAAATATAAGAAAAGGGTATATTCGCTGGATTTTATTTTAACTGAAACATTCCTTCAGCGAAAATAGCAAAAAAATGTTGCAAGCAAAAATAAAGTATTTTACAGTAATTAATTTATTCTGAGCATGCGCAGACGTTTTGTCAATGTTGCCGGGAGAGGCAATTTTTGATAAAATCATGAAAAAGACCCACTTGGGATTTTCAGATCTGGAAAAAAAATTACGTGCATACTCGGAGGGGACATGTTCATCAACCTGCCAAGTTTCACTGATATCTGCTGTAGAATTTCTGAGAAAATGTTGGAGACGGAATTATGGACATAACCTGAATTATTAGTCCCCTTTTCAGGCTGCGCCTGAACGGGGACTAAAAATGTACAGTCAAACTTGTGTTAGTGACCGCCTCTATTTAATCCTAAAGCACAACGTACGAGAAAATTGTGCATAAAGACTACCTGCCTATAGTGACAGTCGTAAGACATAATGTATGAGAAACTTGTGTATATAGACTAGTCTTTAAGCAATAATTTTACAGATTCACCTTGGCTTAGACACCAAAATAATAATTAGAATTATAAACAATCCAAACTTGTTTAATTTTTATCAACTCACAAATTTGTTTTGTTGCAACAGTACCATCTCACATTATTTTCTGGACAAATATTGTGTCAAAATGTACAAGATGGGGATCCATAACAAAATTAATGCAACCTTCATATAAAGATCATTTTAATGAAATCCATTTAGGAGGTAGCTATACACAAGTTTGACAATTTAAAACAGAAACCATGTAAGACCAGCATAGGTGGTTTGACTACCAATGATAACTAAATCAAAATACATTTGTTCCATCAAGTTTAGCCAAGTTCAAACAATCATTGGTTAACATTCCAATCCTGCATAGTAAGCGTTCAAGTGTAAGATTTGTAATTGAAATAATCTCTGATGCATACCATACAGGCATACCATGAGTGAGCAACTAATAAGTCTAATAAAAATACATGACTTTACTACAGACACTGAATGAATGTAGATATAGGTCAAGGTAGTTAACACAATGAATCACCATTTTGACACTCTGCCAACATGAATGGTCATGTGTATTCCAAGACGAAAATCAGAATTGCACAAATGATTTTTGTCAACCAAAATGACCACTTGTATTGGATCATGACATAATACACTGCATCTAAGTACAACAACAGACTGAGTACCAAGCTATCAACAAACTATCAATTTGAGAAATAGGCAGAAATGGCACAAAAGCAGAAAAAAATGATGACTTTCAACAGATACGTGTACAACAACACACAAACTAACTTAAATGATCAAAATTTTTAGCTAAAGCAAACATAAGAATTTTGAGTAGTGACTTTGATAACACAGACAAAATAACGAGACTAATGAAGACATGATGCAAATATACACAGAGGTTAATGTAAATGTCAAGGTATTACACATGCTGAAAGGGTGAGTGTGACACTACCCAAGGCATAAATCTCACACTCTGATTACAAGCTCTGTCTCTAATGAGGCCATATATATATAAAACGACAGCTGATCGACCCTACAAGCAAAAAAATAATCAAGAAATTTTGCCTTACCTTGTTGGATTACTTTTTCACCTCCAATGTGGTTAACAGGAAACATGGCATCAAAAATGTCGCTGTTGATGGATAAAACAAGAGAGAGAGAGACTAAATATAAAGGTACAAATTTCCTAGACACCATTTAATTTTTTAATAATAATTTGTCCACACAAAAGCCATCATCAAATTGCTTACATTTTTACAGGCAGTCCACTACTCCATTTCATTAGTCAAGACATTATTACATATAGCATTATGAAATAATTGTCTCAGAATCCTTAACATATGTGTAGAAGATATTTCCATAATACGTTGAAAACT
Source organism: Saccoglossus kowalevskii (assembly GCF_978046115.1). Lineage (NCBI taxonomy): Eukaryota > Metazoa > Hemichordata > Enteropneusta > Harrimaniidae > Saccoglossus > Saccoglossus kowalevskii. The sequence continues at coordinate 10,783,895 of NC_140648.1, read as the reverse complement.
AGGATCTATAGTGTTTGTTTGAGGTCATACCAGCAGCAACAAAAGACGAGCCATATGCACATTTGAGTGTACTGCTATTTACTGACATAGCTACCACCATAATTGGTGAAATCTGACATTGATATAAATATATCACAAAAGCAGATGATTAACACACCAATGCCGAACTTGTACAACACTACATTTGCAGACATAATAAATGCTATCAAATGAGCCATGATGGCATTTATCATAAAATAAATGCATCACAACTCCACAGGAGATAATTTACCCAGCAAATCAGCATTTTGTTTTCAGAGGAAGACCTGCGTTTTTATAATCAGTGACAGTTTTTTCATAGCACATGAAGTCGGCTTCTTTGTTGTTGGAAAAATATTGGATACGGGTAGGTGTATTTAAATTCTTACATATTAAAAAATTAAAACAAACAAATGTATGTATAAATTTATGATTATTTTCAAACTAGACAAAACCAGCAGCATAATCCGTATTAATACACATATAACTTAACTGCAAAGTTTATTGTTTTGCTAGGGAGTTATATACAGCTCTATCAGGATAACTACTTTGCTCGGGAGAGCTACATAGTAGCATAATATTAAACCCACTAATCATCTCATTTGTAACCAGTTCTGTTTATATCTGATTCTAAATACATCTTGAAGGTTTGTTTACATATACTGAAAACCATTTATTTATAGAGAAATGCAATAAAGAAAGTAAAAATATTGTAAATTAGCACAATCATGATCATCATCTGTATAATATAATTGTTGTTGTTGTTGTAATAAATGACATAGAAATGTAACAAACCAGGGTCAACTTTGCAATCTAAAAACTATTATGCCGACACAAAGCTAATCAAATAGTGTTTTGGAATAGGATATCAATGACAAATTGTTATAGAATTAAATGTACCCACTGTAAGCCTGCAGGTAAACTTCCTAGTTTCATACAATTATAGAGGATTCAATTCTACTACATGTATAATAGTAGCTTACGCTGCTGTAGGGCATAATATCACAGTGAGCAAGGCCTTGGAGATGCAAATTATTTTTGTGAATATGTAATAATCAAATGAACTCCATGAAAGTATAGCAAAGATTTAGTTTGGTGTTGTCAATGTATCTCATACATGGTAAAGAAGTGATCACGAAGACAAGTCAGTGCAAGTTCAAGATGTTCAGCCAATTTAACAAGTGCAAAAAACTATGCTTGAGATCAGATACAAACCAACCAGTAATTTCCTTACAAGTCTGCCACCAATCATCACAAAAATTGCTATTAAGTATTAGGTGACATGGATTGTTAAAAACACCAGCAGTAGCTAAACATTCAAATATCTTCAGCATGCAGAATAATAAGAACATAATAAATGTAACATAAGTAAATTCTCCAATAACTCAATGACTATCCTATGATATTCAGTGTATTAGCCAGCTACTTTCAGCCTGTCAACTTGACCAGAACTATTTTATTCGTTTTTCTGTTTTTCCAATGTTCTTTAGCAATTTTGTAAAATATAATGCCCAAAATCGCCCTTTTATTACATTTTTGACAGGCACTTTTTAAATTCCTGGTTAATACCCTAAAAGATACATGGAGGAAACATACCTGCGTTCATTATCATCCAGGTGAGAAAACAACACATTCTTGGAAATTGCTTTGGAAAGAGCAGCCATAGTTTTGTAATCTTTTGGAACTACTTTCTTGACATACGTGGCAGCATCTTCTTCTGTGTACACCTCAGCACTGACAGCACCACGACGTCGTCTCGTAACTCGAACCTGTGATACAGGTGGTGTTGGTGAAACTTCTTCATCTCTGTCTTCAGGAGGTGGAGACGCTGATTTAGATTTGGGTTTACTCGCAGACTCCTGTGGATTATAAACAAAATTAATGATTATTATTACATAGGTAGTCAGGGATCAAAGTGCACACAGACAACAAACTCTTAAACAAAAGCACTTAGAAGACTAATCAAACTTGCATTTTTTTTTCAGCATGAACGAAATTGTGACATTTATTTATTTATTTATTTGTGTTCACACTTTTGCAAGACTAAGTAATTACTAAACATGGGCTATATTACTTGGTCTACCAGGTATAGGTCAATTACAGGAAAAGTACCGTAATGAATGTAACACATGTGCATAAAATCTTAGTTAGATTGCATTCATTTCGACAAAACTGTTTATGTGAAATCATTGCAAAAATGTATCCTACATATGAATAAATACTAAAAATGCCTCCTCTGATTCTTACTGAGATGCATACGTCCGTGCAAGATGTCGGAAAATGGCATCAAGGGTTTTGCAGATTAACGCAAACATTTACCAGTGTTCTATGTCACATGTATACAGTAACCACCCCTGGAGTTATTTGGAGAGATATATAAGATAGCCCTGTCTGTACAAAGAATTGAAATCAATCTGGTTATTAACAAAATGTGTGTGACAATATCAGAAAGGGATATACATGTATGACGAGTGTCTCAATATTATCTTAAGTGTGGTTGCTATGGCAACAAATGCCAAGCATTAGGAGGAAATCTAACAAACATAGTGATCAGCACAAAGAAATACCCCCCCCCCCCCGAGAGAAACCGGTTATTCACAATGGCATGGTTACATGTAGGTATTTGTAACATATGAAAAATAGTTAAGACAGACAAAATAAGTGTGAAAACCAGCATTTGGTAATGTAATCGCACTCACACAGCCCTAGATTTACATGACAAACACTGAGCACTATAATAGTGAATATTATCCAATACCCACAATGACAAGATTTGAAAGATAGAATCTATAATAGTTATATAGTGAAAGAGCACTGTCAAACCACGTTTGCATGCTTTTTTTGCCAACAAAAAAGTATGTTTATGCATCATTATTGATAATTCATTCTGAAACATGTTCACATTTAAATTCAATGCGTTATTATTTATTACTGTGAAAATAACTATTTTATGTTTGTAGTGTCAATCAACTGACTGTCAATCTGAAAACAGACATGTATTTGAGTGTTTTTTGTAAAATGATCCTAGCAGATAAAAGATTAGTCGTGATGTCACACGGATAAATGGATTTAGTATTAGTGATGTCACAGGTACAGCTGCTATTAAGGAATTTACATTTAATCTCTGTCATCACAGCATTTAACAAATCCCAGTCTACAGCATCACAGTGTCTGCTATTAGTTTCTGCATTCTATTAAACCTCCACGCACAATTAATGTGAACTACTTAAAAAGGATATTACATACACATGCAAAACCAATTAAACTCAATGATATCAAAAATAATGCAACTAGTTTTCAAAAACATCACAGCCATATAAAATGTACCAAATTCACACATCAGTAAACTCTCAGGATGTAAAGCTTGCTTGTTCTGCTTTGATATTAAATAACAGTGTTTGAAATACGAGGCATGTAGTCTGCATGCCTCAGGCATGAATACAAATGAAAGCTGAATGCTATGTGTGAAAAAGGAAATCTGGATACTGAAAAAAAAATAAAATAAAACGGGTGGTTTGGGCAAGACAATATAAATTTTTTAACAAGAGTACAGCTTTAGTGTATTTTTCATACTTGAATTCAGCATCTAAAAACAAGTTACACCCTTTGGTACCCTATATTCAAATCAGTATAATTTTACTGTTTTTGTTGTTGTTGATTTCATTGTCACTGGCTCATATTGCTAGTGTAGGAGAAAATGTAAAATTGCAGGAAAAATTGCTGCAACATTGATGTTAATTTAACATTTATTAGATCGAAAAAGTACACACTACTAAGTTTTGCTGTGATGCAAAAGTAGCAAATTAATAAAAAAAGGTCAATACATCATCATGCAATCATCATCATGCATAATATGTAAATGTACTTTCACAACAATTACCATAACAGATGACAGTGTCAGGGTTGCTGCATTCTAAACATAGCAAATTCTAGAGGCCTCCATGTAAAAGTCACTCAATTTCATAACATGCATTTTTTTTAACCTTAAACCAGTTTCAATTCATTGTCGTATCAAAGCATACATCACAATCTGCTTGTAGTTATGTTTTACTGGGATATGGGAACATCTTTGTCTGATCAAAACACAGCGAACATTTACATCCAGTGTCATTACTTTGCAGCATCAGACATGTGGATTACATATGTAGCGACTGATGTAAAGGACATGTAAATTAAAATTTGAGTTAATGGCATTTTTTTTAAATAATGGAATCCATACTTATGTAGTGATTATATTGGCTTAAACTTTTTTTTTAATTTCCTATATGTATGGCGTGCATATCAGGTTTCAGGTCTATATGCACAGACAGAAAAACAACATGCACAATACAGTATGCACCAAAATATTTCAAACCCTTGATACATGTATGCTCAAAAGGGTATTTCATTTTATTCTATTTCACTATAAACTATGTTTGGATTTCACCAGAGATTGGAATAAGATTCTAGTAGAGCAAAAATTATTTACCATGAATTGATCTACATAGGGGCATCAGAGGTAATTGACTTGATGCCCAACCAGTTAGCCTTGGTACTCTCAGTATCTCTGATATTACCAGTATACTTATAAAGACAATCAATTTTGACATTGAAAATAGGTGACCTATAAACTCAAGTTCAAGCCCTATTTTATCATAGCATTATCAATACCAGTGAATTTACTGACACCAAATTATTGAGCATATGAATACAGTACTATATTAGGAAACGAATAAACCAGGGGATATTTAAAACGAACATTAGTATTGGTTAACAAGAGTTTAATAATAAAACCGGTGTCAAGAGATGCATTTTGAAACAGATTTCAATATTGAAACCAGACAATTTTTGACTAGTGTGCTCTGCATGTTATAAAGCAGGTACAATGGGTGTGTTCTGTCCATTTTGCAGGTTCTAGATTATGCGACTGATGCAGCTGGCATTGACAATGCTACAAAATAATAATCAAATCTTTCCAAACCCATAATTTTTTATTCTTGTCACTCTAATTTAACCGTCAAAGTGGGAGGCCTAAAATAAAAATAAATAAAATGGTGAAAGATTACAATCAATCAAAAAAATGTTCACACAATGACAAAAAAATATTTTTTTTTAATGATGTTGGTAACGAAAAGTATATTCTGAAAAAAGTTTGAAATAAAAACAAACACGAATGAAATGCTTAGTAACAAATGATCATGGTAGTACAATCCGCAAGTGTTACGATCTATATACTAGTACCTTAAAAACCCTCAAATAAGAGCCACTTTGTAACACTTTCATTTCTGGGTGGTGCTTATTTGAGGTAACATTTTGACAACTTTGTAGCCAGTGGCTCTTAAACCAGGGTGATCAAACTTTTTCATTGTGAAATGGGGAAGGGATAGGCAAACACACACACAACCAAAATAATTATTAATGATGTATCATTGCAATTAATTTATTCTGTAAAAATACTGTTATGGGAATAACAAATGTCAAATAAATAAGAACGGCTGCTCGCTGACCATGCTGCTTAGCGTACACGACGATTCGACGTTTCACCGACAATGTGTAGCGATGCCTGAAGTCATGTTTCACTGACAATGCGTAGCGATGCCTGAAGTCGGATTTGGTAGCACTCTCAGGGTCTGACCCACACTTGTACTTCCGTTGTACAATTGTTTACCAAGTCTGGTACGGCAAACTCCAATTTTTTTCTTGAAAACTGGGAATAACTTGCGTGGCTGTGGCTGGCGTGGTGGTTGATTTGGTGACGATGTAAAATAGTTTCGATAGAATTTATCTGACCAGCAGCGACAGGAGCATGGAACGAATGAAAAAAATGATGCCCAATCATTTGTATTTATGGCAAAAACAATAAATAAAAACACGTTTTTCTATAGATTTTTACAGCTTGGGTACTTGGGCATTGTTTTAATTGCACTAGACGTCTGAAAGTACAGCTTTGGTTTATATATTTCCTGTTTCATAATCAAGCCAGCTTATAATGATATGTTAATGATATTCACGTACTTCACTGTCCAGGCAAACGGGGTCAAACTATAGCCCCACCCCTATATAACCAAATACGAAACGATACCGAGAAAGTAACAATTACATGTATTAAAAATAATTTCCTGTGACCAATCGAAGAGACTAAATCATTTACGAAAGCCCAGGCCTGTTACAAGGCATTTTCTAATTGGTACAAGTCCAGATTATTTTCAATTCTCACAAATAGCTAATTTAAATATTTGGGTCAGGCGGGTCACGTCGACTTCGCTTTGCTGTAAGACAAGTTGATCACGCAAGTTTGTGGAACTAATCCATTCGACTTCAATTTTGATTATTTTCGGCAAGAGAGTCCTCTCCAAACTAATGCCAGTTATTTTGTCATTTCCCTGAACATTTTGTCTCGAATCACCCCAAAACGAACGTCTCAAATGAAATGCCAAAAATAACCCAAAACCACGATCAGCGAGAGTGGGCTGCGTAATCATTACATTCTCACAGTCGGAGCTAAGTCACGATCCCTCAAACGTTGCCCGGACCGGATTAACACCTCTGTTTCCCCCCACGCTAACCAAATTTCCCCCACGCTAAGGAAAAAATCTTTTGTTTTCTATTGACTTCCTGTTCCGGTCCGTCTGTGAGAAAGTATTTTCGATAGCTCCGATTTTCCGATAAAGGCGTTCTAAAATCGTGACGTTTTTTACTTGGTTATAAAGACAACACTGGCAATGAATATCTCAACGTGTCCTTTGGTGTTTCGGCAAAAAAACTTAGTTACTACTAAATAGTTTGTGAATTGGTCGATTGTGTGTCAGAAATTTAAAATAGACAAGTTGACAGTCACATTCACGCTCTCAGTGTATTTCTTTCGTCTGTCATTCTTCCGTTTTCAATTATACTGGACATCAGGCAAGCTATGGGGATAATCTTTATTTGTCTCACACCTTCTGTGGGGCAATAAACAATGCAGGGTGGAAGTGAGGCACGACAAGCTTGTGTCTGCCTGATTGTAAACAATCGGGCAGCTGGCGCTTATTTCTGGTTTCTTATTGACAAAACCACTCAACTCTTGGTGGCTCTTAACGGAGGGTCAAATGTAACAAATTTTCACTGAGTGGCTCTTAATTGAGGGTGGCGCTTATTTGCAAATTTTTACGGTACATAGTTTTAAAGCACTTTTTTTCTTGTTTCATGCCTGTAGATACTTTTATGCCATGAGTGAAAAAAATTAAAATTAGCCTTTAGTTGAAATCAACGCACACCCACACTTTGTGCAACATGTATGAAAGTGTGCTTTTGCCCATTATGGGTTGGTGGGTTGTCCATTTATTTTTTAGTAAAGTTCTTCCTGAAATCAAGTTGATGATGTAAATGGCTCATCAAGAAATCAGGTTTTGATAATGAAAGACAATATGTTCTATCATCAAGCAGCATTTTGAGATAACAGTAAAAGTAAAAGCCAATGTAAGCAAAACCATTTTTGTTTTAGTCTTGGAAGCATACTCGCCCCATAGTATGGAATATAGCAGCTAATTTAATATCAACAGACAATAGATCACACTCAATTCACCATGACATGCTATGTAACCCACTTGCAGTAGAATCAATTTTTCACCTGTTCATCTGTTTTCCTGCTTATTAATGGTTCAGCAAAAAAAAACTACAATACCCCTAGTATTTTATAATGTGCAGTCGATCTGTCTCTTGAATTTGTCAAGTTCAATTTACTGCATCATAGTAGACACACTATTAAAGACATCAATATTAGCTCTTAAAAAAATGCATGATTGAATTCATCTTCAAAAGAAATATATTAAATACATAGCTTAGAAATAGATTACTCACCACGGGAAACCAAGCTCCAAATTATTGATTATGCTAATTTTGACCTTTTAGGTAACGTGGTTAGAGCGCAATACATGATGATGTTTTTCTTGTAGCCAAGAAGACAAATTTACTATTGGGGTATACAAAGAACTGCTTCTCGAGATTTATGGTTCTAGTTTACTGTTGTATTACCAAAAACTGGAAAGCTGCCAATCTCTAACATTGCTCTATGTACTTTTATAAAATAAAATCTTTCATTATCAGATTTGTTAGCACATAAACTCGTATGACAAAACATTCAAGTCTAAACATTTAATAAAGGTAAAACTGGTAAATATCCAGGTCAGGACACGCAGTCACTAATTGAACCTTTAATTAAATAAATGTATAGTTGTATTAGCTGGATTAATTTGATAAAAACTACAATTTTTTAGGACACTCTACTGTAAGACGGCAACAGTCCAATAATCATTGTTTGGTAAATAATGAAAATTTTAGTGAATTAAATTGTGAATACTACAAAGTCAGAAGGTTCCAAATAAGTGACGACTCTTAAATTACACAATACAAGTGACAGTATCCGAAGGGAAACAAAACAACAAACAAATGTAGGAGTGTTGCGTCCACTGGGAACACATAGTTCTGGCACATTCATATAAATATTTCACTCACATGTCAACAAGGAGAACACTGAGAAAAAGCTAAAATTAGAAACAGAATACACAAAGGTATTGCTGGAAACAGTTTTAAAAGGCAAATTCCATCACTTAAACAGCTTATCAAACTATGCACGTTCTGACGTACTGTAGTAGCTTTTCTTAGGATTTACACTTCTATTCACTACATGAACATTTCAGCATACAAAAGATAGAATATATAGCATATTTATAACCAGTCTTCATACTAAATCCTAATAACACACAAGGTCTGACACTTATGTACGAGCTGGGAGAGTGAGAGAATATTATGTGCCCCAGGGGTAATTAGAAATGTATCACAGGAGTAAATCTTGTAGCTGACAAGAAGGATATAATATCCTAAAGGTTATAGTCATAGTGATCAACGCGACTACCTACATGACATCACAAATCTTGACATCAGTATTCATGGAGGAGGTCTCACTTTGATCTTTGTGTGAAATGCATCACATATCGCCTTCATATCCACCTCCATGGGCGAATAAATTAAAATCTATTCACATGTTTTACAACCGAGTGGACATATAGACAGATAATAATTTAAATAAAAGGATTTGCCAATTGTGGCATTAATCTCTTCCTTGTTAGCACAATAGAGGTGTGCGATCATCTCTATGCAATAAACCAGGGCACTCTCTCAAATAAACAAAATTGTCTTTTTTTTAAGAGACTGATTGACTGGATGAACCAAGATGAAATGACAAGTTAACATTTTTTGAAAGTGTAGATAATACAGTTAATGATGTGCATTCAGGTCTCAAATTAGGATCGTTCAGACTCACAAAATGAATGTAATCAACGACTCTTGCAGCCATTACACAGATGAACCTTGGTTCAGTATTATACATGCTGCATGGGGTCACACAATTACAATTATAGTGGTAACCCTATGAAAACCAAAACCCATCACTATTCAGTTCAACATGTCAGTTGAAGCAGAAATTGAGGACATAGCTACTCATCCATGCTTTTTTTTTATTATTTTCAAATCAATACTACTAGTGCATGTAGCCAGTGCAGATAGATGCAGATTACACACACATACATGTGAGATAGAACTATAGTTATTTGCATCACAACTAGCAGCACATTTTTAGCAATTTTAAAATCATATTTGACTAAACTTAATTGCCTCTGCATCACTTGAGATTCTTTCTGATTTTTTTGGGTTCAAATATAAAAGGCAACAAGTAGTCTCAGGTAATTAAAAGTCCTTTCTTTCTTCTGTGAGACAAGAAAAGTTATGCTACAAAATGCACAAATCAACTAGGAATACTAATATTTGAGGTTTTTTTAAGCTAAATGTATTCACCTGCATGCACAATTTCAATTATAACGTAACCAAATAGGCAACAGATTACTGGTGTGTATTACAAATTGTTTTTTTTTTAAAGCAAGTACTTGTGCACAGCTGTAGCTGTTTAAAAGACTTGATGAATGTATCTACATTTGTCACCACTAGACCAATATTGCATACAATCACTCAAAATATCGAATACAAAGGCTAACTGACCAACTGCACTGAGAGGAGGCAACTAGTGAACAAGTAAGGGAATGAGAAATAAAATCAGAACAGAGAAACACATTCTGATTGTATGTAGTCTAAGATATCATGGATAGAATACAAATGTAGTACCATGATGACAACAATGTTACAAACATTATTCATAGCTATTTTCATGAGGGGGAAATGAAACATGAACATTTTGACCTTAAGACAAATTATTTTATGCAAAAGTATTGCCTTGTTAAAGCACTAGTCTTTGCGCAGGGTGCCTACTAACAGATTTTGTAGGGATCTTGAGTCAATAATGAGTCAATAATATCCCATTTGGTACTTGCTGACTGCCGGAGAAAAGAGGTCTCTAAGAAAACAAGCTGCCTCTTGGCTGAGATAGCCTTGCTGTTGCACAATGCACATTTCAATTAAAGAAATGATCATCACAAAATGGACAAATCTGAGGGAGGTCCACCTGTAGTACCTGTGTGTATAATAATATCAAAGTAATCGGACTTGTGGTTTTTAACAAGAAGTCAAAAATATCACTTTTAAACAAAAATATTCTACAAAATTTGTGAATTGAATATATCATCACGAACAAATCTAATTGAGGTCTACCCAAGGTACACACATATACATCAAGTAATCATCATTAAAAGCATTCAAGCTTGTAGTTTTCAAGAAAAAGTAAAAAGTTGACGTGGACGACGACAAACACTGATGGACAATCAAATCACTCATATGATAAGCTGTACCTGACAAAGTCAACAGCGGAGCTAAAAAATCCGTCTCAGAGGGCACATTAAATATCACAAGATGATAATTTCTTGGAGACAAAATTTTGCTGTCTTTTTTTGTGTTTTCACATTATCGTATTTGCTCTATTATAAGCGCATCTCCACAAGGAGCATATTTAAAACAAAAGTTGTACAATGAATCATTAAAATAGTACTTGTTACTAAAATGATTTATTTTATTAGCAGCATACAATATGAAAGATGGATGTAAACATATCATAAAACGTTAAAACTAATGTTGTTAGGTGTGAATATAAACTCATATTGAAATATGTTACTTATTTATTAAGAAATATTTTTTGTGGCTGATGAAATATTTTCAAGAGAGATATAAATTGTTATAGCCGAATGTAAATGTAATTTGGCACTGGCAACTGCTGAATGAATAGCAGAAGACCAAGCAAAGTTTACACTTTACTGAACCAATTTCTAGACTTGATGACTGTCTCAAGTGGCAATGCTTTCTATTGCTACACAGGATTCTATACAAATCAATAAACAAACAATGCATATCAAGTTATATATATGTTGACAAGAATGCAATGCAATAGTAATTTTATTAATCACAAACTAACGGACATAAATAAAGATTTTGTCTACTACACAATCAGTACCAAGCTTCAGTGCTCATGAACAGGTATATCATGAAAGCATTCCACTTTGTTATCAGGCAACATAGGATATTCTAATGAAGAGTAAATGAGCTCTTCTGTTGTTGTAAATTGTTCTTTTATAAGGCTTGACATATACATTTTCAAACTAATTGCAAAACCTGGTGAAGCCATAAAGGTATGGTTGCTGGATTACAACGAAAGAACCAAACCAAAAATATATTAGTTTATTTATGGTTTGCTATTTTTTTACTACATGCTCACAATATTTCCATGCCCCCCTAGCACTTCACGCCTTGGAATGTTTTGGAAACTGAAGAATAAATTAGACAACACATTTATTGGGAAGAATACGATGTATGATGTGTCACATTTAGAGAGGGGAGATCATTCCTAGTTCTTTCACCTGATGGATATTTTGTAATGTCAAACAGTTTTCTCAAAACTAAAAATACAACTATACAACACAAATTAATGTAGTTGTTGCAGTTGAATTCTTACCTTGGTTTGGTTACAAAAATATATTCATGAAAACCATCAAACTGCAGTCAGCAAATTATCAGGTTACATCTAAAGGTTCACACTGACAATGAAGATCAAATATCAAACTGCACTGAGAATGTTTGCATAAATGAGATTAAAACTAAAATGAATGCATAGTATTTAGCAATAAACTAATTAAAAACAATGATGATATTCTTCATTATGGTTTTTAAAATCGGTAATTTATGTTTGGGGAAAAAATAGAAAATAATACTTTCTGTGCCTAACTCTCAGCATGGCAAAATGATTACCACACCATTGCCAACAGATGAGCAATTTGTTCTGAAAAAAGTCAACAACTAGTAAACTAGCTAGGTACCCTTCTAAAGACGGATAAAATACCTGTACATTGTTTTTGGAGATAATCTCAGACTATTAATCGATGGGAGTAGTAGTTCGGCTCTGATAGAATGCTGCTGTGTAAACGTAGCAAAAGAAAACTCAATCTCTGGTCACAATGGTCGTTTTGTTGTAAAATATCTCATTCTGTATTCACTTTAAAACTCCACCAATTGCCTATCATCATCTTGGTTTGCTTAACCACAAAGGTTGTGGAAAAACTTGTGAATCAACTTTCCATTTCATTCTGTTGGGCACCATTTGTGTTGAAGTCTCATCATGAATATTTTTGCATATTTGTTCATTCAAGCTTTAAAATGAAGGAGCTTTCCTCCACAACCATTAATTATCGTAGGTAAGGAACTTAATAATTTTTTTTTTCAATATAACCACATTATTGTAATCTTGTTTATCAGACATCACCAAGTAATACATAATTTGACAAAATAAAAGGTAGCTATTTTGAATGCGTTGACAAACACAGGTTGTTAAAATATTTGTGTGACGCTACACAACGCATAATCCTGCAGCAAACTGGTATTGTGTTGCCAAGTTCCAAGATGAGAATGAGTTATGTTTTGACTTCAGAATAAACTACAGTTTAAGGTAGAGATGCACTTTATTTGTGAATTTCAATCAAAAATAGTTTTTTTCGTTTTTTATATAGATTTTTATCTAAAGAACATTCTGTGAAAATTTGACCAATGAATTCTTATTGGAACACCGTTAAAATTGCTGTTTATTTTCTGGTTAAAAATAAAAAACACTCACACTTGGCAATGTTTATGTCCAATTGCCTAATTTGCATGAGTAACCAAATAACAAGACCTTTGATTGACAATATGCAAATCGAGATTGTACGGGTCATAGTTCATTCAATTCACACGCATGTGCAATTATTCTCAAATCAGTTCTCGCTCGCTAGCAAACCAAACATTATATTTCCTCAGCGTTTTTTCTTAATTTTTATCATTACATTATGCGTGGTGTGAAAAGAAAGAGAGGTAGAAAGAAGATTCAGATGATTTCTATGTCGGAAGATGCAAAAGTCACACCGAAGGCATCAGCCCACCGAACGAAAAACAAATCGATGTGAGCGTCCAAACATGACTTTCCCTGAAGGCATGAATCCGAGTTTCTGATTGACTGAGAGATTTTATTTTTAAATAATTGTTCTCAAAAAATAAACTGAGCATGTGAAGAATAATTTAACATTGTTTACAGTGATAACTGCTCATAGTCGAAACGGAGCTTACCCATTCACGCTAGTCACAATAAACATCATACTCTTGAATAGGCGTCAATGACTAGGGTAAAACTTAGACTCTATTTTAGGCATTAGGAATGATTGAAATGACGCCAAAATACATGTACACCTTAAAAGTCCCATTTTATTTTTTTTCTAAATCCCATCCCGAATTTACGGCAGAATCTGGTCCCTCAAATAAGGGACACGTGAGCTTTGATTCTAACCGGATATATTGCACTGGGTCGGGGAGATACAAACTTTTGTGTATCTTTTGTCCAATGGGTACCTGTACTTCGATCATTCGCAAGTTTTGCTCGGTGGTGCGAGACAGCTTTGTTTGCAACCGGACGAACTCCGTTTAATTCAATGAAGCAAACAACTGACAATGCTAAAATAAATTGCAAAAGTACGCTAAAATTAATTGAAAACAACCAAATAATTTCAATGAAAAATAAATCACAGGGAGAGGTAACTTGATACATTACGGTAACAACTCTTTCGACGCGCTGACTGCTTCTCCGCGTCTGATGTTTTGCTTTCCTTGTCATAATACTTACTGATTGATGATTTTGTTTTGATTTTTGAGTTTTTTAGCCTGCAACACGGCCACGACCTTTGCTTTTTCCGTGAAAATGGGGAAGTTTACGTAAATTTGACGGACATTCCATTTTTTTAAACTACCGAAGCACACTGTTTAGCACTCCTGTTTTTTTCATTTGCCGATTTCTATTCAGAAAAATTCGACCGCTCGAAAATGCACCTTAATTTGGCACTCTTAAAACATGTCAGATTTCCAACACTAATTATTTAAAACCGGTCGAAATTTTAAAACTTTTACGTTAGGAGCTGGAGCTCTCTTCTTGCAGGCGACCGTCGCCGGTAGTACAACAGCATGTTTTGTACGTACATCCGTGCGCTGATTGTCTGCGACTGTCTTAGAAAATCCCTGAATAAGGCGTTGCCAAAATCGGAAAAATAAAAAAATGCCTCCTTAAAAAACGAACATAATTCAAATATTTCTTTTAACAAATATGTTGCAGTGGGAAAAATGGGATTGGAAACGATGAACAAAACTTCTGTGCCTCGCGTTTCGATTCTAGGATTACGCGATTATTCATTATTGTGCGTTCGCTTCCTGGAGTTGGTTCTCAATACTACATAAAAATCATCAAAGATAAATAATTTAATATCCCACTTTGTACTCTTCACGGTAAACCATAGGCTCTGAAATACTCGTAGATTTTTTATTGAAAATACATCGAAGAGAAGCCATGTTTTGATCGTGATAAAAGGTCACCTTCCTAGGACCGCCCCCTGTTTAATAATTCATGAGATGACGTCATATTTACTGGACATTGCCACGTGTTTTTACCGACCCCATCAAAACACTGGTATGAATGACGTGTTTCTGATTTATATATTCAAGAGCAGTTGTTCTGGTCCAACGATTTTACATAAAATGTCTATGTCTATACGTCAACTTTCAATTTCAATAGTCTAGAAAGTATGACAAAGTATGACAAAGCAGTAAATCCCGGTTTAACGCGCAAATATGCAAATTAGCCTTTTTCTCGTCTTCTATTTTTGGTGAATTCTTTGGTTTTAAATTAAAATAGCTGATAGACGCTTTGGCCATTTGCCTCGAAATTTTCACACATTATTGACAAGGTGTTCCCCCTTCAAAATGCGTCCGGACAGTTTATTACGGCGAGTGGAACAAAAATAACAAGTCCGCAATTAACATGGATATATAAATTATGCAAAAATAGAAAAGAGTGAACTTTGAGGTCATGCTGTGCGACTTTGAAAGTCGTTAGAGAGATGAGTGGACGCATTTGAATTAGTAGTATACCAAGGTATCCAGTGATGTAATTTTACCCACAAACGGACTTGAAGTTTTTAAGCTAATTTTTTTTAAACCACTTTTGTCCAAAAAAGCATATTTTTGACCCAAAATCAAAAACGCATTCTGGATATTTAAAATAAAGACAAGTTTTACAAAGTTTGTATAATAAGCTTTCAGAAAATATATAACATGTTGGATATATAATACCATCTTCATTGTCTAATTACTCAATTAAAAAGCAAGCCAAATAAACTGCATCTCTACCTTAAATCAAACTGCACTGATCTGATCTGATTGGCCAAGTTAGGCCTTAAAAAGATAATGATTATCAATGTACTCAGTGATGCACCTGTGCATAGTTAATGCATTTTTGTTGTGAATTAAAATAAAAATTAATAGGACAGTCAGTGACTGTGGTTCTACATGCAAGATTCCAGTTCTGTTCAAAATGCTATGCAGTTTTCTTTTTATATTTTTAAAATTGTAAATGAAGTTTATTACCACTACAGTTCAAAAAAGCCTTCATTTTGACTTTATATTTTATCTTTATACAATGTATTAGCATGTCATATGTCACATCAATGTTTGAAAGTTCTCCATATTGAATGTCGGAATAGAAATGCAATATTGGTTGCAATTACATAACTTTGACAATAACCAGGTCTTAATAATTACTGTAATAATCACTGTAGTTTGTAACAAAATCACTGCTGGGATTTAAAAATATATGCAAATTTGGGTAGCAACCACCAGCGGGCTGTCAATTTGCTCAGCCAGTTTTCAAATTTCAATTGTCAATAATCCAGGTTGTCTGGTGATGTACCCAAACCATTGAAGCTTCTATTTCCTTAATGGACATAAAACCTCTTCTATGATCAAACATCAAACTCAAATTGACAAACTTGAAAAACAATGACATAGAGATAGAGATTGTGGAGATTTTTATGGCAATAGATGTCAGCATTTCAACTTAATCGCCCAACATACAAGTGATTGTGATTGTAGCTGTTGATCGCGGTGACCATTCAAGCTAGAAGAACATATTATGTGTCTAAATCAACTCTATACGATAATCTTGATAATATGTGGTCCACTCTTTTCCTGAGGAACAAGTACACAAGTATTTACTTCAAAAATGCTTAGAAAAATAAAAAATGATAAACAAATTACCGTAAAAACTGCCAGTTTTAAATAATTTGTGCTGAAAATCTGACGTTTTTTAGATTACAAAATTAAGGTGCATTTTCAAACAGTAAAATTTTTCAGAATGGAAATCCGCAAATGAAAAAAAATAGGGATAGACAGTTTTTAAAAAATGAAACGTCCATCAAATTGACGTAAACTTACCATGTTTCACAGTAAAAGCAAAGGTCGTGGCCAAGTTGTAGGCTAAACAACTCAAAATCAAAACAAAGCCATTAATATTAATAGAAGCTAAACATCGCCTAATGAATATGCAAATTAGGTCGGGTCTGATTATTAGCCCTAAAATCTATGTACCAAATTTCATTAAAATCTGTTAAATGGTATTCGGGAAACAAGTGAAAATGTTAAAATTGAATAATTCATATGCAAATTAAGTCATTACCGGTAATATTGGTAGAAGCTAAACATCGGCTAATTAATACACATTAGTATTAACCCAGAGCATTTATGTACCAAGCTTAATTGAAATCTTTTAATTGGTTCTTGAGATACATGTATCAGTGGAACACGCACACCCCAACCCAAACACACCAACAATTATCCCTAACTCTCATCAGATAAATTGTCTCACAAAAATGTAAGAAAATTCAAGTGACAATTTATAAGTATAAAATTAAATTCAAACATAATGAACATTTGAGTACACTGTCTCAACTATTTTGTTTCTAGTTAAACATGGATGTGTAACTGTCTCGTATTATAAAATGATAGAACAATTCCATCCCACATATTTAATTTCTGGTGAGAAGTTTTCTTGATCATTTGATATTTAATTAATCTTTCTGTGGGTGAAGACATACACGTATTTTTTAAAATGATGATCATTTTTTCAAAATAATTCATGATTTGTAATTCATCTGAGCCATGGTGGTGCAAGGGACAGGATTTGTTGTAACCAAATTTAAATGCAATTTGTGAATGGCAAAAGACTGAAGCGGAGTCCAGCAGCGAAGTGTAATTCAATTGTAACCTTGGAATCAAAATGGTGAAATTATAGTAATGTTTACTGACACAGCAGTGACATTAATTAATGCAAGTCAAAAGTGTTGCTAAGTTGTAAAGACCAATGTGACAGGCTGATTCTGGCATGTTGACAAATTATCCCTATCATGTCATTTTCTAATATGCGGTCTTCTCTTTTACACCCAGTAATACTAATGGTATGTTGAGCAGCAATTAAAAATTACTGTTTTACAACTACATGTACATGGAACACCAAATTTGGATCCAAAGTTAATTGTGACAGAATTTAAAATTATATGTATTTTTTTCATGATTTTTGAAAGCAAGTTTGATGAAAAATGCCATAAACAATTGTAAGGCATCATAAACATAAATGTGCAGTTGCCAACTATTTTTTTACAGGCCTCTACACAAAATAGCAAAAATTATACAAATTTTAATTACTGTAATTTGGTTTATTATTTTATAAATATTTTTTTAAATTTGAAATGGCCAAATAAAAGTCTGGTTTTAGGGTGACACCATTAATAATGCTGAAAATTAACATCAATGGCGATGCAATCACATCATATTTGCCATTTAATTGAGCACTCCTACATGTAACGTCACTACATAATATAACAACCTCAATTTGAAAAAAATCATGATATCCACTCATTAAATTTGGCAATGTTTGCAGCTAATTCAATGTCCAATGAGTGTAATTGGAAATATGTTGTTTTTTTAATAGTAACTTCACATACACTAAATTATTTTGAAATGCTAAATGAGAATTTTTTTTAACCAAACTTCATACAACTTGTATCCCCTGATTAAACTATAATTACAATTTTTCATAGAAACAAATGAAAAATAGCGAGTCTTCACCAACATTATCATTTTGAATTATGGGAACTGGGATATACCATGATTAATTCTAACACGAAATGAGTGGTTATTTGAGTTTCAGAACTAAACTGTAAATAATGCTTGCCCAGCAATGACCTTTGAACACCAGGGATTACATACAATGAATTCACAATTAGTCAGATAAAACAAATGAAAGGAAAACTGGAAAAAGACAGAGAGATCAAAGAGACAAGTCTGTTCTTCACTATACACTTTGAAACATCATCAGCATAGTGCTACATGCATGAAACCACAATAATTTCCACAAAGTAACAATTCATCTATACTAATCTGGCACGGCTGACAAATTACAACATCGAAATACTGGATATTAGTTCAGTTCAAATAACTAGTAGTATTATAATTAATATGTACAGATTGATACCACTACATTCAGGTCACATTTTGTGGCTTCAGTTACAAGGTACGAGCTAAATGCAAAGGGCTGTAATTAAAAGATTTTACTTTATTTTGATCAACTCAATTAAAATTAACAAATCCAGATGAAATAAAAAAAACGCAGGGCATTTAAATACCTCAGTGGTGAGACAAAATTCCAGCTTTGTTTTAAATGTACTGGTATTATTTTATCAAGTAAAATCAAATTACACTGATGTAGATATGCAAAATCACCTTTCTCCGTATATTTTTTAATCACAGAACACATGTCAGCCCATGAAGAAGGGAAAAAAAAAATTCTCTGGCAAAGGTCATCATGATTCACAATGATGTGCCAAGGATTTTTTCAATTTATTAATTGCCATTTATCGCAGCACAATTAATGCACAGAATGAGGTATTTTATATGCGAGAAAGCTAGCTGACAATCAACCTGTAAAATCAATCAGTGAGTCAGTCAGTCAGTGCATGGACAAAATTAAACACCAAAGGCATCATGTATGCAGACAGGGTATATATACATGTATATAAATGTAGAGAAGACCAACTCTATACATGACCCCCAACATCATGCAAAAATACAAAATCTGCTTCTAAGTTAATTTTTCACTCATGGAAATAGTGCAATATAATACCAGGAAGAAGATACACACACAAAAAAAATAATATTATAGAATGAAGAACTGAAAACAAAAAATCATGTGAAATTTACCCATAACACAACCACAGTTTTTAATAATGCATTTAACGATCTGACACAATGGTGTCTTGAATTTGTGGCAATCAGAATCTGCAATTAAATTAGCATTAATTCAATGAACTGTCAATTAATTATTACAAAGATCAAGCGAACAATTCAAACCGATTAGTCCATATGTTTTCAACAGACCTAATTTCCTTGAACAATAATGAACATCTCTGACCCAATGTATTATACATTGCTAGTTACATGTACTACTACTACTACTAGTGATGTAGCATTATTACATTTGTAACACTTAGGAGTATTATAGACCATAGGGGTAAGGCCTTTCACTCACACACCATTCCATTTTAAAGTGCGATTGTTCATTTGAATTAAAAGACATGGTTTGAACAAAATATAATACCGTACATCTGTTAAATATACAACAAAATTAGATGCTTAAGAACAGACACAACCATGAAACGATCGACAAACCTTAACAAAAAAGCAGATTGTCAAATACACTAAAAGGCACGAAACATGCATATTTAAACAAGAACACTTACGGAGGAATTTCGCGATCTTGAAGTCTTTCTCCTTCTGAAAATCGACCTTAAAAAATTCATGACTATAAATACCGAACGAAAAAGATAACAGCGCAGTCCAGCTGTCGTGGAGACGAAAACAAAAATAAGCTAAAAACCTGCTAATATCCCCGTGCTGAATAATTCCCGATAGCAACACGGCGATTTTTTTCCAGGGGAGATCACACAACCATCGATCGTCTCGTTATGTTGATCATGTGACACGCATCTTTAATAATGGAAATATGGATAGCAAGCAGTGAGCAGCGTACGCTAGAGAAATAATGGGGTCGCCAGTCTGATTTCCAAGAGAACGGAATCGCTACACGGTACGACCGATGTGATGGACCGAGACATAACACAAGAAACTAAAGGGCCCTTAGAGAACGACTCACCCTTTCTAGTTTCTCGAAATGTTCACGCAGGAAAGTCAGTGGATTTTCTGGTCTGTTGATACATAGCTGAACTATGCATTCCTTTAAAACTTGCTGAATACTGTGCCTTTGAACATAAGCTTCGCATTCTTTCAAACTCTGTTCGTCGTCCATATTGGCCGCCATGTTGATGATAGTAATGAACCGCGGAACACCTCGCTATTCAGCTGTAACGTTCCGCCTTCACCGCTTTATGAAAGGCACTTGCTGATTGGTCTGATTATGAGTTACCCCCAATATCTGATTCTGGTTTTATTAGAGTTAAATAAAGAAACAGTACAATTTGTTATCTTTGCGTTTACACTAGTTTCAAATTTGTTCACTTCTAATGCATTTTTTTTCTGTAACTGATAAATACCCCCGAAATGGTGACTTAATGTTCCTGTTGTTTTCCACTGAACGGCCAATAAAATGCGCCGACATATATTATCTTAATGAATGTCACAGCTGCTTATTCACCCATCGCGCGATGGACATATAGTACCTGTTCACGAGCGCCTCGGAGATGTAATTTGAGTTTATGACAGTTTCGTCATAGGTTGCACTTTTTATAATTGCTATTCTGTGTCGCAAATTTAATTAGATATTGTTGTAGATTGAAAATTTCCCTGCTTATCAACAAACCATGGGCAGTTTTGTACGAAAACCTTGGATGCAATTATTTTCCACGAATAGCCAATCAGATAATGCTATGACGTCAATTGGCCTCGCTTTCAATATAAATGTGGGTCAACGTGATTATCAATAAGTTGATGGATATTTGATGATGAGCACGAACTATCATTTCGTTTGTCATGCTTCCCCGCCCAATTGAACTATATACATCGCTATTTTATGCCCGATTTAGAAACAGTCATATATTCACATGTAAATAATTGCGCAAGAAATCACGCGTTCTGTGTTTAGTGTTATTTTGTTATTGTTCATATTTGCATCCCCATGAATTTTAAAATACTGCATACAATGTGCATGTACATATACTCATATGGTATATACTTGTTTTGCTTCATTTTGGTTTAGAGGGGATAGCTACAGACTAAGCTATTGTTTCGTATGTTGCTGTACTTTAAACGATACACTTTGGACGAACATTACATTTTTAATGATGTTGTTTGATAGTTTTAATTGATGAATACATTCGATTATGATTCATCATGAACTAAAACCGCTGTTCTCCTCGCAAAAAACAAGCACTCGTTCCATGAAACAATAAAATTATCAATTGACACGGACAATCATCGCGCATGCGTATTTGTGTGTTTTTTGTCGAACGAATATTATACAGTGTGCTCCACAAACAATTTGAACATGTTTAGTTTATTATAAATTATAGTATGATTTAGTCTTCAACGTGCAATGTCGAACTGTATTTAAAAAAATATGTTTTCAACCATATTGCATCATTGTTTACCACGCCCTTTTGCGGCGGTTCCTAACTACGCCGTTTTTGATACACAGGGAAACATATCACGCCTCAAAAGAATGACTTACGCGTGGTACAATTTATACGGCAGCAAAATATTGGAATATTACCAATTACAATGGGAACAACTTTTAAGAATATTGCTCTCAACAAATCTGCATGGTTATGAATATCAATTGCACCACAGGTATAGTCACCGGGGACCATACCTGAAGTACGATATATTATAGAACTTAATCGCTTCTCAAAAACGTAAGATATCGAGCGCGCAATTCATAATAATTCACCGGAAGCACTCCGCAAATGGAACAATATAGAATTGATAATCATAATGTTACTGTAATTGAATTTTGAACAGCAAACCTTCGACACTGTCAAGCATTGCTACTGATTGGTTTTAACTTTTTGTAAGATTGCTCGACCCCAACTGTAAGTAGCGACTGTGTTCTGTTGTCATATGGAAACGTGTCACTTAACAACCTTATGTGCATGCACTTACCATATAAAAATTATGTTCATCATGTCTCCAACAAGTTTTTAAAAATCTAATTAAATTTACAACACGTTATGAACATAATTTAATTAGGAAAGTAGTAGAAAGTATGACAAAGTATAACAAAACAGTAATTCCCGGTTTAACGCGCAAAGATGCAAATTAGCCTTTTTCTCGTCTTCTATTTTTGGTGAATTTTTGTGTTTTAAATTAAAATAGCTGATAGACGCTTTGGCCATTTGCCTCGAAATTTTCACACATTATTGACAAGGTGTTCCCCCTTCAAAATGCGTCCGGACAGTTTATTACGGCGAGTGGAACAAAAATAACAAGTCCGCAATTAACTTGGATATATAAATTATGCAAAAATAGAAAAGAGTGAACTTTGAGGTCATGCTGTGCGACTTTGAAAGCCATTAGAGAGATGAGTGGACGCATTTGAATTAGTAGTATACCAAGGTATCCAGTGATGTAATTTTACCCACAAACGGACTTGAAGTTTTTAAGCTAATTTTTTTTAAACCACTTTTGTCCAAAAAAGCATATTTTTGACCCAAAATCAAAAACGCATTCTGGATATTTAAAATAAAAACAGGTTTTACAAAGTTTTTATAATAAGCTTTCAGAAAATATATGACATGTTGGATATATAATACCATCTTCAGTGTCTAATTACTCAATTAAAAAGCAAGCCAAATAAACTGCATCTCTACCTTAAAGCGGGAGGTTCGTCACCTGCGCACGCGCGAGAATTGAGTCCCAAGCGACGATAACACACGCTAAAAATGCAAACGCTTGTTTGTGAACAATGACGCATGCTCAGATGACGACCCGAGCTTTAATTAACGCTTAAACATTTCTAAAAATAATAACAAATTATAACATACTTCAGCCACTGTACAACCTTGACCATTGCACTACACACCCAGAACATACTTCAGCCACTGAACTACCTTGACCATTGCACTACACATCCAGAACATACTTCAGCCACTGTACAGCCTTGACCATTGTACTACACACCCAGAACATACTTCAGCCACTGAACAACCTTGATCACTGTGCTAATCATCCAGAACATACTTCAGCCACAGCAAAACCTTGACCACTGTGCTACACATCCAGAACATACTTCAGCCAATGTACAACCTTGACCACAGTGCTACACATCCAGAACATACTTCAGCCAATGTACAACCTAGACCACTGTGCTACACATTCAGAACATGCTTCAGCCAATGTAAAACCTTGACCACTGTGCTACACATCAAGAGCATACTTCAGCCACTGTACAAACTTGACCACTGTGCTACACATCCAGAACATACTTCAGCCACTGTAAAACCTTGACCATTGTACTACACTCCCAGAACATATTTCAGCCACTGAACAACCTTGACCACTGTGCTAATAATCCAGAACATACTTCAGCCACTAAACAACCTCGACCATTGCACTACACACCCAGAACATACTTCAGCCACTGCACAACCATTGGCCATTGCACTACACACCAGAACATACTTCAGCCTCTGCACAACCTTGAACATTGCACTACACACCAGAACATACTTCAGCCACTGCACAACCTTGACCATTGTACTACACATCCAGAACATACTTCAGCCACTGAACAACCTTGACCATTGTACTACACATCCAGAACATACTTCAGCCACTGAACAACCTTGATCACTGTGCTAATCATCCAGAACATACTTCAGCCACTGCAAAACTTTGACCACTGTGCTACACATCCAGAACATACTTCAGCCAATGTACAACCTTGACCACAGTGCTACACATCCAGAACATACTTCAGCCAATGTACAACCTTGACCACTGTGCTACACATTCAGAACATGATTCAGCCAATGTAAAACCTTGATCACTGTGCTACACATCAAGAGCATACTTCAGCCACTGTACAAACTTGACCACTGTGCTACACATCCAGAACATACTTCAGCCACTGTAAAACCTTGACCATTGTACTACACTCCCAGAACATGTTTCAGCCACTGAACAACCTTGACCACTGTGCTAATCATCCAGAACATACTTCAGCCACTAAACAACCTCGACCATTGCACTACACACCCAGAACATACTTCAGCCACTGCACAACCATTGGCCATTGCACTACACACCAGAACATACTTCAGCCTCTGCACAACCTTGAACATTGCACTACACACCAGAACATACTTCAGCCACTGCACAACCTTGAACATTGCACTACACACCAGAACATACTTCAGCCACTGCACAACCTTGAACATTGCACTACACATCCAGAACATACTTCAGCCACTGAACAACCTTGACCATTGTACTAAACACCTAGAACATACTTCAGCCACTGAACAACCTTGACCACTGTGCTACACATCCAGAACATACTTCAGCCACTGCAAAACCTTGACCACTGTGCTACTCATCCAGAACATACCTCAGCCAATGTACAACCTTGACCATTGTGCTACACATCCAGAACATGCTTCAGCCAATGTAAAACCTTGACCACTGAGCTACACATCAAGAGCATACTTCAGCCACTGTACAAACTTGACCACTGTGCTACACACCCAGAACATACTTCAGCCACTGTAAAACCTTGACCATTGTACTACACTCCCAGAACATAATTCAGCCACCGAACAACCTTGACCACTGTGCTAATCATCTAGAACATACTTCGGCCACTGCAAAACCTTGACCACTGTGCTACACATCCAGAACATACTTCAGCCATTGCAAAACCTTGGCCATTGCACTGCACACCAGAACATATTTCAGCCACTGCACAACCTTGACCATTGCACTACACACCCAGAACATACGTCAGCCACTGAACAACCTTGACCATTGTACTACACATCCAGAACATACTTCAGCCACTGAACAACCTTGACCACTGTGCTACACATCCAGAACATACTTCAGCCACTGCAAAACCTTGACCACTGTGCTACACATCCAGAACATACTTCAATCACTGAACAACCTTGACCATTGTACTACACATCCAGAACATAATTCAGCCACTGAACAACCTTGACCACTGTGCTAATCATCCAAAATATACTTCGGCCACTGCAAAACCTTGACCACTGTGCTACACATCCAGAACATACTTCATCCACTGCAAAACCTTGACCACTGTGCTACACATCCAGAACATACTTCAGCCAATGTACAACCTTGACCACTGTGCTACACATCCAGAACATGCTTCAGCCAATGTAAAACCTTGATCACTGAGCTACACATCAAGAGCATACTTCAGCCACTGTACAAACTTGACCACTGTGCTACACATCCAGAACATACTTCAGCCACTGTAAAACCTTGACCATTGTACGACACTCCCAGAACATAATTCAGCCACTGAACAACCTTGACCACTGTGCTACACATCCAGAACATACTTCAATCACTGAACAACCTTGACCATTGTACTACACATTCAGCCACTGAACAACCTTGACCACTGTGCTAATCATCCAAAATATACTTCGGCCACTGCAAATCCTTGACCACTGGGCTACACATCCAGAACATACTTCATCCACTGCAAAACCTTGACCACTGTGCTACACATCCAGAACATACTTCAGCCAATGTACAACCTTGACCACTGTGCTACACATCCAGAACATGCTTCAGCCACAGTAAAACCTTGACCACTGTGCTACACATCCAGAACATGCTTCAGCCAATGTAAAACCTTGACCACTGAGCTACACATCCAGAACATACTTCAGCCACTGTAAAACCTTGACCATTGTACGACACTCCCAGAACATAATTCAGCCACTGAACAACCTTGACCACTGTGCTAATCATCCAAAACATACTTCGGCCACTGCAAAACCTTGACCACTGTGCTACACATCCAGAACATACTTCAGCCACTGCAAAACCTTGGCCATTGCACTACACACCAGAACATATTTCGGCCACTGCACAACCTTAACCATTGCACTACACACCCAGAACATACGTCAGCCACTGAACAACCTTGACCATTGTACTACACATCCAGAACATACTTCAGCCACTGAATAACCTTGACCACTGTGCTACACATCCAGAACATACTTCAGCCACTGCAAAACCTTTACCACTGTGCTACACATCCAGAACATACTTCAGTCACTGAACAACCTTGACCATTGCACTACACATCCAGAACATAATTCAGCCACTGAACAACCTTGACCACTGTGCTAATCATCAAGAATATACTTCGGCCACTGCAAAACCTTGACCACTGTGCTACACATTCAGAATATACTTCAGCCAATGTACAACATTGACCACTGTGCTACACATCCAGAACATGCTTCCGCCAATGTAAAACTTTGACCACTGTGCTACACATCCAGAGCATACTTCAGCCACTGTACAAACTTGAACACTGTGCTACACATCCAGAACATACTTCAGCCACTGTAAAACATTGGCCACTGTGATACACATCCAGAACATACTTCAGCCACTGTAAAACCTTGACCATTGTGCTACACACCCAGAACATAATTCAGCCACTGTAAAACCTTGACCACTGTGCTACACATCCAGAGCATACTTCAGCCACTGTACAGACTTGACCACTGTGCTACACATCCAGAACATACTTCAGCCACTGTAAAACATTCTCCACTGTGCTACACATCCAGAACATACTTCAGCCACTGTAAAACCTTGACCATTGTGCTACACACCCAGAACATACTTCAGCCACTGTAAAACCTTGACCACTGTGCTACACATCCAGAACATACTTCAGTCACTGCACAACCTTGACCATTGTACTACACACCCAGAACATAATTCAGCCACTGTAAAACCTTGACAATTGTGCTACACACCCAGAACATACTTCAGCCACTGTAAAACCTTGACCACTGTGCTACACATCCAGAACATACTTCAGCCACTGCAAGACCTTGACCACTGTGCTACACATCCAGAACATACTTCAGCCACTGTAAAACCTTGACCATTGTGCTACACACCCAGAACATACTTCAGCCACTGTAAAACCTTGACCACTGTGCTACACATCCAGAACATACTTCAGTCACTGCACAACCTTGACCATTGTACTACACACCCAGAACATAATTCAGCCACTGAACAACCTTGACCACTGTGCTACACATCCAGAACATACTTCGGCCACTGTAAAACCTTGACCACTGTGCTACACATCCAGAACATACTTCAGTCACTGCACAACCTTGACCACTGTGCTACACATCCAGAACATACTTCGGCCACTGTAAAACCTTGACCATTATGCTACACACCCAGAACATACTTCAGTCACTGCAAAACCTTGACCATTTCTCTACACATCCAAAACATGATTCAGCCATTGCATGGATTTTATCACTACTATAGACGCAACACACTTCAGCCCAGCCACTATCATTACCAGTGTAGGCAAAATGGTCTAGTACATACAATTATAGTGTACATCAAAGTGACCGCAAAGACAAACTGACCCAATCGGACGATATTCAAAACAACACAATAAACTACAAAACAATGGTTAGTTTAATTTCGAATGACAGGATGTTTCCCATAATCCTCAAACCTGTGCTTACCGTCATATCAAAAATCTTAGTTGTTCCCACTTTCCAATCCCGACAAAATCAAAATTCGCAGTCAGTATGTGGCAGTGTGTAGTTCGTATGTGCTCAAATTCACAATCAAATCAAAACAAAACTGTTGCGCAGAATATAATCTGCTTTGAGTTATATACTAAATATATAGCTAGTAATTAGTAATAAGCTTTGTATTATGTTCTAAATATATACCTATTGACATTATGCCTGTATTTCACAATATGAATTCATCACCAGTTTTCTCCCGAGACATTTAAACGTGTATTAACTCTTGCATAATAACATAACTTCATGAATATCATAAGGTTGCAAAATTATAATGCATCAGTATATCCTAGGACAATTTACCGGAAATGTTAGATTGACAATCAAATAACAACGAGGTAAGACATGTCCCCCTGTACACTCCTCTCTTCATCTATGGTGATAAGGGCAAAGTCACAAAAAGCGACAGCGAACCACCAGGCTCTTTTTACACTGTGTATAGACAAGACAATTAATCTATATATATATACACTCATGTTAATCCGAATTTCACGTTTTTAATTATTTTGGATTTTACCGTATTTTTCGTATAATTGTTTTCACATGTATCATTATAGCCCCCAGGCTTATAATGCAAGTGGATTTGTTGCCTAAATCACTGTTTACGATACGAATAATACAATTTGCGTTTTCAAATTAAGTATATTTGAGATAAACCTTCAAAAAATTGGGTTCTTCCAAGGCGGTGAATTGAGCATTAGACAAGAGGTAGTGTTTTATAGCTATAGTCATTCAATTTGTCGTCATATGAAAAAATATTGAAAGAAGTTAGACACAAATTTTAACATTTTTACTTAATTGGACAACAATATTTTAACATACATAGCATTTTAATATATACAATTTCATGAGGGTCATGTACTTTTTCATTGAAGCCATGTACATTGCTTCAAAATCATGTGTACATTCCCGTTGGGATTGCGTATATTCCTGTTGAGTCAATGTATATCATGTGCATTCCCGGTGAAATCTTGTACATTCGGATAAATGTATATCATGTAAATTCCTACATGTACATTCTAATTGCGATTGCGTACATTCCCATTGAGATCATATATATTCCCATTCAAATCTTTACATTCCCATTGAGGTCTTTACATTCCCATTGAGATCATATACTTTCCCATTGCGATCTTTACATTCCATTGCGTACATTCCCATTGATACCATGTACATTCCTATTCAGATTACGCACATTCCCATTGATACCATGTGCATTCGCATTGAGATTACGTACATTCCCAATGAGATTGCGTACATTCCCATTGATATCGTATACATTCCTATTGAGATTACGTACATTCCCATGTATACCATGTACAATCCCATTGATATCATGTACATTCCCATTGAGATTGCGTACATTCCCATTGAGATTACGTACATTCCCATTGAGATTGCGTACATTCCTATTGGGATCATATACTTTCCCATTAATATCATGTACATTTCTATTGAGGTTACGTACATTCCCATTGATATTTTGTACATTCCCATTGATATCATGTACTTTCCCCTTTATAACATGTACATACCCATTGAAATTACGACAATTCCCAGTGAGATTGCGTAAATTACCATTGAGATCAATGGTAATTTTCCATTGTTACCCCATTTTCCATTGTTCAGATTGCGTACATTTCCATTTATATCATATACTTTCCCATTGATACCATGTATGTGTCCATTGAGATTGCGTACATTCCCATTTATAACATGTACATTCCCATTAAGATCATATACTTCCTCATTGAGATCAAGGAATTGCGTACATTCCTGTTGAGGTCGATTACATTCCCATTGAGATCATGTGCAATCCAATTGTTAGCACTTACATCCCATCAAGATCATGTATATTCCCATTGGGATTGTGTATATTCCCAGTGATAACATATACATCCTCATTGATAACATGTACATTCCCATTGATAACATGTACATTCCCAATGATAACATGTACATTCCCAGTGATAACATATACATTCCCAGTGATAACATATACATTCTCATTGATAACATGTACATTCCCATTGATAACATGTACATTCCCATTGATAACATGTACATTCCCAGTGATAACATATACATTCTCATTGATAACATGTACATTCCCATTCATACCATGTACATTTCTATCGATAACATGTGCATTCCCATTGATAACATGTACATTCCTAGTGATAACATATACATTCCCAGTGATAACATATACATTCTCATTGATAACATGTACATTCCCATTGATAACATGTACATTCCCATTGATAACATGTACATTCCCAGTGATAACATATACATTCCCAGTGATAACATATACATTCTCATTGATAACATGTACATTCCCATTGATAACATGTACATTCCCATTGATAACATGTACATTCCCAGTGATAACATATACATTCCCATTGATAACATATACATTCTCATTGATAACATATACATTCTCATTGATAACATGTACATTCCCATTCATACCATGTACATTTCTATCGATAACATGTACATTCCCATTGATAACATATACATTCGCATTGATAACATGTATATTCTCATTAATACCATGTACTTTCCGTTGAAATCCAATATATTCCCATTGACATCATGTGCATTTCGAGTAATATCATGTACAATCCTATTGAGATCACGTGCATTCCCATTGATATTATGTACATCTCTATTATGATCATGTACATTACCGTCGAAAATATGTGCATTCCCGGCGAAATCATGTAAATTCGGATTAAGATGTACCCATTCCTTTGAGACCATGGGAAGATGATAAATATTAACATGTAAAGAAAATGCATTAAAGAACAGCATAACAGACAATTTTAACCGACAGTACATCAATTTAAAACCCGTGAAACAGACAGGTTATCCCATCATGGCATTTGCTGGACAATTATTCATTACGCGTTCTTGCGCCTCTGCCGGCGCATTTTTTCAATTACTTTGTTTTTTTTTGCAGAATGCGTGGTTTATTATTGATATATAAATACAGTACTAACATGATACGGAGTAATATAATTTCAAAATATACAAACAAACACAAGAAATATGACACTAACACATTGCGAACTTAGTCATTTGTATTTGAATTTTTACTGAAGAGCACAGAGTGGTCATCATCGACCTCATTGAATTGCGACTTCGAATGATTGTGCAGAACTCAGAAAATATCAAACCATGATAAGAAGTAAGCATGTGCCCAATTTTATTTGTCCATCGATAACAGTATTTTTAAATAGGCGTCGTAACCCCTGACAACATCTGCGACAATTAGCAGAAATGTACAATACCTGTGTATCTGATATTAAACGGTCTTTTGATACAGCACTAAGCTAATACGGTAATTGCATGTTTATTGACTACGTCCGCTTTTCAGAATCGCCATGAGTATGCAGTGATTGTCTGAACGCAACGAAATAGCTCAATTGGCACATACGCGGCTACTTTTGTGAGAAATATTGTGACAGGAACGACATGCTAAATGAAATAATAAACAATCAAACAGTCTGATTTGTTTACACAAGGCTGACCATTGTGTTTTTTTTTTTATTGTTACCATTCCCATGACGTATGCCCGTACTGGTCCGTCTATGTTGCCCTCGCTGCATATTTATTTGACTGACCTAAAATCGCCGGCATCACTGACTACGTTCGTCCTTCGCTTCGTTCCGATCTCCGGCGACTGAGTTAAGCAACGTTCTAATATTTCTTCGGTTGACTGCGTGAACAAAAAGAGTGTGGATGCCGTGGCGTTGTCGTGTACTGAATATTGACTGGTAGATTTCAAGCTACTGACATAACAAGAAACCATATACTCAGTTGGTGTGCTTACAGGAAGACGATGAGTGTGTATTCGCAAAGGCAGGTTATTACGGGGCTGGCAAAACAGGGCACTATTAATCGTAGCATACCGGCACGTAGCGAAGACACTGGTGTTCATCGCCTGTGTAACAACATTAAAGCGACACCCCTGTTGACGACCCAGAGCGTAAGACACCATTCGAATCAGAGGAGCAGACATATTGCTTGTCCGACTGTGGTCAGCTTAGACCGCACCAATACAGACTTTATAAAAGACCAGACGAGACGGAGTAGGCAGGCGTTGCCACAACCGACAAAACTCAGGTGGTCCGCTGGAAGCAATAGGTCCCGAGCTAGGGTTCGAGAGGTGAGATTTGAAGTTTTTTTACTATTTCATGTTTTATGCAATGAAAACGAAGACACCGTGTGTATCTATTACAGCAGGTGTATTGTACCTGGCGACTGTATTATATTGTGTACATAGGGGCGTATACGTTATTGTGTTCTATGCTCGAAAACAAGCAAGACTTCAAAATATCCATGTTTCTGGCTTAATACAAAAACAAAACAAAACAACAACACGTCATTTCATCCCACTTGTTACGTGCACCATGCAATTGTATGCATAATTTAAGAGTACAGGTTTAAACACCGTCGCATTTAGTGGTCACGGTACATTTATCACCTGTTTCCAAGTCTATGAAATTCAACAATAACATCGTTAACCAAATTCAAAATTATCGATTAAAAAGCACTGTGGTGAAAGAATGGTCGCGGAACACTAAGCGGAGATTACTCCCGTATCTAGCAACCATAATGTTCTTTAGTGACGGTGGTATTGTTATCACGGGGCAGATATGTGTTACGTGTCAAGGTGGAGATCAATAGGAATAATAATGACCAGATATCAATAGCAAGGAACAAAACGACCGGCTTTATTGCCACTGTGCATTTTAGTGTCTCTTCTCAAATGCCAACTCCACAGGTGGTAGGTGTCACGTTAATCGACAGACTGACATTGATTTTGTATTGTAAACTTTGTCAAATCACTGTGACGACAGCCTTCATTTCCACATCGGAATGGACATTTCACGATGACCAGAGAAAAAGAAAATCAATTTGAGCATAAAAACTTAAGTCACGGCTTTCTTATTTTCGGCAAGTTCTTGTTTATTTCTGAAAGAGATTGAATCTACCATACCGTGGAGTAAATGCATAATATTTAACCTCTGGAAACACCGTGCCACGATAAATCACTCACTCATAAGTGTTTATTTATTACGGGTTTACTTCCAAAGTTGCTAGTTTCACCCTTCTATATTCACAAATAAGTAAAACGAGTACAATTATAACAGGTATACTCAGTACCAAGTATTTCTACACTCTCCTCAGCGCTCACATTTGAAATTTCTTGAACAAGTCACAGTAGTGAGTAATATTTTTTGAAAATAACAAGTCATGTGAATAACATACCAATTTGTTCCATTTTATTATTTTGTCCGACTTCTCAATGAACGGGCTGCGTTTTTCACTATTTTTTTTTCTTCATATTTTGTAATTTGTGTGATATTAAGCCATAATGATGATAGAATGCAAATAACTGGAAAATATTTTGGTTGGCCAATAAATTAAATATGCGTTGCATGAATATTTTCTCCTGTGTGTGTTCATTGCACCATATCATGTTATACCGCGACACGATGTAGTGCAATATACATGCAAGAAGAAAAAGAACTTCTTATGCCGTAGTAGAATCTACGCTAAATCTATTGCATTGCTCCACTCCGCCGAATAATATTGTTGAATAATATAATAATAATGATGTTTAATCCACAATTTGACATTGATTTAGTGCAGGATACACTGAAGACACGTGAAATATTTTAAAGTGGGGGGGGGGTATGATTAGAAAAGTAATCACGCATATAACAAATTAGTTTTATTTTTAATGATTTTTGGTTCTAACGTCTTTAGAATGGGGTTGTTTTCACAAATAACATATGATAGCAACTCCTTATATTTATTTTTTTGACTTTTTTAACTTCATTTCATTAAAATATTTACTGTTATAAAGTAACGATAATTATTGTGATTATGCAAATTTAGATTTAATAAAAAATGTCAAACCTATCTTTCATAAAATTGATAAATCTAATATACGAAGAAAATATGGGGTAGCTATCCATTTTTTGAAGTTATCACATTAAAATCATTTTTTTGTTGGTGAAGTTGCGACATCATATTTAAAAACATGATAATTTTCTGGTAACAAACACATATTTACATATTTACGCGTACTGTGTATAAATGTATATCATTTCTATTTATTTGAACATTTGTGTCAGTGAGCACGGAGTTAATAAATAACCTATCATTACATTTTGCACCTGAGAAACCCCGTAGTTGGGGTAGTTTGAATACTTCGATTAACGCACACGGGGAAATATTTGCACGAATCCATTGCCTTACCATTAATAGAAGTATTCTCTTCGAAGTGTGACGTCATGGACGCGTTAATTCGGATGTGGATGCACCCCGTTAATTCGGTTTCCATGGGTTTGATATTTTATTTGTTCAACGTTTAATGTAAATTCTAAAAAAAAAGCCTGTTTGAAGATTATGATTAGTTTTTCTTTGCTAATTTAATCTTTAAAAATTAATAAGAGTGACAATAGTTTTGCATTACTATGCCAAAGTCAACTTTCACTGGTACTTCTGACTTTTTCTAAGTGAAAAATTGTGAAGACGAGACAATCAATAAAAATTGATGTCCATTTCATCCAATATTAATTTGGGAAAAATCCAAAAAAAATATTGAATTGTTACAATCACTTTTTGGTAGTTGTGGCTGTAGTGGTGGTGGTGGTCGGGGTTAGGGCGTTAACATGATTAGTAGATTTCATTCAGCAGAAGAAAATCACACGTTCAATATGTTCAGTGCTTGGCTTGGAATGGATAGGATATAAACCACATGAATTTGACGTATATCAAATTAGAACTAAACGAACCGCTTTCAACGTATACAACAACCCGAACATGATGTGGATTTAGTAAACGATCTACCCCAGATTTCAGTGGCTGGTTGAATTAGTGAACGCTCCATTCCGGTGAATATACATTCGGGGCGTTTGTGACGCTAAAGCCCGCTTAATAGTCGTAGTAACTACTCTTCAATGGCAAACAATTGCTGCCATCGACGCCGTACTGTACAGTCGAACAAGTAACGCACAGTGGATAAAGAAATGTCAAATAGTGTGTCGACTTAGTGCATATATCAAACAGCACATGCATACTGGGGAGTGTGTACTCCATGGGGATACGGCGAATAGCTGGGGACGTTGCTATAAGCACAGGGTGATTTATCGAATATTTATTGAGCTGATATACTTCAGAACAGAGGTCATTTCATTTGTTAACTTTGCTGAGCTTTTATCAGTTGTTAACTGCAATGTCTACTCGGTCCCTTGGCAATAAATAACCCAAATTGACTGCCCCCCACAAAACCGACGGCCGATGAATACATGCATGCGTGAAGTTATAAAGCGCATGGTACGTAGTTGGTGCGCTGAATATACATGTTTAGTTGCTATGGTCACATGTAAGTGAGTAAGACAAAGTTTTGTACTTTCAGTAGATTTTAGTCAGGCTCAACCTGATTTGAAATGCCTGACTAGCACATTTACAGCGAGTACCAAGCATCATAACCGCGTATTTCACGTGATTAACAAACGTGTACTCGGCCCTAGTTGGTACAGTTCGTGTTCACGGGATGTTATTTATTTAAATCTCAGAGGGAAATAGTTTTTTTGGCCTGTGAAAGTCGCGTTTGCTTAAGTCGATGAAGGCGCACGTATATCAAGTGGTAAACGCATGGGTCCATGGTTTTATTGCGTGCTTATTATTATCATCTTTGCATTGTAACCTAATAACACTGACACTACGTGTATTACTTTAATGGGGGTATGTGCTATGGCGTAGTCCAGGGACCACACATTATTTCCATCGATACGAAGGAGGACAACCCTACATGTACAGTACGTGGAACCACACGATCCATCACTATGACCTCCTCATTCTATAATTTACCTTTAGAATATGCCAAACACAATACACTGTATATCAACCATGATTTTTTTATACTAGTGGAAGATGGTAAACTGCGAATCGAAATAACGACTACAACGTTCGCAACTAAAAAAAAATCCTGCAATTTTCCGCTGGCAATTTTACCGTGGACGTACTATGCATGTTGTACTATGCGCGCTACTTCACCTAATCAAATAAAGAATGTTTTTTTCAAGTTTTCAACTACTTTTGGTTCATTAGTTTCACCAGCCAAAGTCACTGCCATGCGCAACGACGATTTCTCAGCCATGTATTCATTCATATGCGTTATATGAATACAACGCCAAGACACACCTTCATAGAGGGTCGGCAAAGGGTATTTTCGTAAGCTGTAATCAATTGTTTTTATTTTCGTAATAATGTATTTTAAATAAATAAAAAAACGTAAATTCCTAGACACGGGCAAAATGTAAATTGTAATCAGCTATTTTATTCGTCCGTAATTTGTACAAAAATATTATTTTTTGTAAGCGTATAAAGCATTTTCCGAATTGAATGTCGTAATTAGTACGCAATTTCCAATTTTGATTCTTAACCCAAATTATCAAAAATATTATAAAAATGTAAAATGTAATTAGGAGTTTGCTTTATCTGTAAAGTGTAAAAACACATTTTATTTCCTGTAAAAACGTAAAATACCGTTTTTAATTCCTGTAACCTGTAGCTATCCCCCTTTCCACCCCTCTCCATATACTATACTATGTACGGCCGCAGACATGGCATCACGTCGGTTAACGCCGGTAGGTTACAGAAGAAGAAAAACACCATACATAAATGTACAACAAATATGCAAAACTGTTGGAATATACTCCTGTGAGGGGATAAATGCTATAACCTGAACATGCGGAGACTCTATTCAGAATTGTTTACGAATATAATTCATGTTAACATCAATTGGAATAATTCAGATCATAAAATCGCCATCCATCCAAAACTGTTGTTTGTATTGAATAGTATTGTGCTCACATTGAACTTCAAGACAGTTCTATATAGATTACTTTGGAATGGTTCAGACAAATTTGCTAGGAATACAAGTAGAACAAGCTAGGGGCCTTAAATGATTGATACAATAGCTTCTTATCACTCCTTGAAAGTAAAATGGATCCAACGTTATCCAAATCTCATTATTGTTCACCAATGGAAGACTGCTCTCTCTTATTACCCAATTGAAGGACACTTATCTTTAGATGCAACTACATAATCGAATGTTTAGCAGATGCCTAAATGTATTAAATGTATTTTATATAGTTGGTCGAAAATATATCAACAAAACACTATTGAAAAACAACATTGGAATATACAATACCATAATATGAAATAATCACAAAATCTTTGTTAAAAAATGTTTTCTTCCAAGGCATGTTTGTCAAATGCTACGTCTTTGATGTGAATGACCAGGAAGGATATGTCAGAAACTGGGAACCTTTAAAACAGCTTTCTGTGTTGGCAGGGAATAATAACTGCCATACTAAGATAGGAAATGTGGGAAAAGGTATGACAGGCCAGAAATACCCATTGGTTTCAAAGTTGTTATCTCTTTTTTTGAACAAGAACTACAATTTTGGAATTGTGATTGGAAAGATATTTTTAATTTGCCCTTGTATATCACCAGTGAATCTTTCTATAGAAGGTAGACCATATTATTTTCTAGCTGTTATTCCGCATCGTGAACCGCATTTTGCAAAAGTAACGTTGAAACGTTATTACGTCACTTTATTCACTGTGAATCTGTTAAAGTTCTTTGGACAGCATTATACATCTGTGATGTGATTACATTGTATCTAAATATTCCACCCAGACTGACGGATAAGTAAAAACTATTTGTTAATTTAATATGTTAATTTCACGTTAACACTAACCGACATGTATTAATTATTACAATCTTCCCTCTTACAATGCAGTTTGAATGAAAATATGGCTAAATAAAGTAGATCTGTATATAGTAAAAACCAAAACAAAACTTGCCGGATAGGAACTTTGAAAAATTAGACGATTTACAAAACTATAAAGAGTTCCCCGCCTTACAAAACATACGATAAAAAGGTTCCTAACCGTTTTGCTCACCGAAGGTTGCAGTCTCTACGGTATTGTCTGCAGGGGGGGGGGGCAACACATACTTATGCATTTTATTGTGTACATTAAAAAAAATGATTATACTTTAGTGTTTTGTTTTTAGATACATTCAAATGTGTACTGAAATTAATTTCAGGGATTCAAATTCTCAAATAATGTTTATGTACTCAAGTTGGTCAATGTTGTGTCAATATATATTTCATTAAAACACAATTGGTGTATTGTAATTTGTGCATGGTATATTGATTTGTATTGCAATGTAACAAAGTCAAACGCATTCAAGCTTTACATACTGAACTAAAATTAAACATATGGATTCAAATTCGTTCATAAAAATATGCGAAAATGTGTTTGATATACATAGATGTGCATTTTTGGAGCAATTATTGGCAAAAACAGGTACTGAAAAGCCTCAGCACACTCAAAATCAATATATTATGCGTACATGCATGGGAAGCAGGATTCTTTATAGCTGTACGGTGAAAACTAGACATTTAGATAGAGGCGTGGTTTTACGACGTCTGACTGGAATCGATGTGGAATTCCCAATTTTGTGTATGGGTATAGATTGAACAATGATTCCATGTTAGCAATATCAACACGCGATATTGGCATTGAACTTGGACTTGTGGTTCTAGCGTCGCTTGTTTAGATATTGTGTGGTTACATACACGTGTTGTTAGTCTATGCTCGTTTATTGAAAGCCATCTCTATTCACGTTACAGGAAGATGAAGTAGCCGTGGCAACGCCGTTGAATGTGGAGTTCGCTCCAACGAAGGATGAAATAAAAGACGATTTCAACTCAGTCTCCGATTCCAGGCGAATCATACGATCACGTACGTATGGGCACGGTTACCAGAAGACTTCTAGTAACCATGGTATCGGTATGATGTTTATTACTCGCATGCATGTATCTGGTAGAATGTATTACCAGTAAATTTAATGATTGGGTCTATGGTATGTGATAGTTCGGTCGGCTAGGTTAGCAAAGTTGTAAAAAAATCTGGGTTCGGCTTGACACACGAACAGAGAGAAGCGTACACGCTAGGACATTGTTCTCATAGAATTTAAAAGTTGATTGGCTTTAGCACGCATCCTAAAAAGAACGACGTTTTTTTTTTTTTTATAGTTTAATCAAGATAATGTAGTTACTTTCGGAGTTTGTTAAGACAATTAATTTTAGATATTAACCAACTCTTGTCTTCTCTTCGGCAGACCAGTTTATCCAGGATCAACGATACTGGCCTGGAATTGTGAACATCTCTGAGAACGGTGAAAGAACTGGCAGATCTAGCAGAAAAGCTAGTAGAAATAGTATGTCACCATGGATACGGACATATAAGGTCAAACAAGATAGAAACGTAGTTCGGAAACTCCTACACTCACGGCCTGGGTCTGAAGCGGCGGAGTACGAATCACCGCAGTTTATGTTGGAATAATAATAAGTAATAAGATCACAATGTTATTGAGGATAATGTAAACTTGAATGATATGGCGCCCTCTAGGGTTCATGTTGAATACGAACTGTCTAAAGCATTGTGCGTACTTACGGCAGTCACTTTTTATTATATGAATGCAATATATATATATAACTTGCAATATTGCAATATTAGTTTAAATCTGTAATTTTTATACTATTTGAAATACATTTACTTTAAGGGTGGTGAATTGATGAAAAAGCTATTACGAGACTCAATGCAGTGAGACCTCGGATTACTGATAAACTATTATACTCGCAGCCAAGAGAATATATACGTAGTATGGCGCTGGCGAAAATCTTTTTTTTTTTTTACATTATTTTGAACGCGAAATATTAGACTGGTGGCGCTCTGCTACTACCAACCTTGTTACATTCATTGAGGAAGAGGCCTTGCCGATTTCTCAAGATACTCACAGCATGATCGTTTATATGCAAACAATATGTAAACGTTTTTTTTTGGGGGGGGCGGAGCTATTTAACTAGGCTTGTCAAGGGCATTCATTATTTGTAATGTATTTTAGATGTCGGAGCCTTTTCACAGAAGATCTTTTTTTTTCTTCCAGCCTAGTCACTTATCAAGCAATTGTTGTAATATATGTCTCAGGCTGAAATGGCTTTAATCCGACCGAATTTTCATATAACATATACGGGCATATCATGTTAACTGTTCAATGTAAGTGTACCTGTCTAAACCGAAACACCGGAAATAAAATTTTAGTAGTTTACACACGTTCTGGTGAGATGTTTCTGCTTTGCGCAGGGTTTGGTTTAGACAGGTTTAAAGGGTGGTAGTGGTCGCGCCGCGTCCTGTTCGATATGGAACTCATAGCGACATATACAACGCGTGTAAAATACATTGTTTATTTACATGAAATTCGAACACGCGCTGCGCGACTACCACCGCGCTTTAACTCTACCATTAAAATTGTATAAACACTGTGCTCGTCATAAGAAGTGTGAATGTTATTTTACAATACTATATTGTGTAATATACAAGGTGCCATTTATGGAGTTTTGCGGATCGGACAGTACTCCGAATGTCACGTGTGAAGGAACTCACTCTGGGTCGGTACGAAGGCGCCTTATTCTTGCATGAGGTTCGGATTTGTTTTGGTGAACATATATCGGAACCCTTGCTTTTATGTAGGTCTTTGGGAGAGGAAAATGTACGTACCCCGTTTTAATACGCGCTTTGTTATAATAAAGTGTGCCAACCTGATATAATGTCAACTGTATCATTTTTTACTTTGAGCAGTAAAATGTGTATCTGGTGTGTAGCATGTATATATGTAAATCTAAGTAACCATGGACACTACACTACATTCGTGCGGGAATGTTGCTGACTTCGTCATAAATAAAATGTTATGGTAACGATACGGATAATATTCTAATCTACTTAATCTTACCCTCACAGTAACCATATTATCGGCATTGGAGTTAGTTTATGATTTCAGCGTGGTGACATGGCATTGACAACACTCCTTCGTTTAATTTCAAGGTATTGTCTTGAGTACTACATATTTTGTGAACTTTTCATCGTTCCTGAAAACATAGTAAAATGACACGCTTAATCCCACATTAGTGAATCTCGCGTGTACAATGCAGTAACCCCATTCAGGTTACAGTGTTGAGACGTACTTGTATAGTATTAAAACCAAATTTCTCAAGAAGGTTTCAGCCTAGTACACATCCATCATTGTGGTATATATGTTCTGGGCCTGAGTGGTTGGACGACCTCAGACGTATAGTAATATATGTATAGGTCAATACTGTGGTCAAGTGTAGCCAGAAGACAACAGAGCATTCCGATGTATCAGTCCTAACTGCTTTTATCTATTATTTATTATTTTACGCCACGCCGTTTTTAGTTTTTGGCGATATTGAAATAAATGTGTCTGTGAAACGTTCACCTACACATTTATGTTTTTAGATTCTCTTGCCACAAATGGACATTTGTGTAAAAAAAATCTTCGAGTAAAATTAAAAAAAACAACAACAACAGAATTCGGAGTTGTAGCCGCATCTCCTTCCTGCCGCTGTCGACTTTTCCGATTTATCTCAAAGTGAAAGTGCGCCATCAAACGCCAGACAAAGGAAATGGG
Source organism: Saccoglossus kowalevskii (assembly GCF_978046115.1). NCBI lineage: Eukaryota > Metazoa > Hemichordata > Enteropneusta > Harrimaniidae > Saccoglossus > Saccoglossus kowalevskii. The sequence continues at coordinate 10,742,141 of NC_140648.1, read as the reverse complement.
AAGCCATGCAAGTGCCATGCACTGAATACCGTAAAACCTGTAGTTGTTGAACTATTCCTTTCACAAATGTGTGAATTACTTAGTAACTAGTATGCTAATAAAAATTGTGATTTTGTTGTCTAGCAATTAATAGAATATTTGAAGATCGATTAGTATGAGTTGAATGTCTCTCATTTTATTTTTTTTCCCCGGGTGGAAAAAATTATTGAGCAATTGGTCTTCTGGTGACATTATACTGCACACGTATGAACGATCCACACCGTCAGAGTCAATATCTCAACACACGATCACTAACACACGATCATCGCTCACTAAGTGGCGTTTAGTGGGTGAAAGTGAAAAACAATTACAGTAACATTTCAATACTTGAATACTTGTATGCAAATGAGGACCATCTGGATGTGGAACTTCGTTGTGAAATGCAATAAATGACCGATAACAGACAGCAACTTTGAAACTCATTTTTTAAATTAAAATATTAATGCTCAGATATATAAACTATGATAATATTCACATACCATCATGAGATATTAGATATCAGGGTAGCAAGCTCTTCACAGGTACTTTAAACATTATCATGTATCTACATTATTTGACTTGAAGTACCGGTAGTACGGATAAAAGTAAAGTATTGTATTTTATATGTAATCATTGTATTGTATTATGTACTGAAAATGCGAGACCATATCATTTCTCAGTATGCCTTGCAGTTTAGACATTTTACTGTTTTTTGTCGCGAAACAATCATTTCTATGAATTTTGTTTTTCGTCCTGAACACTCATGAATATATCTTTCACCTGATACCGATATTTATGTATGCATCTGGCTTGTACAAGCAAGATATTTCAGGCGTTGTTTCTCGGCCACTGTCTTGGAGGGCACTGAGAGAATAATGTTGAACCTCGACCCCTCACAGCAAATTTACTGACAACGAAACACAAACGACAGATTAGCAGTGCAAACAACGCAAACAGTGATGTCCCATGATTCCCTGGCATAATCCCTGGAATTGACAACGTCAGCGTCAGGTTATGAACCCACAACTATTAGCAACGATGTCTAGAATATTGAGGGTATGGTCTATTCAATGTATGTTTTACAACGCTCGAAGACTGAAAAAAAAAATAAAAAAAAAATACATTTTTGAAATATACCATATATACACATGTTGTTACCTATGACTAAAAAGATGTATTTGTATTATAAATCCAAGCGAACCCAACTAGCCTAGATAGTACTATGTAAAAAATACACACACATGGAGCTTAGTAGAAGAAACGTAACTTAAGTTAGCGGGACTATTATTTGCAAACTTGTTTTCATCTTCTAATTGTGACTAAATGACTACAAATAGACCCGGGAAAGTATATATTTTTAGAATCGCCAGATTTCAAGCTTTTCACAAGTGTATTTTGCATGCCGGTATCTGCATTCTACGACGCGTTACTCAATCAAAGGTGAAAAATTACTTTTTCTGTAAAAAAAATAATTACGCATTTATGCTGGCGATAAGAAGTATTTTTTTCACTTTTCCTAGTTGTTCAATAGTCTGGTAAATTGAATGTGTCTGGTCAGTTTTATTCAAGCAACGCGTTTTAAAAAAATAGTGTGCTGAATTTTAATTACTGTTTTAGTCGCATTGCCCCCAACTCAAACCACAACTCGTTGGTAAATAATCGATGAAATAGTTTGTCTGGACACATTCAAGTTCTTCTCACTGTCACCTTAAAGCTGTGAAAATTTGGTGTTAATCTGACGACAATACGTATACGTTATTTTTTGTTAAAGACCTTGTATTTTGAAAAACATAAACTCCTAGAAAACGTCCATGAAGTAACAGCAAAGATTTTCAAACTTGTTTATCGGCACAATCAATTTGTTTTCCCATCAGGGTCTGTTTTAACATGTGTAGGGACATCCAAATGTGTAAGGCTATTGGAAACCAAAAAAATAAAGGAATGGAATAGCTATAATTGGATAAATTCGGCATATGAAAACACCAAAATCAATGCTTTTTTTTCAGTGGCTGTGTGACCTTGTATCTGACACATTCATATGCAAATGACTAATTTGTGAAACAAACAGGGGCGGAGACAAACCACTCAAATGTTTGGAAACACTCATTGTGTGTCAGATAGCTACTGATAACACATCCTAACATTGCTTTGTCTTGAGTTTATCTTTGAAACTTATAGGCACACAGATTAAACCTGTGTTGTTGATTTTGGAAAACACTACTGAGGCTGCCTTGCTTCCCTTCAGAAAATCTACATTTTAACCAACTTACATGACATTCTATGTTATGTTGACTTTATCACATGAAAGTTTATAGTGCATTTCATCAATTAATAAATAAATGTGAAAATCGTAATTTTCAACACAAATAATAGTCTCGCTACCTTAATATAATTTGTTGAATATACAATCACACATTCGTGCATTCGTGACCTCCAGACGTCACCGTACAATAGCTTACATAAAACACCGTTGTTACAATTGTGCAGTGCACACGTTGGTTATTGTGTAGTTCGAGCGTGACTACCGCCAATCGTATCTGCACACTGTATGTAAAGAGTTGTACTGACAAATTCGGGACGGGACGGGACAATACAATAAAGTCCGGACTGTACTCGTAAGCCAGTCTAGTACAAAAGAGACGATGTCTGCTCGACTGCTCGATGCTGATTGGACAAATGTGACCTCCCGAGTTATGTCACGTGACATAACCTCTACCTCATTGACAGCGCGCCATTCCGAAGGTCAGCTGGCACGTTGCTAAAACAACACGACGGTCTATCATTCGTATCCGACAAGATATTTTAAAGATACGAGGTAAGTACATCACATACGAAGTCATAGAAACTGCCATGGGTGTTATTATATTGAATGGAAGGGCCCAATAGAACAATTTTCAGAAATTAGTATTTTAAAACAATGCAATATGTTTAAACATTGACGTTGATGACGAAGTGCAGATGCGACGATTGAACCATAGACAAGGGTCTATGATTGAACACCACATCACGGTTACTAAAAAAGAACCGTGACCACATCGTGACGGCGAATACCAACGTAATCTGCGTAATTTTTGCGTGTTCGACGAACCATCATGTACTGTGACAGAAAAGTAAAAATTGTAGTTCGAGTACAGTAGAAGCATGTGAACGAAAGTTGCTCGACACAAAGAAACCTAACTTTTACCGCCAAAAGTTACGATATATAGGCATTATGTAATAATGTGCTTCATCTTTACTTTATCTTATGTTACTTCTCCTGTAAATTTATATCTAAGAGTTTGCTATATATTCTAGTTTTTAATCATTTTTACTTCCCCACGTGATTATACTGATGTTATGATAGGAATGTCCTCAAAACACCGGGTACTGAGGGGTGAATGACCGACCAGTGATACTATAATCTTGGTAGAGACTTTTTTCTGAATGCATGTGATGTTGTTCAATCATGTTGGACACTGCTGTCAACAGTTGTGTCTTGGTGATTGGAGGTTGTCCTTGGATTTCATGGATTTCATTTTATTTATCACTGTCACCAGTGTGATTATATTTGTGTCATTTCATTTTTGGATTGTTTGGTAATATCTATTGGTTTCTATGCATATAATAATAATAATAATAATATTTTTATTAGCCTTTGAAATAGTGTAAAAAGTAACATACAAGTCAAAAAAAACAAGAAAAAGAAAAACAATTTATATAACACATTAATTCATACATGTAAATCATTCAGTTTCTTGTTTCTGGATTTGGTAGGTGAGAAAGTTTCGGATTTCGTTTGATGTATTATTTCCCAAATCCTTATTGATTGCCCATAAAGCATCACTGAAGAGAAAATTGAATTTGAAATTAATTTCTCCTGAGAAAAATCTATGTTATAGTTGGTTACCCACCACTTTCCACTATTGTATTGGTGAATGCAGTCAACACAACTTTGGGTCTCTCATAATAAATAAAAAAGTGTTTAGGGATGGCTCTATATTGTTTGAGTAATAATAATATCCTTATTGTAATTGTATGTACTGTAAAATCTGTATTAGAAACCGCGGCTTCTATTAAAATGGTACAATCCAATAGAGGGGGTGCGGCTTCTATTAGAGCATCTACACATATGAGAAATGATGATTTTTTGGTTCCCAATTGTTTAAAAAGAATGGGTGCGACTTCTATTAGGGATGCGGCTTCTAATACAGATTTTACGGTACTTTGGAATATTGATGCAAGCCTTTCGTCTTCTTTGTTCATTTTTAAAAAAAGTTCAATGATGATCTATTATATCATTCTATCACAAATGTTTGAATCTTTTCGACAACAATTTTCATTCACATAAATTAACTGTTCTTGAGATGGTTTGTTCCAGTGTGTTGAATTGTAAATTGCTTGTAAACTGGAATATGCGAGGTTATTGCTATATTCACGAACTTAATACAGGCTTTGTTGTGATGCCTTAAAAGTAGCAAAACAGACACAGATGAACATTAAAAAGTTCAATCAGTCTAGACATTTGCATCAGTATTACTATTATGGATGTCATGTGATTATTTCAATATTTTGAATTGATTTTATATGAGATCTTCTTCACGTAAACATGTCACCTTTATTTGCATACATGTTATGTACAATCCTTGCTGTTTCTAATGTTTCAAATCAACATTGGAATTTTTGTTGGAATTTATTGCTGAGTTGTAATACATATAGTTTGAATTATCATATGTACGAAATAGAGTTAAAGGTTGCAGTGTACTTGGCCTGGTTTGTCAGTATAGTGGAATGATAAACAACCTCCAGTATCTTGAGGTCAGCTCACTCAGGTGATACAATCTATCACTGGTGATCAGGATGGATCAGAAATTCAAAATATGATATGTTACTGATATCAAAATATATATATTTACTATAATAAGTTCGTAATACCATGAACAACACGGAAAAACAACGCAACTCACCAGACAAATATGGCGCCACACATAAACATATCAACCCGAGCCCGACCCGGACGTCTTCGAAAAGCTCTGGAAATAAGGGACGTCCCATAAATAAAGTTCGCAGGGGGAAAAGGTAAACCATAGTTATCATACTAGACACAATACTCGCAATAAAATGTGATGCTGCAAGCAGTATAAAAATGAAAAATGAACAAAATAAGACCAACCAGTGGGAAAAAGTGTAACTGAACAGGAAACGGGAATACAATACAATACTATACAAACAGACAAAAGAACCACATGGGCACTCTACAGACAGTTCAGTTTTGACAATTCTTTCAACATGTCATCTCCAACCTACCCATTACTCTTGAGTTGGACCAACAACTTATTTATTTATTCTATATTTCATCAAATTTCTGAATGCCCTCATACCATCGCATATTGGAACTAAATCTAGATTGACCCAGTACTAATTAGCAATTTAAATTACTGTAGACTACTTTATTTTCGCTTGGAATTTATTTTCGCTATTTTCACTGGAGGGATAATTCCGTGAAAATAAAATCCAGCGAATATACTTTTTTTTATATATTTCACATTAAACTGATCAAAAATCAGTGAAAATAAATTCCATACAAAACGCCCATAAAGCCTTTTCAGCGAAAATTAATTCCAGCGAAATGTAAATGTTCACATAATTTTGTTCACCAGTTGCAATTTGTTTTACTGAAAACATGGAGAAATTGTAATTGTTACCCGATAGTGTTCCTCAATCAATAGACTTTATATTTTGCTATAGTGTCAATGTTCAAATTGAGTCATCCAGTTATGTTCTCTTGGCATCCAGAAAATGTGTACAAATTGTGTAGTTAAATATAAATTTCTGACCAGATTTCAAAAATAATCTATAGCCATACTTGTTTTAGTAGAACATGCACTTAAATGATAGAATGGTTGTATTCATTCAAAATAAAACTTCTACTCAGAGAAGTGCTTCTAATTGAACAAATATTGTAATTTTATATGCATATATGTCATAATTTGTCATATTTCTCTTCATTTCATTATTTAATCTTCATATGACATGCATGTAAATACCAGCATCACATTGTAAATACTGTAGGTTTCAATAATATTCATATTATAATTTGTTATTTTGTTCTCTTTTGATATTCATCAGGCTCATCAGTGGCAAACATAACACTGTCTACCTGCATACTTATCATAATTTATGCCCCAGCTAGTTGTTGGATGGCATTTATAATGAGTTGCTAACATTATATTGAGGGGGTTCAGCTATATACATTGAGGGATATGCAGTATAAATAGCTGTGTGTACAGAGCTTGTTTTCTTTTTCACTTGGCTATCGTGGCTGTCACATGCGCTTTATAGATCAGCTGCTACTGATAGAGATAATACATTGAAGGCATTTGGAAATACATGTAGGTAATTTTATTGTTTTTTTATCAGTAAATTTTGATGTTCTTATAGGCATGTGCCATTGAAAATGATGTTTTTTTTTTCTGCTACCTTAATTGAGACCAGGATTTATTTATTTTTTTCATCAAAATCAGTGTCTAGTGGAAATGAAATTTTCAGTAATGGAGAAATATCATCATAATAAGCGTAATTCAGTAACATCTGATAACACCTGACAAAGTGTTGTCATTCTGGTCTGACCAAATTCTAAAAACCCCTATGGAGCTGGTAAAATAAAGGTTGATTTTAAATATCAACAGGTTGGCTCTTGATTAAATTGAAAACTTATTTGCATAAATCACCGCTATTGCAATTGTTTGACATGTTTTAATACAGATTACGTTTAAAATACACCTGATAACATGTTACACAACAAACCAGATGAATCAGCAATATTTCTATGACTTAAAATAAGTATCTTTAAAAGTACTTAATTGATGTATTTTACAATAAATTGCAATCAAATTACAATAGAACCTGAATTGTTAGATTGTCGTATCATGAGGCCATCGCCTTTACTTGCATGAGGAGTCTGTTGATATGAGTAACATTATGAACTGGTTACTAGTATTCACAAACTGAAGTCGAGTAGATAATGCAGTTCATTATGTCATTATGCTTACAAATTACATGGTATTTTATGCTAATTAGTAATTGTATCTAAGCAATAATTTTGCAAGAACTGGCAGAAATATTACCAGTATCAATATCTCTTCAGTAGTAAGCCATTTTTTGAATTTCTTAAAATTCCTCTTTATGAGTGAAATCAAACGTAAAAATGGCATCAAATCACTGAGATTCAACAAACACAAAAATATTTGTTTTGGGCATTTTCATGTTTAATGATGTGCTTGTACATACATGTATTTGATGATGGTCAATTTTGGTGTAGTATGGGCATCTAGATGCCACACTCGTCTCCTAATTATTAAACTGTAACAGAGGTATTTCTAGAAAAAAACTGCAATTCACCAGTCCCACCAAGTGTGGGAGATAGGGTTTTTGATATAATTGTAAAAATTGTAGTTAAAATGTAGCATTCAAGTCACAATTGAAGACGGTGGCCACATGTGATCCCTGGTCAATCAGAATTGTATGCTTGTCAGAGGGGGCACATGGCTATGGCACAAGGACACTGCGCCCTTGTTTAAAAAAATTCCTGTGTAAAAATAAATTCAAGTTCAAAATAAAATTAATTGACATTCAGGCTGCACCTTTCATATGTAAGGTGAGGTCTCATGGAAGTTTGGGAAATTCCTTGTTGCTGTTATCCATCATTGTGATAAAAAGTGTATAGTTTGAGAGCAAGGACCCAGTGAAAGTCACTGTGACTGCGTTTCATAAGGACCCAGTGAAAGTCACTGTGACTGCATTTCACAAGGACCCAGTGAAAGTCACTGTGACTGCATTTCACAAGGACCCAGTGAAAGTCACTGTGACTGCATTTCACAAGGACCCAGTGAAAGTCACTGTGACTGCATTTCACAAGGACCCAGTGAAAGTCACTGTGACTGCATTTCACAAGGACCCAGTGAAAGTCACTGTGACTGCATTTCACAAGGACCCAGTGAAAGTCACTGTGACTGCATTTCACAAGGACCCAGTGAAAGTCACTGTGACTGCATTTCACAAGGACCCAGTGAAAGTCACTGTGACTGCATTTCACAAGGACCCAGTGAAAGTCACTGTGACTGCATTTCACAAGGACCCAGTGAAAGTCACTGTGACTGCTTTTCATAAGGACCCAGTGAAAGTCACTGTGACTGCATTTCATAAGGACCCAGTGAAAGTCACTGTGACTGCATTTCAGAAGGACCCAGTGAAAGTCACTGTGACTGCATTTCATAAGGACTCAGTGAAAGTCACTGTGACTGCATTTCACAAGGACCCAGTGAAAGTCACTGTGACTGCATTTCATAAGGACCCAGTGAAAGTCACTGTGACTGCATTTCATAAGGACCCAGTGAAAGTCACTGTGACTGCATTTCATAAGGACCCAGTGAAAGTCACTGTGACTGCATTTCACAAGAACCCAGTGAAAGTCACTGTGACTGCATTTCACAAGGACCCAGTGAAAGTCACTGTGACTGCGTTTCATAAGGACCCAGTGAAAGTCGCTGTGACTGCATTTCACAAGGACCCAGTGAAAGTCACTGTGACTGCATTTCACAAGGACCCAGTGAAAGTCACTGTGACTGCATTTCATAAGGACCCAGTGAAAGTCACTGTGACTGCATTTCATAAGGACCCAGTGAAAGTCACTGTGACTGCATTTCATAAGGACCCAGTGAAAGTCACTGTGACAGCATTTCATAAGGACCCAGTGAAAGTCACTGTGACTGCATTTCATAAGGACTCAGTGAAAGTCACTGTGACTGCATTTCACAAGGACCCAGTGAAAGTCACTGTGACTGCATTTCATAAGGACCCAGTGAAAGTCACTGTGACTGCATTTCATAAGGACCCAGTGAAAGTCACTGTGACTGCATTTCATAAGGACCCAGTGAAAGTCACTGTGACTGCATTTCATAAGGACCCAGTGAAAGTCACTGTGACTGCATTTCACAGGGACCCAGTGAAAGTCACTGTGACTGCGTTTCATAAGGACCCAGTGAAAGTCACTGTGACTGCATTTCACAAGGACCCAGTGAAAGTCACTGTGACTGCATTTCACAAGGACCCAGTGAAAGTCACTGTGACTGCATTTCATAAGGACCCAGTGAAAGTCACTGTGACTGCATTTCATAAGGACCCAGTGAAAGTCACTGTGACTGCATTTCATAAGGACCCAGTGAAAGTCACTGTGACTGCATTTCACATGGACCCAGTGAAAGTCACTGTGACTGCATTTCACAAGGACCCAGTGAAAGTCACTGTGACTGCATTTCACAAGGACCCAGTGAAAGTCACTGTGACTGCATTTCACAAGGACCCAGTGAAAGTCACTGTGACTGCATTTCACAAGGACCCAGTGAAAGTCACTGTGACTGCATTTCACAAGGACCCAGTGAAAGTCACTGTGACTGCATTTCACAAGGACCCAGTGAAAGTCACTGTGACTGCATTTCATAAGGACCCAGTGAAAGTCACTGTAACTGCATTTCACAAGGACCCAGTGAAAGTCACTGTGACTGCATTTCATAAGGACCCAGTGAAAGTCACTGTGACTGCATTTCATAGGACCCAGTGAAAGTCACTGTGACTGCAATTCATATGTCCCAGTGAAAGTCACTGTGACTGCATTTCACAAGGACCCAGTGAAAGTCACTGTGACTGCATTTCACAAGGACCCAGTGAAAGTCACTGTGACTGCATTTCACAAGGACCCAGTGAAAGTCACTGTGACTGCATTTCATAAGGACCCAGTGAAAGTCACTGTGACTGCATTTCATAAGGACCCAGTGAAAGTCACTGTGACTGCATTTCATAAGGACCCAGTGAAAGTCACTGTGACTGCATTTCATAAGGACCCAGTGAAAGTCACTGTGACTGCATTTCATAAGGACCCAGTGAAAGTCACTGTGACTGCGTTTCATACGGACCTAGTGAAAGTCACTGTGACTGCGTTTCATAAGAACCCAGTGAAAGTCACTGTGACTGCGTTTCATAAGAACCCAGTGAAAGTCACTGTGACTGCATTTCATAAGGACCCAGTGAAAGTCACTGTCACTGCATTTCATAAGGACCCAGTGAAAGTCACTGTGACTGCATTTCATAAGGACCCAGTGAAAGTCACTGTGACTGCATTTCATAAGGACCCAGTGAAAGTCACTGTGACTGCATTTCATAAGGACCCAGTGAAAGTCACTGTGACTGCATTTCATAAGGACCCAGTGAAAGTCACTGTGACTGCGTTTCATATGTCCCAGTGAAAGTCACTGACTGCGTTTCATAAGGACCCAGTGAAAGTCACTGTAACTGCATTTCACAAGGACCCAGTGAAAGTTACTGTGACTGCATTTCATAAGGACCCAGTGAAAGTCACTGTGACTGCATTTCATAAGGACCCAGTGAAAGTCACTGTGACTGCATTTCATAAGGACCCAGTGAAAGTCACTGTGACTGCATTTCAGAAGGACCCAGTGAAAGTCAATGTGACTGCATTTCATAAGGACTCAGTGAAAGTCACTGTGACTGCATTTCACAAGGACCCAGTGAAAGTCACTGTGACTGCATTTCATAAGGACCCAGTGAAAGTCACTGTGACTGCATTTCATAAGGACCCAGTGAAAGTCACTGTGACTGCATTTCACAAGGACCCAGTGAAAGTTACTGTGACTGCATTTCACAAGAACCCAGTGAAAGTCACTGTGACTGCATTTCACAAGGACCCAGTGAAAGTCACTGTGACTGCATTTCATAAGGACCCAGTGAAAGTCGCTGTGACTGCATTTCACAAGGACCCAGTGAAAGTCACTGTGACTGCATTTCACAAGGACCCAGTGAAAGTCACTGTGACTGCATTTCACAAGGACCCAGTGAAAGTCACTGTGACTGCATTTCATAAGGACCCAGTGAAAGTCACTGTGACTGCATTTCATAAGGACCCAGTGAAAGTCACTGTGACTGCATTTCATAAGGACCCAGTGAAAGTCACTGTGACTGCATTTCATAAGGACTCAGTGAAAGTCACTGTGACTGCATTTCACAAGGACCCAGTGAAAGTCACTGTGACTGCATTTCACAAGGACCCAGTGAAAGTCACTGTGACTGCATTTCATAAGGACCCAGTGAAAGTCACTGTGACTGCATTTCATAAGGACCCAGTGAAAGTCACTGTGACTGCATTTCATAAGGACCCAGTGAAAGTCACTGTGACTGCATTTCATAAGGACCCAGTGAAAGTCACTGTGACTGCATTTCACAAGGACCCAGTGAAAGTCACTGTGACTGCGTTTCACAAGGACCCAGTGAAAGTCACTGTGACTGCATTTCACAAGGACCCAGTGAAAGTCACTGTGACTGCATTTCACAAGGACCCAGTGAAAGTCACTGTGACTGCATTTCATAAGGACCCAGTGAAAGTCACTGTGACTGCATTTCATAAGGACCCAGTGAAAGTCACTGTGACTGCATTTCATAAGGACCCAGTGAAAGTCACTGTGACTGCATTTCACAAGGACCCAGTGAAAGTCACTGTGACTGCATTTCACAAGGACCCAGTGAAAGTCACTGTGACTGCATTTCACAAGGACCCAGTGAAAGTCACTGTGACTGCATTTCACAAGGACCCAGTGAAAGTCACTGTGACTGCATTTCACAAGGACCCAGTGAAAGTCACTGTGACTGCATTTCACAAGGACCCAGTGAAAGTCACTGTGACTGCATTTCACAAGGACCCAGTGAAAGTCACTGTGACTGCATTTCACAAGGACCCAGTGAAAGTCACTGTGACTGCATTTCACAAGGACCCAGTGAAAGTCACTGTGACTGCATTTCACAAGGACCCAGTGAAAGTCACTGTGACTGCATTTCACAAGGACCCAGTGAAAGTCACTGTGACTGCATTTCACAAGGACCCAGTGAAAGTCACTGTGACTGCATTTCACAAGGACCCAGTGAAAGTCACTGTGACTGCATTTCATAAGAACCCAGTGAAAGTCACTGTGACTGCATTTCACAAGGACCCAGTGAAAGTCACTGTGACTGCATTTCACAAGGACCCAGTGAAAGTCACTGTGACTGCATTTCATAAGGACCCAGTGAAAGTCACTGTGACTGCATTTCATAAGGACCCAGTGAAAGTCACTGTGACTGCATTTCATAAGGACCCAGTGAAAGTCACTGTGACTGCATTTCATAAGGACCCAGTGAAAGTCACTGTGACTGCATTTCATAAGGACCCAGTGAAAGTCACTGTGACTGCGTTTCATACGGACCTAGTGAAAGTCACTGTGACTGCGTTTCATAAGAACCCAGTGAAAGTCACTGTGACTGCGTTTCATAAGAACCCAGTGAAAGTCACTGTGACTGCATTTCATAAGGACCCAGTGAAAGTCACTGTCACTGCATTTCATAAGGACCCAGTGAAAGTCACTGTGACTGCATTTCATAAGGACCCAGTGAAAGTCACTGTGACTGCATTTCATAAGGACCCAGTGAAAGTCACTGTGACTGCATTTCATAAGGACCCAGTGAAAGTCACTGTGACTGCATTTCATAAGGACCCAGTGAAAGTCACTGTGACTGCGTTTCATATGTCCCAGTGAAAGTCACTGACTGCGTTTCATAAGGACCCAGTGAAAGTCACTGTAACTGCATTTCACAAGGACCCAGTGAAAGTTACTGTGACTGCATTTCATAAGGACCCAGTGAAAGTCACTGTGACTGCATTTCATAAGGACCCAGTGAAAGTCACTGTGACTGCATTTCATAAGGACCCAGTGAAAGTCACTGTGACTGCATTTCAGAAGGACCCAGTGAAAGTCAATGTGACTGCATTTCATAAGGACTCAGTGAAAGTCACTGTGACTGCATTTCACAAGGACCCAGTGAAAGTCACTGTGACTGCATTTCATAAGGACCCAGTGAAAGTCACTGTGACTGCATTTCATAAGGACCCAGTGAAAGTCACTGTGACTGCATTTCACAAGGACCCAGTGAAAGTTACTGTGACTGCATTTCACAAGAACCCAGTGAAAGTCACTGTGACTGCATTTCACAAGGACCCAGTGAAAGTCACTGTGACTGCATTTCATAAGGACCCAGTGAAAGTCGCTGTGACTGCATTTCACAAGGACCCAGTGAAAGTCACTGTGACTGCATTTCATAAGGACCCAGTGAAAGTCACTGTGACTGCTTTTCATAAGGACCCAGTGAAAGTCACTGTGACTGCATTTCATAAGGACCCAGTGAAAGTCACTGTGACTGCATTTCATAAGGACCCAGTGAAAGTCACTGTGACTGCATTTCACAAGGACCCAGTGAAAGTCACTGTGACTGCATTTCACAAGGACCCAGTGAAAGTCACTGTGACTGCATTTCACAAGGACCCAGTGAAAGTCACTGTGACTGCATTTCACAAGGACCCAGTGAAAGTCACTGTGACTGCATTTCACAAGGACCCAGTGAAAGTCACTGTGACTGCATTTCACAAGGACCCAGTGAAAGTCACTGTGACTGCGTTTCACAAGGACCCAGTGAAAGTCACTGTGACTGCATTTCACAAGGACCCAGTGAAAGTCACTGTGACTGCATTTCACAAGGACCCAGTGAAAGTCACTGTGACTGCATTTCACAAGGACCCAGTGAAAGTCACTGTGACTGCATTTCATAAGGACCCAGTGAAAGTCACTGTGACTGCATTTCATAAGGACCCAGTGAAAGTCACTGTGACTGCATTTCATAAGGACCCAGTGAAAGTCACTGTGACTGCATTTCATAAGGACCCAGTGAAAGTCACTGTGACTGCATTTCACAAGGACCCAGTGAAAGTCACTGTGACTGCGTTTCACAAGGACCCAGTGAAAGTCACTGTGACTGCATTTCACAAGGACCCAGTGAAAGTCACTGTGACTGCATTTCACAAGGACCCAGTGAAAGTCACTGTGACTGCATTTCATAAGGACCCAGTGAAAGTCACTGTGACTGCATTTCATAAGGACCCAGTGAAAGTCACTGTGACTGCATTTCATAAGGACCCAGTGAAAGTCACTGTGACTGCATTTCACAAGGACCCAGTGAAAGTCACTGTGACTGCATTTCACAAGGACCCAGTGAAAGTCACTGTGACTGCATTTCACAAGGACCCAGTGAAAGTCACTGTGACTGCATTTCACAAGGACCCAGTGAAAGTCACTGTGACTGCATTTCACAAGGACCCAGTGAAAGTCACTGTGACTGCATTTCACAAGGACCCAGTGAAAGTCACTGTGACTGCATTTCACAAGGACCCAGTGAAAGTCACTGTGACTGCATTTCACAAGGACCCAGTGAAAGTCACTGTGACTGCATTTCACAAGGACCCAGTGAAAGTCACTGTGACTGCATTTCACAAGGACCCAGTGAAAGTCACTGTGACTGCATTTCACAAGGACCCAGTGAAAGTCACTGTGACTGCATTTCACAAGGACCCAGTGAAAGTCACTGTGACTGCATTTCACAAGGACCCAGTGAAAGTCACTGTGACTGCATTTCATAAGAACCCAGTGAAAGTCACTGTGACTGCATTTCACAAGGACCCAGTGAAAGTCACTGTGACTGCATTTCACAAGGACCCAGTGAAAGTCACTGTGACTGCATTTCATAAGGACCCAGTGAAAGTCACTGTGACTGCATTTCATAAGGACCCAGTGAAAGTCACTGTGACTGCATTTCACAAGGACCCAGTGAAAGTCACTGTGACTGCATTTCATAAGGACCCAGTGAAAGTCACTGTAACTGCATTTCACAAGGACCCAGTGAAAGTCACTGTGACTGCATTTCATAAGGACCCAGTGAAAGTCACTGTGACTGCATTTCATAGGACCCAGTGAAAGTCACTGTGACTGCAATTCATATGTCCCAGTGAAAGTCACTGTGACTGCATTTCACAAGGACCCAGTGAAAGTCACTGTGACTGCATTTCACAAGGACCCAGTGAAAGTCACTGTGACTGCATTTCATAAGGACCCAGTGAAAGTCACTGTGACTGCATTTCATAAGGACCCAGTGAAAGTCACTGTGACTGCATTTCACAAGGACCCAGTGAAAGTCACTGTGACTGCATTTCACAAGGACCCAGTGAAAGTCACTGTGACTGCATTTCACAAGGACCCAGTGAAAGTCACTGTGACTGCATTTCACAAGGACCCAGTGAAAGTCACTGTGACTGCATTTCACAAGGACCCAGTGAAAGTCACTGTGACTGCATTTCACAAGGACCCAGTGAAAGTCACTGTGACTGCATTTCATAAGGACCCAGTGAAAGTCACTGTGACTGCGTTTCATACGGACCTAGTGAAAGTCACTGTGACTGCGTTTCATAAGAACCCAGTGAAAGTCACTGTGACTGCATTTCATAAGGACCCAGTGAAAGTCACTGTGACTGCATTTCACAAGGACCCAGTGAAAGTCACTGTGACTGCATTTCACAAGGACCCAGTGAAAGTCACTGTGACTGCATTTCACAAGGACCCAGTGAAAGTCACTGTGACTGCATTTCACAAGGACCCAGTGAAAGTCACTGTGACTGCATTTCACAAGGACCCAGTGAAAGTCACTGTGACTGCATTTCACAAGGACCCAGTGCAAGTCACTGTGACTGCATTTCATAAGGACCCAGTGAAAGTCACTGTGACTGCATTTCATAAGGACCCAGTGAAAGTCACTGTGACTGCATTTCACAAGGACCCAGTGAAAGTCACTGTGACTGCATTTCACAAGGACCCAGTGAAAGTCACTGTGACTGCATTTCACAAGGACCCAGTGAAAGTCACTGTGACTGCATTTCACAAGGACCCAGTGAAAGTCACTGTGACTGCATTTCATAAGGACCCAGTGAAAGTCACTGTGACTGCATTTCATAAGGACCCAGTGAAAGTCACTGTGACTGCGTTTCATACGGACCTAGTGAAAGTCACTGTGACTGCGTTTCATAAGAACCCAGTGAAAGTCACTGTGACTGCATTTCATAAGGACCCAGTGAAAGTCACTGTGACTGCATTTCACAAGGACCCAGTGAAAGTCACTGTGACTGCATTTCACAAGGACCCAGTGAAAGTCACTGTGACTGCATTTCACAAGGACCCAGTGAAAGTCACTGTGACTGCATTTCACAAGGACCCAGTGAAAGTCACTGTGACTGCATTTCACAAGGACCCAGTGAAAGTCACTGTGACTGCATTTCACAAGGACCCAGTGAAAGTCACTGTGACTGCATTTTACAAGGACCCAGTGAAAGTCACTGT
The DNA here is from genome assembly GCF_978046115.1 of Saccoglossus kowalevskii. Lineage (NCBI taxonomy): Eukaryota > Metazoa > Hemichordata > Enteropneusta > Harrimaniidae > Saccoglossus > Saccoglossus kowalevskii. Next base: position 10,725,831 of record NC_140648.1, on the reverse strand, counting down.
GACTGCATTTCACAAGGACCCAGTGAAAGTCACTGTGACTGCATTTCATAAGGACCCAGTGAAAGTCACTGTAACTGCATTTCACAAGGACCCAGTGAAAGTCACTGTAACTGCATTTCACAAGGACCCAGTGAAAGTCACTGTGACTGCATTTCACAAGGACCCAGTGAAAGTCACTGTGACTGCATTTCACAAGGACCCAGTGAAAGTCACTGTGACTGCATTTCACAAGGACCCAGTGAAAGTCACTGTGACTGCATTTCACAAGGACCCAGTGAAAGTCACTGTGACTGCATTTCATAAGGACCCAGTGAAAGTCACTGTGACTGCATTTCATAAGGACCCAGTGAAAGTCGCTGTGACTGCATTTCATAAGGACCCAGTGAAAGTCGCTGTAAGTGCATTTCATAAGGACCCAGTGAAAGTCACTGTGACTGCATTTCATAAGGACCCAGTGAAAGTCACTGTGACTGCATTTCATAAGGACCCAGTGAAAGTCACTGTGACTGCATTTCATAAGGACCCAGTGAAAGTCACTGTGACTGCATTTCATAAGGACCCAGTGAAAGTCACTGTGACTGCATTTCATAAGGACCCAGTGAAAGTCACTGTGACTGCATTTCATAAGGACCCAGTGAAAGTCACTGTGACTGCGTTTCATATAATGTCCCAGTGAAAGTCACTGTGACTGCGTTTCATATAATGTCCCAGTGAAAGTTACTGTGACTGCATTTCATAAGGACCCAGTGAAAGTCACTGTGACTGCATTTCATAAGGACCCAGTGAAAGTTACTGACTGCATTTCATAAGGACCCAGTGAAAGTCACTGTGACTGCATTTCACAAGGACCCAGTGAAAGTCACTGTGACTGCATTTCACAAGGACCCAGTGAAAGTCACTGTGACTGCATTTCACAAGAACCCAGTGAAAATCACTGTGACTGCATTTCATATAATGTCCGAGTGAAAGTCACTGTCTCATTAACCTAGTGTTTTGCTATGATTAGAATGAACGCTACACCATTGGGAAATGTGCTAATTCAAATTTGTCTCTTGTAAAGTTACAGTAGGCCTTAGAATTAACAGGAAAATGGTTGATATGCTGTCTTGCTGCTAGCTGAGTTGTAGATGGTGTCCAATTTTTTGCTTCGCTGTCAACTTTGTTGAGCGAAGCTTTTATTATGAGTGATAGTCTGTTGCCGACTGTTGACATCTGCACTAACTTTTTACTTTTTTGACTTTATATTATAATACATATAGGTACCTCAGGTGGACCTCTCTCAGATTTGTCTATTTCATGATGATATCTTCAATTCATTTTTGTTATTTTTGGTAAAACTTGATAAACAAGTTATGTTTTGTAAATAAACTTCAAAATGCCATGTTTCAAATAATAAGTTTGTTTCTGTTGAGGTCGTGTGATCTCTGGTTACGATAAAGTTATTTGGATAACCACCGATTCCTGGTATTGATTTTGACGTGGGGTCAGGAAAAATACATGCATGTTTTGTCAACTGACTCAAAATAGAAATGCCAAAGTTATTTATATTGTGCAGTGTGTATATGCCTGTATATTTTCTTGTCTTAATTTTCATTGATTGTGGACCAAAAGAAGGAAACAGTTTCGCAAAGCATATATCTGTTTGTCATTTTCAGTAACTGTGCGTGTGCGATTGAGTGGAAATTAACCAAGACCTCTTGTAAATATTAATGTCAATACAGATATAGAATTAACAATGCTGATTTTTTAGACAGAAAATATGGAAATGTTATCATTTCACAGTCAATCTGGTAGAAAAGTGGGTTTCAAAATGAAAATGCGAGTGTGTATTGGTGGCTGGATTCGATGACATGTAACTGAGAACATAAGACTGTCAGGGAATAACGACAAAAATATTTTACCAATAATTTTGCTGGTAATAACCGTAGGCATAAAACAAATCAGAGAAAAAATAAGTACAAGACAGTTAATTTAAGTGAATACTATATTGAGCATAGGAAAACATGGAATCAATAGATACATCGTTGACAGATTGAATATAAATTAGACATTCGTGTAAGACGTTCATTGCGAAACAAAATGGCACTAGCCTGGTTTACCTTATTTTCACTACATTTTCTTGCTGTGCAAGTTTCAAAAAAATTAATTCACCATAACATTTCGAACCTTCTGCATGTCAGCCATTCTTCGCTATTGAACTGAGGTCAGCACATGAAAAATAATCAATTAGCGCAATGTGCTACCGTCAACTGTGTGACATCCATTTGATTCAAAGGCACTGGGTTGAAACATGTAAAAAGAAATATCACTCCTCGACTTTCTCCTAGACGTTTCTGTTGTAGTTGCGTTGTACAATGTAGTTTAATTTTAGAAAATTATTTTAGTTATTGACTAAAATTGAATAGTCTTGCGCAGTTGTTGCAACACAAGTCTATAAAAGTTTCCACACAATAATTTAGTATTAAACCGTCGCCTCTCCATATCAAAGACAATTTTTCATAAAAATAACATTGGAAGTACCGTAATAGTCTTTGTATGTATTAACGCAAACAACAAATTTATTATGTTTTTTTGATTTCTTCAAATTTTAAATGAAGATCCCGGCACTGCACTCTGGGCAGAGATCAATTGTTTTGTACCATCGCACGTATGATCAAAATGCAAGCTGACATGGATATTTTTCTGAATAACCACCTGTAATGTTACACACATACACAATGTTTTTTTATTAATTATTTCTTGTTTCACTTGGTCTTTATTCTTGTTTCTACTGTAAAATAAAATAAAAAGGAAAAACATTAGCACATCGTGACTTCTGTATCAATACCAGACATCGTACCGACACACAAGGAAAATCCGATAATCATACTACAATTTGTTAATAGATTTAAATTCATTCGGGGAACAAAATATTCAAACAAATTTACGGCAGATTATGTGAAATAACATCAACAGCAGGATTAGTGATAACTTCTGAATGGGGGAGGGGCATTCAAGTGCTAAATATTCATCAAAATCAAGCATTTCTGTGATTGTGGGATGGATCTAAGTCGTGCATAGACGTATTTCATTCATTGTCCATTGAACAAAATGGGTCCTTAATTCACTTTGCTAGAATGATCATGTTCAAACTTTGCACATACAACATGTACATATACAAATGCATCTATTTCTGAATCTGATTTAAGATGGCTGATTATTTCCATTCTAGAAATGCATTAATTTGTGCAGAATAAAAAGAAGGAATCGCACAAATAAACTGGCTCAATTTCGTATCATTTCTAAAAACTGGATGGGGATGGGGGACTTGCCATTCAAAATGACTTGTTCATATGTTTAACGACAACACGCTAATTTATCCTTTTCTGTTCTGCAGATGGAGGTAGACAACCCAAATTATGACAAAATGAACGGTGAAAAAGAAGAATGGTCACTCAATGATCCACTAAAGACTAATGACCCTGAAATGTATGAGCTACTAATAAAGGAACGAAATCGTCAAAAACGTGGTCTGGAATTGATTGCTTCAGAAAACTTTGCCAGTAAAGCTGTTTTACAAGCGCTAGGTTCATGTCTAAACAACAAGTATTCCGAAGGCTATCCAGGTCTCAGGTAAATAGAGAGAATTCTAAAATAGAGAGAATTCTAAAATAGAGAGAATTCTAAAATAGAGAGAATTCTAAAATAGAGAGAATTCTAAAATAGAGAGAATTCTAAAATAGAGAGAATTCTAAAATAGAGAGAATTCTGAAATAGAGAGAATTCTAAAATAGAGAGAATTTTAAAATAGAGAGAATTCTAAAATAGAGAGAATTCTAAAATAGAGAGAATTCTAAAATAGAGAGAATTCTAAAATAGAGAGAATTCTAATTGCAATGTATAAATATGAAAATTTCCCATTTTAAAGCCACATTTGTTTGTTCATGTGTAAATAAACATTATATATGTAGATACCCCCATGAAACAGTTGACGGGTGATGTTCTATTGTCCTGTGACCTTTGATAGGATCACCTTTTCCCTCAGATGTGATGATATCATTTGACACCATATGCTGTTTACCCTAGAAAATCGCACTGAATTGTAAGAATCAAGGGTTCATACGCAAGAGCAGTCAACTGCCAATATATATCCCAATGGGTGTGCTGTATTTTAGATATTTTAAACAATAAACTTGTATAATTTTTCACATATTTATTTTTGAACTTGAGCAAAGCCTTTTTAAATAGCCACCAGGGATCTGGACGGTGGTGGCCTGCCCCGATCGGCACTCCCATTGGGCTGGCGAGATCCCAGAGTTTCATTTATCAAATTTGTTATCTCGTATGGATGTTCAAGGATTTTTGTGATCTCTAAAATATTGGATAGCCACAGTATATACCTTGTCTCATTTCTTCATCCCAAACCTTGTTGTATGCCTTCCTATCAACAGTGTGTGAGATATTACATTTATGCATATCAATGAGGTCACAAAAAATTTTCAATTACTGATAGTGTATTGTATGTAAACAAGTGTAAGAGCTCTCATTCCTTATTCAGAAGTTCTACCTCCTTATATATCCATTGTCTTACTACTTCATCCCAAACCTTGTTGTATGTCTTTCCATCTTAAACAGTGTGTGAGATATTACATTTAGGGGAGAGTAGGAAATCAAACTGGTGGTGCAAATTTATGCATAGATTCCATGACGCCGGCTGACCGCGGTCGTCTGCGGTAGGCTCGCACAGCAATTCACACTTATTGTCAAGACCAATAATGAACACAAAGAACTGGGAAATTAAAAAGATCACAAAGTTCCAATGAAAAATTAAACCAATTTGGCTGAGCCAAAAGCTTGGAAACTAGCCTATAATAGTTGACATTATTTTATTTGCCTGAGCCTTGGAATAAAATCACAAAACGATCCAGAAAAATGTAGAGATCAACATAATATAAAATATGATCGCATTATTTTGTGAATATATATCGTGCATGGTCTCAGAAAATGTTTAGAAAGATTAATGTTTCGCGTAGACCAAATATAATCACGCATAAGTATAAATTAAGTGTTTTAATACATTGGTAAGAGGTCACATTTTACGTGAACATGAACATACACTAAGAAGGAAAAGCAAGCCAAAGTTGAAACGGGTGTATCATGGACTTGGTACAACATGCGCTGCGACAATTGAGTGATCGTCGACATCATTTTGAGGCACAGTTGAACTTCAAGTACTTTGCGAAACTTGCTACGCGGCGATGCTGACATCAAGTGTGGGTGTTGACCGAAGTTTGACCCCAAGTCACGCACTGAACTGGCGCGTTACCTTAGCAACCCTTTTTTCTTGATCCGCGCGTCGATCTAGTAAAATTGTTATTATATTCAGCGGTACTGTAATAACACAACTTGTATCCAACTTGTATTGGCTTTGAATATTTCAACATCATTTAATTAGTGTGCTGCTTTTCTAATATGTTTACAGTATTGCACGTCCCTAAATATTTCAACTTTGCAATGTAATTACGTGCGGCAATGGGCAATGAGTTCACGCACTGACATTTAAATTCGGGCCACCCAGTTTGACGCAAAACGATATAGTTACTTAACATTTGTTCAAAAAATCTGTAAACTCACAAATACCATGAACGTGAAAAGTTAACTGAAAGGCAACGTCGTTTTTGACAAAAAAAAACCACTTCAATACAAGATTATGTGTGCAAGGTTAGATTTATAGAACGTACATGACCGCTTAACTCTTTTTTTTTTTTTTTAATAATCATGTCGCACGTGAAACACAGGAGACATATTAGTTCGTCCATTTCTTGTTTACCGATCTTGAACTTTTTGTCTGGAATGCGATACAGGCAAAGAATAAACATTAATGATACCCACCATTGTCAAATCAACAAGAGGCTCGAATCAGGAAGGCTCAGCTATTTGAAACTTCGTAAATAACATTATTTGCAAGTGGTAGACTTTATTCAAGTGTAATAAACGTAAGTGAAATGTATGGACAAGTCATAATACTCGTACCTTCCAAAGTTACGACTTTTACTCTTGCAATTGGTGATAAATACATGCATAAAATACAACATATACCATTGTTTCACGCAACAACAATTTGTATACAGCATTGGACTTATGGATTTTTATATTAATAAAATACGTGGGCTGATAATATTACCATATGCTTAGTATTTCCATGCCAGCGATGCTCATAACCTGCTCGATTTAAAAACAGCTATTTGAAACAAAGACTCATGGAATCACAAAAGAAACTGTTAAGTACGTATTTCACACCTTTCCCATGACATTATAAACAGTCCACGGCTCTCCCAGGTGTACTGCGGAGAACCGCTGCGATTACCGCGATGGACCGCCAGTTTGATTTCCTACTCTCCCCTTATGCATATTAATGAGGTCAGTGTGATCAATTATTTCAAAGTGACTTTTGTGTAATTTTAATTTATACTAAATTCTAACATTCTAGATACTATGGTGGAAATGAGTATATTGATGACATTGAGAGACTTTGCCAGAAACGTGCGTTGGATCTTTATGATTTAGATCCAAGCAAATGGGGTGTCAATGTTCAGCCATATTCTGGATCACCTGCTAACTTTGCCGTTTACACTGCCATTGTTGAACCTCATGGACGTATTATGGGTCTGGACTTACCTGATGGTGGTCACTTAACCCATGGATTCTTCACAGAAAAAAAGAAAATTTCGGCAACGTCCATTTTCTTTGAATCAATGCCGTACAAAGTCAATGCAGAAACTGGATTGATAGACTATGATAGGTTACGGGAAAATGCTGGTTTATTCAAGCCTCGGATGATAATTGCAGGTGAGAATCCAACAGTTCATTGGTAGTGAGGATTGCATGTGCAGAGAAGGGATTTAATTTTTTTGTTTTCTTTTTTTTATGTTTATTTGATTTTTTTTAGTTTTACTTACTGGTTTCCAGCTTTTTATATACTGTATATCTGTTGTCTTAACTACCAAGATATGAATGGGCCAACTTGAGTCAATACCTATATCAAGATTTTAATCAGATACAGTCAAACCTGTCTATAATGATCACCCAAGGGATCAGGCCAAAGTGACCACTATAGGGAGGTGGCCTTTCTGTTAAGGTTAATAAATAAGGGGAAGTGGTGATGTGAAATAAACACACATATGATGTCAAAGTTTTGTTTGTTGACGTTTTAAAAAAAGTCCTGCCTAGTCTAAATTGAAAATGTCTTTACTATCATAGTTGTCAATGACCGTTGGCAGTTTTACTTTCCAGTCGCGCATAACATCGCCATTTTCAACGGTCATAGTACGGAAGCCAATGCCGGGGTGTCTTCTAAAACAGTCCAACTACCCGTTGAAAGCTATGAAACTGCTGACTTTCAGATCTTTGGCAAATGGTAAGGCCTTTTCTTGCATCATGGGGCCGCTAATTGGGATTCTTCTGGCCTTGGCTTCTTTAAACCACTACCATGTCAATTCGTTGATCTCTTCATTGCCAGTCTTTCGAATTTTTCTTCAATTTCCGTCATCCCATACAACCGCTCGCTTCAGAAAGTCTAATCACCTCTATTTTCTTGTTAAGAGTCGATATTTTTCTTAAATTGCTAGTCATAATGACGATGATAACTTGATGATTCCAATGAACTTCATTCTTTATATGTCTGCGGCTTCCATTGAAATTAGCATATGATTAACATAGTACCACATGTGCTGTGACGTCCATGACCTCTAACCCAAAGAAATGAAACTTCCATTGAGTAGCTTTTCCATCATTCAAAAAAAAAATCGCTACTTTGTAAGTATTACTGAAAATGTGATGCACACATTGACTTGAAACATTTTATAATGTATGCATATGAATAGTAATTGATTTATCTGCTCTTGTCAAGATGAGTTGCAATTTCATTAATCTAGGAAACCAGTGTGCATTAAATTTAATATCATGCACTCTATTTTGAGATTTTAGGAGTTTGTGATGAAGGAACAAATTTATGTATTTTTTTTTAAACCGGAGAATTGAATAGCATGAATGTGAAGATGTTATTCCACACATTTCATATTATCTTTTATAGACTGACAATATATGATCAATGGTTGTCATAGCGATCATTTCAATGTCAATATTTTTTGTTTATCAGTGAACACTGATCATAGTTTTGTTGGTCTCTCCTAATATGTTTAACTGGTAACTAACAATTCATGTTTCAGTTTTATGTACATGATCATTTATTATAATTCATAAGTGTGCTGGTTTTATTTTTGCATATTCAGTTGACCATTCTTTCAATATTTAGGATACAACAAGCCCACTCATAATAAAATACTCAATACTCACAATTAATTCATTCAGCAATAAATTTTACAACTGATTGTATTTCAGTTAATGGTGGCCATTTTGTCAGTATTATAATGCTTTCACCAAAACTCTCATCGCAGACACATCTCAAATTGTAGCTGGTGACATAGGTTGAACAAATTCTATATTGCGATAAATAGGGTACTTTTTCATATCCTGAATTACCGGTACTTAAAAAATCCAGGTTTAAAAACATGATAAAAAAAATGCATGTATTGATGTATGCCTAGCAATAAAAATGGTATCCCTATTTTCTTAACACTATTTTACACAACAGAATGCTGTTTTATGTCACCATGGAACACTAACTATATAGTTGGCATGCAATTTATGACAAACTTTTCCGAAATTTATAAATCTACCTTAATAAAGTTACAGCCAAAGCATAGCATTTGGTATAATTGCATGTTACTGAACATGTCACGATAATTATTATGGAAAAGAAATTTCTGTTTAATATCGTATTATTTCTAATCCAATCATTCTTGTCCATAATACTGAGCAATGTTCTTGAAATGATAAAATACTGTTACCATAGAAACCAGTTCATGAATTTAAAGTAAAAAGTAAAAATTTAAAGTTCAAAGTAAAAATGTTGTAATTTTTCATGTTTAGGTTCAAGAAAAATGAGAAAGTATAAAAAAATTTACACACAGCAATTTAATCATTTTTAATCACATTCGGACAAAATCATCAAAGAAATTCATAAATATTATTGTATACATGTATGTATGCTATTGTTTTTGAGATTATGTTTAAGATGGTAGACATGCGACTTTTAATCCTGAAAATCAAAACAAATTTGAGTGTGCAAAAATAGATTTCTTTTCAAGTTAGTGCATACATAGGAATTTGATGTACTGTTATATCACTTCATTTCATTTTAATAACTGATTTTATGTTATATCATGATGTACAGTTGAAATCCAAATTCTTACAAGTCTTCACAAAATAAATGTACATACTTATTTCTATATGTTCAAAATTTGGATCAAGATCCTGTACCATTGACAAAGTACCTTACATGTATGTTCATTTAATGCAAAAAACAAATTATAAAAAAATATTACATATAAATTGTTTAATAAGTTCTTGCATCATGACTTAGTTCTCTTTGGATTTGTTTTTAGTGTTAGCAAATGTGATAGTTGAAAAAGAAAACTAAGAAACTTTTCCAATATACAAATGTAAATCATTAATCTTAAATTATTCCTACATTCATGACTGACAGATGTTGTGATATCCTTTCAGCTGCTGACCCTACTCCCTATTTATGAATTAATAAACTAATAAATGTTTTGATTTGTTTTCCTTTCTAGGTGTTAGTTGCTATTCACGTAACCTGGATTACGCCACACTGCGTGAAATATGTGATGAGAACGGTTCTTATTTAATGTCCGATATGGCACATATAAGTGGTCTTGTGGCCGCCAAAGTTGTACCAAGCCCATTTGATTATAGCGACGTTGTAACCACAACAACACATAAAACTCTACGAGGGCCGAGATCTGGGATGATTTTCTATAGGAAAGGTATGATATACATGTATTATTATACAAATATTAGTTCTCTGTGTTGTGTACAGAGAAGTGTACTATAAAATATATTAAGATTATACTTTTGCAAACACAAAAAACAAACAAATTGGTCCTTATTCTTGCCTTGTTTGGTGTGTGTCTCAGTCACTTCTCCGCTTTAGCATCAACTGATTTTGATGATCCTATCGTGTCGTTGATGTGTCGCTCATAACTCAAAACAATCTCTACTATTCATCCAAGTTTGTAAGGTATTGCTCCAGAAAACATTTTTTATTTCCAAAATTGCTACCCTTTTGATTTTTCAGAATTCAGTATTGGTGCTCAGATCATTTCTACCTACGGTTTTGTGCATCTTTTTCTTAGCTCTGCTGGTGTGCAGGTGTCTTGAGTTTACCTCATGGCAATCAATCTGATTTTTGTGTGTGACAATATCTGCCATTTAAAATTTTTTGGAAAATGTTTTGGCTTCTTCTCAACATATATTTGTTTTGCGAAGACATCAGATATAAATTACCCAATTTGCATAATAATTCATAGTTTTTTTGGTTCTAATCACATTTCAATGTAATTTGGTACATGTATACTTTAACACAATGCGATGATCTAATTAGTTTTGGGTTCATATACATAATTCCATAATAATTACCTAATTTGCGTAATACTCAATGCAATTTGGTAACTAGCAATTTTTGATATGTAAACTGAATATGGAAGTTCATTCTAAGCTTTCTTTGATATTTTATAAATCGAGTCGTCTACTAGCAATACATCCTCAGCTTTGTCCATTTCTGGACAAGACTTTTGATTTTGGAAAAAATAAATTTATGTTTTTATGACTACCATATTCTCTCATGTATGATCAAAACTGTCATCTTTGTCTAGATGAAAATCTGTTAAATACGAACACATGTACTCATTTTGTTACTTTTTTTTTTTTTTTTTTTAAATATTTTTTTTGTGTGCCAGGCGACAGTTCTGGACATTGAATGTCACCGTTGTCTCTCCTGACTTTTTTTTTTTGTATGTGCAAATTGCAAGTGCTAGTGCTGACACGTAGTGCATTTTGCCACAGAAGTCATATTCATGTTTGGGACTACATGACAGGGCTGTGTGGCCATCTCTCTGTCAAATGACAATTTTAATGCGCTATCCTGGCGTCAACCAGGCTCGGTCGAACACAAGCACCTGCGGACCTTAACAAAGGTTCACCCAAAGTCCCATTCGTTAGTGAATGAATCTCGGTCAGTGGAATTGGCCTTCCCATTGACTCTGTGGCACACTCACCCAGGGTAGGGGTTGACCCTTTGATGTTCAGCCTAAGGTAGGATTTGAACTTGGGTCTACCGATCACGAGTCTGGAGCGACAACCACTATGCTACCATTTTGTTACTCTTATTAACCTCATCTACTGGTATAACTTGGTGGATCAGTTTGTTTTCACTGTATATATCTCAAACAGCAGAGTTGTATTGGCTGACAGGATATATGTAAATTGAATTACAAAATAGTGTAAGTGACCTGAACATTCATGTTTATTACTCTGTAGGTGTTCGTAAGGTGTTGAAGGATGGCACTGAAGTGAAGTATGACTTAGAGGAGAAAATTAACGCTGCTGTGTTTCCTGGTTTACAGGGAGGTCCACATAATCATGCAATTGGAGGTAGAGTAGATTACATAGTTTTTTTTGATTACTGTACTCGTATTGCTAACACATTAAGTCCTGTGATTTAAGTCATGGACTGCGCATGCGTCAAATTGCCATAGCGTTTCATTGTTACAAACGAGCGTCTACCCATGAGCCTTTGAGTTATTAGCATGTGTTATCGTTGCTTGGGACTCAATTCCCACGCGTGCGCAGGTGACGACCCTTCCGCTTTAATATGAATCTGCTACATTTCCATGTATGGTACATGCGTCAAATTGCCATAGCGTTTCATTGTTACAAACGAGCGTCTACCCATGAGCCTTTGAGTTATTAGCATGTGTTATCGTTGCTTGGGACTCAATTCCCACGCGTGCGCAGGTGACGACCCTTCCGCTTTAATATGAATCTGCTACATTTCCATGTATGGTACAACAAGTGATATGCTTGTCTTTACTATTTTAGGTGTAGCGGTAGCTTTGAAGCAGGCACAGTCACCATCATTTCGTACATATCAGGAACAAGTCGTCAGCAATGCAAAAACCATGGCTGCAAGCCTCATAAAGAAAGGATATACCATTGTTACTGGTAAGCGTGTATGAGACTTTAGTCATATGACCATATCTTGTGGTGGTTTGAACCAATTTGAAAATTGTCATGTTCTCCTATTTTCCTTAGTATGAATTCAGTGCTCGGTAAACGAAAATGAAAAAAAAAATGGGTTATTTTTGTTTTAAATTACTTTTGTGGAAGCATTACTTAATATTTCCCCCCCACTTGTTTAGGTGGAACAGATAATCATCTAATATTACTAGACTTGAGATCTGTTGGCCTGGATGGGAATCGAGCTGAGAAAGTATTGGAAGCCATCTCTGTAGCATGCAATAAGAACACTTGTCCCGGTGACAAGAGTGCTCTCAGGCCAGGTGGTGTACGTCTCGGTGCTCCAGCGCTGACCTCACGGAAGTTTAAAAACCAAGACTTTGAGAAAGTTTGCGAGTTTATTGACAGAGGTAAGCATCTTGAAAATAGGTCTAGATATCACTTGCCAACACCCAAAAAGGATCTCGTGCTCACGAGACAGTGGCATTACGTTTTAAATTTGTTATCTAATTATTTTTGTTTATTACGCACGTATAGGATTACAACTTGCTTTAGAAATCAAGGCAGTATCAGGACCTCTCCTCAAAGACTTCAAGAATTTGCTTTACAAGGATGCAAAATTTCAAGAAAAAGTTAGTGCCATTCGTGAAGAAGTTGAAGCATTTGCAGTAAACTTTCCTCTGCCTGGGGAAACTTTACCTGAAGACTAAACCAACATTCATTTACATAACTATTGCTGTCTTTTCGAATTCATTTGTGTGACTACATTTAACAAATGGAGTTCATTAGGTCAAGTATAAAGAAAAAAAAAAACACTTCTGATTGGCTATGCTTATCCTTCAATGTTCTGTGCTGACCAATCAAGTGTTATTTACTAAAAAAAATGCACATGTTTATTTTTTTTGTTTTGTTTGGAATTTGTATTTTGTTGATATTGGAGATTTAAATAAATAGGGAAGGGGATAGACAGTTGTTGTCAAAACCTTTAAATGTTCATACAAGTTTTAAAAATATAGTTGAGATAAACTGTTACGCATAATTTAGCTTGTCATGGGACTGACTGTGCACTCTTGACTTAAATAAAATTATGCACAAGTCTATCATACGAGCCCAATAACTAATGCACTGTCAATGTCAGGCTGGCTTTTCAAAATTGTACATGATGAATATTTTAGTGTGATAGTGTTCAAATTGTTAAGATCACTTGTTTTCATGGAATTAATCAACTTTGTGCTACTGGTATGTTACTTGTAGTATCGGCAATCTCATCTGCTAAATATTGGGTTTTACATAAGACAAATTGGATTAAGTTTAAGTCGCTAGATGTTGCACATAACAATTCTACAACTTCCAGTACACAGATATGCTGATGTAGTTACAGTTTAGTAATTACATGTCAAAGCAAACATTCCATTGAATAGTGGATTCCTGGTGAACATTTATACACTTACTTTAAATGTTTTTGTCATCCTTGTTTCTCAAGTGTGTTTCTTCATTTCGAGATTCATTTCCTGATTTATTGTAATATTGGTTTACTCAATAAATTATTTTTCATTTAAATGCCTATTTAATTAAAATAGTCTGCCCGAAGTATATCAATCATCCTGCATACTGTACAGAGATCATATCCTATTTTATAATACAATATTCTATGAAAGTCTTAATATTTATCACAGCAATTCAAAAGTGGTTGATTGACCTTTTGAAATAAAATTAGCATGTATCTAAATCATGGCGATCAACTTATGACTAAAACTTCCAGGTAGCTCGGGTGAATGTATGTGTCCCATTTCAAACCCATCTTTGGTAGTTTTTCAATGCAGCTTTATTCAATAATCTCGCATCGTTTCTTCCCAGGACAATTTGAAAACAGAGATTTAATTTGTGGTTTTCACTCTGGGGACCAGGACATTTTGTGTATATAAAGACAGTTTATAGAGGATTTGTCTAAACAAATTTTAAAACAATTTAGCCAACTGATTTTAAAATAGTAGCCATTCACAATTTCAATAACGTTCAAATGAACTAGTCTTCCTAGGTAAGGGTATTATCCGGTAGAAGTATGAAATACAACAAAGTATCCAATTTTATTTTTTGAAATCTTAAAAGTGGCTATTATGCAAACTAGATATTTAAAAAAAAAACTAACCATAGCGGTGGTTTGTTCTATCGCATTATCTGGGAGTAACTATTTCTATCGAAATTCAATGAGTGGTTCTTGAGGTATTGGGGACTGGGTAACTGCAAAAAAATAAATGCACACTAAATGTTTTTATAAGTACAATAATTTATTCGGACCAATCTAAATTAACTATATTAAAGAACAATGTTGGTACAAAACATTGAGGGCAGTATTATCCGTGGTGACAAGTATTGTTTTAAAGCTCAGATGCTACAGATTCTGAAATCCAATATGGAGACAAGATGAAATAATAATGAAATGACTTGATTGTGTTTTAAATATAACATAGATTACAAAGAACTGCACAATTAAATTAATCTATCCTTCTGTAAAATAATATCAAAACTCAGAGCAAAAGATATTATCTACGTCTACTTTAACAGACAACATTTATTCTTAATATTAACCAGTGGTAAACTATAAAATGACAAAAGTAATATTTATAAAAGTAAAAGGACTTGCTGCTATCGTGCAGCCAAGAATCTTCCTGAGCATATTGTACTCTGCTTCTGAGTGTTATAGTGGGACCACCTTCTTCCAAGTAACTACGCAGCGAGTCCAGCATCTTTAGCCATGGCGTAAAATACACCTTGTTTGAGAATTAAATTCATTGGTGAATCAAACTCTGCAATCTCACCTTGCTCTAAAACAAGGACTCTGCAAGAAGCCAAAGATGAATGTTATATAAAAATAATAATATTGTGCTCATTAATAAGTTGTATAAATAGCATTTGTCGTTAATAAATTTTAGCAAATTTGTAACCTTTCAAATAATCCACAGTCTGTCATTGCACAGTTCTTGAGGGACAGTGGAACAAATCATTTGAAAGCAAAACATGGGAGTAACCGCTGAACCAAAGTGTCGATGTGTTATGTTAACAATCTTGTCTGTCAAACAAAAATGGTATAGTTCAAGTCATTCAAGATGTAGGACTGCAAACTTAAGATTGCGTTCTTTCAACGACAATGATAAAACCTAAAGAAATGGTTTGGGTTTGTACTGACCGCAATCAACCTTATTTTAAATTTCTATCTATGGTTATATTGTTCATTCACTGTCAATAGTAAGCTTAGTGTTAATATGATATTGTTCCTTACACGTGGCTCATAGTGACTACCGGTACCTAATGTTTTTTAGTGTGATTGGTTCATTCATTATTAACTTTGCTTACTTTGTTTGTTTATTCATTGTTGCTGATTGCTGCTGATACTATTCACTCAGTGCAGGTCATTGCTTACCTGGTACTATCCATTATAGTGTTCAATCGATGTGCAATAGTTAAAACTGTGCAATCAGAAAATTGCGTACGAATTGTAGCTTGAATCAAATCATCGGTTTCCAAATCAACAGCAGCTGTAGCTTCATCTAGTACAATGATACGAGTCTTGCGTAATAATGCACGGGCTAAGCACAGTAGTTGGCGCTGTCCAACACTATTAATTGAAAAAAGAAACATTTCCAAAGGGTGAGCAATGGACAAACTGTACTATGATCAGCCATTTACTATACCATGGAATCATCTCTTTATTACACATAAAATTTATCCAAATATGACATCTTCTGACTGAACACAGAACTGTCATTCACATGTGCTAATAAAGCAACTACAGTACACACAATATTCAAATGCAGGGGAATGGTGTGCTAATGTCAGAATTGAAAATCAAGTATTAGGACTTTGGATCAGTAATTATTAATAAATGTTTATCTGGTGAATGAACTAATTAGGCTTGGGGTGTTCATATTTTGGTGACTCCCAAATTTAATGGTTATTTGTGACACTGTCAGAAATTAACAAGTCATTGTTAATGACATAGTCCACGTTGGAATTAGGAGAAATGTTATTTATGCCAATAATAAAGTAATATGGACCAAAAGCATAGTTATTAATTTAGAGTGAATATTTGGCTGCTGTAGTAACAACAGAAATTAGATGTATTAAATGACTGCCAAAATCGTAATAAATGGTCAGAAATTAAACAGGATATGCTATTCATGCATTTTTTGTATCCAAACTGATTTTCATTTGTCCAGAGATACAAAACATGGAACAAACCATTATTGACACGTATCTCAACATGTACAATGTCTATATCAAATTCGCAAACCTACAAATCCTGTCCAAGATGCCACATTTTCAAAAAACAAGATGGATGCCAGTCAGCCATCTTTGATCTAATTATGAAACAAATGGACATGTATTCCAATATGTACCAAATTTAAATAAAAACTGACAAAGCATGCACAAGATACCACATTCTCAAAAAAACAAAATGGCTGCCAGTTGACCATTTTTCATCCGATGGCAAAACAAATCATCATAAAATGTATCCTAACATGTATAATATATGTACCAAATTTGAGCAAAAACTGACAAAGCATGCATAAGAAAGCGGATTTTCAAAAAACAAAAAAGGCTGCCAGTCAGCCTACTTGGATTGAATCAGTAAAGCACTGAATATGCATATGTTCTAGACAAAGAACTCGGCACATGCTAAGAATAAACAGATGTGGTCCACAGGGTTCTGAAATATGACTTCGAACCGAAGTCCCCGTTCCCGTTTTGAAATTCGTTCGAAAGGAGACTAACTATAAATAGACAGGTAAACAAACCTTAGATGATAATGGATGCCAAGACCTTGCTGAAAATGAGAGATTCAAATTGTGTTCCATGTCAGCGAATGGATGATAATTCAAGAGGTGACAACAAGTTTCCTGGCACTCTTAGCAGCTATTAACGCTCTGATCACACTCAAGCAAATACTGACCTGAGATTCTCACCACTCTCTGAACACACATGTTCTAATCCATCTGGTAATCCTGACACAAAATTAGACAAATGTGATAAATCTAAGGCTCTCCATATCTCGTCATCAGAATAGTGTTCAAATGGATCAAGATTCATCCTCAAAGAACCAGCAAACAACACCGGATCCTGAAAATAGTTAAGTTGGTGGCAAAACGGGAATCATAAATATCGTTATGTTGCTACAGGAAAGGTAACAAAATCTTCACTTTTATTTACATACTGCTTTGTATAGCAGATATAAGAGTAGCTACAAATTGACTACAACATACAATATCAGTTATACAAGGTACTTATTTTTTTTATTTATAGCATACCTGTGGAATAATGGTAATACGTGATCTCAAATCATAGAGACCAATTTTACTAATGTTGACACCATCAATAAGAATGGAGCCACCAGATGCTTCTATAATACGAAACAATGCCAATGTGAGTGATGATTTTCCGGCACCAGTACGACCAACAAGACCAACCTACAATGACAATAATACACAAATCTGATTTAAAGATGTATAAAACATAGGAAGCCTTTACTATATATGCATGTATCATAAATACTGTTATAATGCAATACATTGTAAGTTTAAGGTAGAGATGCAGTTTATTTGGCTTGCTTTTTAATTGAGTAATTAGACAATGAAGATGGTATTATATATCCAACATGTTATATATTTTCTGAAAGCTTATTATACAAACTTTGTAAAACTTGTCTTTATTTTAAATATCCAGAATGCGTTTTTGATTTTGGGTCAAAAATATGCTTTTTTGGACAAAAGTGGTTTAAAAAAAATTAGCTTAAAAACTTCAAGTCCATTTGTGAGTAAAATTACATCACTGGATACCTTGGTATACTACTAATTCAAATGCGTCCACTCATCTCTCTAACGACTTTCAAAGTCGCACAGCATGACCTCAAATTTCACTCTTTTCTATTTTTGCATAATTTATATATCCATGTTAATTGCGGACTTGTTATTTTTGTTCCACTCGCAGTAATAAACTGTCCGGACGCATTTTGAAGGGGGAACACCTTGTCAATAATGTGTGAAAATTTCGAGGCAAATGGCCAAAGCGTCTATCAGCTATTTTAATTTAAAACCCAAGAATTCACCAAAAATAGAAGACGAGAAAAAGGCTAATTTGCATATTTGCGCGTTAAACCGGGATTTACTGCTTTGTCATACTTTGTCATACTTTCTAGACTATTGAAATTGAAAGTTGACGTATAGACATAGACATTTTATGTAAAATCGTTGGACCAGAACAACTGCTCTTGAATATATAAATCAGAAACACGTCATTCATACCAGTGTTTTGATGGGGTCGGTAAAAACACGTGGCAATGCCCAGTAAATATGACGTCATCTCATGAATTATTTAACAGGGGGCGGTCCTAGGAAGGTGACCTTTTATCACGATCAAAACATCATGGCTTCTCTTCGATGTATTTTCAATAAAAAATCTACGAGTATTTCAGAGCCTATGGTTTACCGTGAAGAGTACAAAGTGGGATATTAAATTATTTATCCTTGATGATTTTTATGTAGTATTGAGAACCAACTCCAACGCACAATAATGAATAATCGCGTAATCCTAGAATCGAAACGCGAGGCACAGAAGTTTTGTTCATTGTTTCCAATCCCATTTTTCCCACTGCAACATATTTGTTAAAAGAAATATTTGAATTCTGTTCGTTTTTTAAGGAGGCATTTTTTTTATTTTTCCGATTTTGGCAACTTCTTATTCAGGGATTTTCTAAGACAGTCGCAAACAATCAGCGCACGGATGTACGTACAAAACATGCTGTTGTACTACCGGCGACGGTCGCCTGCAAGAAGAGAGCTCCAGCTCCTAACGTAAAAGTTTTAAAATTTCGACCGGTTTTAAATAATTAGTGTTGGAAATCTGACATGTTTTAAGAGTGCAAAATTAAGGTGCATTTTCGAGCGGTTGAATTTTTCTGAATAGAAATCGGCAAATGAAAAAAATAGGAGTGCTAAACAGTGTGCTTCGGTAGTTTAAAAAAATGGAATGTCCGTCAAATTTACGTAAACTTCCCCATTTTTCACGGAAAAAGCAAAGGTCGTGGCCGTGTTGCAGGCTAAAAAACTCAAAAATCAAAACAAAATCATCAATCAGTAAGTATTATGACAAGGAAAGCAAAACATCAGACGCGGAGAAGCGGTCAGCGCGTCAAAAGAGTTGTTACCGTAATGTATCAAGTTACCTCTCTCTGTGATTTATTTTTCATTGAAATTATTTGGTTGTTTTCAATTAATTTTAGCGTACCTTTGCAATTTATTTTAGCATTGTCAGTTGTTTGCTTTATTGAATTAAACCAGGGAGCTGTAATGAGACCCAGTGCAATATATCCGGTTAGAATCAAAGCTCACGTGTCCCTTATTTGAGGGACCAGATTCTGCCGTAAATTCGGGATGGGATTTAGAAAAAAAATAAAATGGGACTTTTAAGGTGTATTTTGGCGTCATTTCAATCATTCCTAATGCCTAAAATAGAGTCTAAGTTTTACCGTAGTAATTGACGCCTATTCAAGAGTATGATGTTTATTGTGACTAGCGTGAATGGGTAAGCTTCGTTTCGACTATGAGCAGTTATCACTGTAAACAATGTTAAATTATTCTTCACATGCTCAGTTTATTTTTTGAGAACAATTATTTAAAAATAAAATCTCTCAGTCAATCAGAAACTCGGATTCATGCCTTCAGGGAAAGTCATGTTTGGACGCTCACATAGATTTGTTTTTCGTTCGGTGGGCTGATGCCTTCAGTGTAGCTTTTGCATCTTCCGACATAGAAATCATCTGAATCTTCTTTCTACCTCTCTTTCTTTTCACACCACGCATAATGTAATGATAAAAATTAAGAAAAAACGCTGAGGAAATATAATGTTTGGTTTGCTAGCGAGCGAGAACTGATTTGAGAATAATTGCACATGCGCGTGAATTGAATGAACTATGACCCATACAATCTCGATTTGCATATTGTCAATCAAAGGTCCTGTTATTTGGTTACTCATGCAAATTAGGCAATTGGACATAAACATTGCCATGTGTGAGTGTTTTTTATTTTTAACCAGAAAATAAACAGCAATTTTAACGGTGTTCCAATAAGAATTCATTGGTCAAATTTTCACAGAATGTTCTTTAGATAAAAATCTATATAAAAAACGAAAAAAACTATTTTTGATTGAAATTCACAAATAAAGTGCATCTCTACCTTAAAACTGATTTCAATAGCCTGAATGCACTATAAGACTTATTAAGGATTATTGACAATGCTTTTCACCCAAGCTCCCTCCATTTGTTTTTCTGCTTCGCTACCGAAAATTGAATGTAGCACATTTACTATGAATCCCCATCCACACATACACCACTCTATGAATCCCCATCCACACATACACCACTCTATGAATCCCCATCCACACATACACCACTCTATGAATCCCCATCCACACATACACCACTTGAAGCACAGTCAACACATACACCACTCGATGAAGCACAG
This sequence comes from Saccoglossus kowalevskii, assembly GCF_978046115.1. NCBI lineage: Eukaryota > Metazoa > Hemichordata > Enteropneusta > Harrimaniidae > Saccoglossus > Saccoglossus kowalevskii. Next base: position 10,705,177 of record NC_140648.1, on the reverse strand, counting down.
TCAACACATACACCACTCGATGAAGCACAGTCAACACATACACCACTCGATGAAGCACAGTCAACACATACACCACTCGATGAAGCACAGTCAACACATACACCACTCGATGAAGCACAGTCAACACATACACCACTCGATGAAGCACAGTCAACACATACACCACTCGATGAAGCACAGTCAACACATACACCACTCGATGAAGCACAGTCAACACATACACCACTCGATGAAGCACAGTCAACACATACACCACTCGATGAAGCACAGTCAACACATACACCACTCGATGAAGCACAGTCAACACATACACCACTCGATGAAGCACAGTCAACACATACACCACTCGATGAAGCACAGTCAACACATACACCACTCGATGAAGCACAGTCAACACATACACCACTCGATGAAGCACAGTCAACACATACACCACTCGATGAAGCACAGTCAACACATACACCACTCGATGAAGCACAGTCAACACATACACCACTCGATGAAGCACAGTCAACACATACACCACTCGATGAAGCACAGTCAACACATACACCACTCGATGAAGCACAGTCAACACATACACCACTCGATGAAGCACAGTCAACACATACACCACTCGATGAAGCACAGTCAACACATACACCACTCGATGAAGCACAGTCAACACATACACCACTCGATGAAGCACAGTCAACACATACACCACTCGATGAAGCACAGTCAACACATACACCACTCGATGAAGCACAGTCAACACATACACCACTCGATGAAGCACAGTCAACACATACACCACTCGATGAAGCACAGTCAACACATACACCACTCGATGAAGCACAGTCAACACATACACCACTCGATGAAGCACAGTCAACACATACACCACTCGATGAAGCACAGTCAACACATACACCACTCGATGAAGCACAGTCAACACATACACCACTCTATGAAGCACAGTCAACACATACACCACTCTATGAAGCACAGTCAACACATACACCACTCTATGAAGCACAGTCAACACATACACCACTCTATGGAGCACAGTCAACACATACACCACTCTATGGAGCACAGTCAACACATACACCACTCTATGAAGCACAGTCAACACATACACCACTCTATGAAGCACAGTCAACGCATACACCACTCTATGAAGCACAGTCAACGCATACACCACTCTATGAAGCACAGTCAACGCATACACCACTCTATGAAGCACAGTCAACGCATACACCACTCTATGAAGCACAGTCAACGCATACACCACTCTATGAAGCACAGTCAACGCATACACCACTCTATGAAGCACAGTCAACGCATACACCACTCTATGAAGCACAGTCAACGCATACACCACTCTATGAAGCACAGTCAACACATACACCACTCTATGAAGCACAGTCAACACATACACCACTCTATGAAGCACAGTCAACACATACACCACTCTATGAAGCACAGTCAACACATACACCACTCTATGAAGCACAGTCAACACATACACCACTCTATGAAGCACAGTCAACGCATACACCACTCTATGAAGCACAGTCAACGCATACACCACTCTATGAAGCACAGTCAACGCATACACCACTCTATGAAGCACAGTCAACGCATACACCACTCTATGAAGCACAGTCAACGCATACACCACTCTATGAAGCACAGTCAACGCATACACCACTCTATGAAGCACAGTCAACGCATACACCACTCTATGAAACACAGTCAACGCATACACCACTCTATGAAGCACAGTCAACACATACACCACTCTATGAAGCACAGTCAACACATACACCACTCTATGAAGCACAGTCAACACATACACCACTCTATGAAGCACAGTCAACACATACACCACTCTATGAAGCACAGTCAACACATACACCACTCGATGAAGCACAGTCAACACATACACCACTCGATGAAGCACAGTCAACACATACACCACTCGATGAAGCACAGTCAACACATACACCACTCGATGAAGCACAGTCAACACATACACCACTCGATGAAGCACAGTCAACACATACACCACTCGATGAAGCACAGTCAACACATACACCACTCGATGAAGCACAGTCAACACATACACCACTCGATGAAGCACAGTCAACACATACACCACTCGATGAAGCACAGTCAACACATACACCACTCGATGAAGCACAGTCAACACATACACCACTCTATGAAGCACAGTCAACACATACACCACTCGATGAAGCACAGTCAACACATACACCACTCGATGAAGCACAGTCAACACATACACCACTCGATGAAGCACAGTCAACACATACACCACTCGATGAAGCACAGTCAACACATACACCACTCGATGAAGCACAGTCAACACATACACCACTCTATGAAGCACAGTCAACACATACACCACTCTATGAAGCACAGTCAACACATACACCACTCGATGAAGCACAGTCAACACATACACCACTCGATGAAGCACAGTCAACACATACACCACTCTATGAAGCACAGTCAACACATACACCACTCTATGAAGCACAGTCAACACATACACCACTCTATGAAGCACAGTCAACACATACACCACTGTATGAAGCACAGTCAACACATACACCACTCTATGAAGCACAGTCAACACATACACCACTCTATGAAGCACAGTCAACACATACACCACTCTATGAAGCACAGTCAACACATACACCACTCTATGAAGCACAGTCAACACATACACCACTCTATGAAGCACAGTCAACACATACGCCACTCTATGAAGCACAGTCAACACATACGCCACTCTATGAAGCACAGTCAACACATACACCACTCTATGAAGCACAGTCAACACATACACCACTCTATGAAGCACAGTCAACACATACACCACTCTATGAAGCACAGTCAACACATACACCACTCTATGAAGCACAGTCAACACATACACCACTCGATGAAGCACAGTCAACACATACACCACTGTATGAAGCACAGTCAACACATACACCACTCTATGAAGCACAGTCAACACATACACCACTGTATGAAGCACAGTCAACACATACACCACTCTATGAAGCACAGTCAACACATACACCACTCTATGAAGCACAGTCAACACATACACCACTCTATGAAGCACAGTCAACACATACACCACTCTATGAAGCACAGTCAACACATACACCACTGTATGAAACACAGTCAACACATACACCACTCTATGAAGCACAGTCAACACATACACCACTCTATGAAGCACAGTCAACACATACACCACTCTATGAAGCACAGTCAACACATACACCACTCTATGAAGCACAGTCAACACATACACCACTCTATGAAGCACAGTCAACACATACACCACTCGATGAATGTATCTCAGTAATAGCCACAAACCCATTATGGCAAACCAATATATTTATGATATAATTTTCATAACCTTACCCTTTCACCTGGTTGGATAGTTACACTTATATTCTTTATCACCAGATCCAACCCATTACGATACCGCAAACTGTAGTCTACAAACATTACTTCACCTTTCTCTGGCCAATCCTGGTCTGGACGATTATTGTGGATGATGGGAGCAGCCTTGGGTAATAAGAAAATATTATAATTTGTATATTTGATATAATTCGTACAATTGATATAAGATTATCTCCAGAGTTATTGGTTATACTACTTTCATGCCACACTTGGACATGTGACCAAATGTTCATATAATACATGTATTAAGGTAGACGGTATTAAGGTTGTAATTATGTGAATAGTGAGAAGACTATCCACTGTAAATCTCACATTTTCTATAACATATTTCTAGCCAAGGAGAAAAACTACAACAGGTTAAGCTCTATTGGGAATTTGGTTAGTTCATGTATATATCATAGTATACTTGATTCACTTGACATTGTGCAATTTTTAAAACATGTGGGGTGTGCAACTTGTTTCCCTGGACAACAGAATTCACAGAGAGTACTTGCCTCTCGTTCCTCTTCTGAATATTCTTTCACTCGTTCCACTGCCACAATATTGGTTTCCAACTCACTGGTCATCCTCACCATATAGTTCAATGATTGTGTGATCTAAAACAAAATAATCAGGGGGGGGGGGGTTAACCAATAAAAATCAGTTCAATTTTGTGATGTCATATTTGTACATGATTATTCATTCCCTGCAATAACTTGCAGACCTATAGTTTGAAATGATCAACTCTAATTTGAGTTTATGAATAAACACTTTTGATGCAGAACAACAAAACAAGCAGCCTGTCAGCTGAGATAGCTCCGCTGTTAGCAATGCACATTGCAATTAAAGAACAGAAGATATCATTAGAAAATGAACAATATGTATAGTATCAAAGCAATGGGACTGTTTTCAACAAGAATTCAAAAATATCACTTTTCACCAAAAATGACAAAAATAATCATCAAAATTAGATAATTGAAGATATCACCACGAAATTAACAAATCTGAAAAGATCCACATGTAGTACCTATATATGAAATATAAAATCAATCAGACTTGCGGTTTTCAACAAGAAGTCGAAAGTATCACTTTTTACCAAAAATTAAAAAAATATTCACTAAAATTAGAGAATTGAAGATATCAGCATGAAATGAACAAATCTGAGAGAGGTCTACCCCAGGTACATACACACCAAGTATCAAAGCATTCCGACTTGTAGTTTTCAAGAAGAAGTTGAAAAAGTAAAACATTGACACGGACGACGACGGACAATCACTCATATGACAAAGTCGACAGCGGAGCTAAAAACTAGTTAATGAATGAACTCAGTTGTATGTATTTAGAGCAATTTTTAACTCAAAATGGTCACCATCATTTCCATAGAAAAATTTGGTGCACTTTCTTTTTATTTGCTCTTTGTCATCAAGGTTTGTTTTTATTTCCCGCAATGTTACTATCCATTTACAGTTAGATATATAATTGTAAGTTTCCAATATCAAAATCAAATGTAATATCATAATCATATATTCGTGCTTGAAAATGCAAAAAGCAGTGTCGTCATAATTTTAAACACACGTTTCTTTCCAGATATTTGAAATGCACTCACCTATATAAAAAAGGGTGATAAAAAATGACCCAAATAATTATAGAGGAATCTCAGTAGCAAGTAGTATAGGCAAAACTTTGTTTCATAATTAATGATAGAATAACACATTTTTTATGAGAAAATAACATTATTAGCGATAACCAGGCAGACTTTCGTAAGAACCGCCACACAACTTATCAGATTTTTGTTTTAAAAACAATTAATCACAAGTACATTTTGTCTGCTTTGTAGACTTTAGAAAAGCTTTTGATAGCGATTGGAGAACAGGACTATTTTATAAAATTAAAATAAAAGATCAGACATATTTAACATAAAGAAAAGCATTAAACAAAGGTGTGTGATGAGCCCAATAACATTTAAACTTGTTATTAATAATTTAAATATACAGCGGAGAAAACAGAACATTATCGACAATTTAACTTTGGCAGAGAAATGTACTTAAAGCTTTCCGTCAACACAAAACTTTGTAGAGCATATGCCCGTTTAAGGTGTTCAAATCACCTAGCTATAGAAGTGGGTAGACACTGAGGAATTGCCAGAGAGTATAGAATTTGCGATCAGTGTTTGTCTGAAATTGAAGACGAGTTCCATTTTCTGCTAAAATGCCCAAAACTCAACACATTCAGGCAAACATTTCTCCCCCAGTCTCTACAAGACAATGCAGCAAACCCCTTGCATTATTTTTACAAGATAATGGCATCAGACAACCCGACTGATATTGAAAGTGTTGCTTTATTATGTTTTCATGTATTTAAAATTGAAGAGAAATTGTAATTTAAGTCTTTTATATTTTATTTTCAAACCTATGACAGAAATGTATTGATTTATTATTATTTATCGTACATGGGCCAGAGGTCTAAATACGAATAAAATTATAAATATTTCCATTAAATCCAGCTATTTTGGATGAAAACATTATTACATCACTGCCCTATGCAGATGATCTTGTATTAATTTCACAAACATCCACTGGCTTACAAAATGAAATTAACATACTTCAAACATATTGTGAAAAATTGAACCTGTAAATCAATTTATCCAAAACTAAAGTCATGATTTTGTATAACCGTCACTGAAGACATCTGAAATTTAGTATTATGACAAAAAACCCATTAACTGTTTAGCTAACATCTACATATATCTGGGGATTTTGATGAAGCAAGACAAGCTATGGCAGAAAAAGCAGCAAAGGCCTCATCTGTTCTAAACTTTTTAGATTTCAGCATTCCCATGATGTGTTCCTGTGAGGAAAAGATGTAAATATTACAAGGATACAGCAAAGTATGCACTCAGACAGTACAGTACGCATCCACTTCGATCGATACTCCTGCTGTACAGTCCTTGTGTATACTTAACAGTATTCTCGTATTATTATTAAAATGCAAGGCTAACCTGCAAAGCATATGTAATGGACAATCCCACAATGCCTGGATTTAAAGACTCACGACCAATAACAGCAAATAGTGCTGCAAAAAACACCACACAGTTGCCAACAAACTCCAAACGTAAAGCCAGCCACCTGTGTGAGAGAAAACAAACAAATAAATGAAATCAGAAATCTTGAAGACTTCAATTAATCATAATCATGAAACAAGTAACTTCATGCATAACTGGAGATGCAAATATTATGCAAATTAGCTGATTAACATGATGTAGATTAATTTCAAATGTTCAACTACCAACAGTAAGCATGTAGCTATATTTAATCTATTCCTAAGTATTTATCACACTAATCAGCTAAATTATAATATTATCCAGTTTATTTATTAAGTACTATTTAACATTTAACTACACAAACAAAATTATTCCATACACAACCAAACCCAGTTCCAGAATGACAAAAATGCTTGATTTTGATGAATTTTAAATATAATCGATCAATAGCTTGTCGTTTTTGATTGAAAGAAAAAAATGAATTTTAAGGCATTTTGAGAGTGCATAATTATGTATTGTCTAGATTATTGAAGAGACAATTGTACCTTTTATTACATCCAACAAATTAGTATTGACAAGACTTTCCCTATTCTGACAAAATCAGATATTTCTCTAACTTTCCAAGGGTACACACTATCTTGCTTGTAATTGGTTGAAAAATATTATTATGTTCGACATTATGTTCAGATCACTGTTGCCATGTAGTTACTAGTTGTACAGAGACCAACTCAGAGCACTGTTGTCATATAGTTACTAGTTGTACAGAGACCAACTCAGAGCACTGTTGCCATACAGTTACTAGTTGTACAGAGACCAACTCAGAGCACTGTTGCCATATAGTTACAGTACTTGTTGTACAGAGACCAACTCAGAGCACTGTTGCCATATAGTTACAGTACTTGTTGTACAGAGACCAACTCAGAGCACTGTTGCCATACAGTTACTAGTTGTACAGAGACCAACTCAGAGCACTGTTGCCATACAGTTACTTGTTGTACAGAGACCAACTCAGAGCACTGTTGCCATACATTTACTAGTTGTACAGAGACCAACTCAGAGCACTGTTGCCATACAGTTACTTGTTGTACAGAGACAAACTCAGAGCACTGTTGCTATATAGTTACTTGTTGTACAGAGACCAACTCAGAGCACTGTTGCTATATAGTTACTTGTTGTACAGAGACCAACTCAGAACACTGTTGCCATACAGTTACTTGCAGTACAGAGACCGACTCAGAGCACTGTTGCCATATAGTTACTTGTTGTACAGAGAGCAACTCAGAGCACTGTTGCCATACAGTTACTAGTTGTACAGAGACCAACTCAGAGCACTGTTGCCATACAGTTACTAGTTGTACAGAGACCAACTCAGAGCACTGTTGTCATATAGTTACTTGTTGTACAGAGACCAACTCAGAGCACTGTTGCAATATTGTTACTTGTTGTACAGAGACCAACTCAGAGCACTGTTGCCATATAGTTACGGTACTTGTTGTACAGAGACCAACTCAGAGCACTGTTGTCATATAGCTATACTTGTTGTACAGAGATCAACTCAGAGCACTGTTGCCATATAGTTACTTGTTGTACAGAGACCAACTCAGAGCACTGTTGCCATATAGTTACTTGTTGTACAGAAACCAACTCAGAGCACTGTTGTCATATAGCTATACTTGTTGTACAGAGACCAACTCAGAGCACTGTTGCCATATAGTTACTTGTTGTACAGAGACCAACTCAGAGCACTGTTGCCATATAGTTACTTGTTGTACAGAGACCAACTCAGAGCACTGTTGCCATATAGTTACTAGTTGTACAGAGACCAACTCAGAGCACTGTTGCCATACAGTTACTAGTTGTACAGAGACCAACTCAGAGCACTGTTGCCATACAGTTACTAGTTGTACAGAGACCAACTCAGAGCACTGTTGCCATACAGTTACTAGTTGTACAGAGACCAACTCAGAGCACTGTTGCCATACAGTTACTTGTTGTACAGAGACAAACTCAGAGCACTGTTGCTATATAGTTACTTGTTGTACAGAGACCAACTCAGAGCACTGTTGCTATATAGTTACTTGTTGTACAGAGACCAACTCAGAGCACTGTTGCCATATAGTTACGGGTTGTACAGAAACCAACTCAGAGCACTGTTGCCATACAGTTACTTGCAGTACAGAGACCGACTCAGAGCACTGTTGCCATATAGTTACTTGTTGTACAGAGAGCAACTCAGAGCACTGTTGCCATACAGTTACTAGTTGTACAGAGACCAACTCAGAGCACTGTTGCCATACAGTTACTAGTTGTACAGAGACCAACTCAGAGCACTGTTGTCATATAGTTACTTGTTGTACAGAGACCAACTCAGAGCACTGTTGCAATATTGTTACTTGTTGTACAGAGACCAACTCAGAGCACTGTTGCCATACAGTTACTTGTTGTACAGAGACCAACTCAGAGCACTCTTGCCATACAGTTACTTGTTGTACAGAGACCAATTCTGAGCACTGTTGCCATATAGTTACAGTACTTGTTGTACAGAGACCAACTCAGAGCACTGTTGCCATATAGTTACTTGTTGTACAGAGACCAACTCAGAGCACTGTTGCAATATTGTTACTTGTTGTACAGAGACCAACTCAGAGCACTGTTGCCATATAGTTACTTGTTGTACAGAGACCAACTCAGAGCACTGTTGCAATATAGTTACTTCTTGTACAGAGACCAACTCAGAGCACTGTTGTAATATAGTTACTTGTTGTACAGAGACCAACTCAGAGCACTGTTGCCATACAGTTACTAGTTGTACAGAAACCAACTCAGAGCACTGTTGCCATATAGTTACTTGTTGTACAGAAACCAACTCAGAGCACTGTTGCCATATAGTTACGGGTTGTACAGAAACCAACTCAGAGCACTGTTGTCATATAGTTACTAGTTGTACAGAGACCAACTCAGAGCACTGTTGCCAGACAGTTACTAGTTGTACAGAGACCAACTCAGAGCACTGTTGCCATATAGTTACTTGTTGTACAGAGACCATCTCAGAGCACTGTTGCAATACAGTTACTTCTTGTACAGAGACCAATTCTGAGCACTGTTGCCATATAGTTACTTGTTGTACAGAGACCAACTCAGAGCACTGTTGCCATATAGTTACTTGTTGTACAGAGACCAACTCAGAGCACTCTTGCCATATAGTTACTTGTTGTACAGAGACCAACTCAGAGCACTGTTGCCATATAGTTACTTGTTGTACAGAGACCAATTCTAAGTACTGTTGCCATATAGTTACGGTACTTGTTATACAGAGACCAACTCAGAGCACTGTTGCAATATTGTTACTTGTTGTACAGAGACCAACTCAGAGCACTGTTGCCATATAGTTACTTGTTGTACAGAGACCAACTCAGAGCACTGTTGCAATATAGTTACTTCTTGTACAGAGACCAACTCAGAGCACTGTTGTAATATAGTTACTTGTTGTACAGAGACCAACTCAGAGCACTGTTGCCATATAGTTACTTGTTGTACAGAGACCAACTCAGAGCACTGTTGCTATATAGTTACTTGTTGTACAGAGACCAACTCAGAGCACTGTTGCCATACAGTTACTAGTTGTACAGAAACCAACTCAGAGCACTGTTGCCATATAGTTACTTGTTGTACAGAGACCAACTCAGAGCACTGTTGCCATAAAGTTACGGGTTGTACAGAAACCAACTCAGAGCACTGTTGTCATATAGTTACTAGTTGTACAGAGACCAACTCAGAGCACTGTTGCCAGACAGTTACTAGTTGTACAGAGACCAACTCAGAGCACTGTTGCCAGACAGTTACTTGTTGTACAGAGACCATCTCAGAGCACTGTTGCAATACAGTTACTTCTTGTACAGAGACCAATTCTGAGCACTGTTGCCATATAGTTACTTGTTGTACAGAGACCAACTCAGAGCACTGTTGCCATATAGTTACTTGTTGTACAGAGACCATCTCAGAGCACTGTTGCAATACAGTTACTTCTTGTACTGAGACCAACTCTGAGCACTGTTGCCATATAGTTACTTGTTGTACAGAGACCAACTCTGAGCACTGTTGCCATACAGTTACTAGTTGTACAGAAACCAACTCAGAGCACTGTTGCCATATAGTTACTTGTTGTACAGAGACCAACTCAGAGCACTGTTGCCATATAGTTACTTGTTGTACAGAAACCAACTCAGAGCACTGTTGCCATATAGTTACTTGTTGTACAGAGACCAACTCAGAGCACTGTTGCCATATAGTTACTTGTTGTACAGAAACCAACTCAGAGCACTGTTGCCACATAGTTACTTGTTGTACAGAGACCAACTCAGAGCACTGTTGCCATATAGTTACTTGTTGTACAGAGACCAACTCAGAGCACTGTTGCCATATAGTTACTTGTTGTACAGAGACCAACTCAGAGCACTGTTGCCATATAGTTACGGTACTTGTTGTACAGAGACCAACTCAGAGCACTGTTGTCATATAGCTATACTTGTTGTACAGAGATCAACTCAGAGCACTGTTGCCATATAGTTACTTGTTGTACAGAGACCAACTCAGAGCACTGTTGCCATATAGTTACTTGTTGTACAGAAACCAACTCAGAGCACTGTTGTCATATAGCTATACTTGTTGTACAGAGACCAACTCAGAGCACTGTTGCCATATAGTTACTTGTTGTACAGAGACCAACTCAGAGCACTGTTGCCATATAGTTACTTGTTGTACAGAGACCAACTCAGAGCACTGTTGCAATATTGTTACTTGTTGTACAGAGACCAACTCAGAGCACTGTTGCCATATAGTTACTTGTTGTACAGAGACCAACTCAGAGCACTGTTGCAATATAGTTACTTCTTGTACAGAGACCAACTCAGAGCACTGTTGTAATATAGTTACTTGTTGTACAGAGACCAACTCAGAGCACTGTTGCCATACAGTTACTAGTTGTACAGAAACCAACTCAGAGCACTGTTGCCATATAGTTACTTGTTGTACAGAAACCAACTCAGAGCACTGTTGCCATATAGTTACGGGTTGTACAGAAACCAACTCAGAGCACTGTTGTCATATAGTTACTAGTTGTACAGAGACCAACTCAGAGCACTGTTGCCAGACAGTTACTAGTTGTACAGAGACCAACTCAGAGCACTGTTGCCATATAGTTACTTGTTGTACAGAGACCATCTCAGAGCACTGTTGCAATACAGTTACTTCTTGTACAGAGACCAATTCTGAGCACTGTTGCCATATAGTTACTTGTTGTACAGAGACCAACTCAGAGCACTGTTGCCATATAGTTACTTGTTGTACAGAGACCAACTCAGAGCACTCTTGCCATATAGTTACTTGTTGTACAGAGACCAACTCAGAGCACTGTTGCCATATAGTTACTTGTTGTACAGAGACCAATTCTAAGTACTGTTGCCATATAGTTACGGTACTTGTTATACAGAGACCAACTCAGAGCACTGTTGCAATATTGTTACTTGTTGTACAGAGACCAACTCAGAGCACTGTTGCCATATAGTTACTTGTTGTACAGAGACCAACTCAGAGCACTGTTGCAATATAGTTACTTCTTGTACAGAGACCAACTCAGAGCACTGTTGTAATATAGTTACTTGTTGTACAGAGACCAACTCAGAGCACTGTTGCCATATAGTTACTTGTTGTACAGAGACCAACTCAGAGCACTGTTGCTATATAGTTACTTGTTGTACAGAGACCAACTCAGAGCACTGTTGCCATACAGTTACTAGTTGTACAGAAACCAACTCAGAGCACTGTTGCCATATAGTTACTTGTTGTACAGAGACCAACTCAGAGCACTGTTGCCATAAAGTTACGGGTTGTACAGAAACCAACTCAGAGCACTGTTGTCATATAGTTACTAGTTGTACAGAGACCAACTCAGAGCACTGTTGCCAGACAGTTACTAGTTGTACAGAGACCAACTCAGAGCACTGTTGCCAGACAGTTACTTGTTGTACAGAGACCATCTCAGAGCACTGTTGCAATACAGTTACTTCTTGTACAGAGACCAATTCTGAGCACTGTTGCCATATAGTTACTTGTTGTACAGAGACCAACTCAGAGCACTGTTGCCATATAGTTACTTGTTGTACAGAGACCATCTCAGAGCACTGTTGCAATACAGTTACTTCTTGTACTGAGACCAACTCTGAGCACTGTTGCCATATAGTTACTTGTTGTACAGAGACCAACTCTGAGCACTGTTGCCATACAGTTACTAGTTGTACAGAAACCAACTCAGAGCACTGTTGCCATATAGTTACTTGTTGTACAGAGACCAACTCAGAGCACTGTTGCCATATAGTTACTTGTTGTACAGAAACCAACTCAGAGCACTGTTGCCATATAGTTACTTGTTGTACAGAGACCAACTCAGAGCACTGTTGCCATATAGTTACTTGTTGTACAGAAACCAACTCAGAGCACTGTTGCCACATAGTTACTTGTTGTACTGAGACCAACTCTGAGCACTGTTGCCATATAGTTACTTGTTGTACAGAAACCAACTCAGAGCACTGTTGCCACATAGTTACTTGTTGTACAGAAACCAACTCAGAGCACTGTTGCCATATAGTTACTTGTTGTACAGAGACCAACTCAGAGCACTGTTGCCATATAGTTACGGTACTTGTTGTACAGAGACCAACTCAGAGCACTGTTGTCATATAGCTATACTTGTTGTACAGAGATCAACTCAGAGCACTGTTGCCATATAGTTACTTGTTGTACAGAGACCAACTCAGAGCACTGTTGCCATATAGTTACTTGTTGTACAGAAACCAACTCAGAGCACTGTTGTCATATAGCTATACTTGTTGTACAGAGACCAACTCAGAGCACTGTTGCCATATAGTTACTTGTTGTACAGAGACCAACTCAGAGCACTGTTGTAATATAGTTACTTGTTGTACAGAGACCAACTCAGAGCACTGTTGCCATATAGTTACTTGTTGTACAGAGACCAACTCAGAGCACTGTTGCCATATAGTTACTAGTTGTACAGAGACCAACTCAGAGCACTGTTGCCATATAGTTACTTGTTGTACAGAGACCAATTCAGAGCCCTACTGGGGTATACTCATGGAAATCACCACTGAATTATGGTTGTCAGTTCTCTACACAATTTGAAAGCAAAGTGATAGCTTGGTTTGCACAGAAAAAAAGATTATTACCAGATTAATATGAGATGCAATATTTGTTGTCATGGTAACTACTCACCTGTTTGAGCAGATATTGGGATAGTATGTGATGTGGTTCTCATCAATCTTGTACACATTTTGTTTGATGAAATCTCTAGTTTTGCCATAGGCCCGAATAGTGCTCAATCCGATGATCGTCTCTGAGAAGTGTGAGTAAATAGGGGACCGAGTTACTGACTCCAAACGTTTGAGTTGCCTTGATGTAGCGATATAAAATCGCTATAACAACAAAGAGAGAAGAATTAAATGTTAAAAAGTCATTGCCAATGATACAGTCCCCGGCTAGTTTTTCATTAAAGTGTAAATTAAAAAATATGACAGGAGTAGATTATAATTAAACAGGAGTGTACAAATGTACATGGAATTATGGGAAACCCATCTTCCAATTATACAAACTCATAACATTGCTTTAGAAACAGTGCATCAAGAAAATTTATAACTCTGTGAAATACAGTCTGTCTATGCACTATACAGGGACTGTGGTTGGAATACAGTCTGTCTATCCTCTATACAGGGACTGTGGTTGGAATACAGCCTGTCTATCCTCTATATAGGGACTGTGGTTGGAATACAGTCTGTTTATCCTCTATACAGGGACTGTGATTGGAATACAGTGTCTATCCTCTATACAGGACTGTGGTTGGAATACAGTCTGTTTATCCTCTATACAGGGACTGTGATTGGAATACAGTGTCTATCCTCTATACAGGACTGTGGTTGGAATACAGTCTGTATATACTCTATACAGGGACTGTGGTTGGAATACAGTCTGTCTATGCTCTATACAGGGACTGTGGTTGGAATACAGTCTGTCTATGCTCTATACAGGGACTGTGGTTGGAATACAGTCTGTCTATGCTCTATACAGGGACTGTGGTTGGAATACAGTCTGTCTATCCTCTATACAGGGACTGTGGTTGAAATACAGTCTGTCTATGCACTATACAGGGACTGTGGTTGGAATACAGTCTGTCTATCCTCTATACAGGGACTGTGGTTGGAATACAGTCTGTCTATCCTCTATACAGGGACTGTGGTTGGAATACAGTCTGTCTATCCTCTATACAGTGACTGTGGTTTGAATACAGTCTGTCTATCCTCTATACAGGGACTGTGTTTGGAATACAGTCTGTCTATCCTCTATACAGGGACTGTGGTTGGAATACAGTCTGTCTATCCTCTATACAGGGACTGTGGTTGGAATACAGTCTGTCTATACTCTATACAGGGACTGTGGTTGGAATACAGTCTGTCTATGCTCTATACAGGGACTGTGGTTGGAATACAGTCTGTCTATGCTCTATACAGGGACTGTGGTTGGAATACAGTCTGTCTATGCTCTATACATGGACTGTGGTTGGAATACAGTCTGTCTATCCTCTATACAGGGACTGTGGTTGAAATACAGTCTGTCTATCCTCTATACAGGGACTGTGGTTGGAATACAGTCTGTCTATGCACTATACAGGGACTGTGGTTGGAATACAGTCTGTCTATCCTCTATACAGGGACTGTGGTTGGAATACAGTCTGTCTATCCTCTATACAGGGACTGTGGTTGGAATACAGTCTGTCTATCCTCTATACAGTGACTGTGGTTTGAATACAGTCTGTCTATCCTCTATACAGGGACTGTGTTTGGAATACAGTCTGTCTATCCTCTATACAGGGACTGTGGTTGGAATACAGTCTGTCTATCCTCTATACAGTGACTGTGGTTTGAATACAGTCTGTCTATGCTCTATACAGGGACTGTGGTTGGAATACAGTCTGTCTATCCTCTATACAGTGACTGTGGTTTGAATACACTCTGTCTATCCTCTATACAGGGACTGTGCTTGGAATACAGTCTGTCTATCCTCTATACAGGGACTGTGGTTGGAATACAGTCTGTCTATCCTCTATACAGTGACTGTGGTTGGAATACAGTCTGTCTATCCTCTATACAGTGACTGTGGTTGGAATACAGTCTGTCTATTCTCTATACAGGGACTGTGGTTGGAATACAGTCTGTCTATCCTCTATACAGGGACTGTGGTTGGAATACAGTCTGTCTATACTCTATACAGGGACTGAGGTTGGAATACAGTCTGTCTACCCTCTATACAGTGACTGTGGTTGGAATACAGTCTGTCTATGCTCTATACAGGGACTGTGGTTGGAATACAGTCTGTCTATCCTCTATACAGGGACTGTGGTTGGAATACAGTCTGTCTATACTCTATACAGGGACTGTGGTTGGAATACAGTCTGTCTATGCTCTATACAGGGACTGTGGTTGGAATACAGTCTGTCTATCCTCTATACAGTAACTGTGGTTGGAATACAGTCTGTCTATCCTCTATACAGGGACTGTGGTTGGAATACAGTCTGTCTATGCTCTATACAGGGACTGTGGTTGGAATACAGTCTGTCTATCCTCTATACAGTGACTGTGGTTTGAATACAGTCTGTCTATGCTCTAGACAGGGACTGTGCTTGGAATACAGTCTGTCTATCCTCTATACAGGGACTGTGGTTGGAATACAGTCTGTCTATGCACTATACAGGGACTGTGGTTGGAATACAGTCTGTCTATCCTCTATACAGGGACTGTGGTTGGAATACAGTCTGTCTATCCTCTATACAGGGACTGTGGTTGGAATACAGTCTGTCTATCCTCTATACAGGGACTGTGGTTGGAATACAGTCTGTCTATCCTCTATACAGGGACTGTGGTTGAAATACAGTTTGTCTATCCTCTATACAGGGACTGTGGTTGGAATACAGTCTGTCTATCCTCTATACAGTGACTGTGGTTTGAATACAGTCTGTCTATGCTCTATACAGTGACTGTGGTTTGAATACAGTCTGTCTATCCTCTATACAGTGACTGTGGTTTGAATACACTCTGTCTATCCTCTATACAGGGACTGTGCTTGGAATACAGTCTGTCTATCCTCTATACAGGGACTGTGGTTGGAATACAGTCTGTCTATCCTCTATACAGTGACTGTGGTTGGAATACAGTCTGTCTATCCTCTATACAGTGACTGTGGTTGGAATACAGTCTGTCTATCCTCTATACAGGGACTGTGGTTGGAATACAGTCTGTCTATCCTCTATACAGGGACTGTGGTTGGAATACAGTCTGTCTATACTCTATACAGGGACTGTGGTTGGAATACAGTCTGTCTACCCTCTATACAGTGACTGTGGTTGGAATACAGTCTGTCTATGCTCTATACAGGGACTGTGGTTGGAATACAGTCTGTCTATCCTCTATACAGGGACTGTGGTTGGAATACAGTCTGTCTATCCTCTGTACAGTGACTGTGGTTGGAATACAGTCTGTCTATCCTCTATACAGGGACTGTGGTTGGAATACAGTCTGTCTATCCTCTATACAGGGACTGTGGTTGGAATACAGTCTGTCTATACTCTATATAGGGACTGTGGTTGGAATACAGTCTGTCTATCCTCTATACAGGGACTGCGGTTGGAATACAGTCTGTCTATGCTCTATACAGGGACTGTGGTTGGAATACAGTCTGTCTATGCACTATACAGGGACTGTGGTTGGAATACAGTCTGTCTATCCTCTATACAGGGACTGTGGTTGGAATACAGTCTGTCTATCCTCTATACAGGGACTGTGGTTGGAATACAGTCTGTCTATCCTCTATACAGTGACTGTGGTTTGAATACAGTCTGTCTATCCTCTATACAGGGACTGTGTTTGGAATACAGTCTGTCTATCCTCTATACAGGGACTGTGGTTGGAATACAGTCTGTCTATCCTCTATACAGTGACTGTGGTTTGAATACAGTCTGTCTATGCTCTATACAGGGACTGTGGTTGGAATACAGTCTGTCTATCCTCTATACAGTGACTGTGGTTTGAATACACTCTGTCTATCCTCTATACAGGGACTGTGCTTGGAATACAGTCTGTCTATCCTCTATACAGGGACTGTGGTTGGAATACAGTCTGTCTATCCTCTATACAGTGACTGTGGTTGGAATACAGTCTGTCTATCCTCTATACAGTGACTGTGGTTGGAATACAGTCTGTCTATTCTCTATACAGGGACTGTGGTTGGAATACAGTCTGTCTATCCTCTATACAGGGACTGTGGTTGGAATACAGTCTGTCTATACTCTATACAGGGACTGAGGTTGGAATACAGTCTGTCTACCCTCTATACAGTGACTGTGGTTGGAATACAGTCTGTCTATGCTCTATACAGGGACTGTGGTTGGAATACAGTCTGTCTATCCTCTATACAGGGACTGTGGTTGGAATACAGTCTGTCTATACTCTATACAGGGACTGTGGTTGGAATACAGTCTGTCTATCCTCTATACAGGGACTGCGGTTGGAATACAGTCTGTCTATGCTCTATACAGGGACTGTGGTTGGAATACAGTCTGTCTAGAGGTATGTACGACCTAGAAATAGTGCCGTATGCGAGTACCAAGTTGCGAGTCGCAAGTAGCAAAATATGCCATATGCTAGTGGTAAAAACGGCATATGCGAGCCTGAGTGGTAAAATGTATCGTTTGCTAGTAGCAAAAAAGCCCTATGCGACGGGTAATACAAAGGCTTGTAACGTTTGCTTATACAGTAAATGGTACACCAATATTGATTCCCTTTTAAATAACATCAACCATTCTTACCTGATCGACAGCGATGAAACTCTAACTGCAAGGGAATTAGGACAAATCAACAAAAATATACAAACATCATTCATATCAACTTGGAAAAGTGAATTACATAATGACAATCGATCAAAACAAAATGAAAAAAATAAATTAAGAACATACAGAGAATTAAAAAACAATTTTGCTTTCGAAACATACCTTGTTACCCTGAAAAACATTGATATGCGCGAAAATTTAACTAAATTCCGCCTCAGTGACCATAACTTGAAAATTGAGACTGGCAGACACAAAGGAATACCCCTTGCTAATAGATTATGCAACCTTTGTGATAAAAATGAAGTAGAAGATGAGTATCACCTCATGATGTCATGTAAAAGATATACCCCCGAAAGAAATGTCCTATTCGAAATAGCAAAAACTATAATCCAAAACTTTAAAAATTTGCCGCTAAAGACTCAATTCATAGCCTTGCTAAACAACAGTGGCCTAACACTCCCCGTAGCAAGGTACCTAAAAAAGTGTTTTGAAATAAGACAGCAACCCCAGTGACAACCTTCTCTCACTATTTGAGTTTTGCATTTTGTTTTCTATCTATCGTAGTATCATTATTTTATACTAGCTATTATCTGTAATGTATTAGCTTAGATTTTTTTTTTTTTTTTTTTTCTTATCTATTTTCTGTTTTGTAACCTTTTATTCCTTTTTCAACTTTTGTAACCATTGCCAATCCCTCCGGGGAATGTGTAAGTGTTAATAAAATTACCCATTCTTATAATATAACAACGTACGTTCAATTGTGTTTTATCACAGTAAAATCAAATATTTACCATGATTTTGAAATGATGTGTACATGGTTGGTTAAGATTGGCATGATGCTGTATCAAAAAGTTCGTTCAGTCGTTTGCATAGAATCGATGTTTGCTCTTCACGAAATTGCACAGGAAACGTGAAAGAACAATAATATAATAAACGGCCATGACCAGCCAGCACACTCCGCATAACATGTGAAAATTGTTTTTTCTTTCGGTAAAATTAGTATGAACCCGTGGTCAGCGATTAAAGAATCATAGAATTATAATTGTAGTTAGTAAAAACGGGTGCATGTTCACCGAAGGGTCACAGAATTCTTGTGTCACGCGCCGCCGTTTAAATGAAGACAATGGCAGGTTTCAAAAGTAGTCACACCTCGGAGAGGTGTTAAATTTGCCACAACCCAAATGTTACATTAACTAGCACACAATTCCATAATACATAGTATCTAATAAAGAAATAAAGTGCATGTTGAGTGATAAGTCCGCATGTTTACGAGAGTCCATCACACGTGGAATGTATTTACACGCAACCCGGATCAAATTTGAATTGAAACAAATTGAAACAAAGAAGCGTCTGCCGTTGCTTGGTCAGGATAGAAAGGCAATTTTCATGGGTAAATGCCAGTAGAAGATTTAGCCTCAATGCCCCAAATACTTCGACCTAACCACTTTATTTGTACAAGTAGAAAAAGTGTTATGTTTCGTTAAAATAAGCATGGACATGTTAGCATTGAAATAATCATAGAAGTACAGTTATCATCAGTACAAGTAGACTCGCTGAACAGGAACTCACACGCGAGCCAATGGAAACAATGGCTGGTTTCAAAGCAATTTTGTCTCAGACAAGACATGGACAACAAACTCGCTGTTTTGCCGATTAGGAATAACGTGATGACAATTTCGTGGTATTTCAACAGCTTTGTAATGAAGTACAGGCCCTCAGCTAAATCCTCCTATAAACTGTTGATTCTGTCGACCAATGGGAACGCACGTTTCAACCAGACTACTTGGATCTTGGACATTTGCGAGACGTAACAACAAGAAACGCAGCTAGTGATACATTTCGAAAATAAAAATACAAAATAAACTCAATCAGAGGCGCCGACCACGCGCGTTGGAAACAAATAGAACGCGTTCAACTGCGTTGTGACACAGTATCACCAGCCTCTTTCATTCACGCAATATAATTATGCTATTTCCCAACGCACTTATATTTAATACATTGATGAAAAACACTACAAGAAAAATGTCAACTAATAATACGCAATTATCCAGGCAGTACTAGAAATTATTGCTGATACTAATCATGTTTTGTATTGGAAAGTTGGATACTTGAACGTGACGTCCCCGGGCATGTAGTAATAATAACTTTATTGCCTTCGTGTAAATATTTTTATTGTTATTATCTTTTCTAAGGTCTATGTTTCAACAAAACATAACACTTTTTCTACTTGTACAAATAAAGTGGTTAGGTCGAAGTATTTGGGGCATTGAGGCTAAGTCTTCTACTAGCATTTACTCATGAAAAGTGTCTCTCTATCCTGACCTCAGACTAGTCTGAGTCCTGACCAAGCAACGGCAGACGCTTCTTTGTTTCAATTCAAATTTGATCCGGGTTGCGTGTCAATACATTCCATGTGTGAGGGACGTCTCGTAAACATGCGGACTTATCACTCAACATGCACTTTATTTCTTTATTAGATACTATGTATTATGGAATTGTGTGCTAGTTAACACTTGGGTTGTGGCAAATTTAACACCTCTCCGAGGTGTGACTACTTTTGAAACCTGCCATTGTCTTCATTTAAACGGCGGCGCGTGACACGAGAATTCTGTGACCCTTAGGTCATGGAGCTAAAATATTTTAGCTCCATGCTTCGGTGAACATGCACCCGTTTTTACTAACTACAATTATATTTCTATAATTCTTTAATCGCTGACCACGGATTCATACTATAAATTTTACCGAAAGAAAAAAACAATTTTCACATGTTATGCGGAGTGTGCTGGCTGGTCATGGTCGTTTATTAAATTATTGTGCTTTCACGTTTCCTGTGCAATTTCGTGAAGAGCAAACATCGATTCTATGCAAACAACTGAACAAACTTTTTGATATAAACTCTTAAATAAACAAAAAGCACTGGAAATAGTAGTTAAAGCTGCTTTTATTTGCGACCTTCCCAATGTAATCCGCGTACACTAGTCGACTGTAATGTTGAGTACAGGGCGGCGTGCGCCGGTTGACACCTAGGCTAGATCGCACGACACCTATTTTCTACCATTATTTTTATATATGAATCACCCCTATTAAAAGTAAAAATCTTAACAGCATCTTGCCAATCTTAACCAACCAAGTACACATCATTTCATAACCATGGTAAATATTTGATTTTACTGTGATAAAACACAATTGAACGTACGTCGTTATATTATAAGCAAACGCTACAAGCCTTTGTATTACCCCTCGCATAGGGCTTTTTTGCTACTAGCAAATGATACATTTTACCACTCGCATATGCCGTTTTTACCACTAGCATATGGCATATTTTGCTACTTGCGACTCGCAACTTGGTACTCGCATACGGCACTATTTTTAGGTCGTACATACCTGGAGTCTATCCTCTATACAGTAACTGTGGTTGGAATACAGTCTGTCTATCCTCTATACAGGGACTGTGGTTGGAATACAGTCTGTCTATGCTCTATACAGGGACTGTGGTTGGAATACAGTCTGTCTATCCTCTATACAGTGACTGTGGTTTGAATACAGTCTGTCTATGCTCTATACAGGGACTGTGGTTGGAATACAGTCTGTCTATCCTCTATACAGTGACTGTGGTTTGAATACACTCTGTCTATCCTCTATACAGGGACTGTGTTTGGAATACAGTCTGTCTATCCTCTATACAGGGACTGTGGTTGGAATACAGTCTGTCTATCCTCTATACAGTGACTGTGGTTTGAATACAGTCTGTCTATGCTCTATACAGGGACTGTGGTTGGAATACAGTCTGTCTATCCTCTATACAGTGACTGTGGTTTGATACACTCTGTCTATCCTCTATACAGGGACTGTGGTTGGAATACAGTCTGTCTATCCTCTATACAGGGACTGTGCTTGGAATACAGTCTGTCTATCCTCTATACAGTGACTGTGGTTGGAATACAGTCTGTCTATCCTCTATACAGGGACTGTGGTTGGAATACAGTCTGTCTATCCTCTATACAGGGACTGTGGTTGGAATACAGTCTGTCTATACTCTATACAGGGACTGTGGTTGGAATACAGTCTGTCTATGCTCTATACAGGGACTGTGGTTGGAATACAGTCTGTCTATCCTCTATACAGTAACTGTGGTTGGAATACAGTCTGTCTATCCTCTATACAGGGACTGTGGTTGGAATACAGTCTGTCTATGCTCTATACAGGGACTGTGGTTGGAATACAGTCTGTCTATCCTCTATACAGTGACTGTGGTTTGAATACAGTCTGTCTATGCTCTATACAGGGACTGTGCTTGGAATACAGTCTGTCTATCCTCTATACAGGGACTGTGGTTGGAATACAGTCTGTCTATGCACTATACAGGGACTGTGGTTGGAATACAGTCTGTCTATCCTCTATACAGGGACTGTGGTTGGAATACAGTCTGTCTATCCTCTATACAGGGACTGTGGTTGGAATACAGTCTGTCTATCCTCTATACAGGGACTGTGGTTGAAATACAGTTTGTCTATCCTCTATACAGGGACTGTGGTTGGAATACAGTCTGTCTATCCTCTATACAGTGACTGTGGTTTGAATACAGTCTGTCTATGCTCTATACAGTGACTGTGGTTTGAATACAGTCTGTCTATCCTCTATACAGTGACTGTGGTTTGAATACACTCTGTCTATCCTCTATACAGGGACTGTGCTTGGAATACAGTCTGTCTATCCTCTATACAGGGACTGTGGTTGGAATACAGTCTGTCTATCCTCTATACAGTGACTGTGGTTGGAATACAGTCTGTCTATCCTCTATACAGTGACTGTGGTTGGAATACAGTCTGTCTATCCTCTATACAGGGACTGTGGTTGGAATACAGTCTGTCTATCCTCTATACAGGGACTGTGGTTGGAATACAGTCTGTCTATATCCTATACAGGGACTGTGGTTGGAATACAGTCTGTCTACCCTCTATACAGTGACTGTGGTTGGAATACAGTCTGTCTATGCTCTATACAGGGACTGTGGTTGGAATACACTCTGTCTATCCTCTATACAGGGACTGTGGTTGGAATACAGTCTGTCTATCCTCTATACAGGGACTGTGGTTGGAATACAGTCTGTCTATGCACTATACAGGGACTGTGGTTGGAATACAGTCTGTCTATCCTCTATACAGGGACTGTGGTTGGAATACAGTCTGTCTATCCTCTATACAGGGACTGTGGTTGGAATACAGTCTGTCTATGCACTATACAGGGACTGTGGTTGGAATACAGTCTGTCTATCCTCTATACAGGGACTGTGGTTGGAATACAGTCTGTCTATCCTCTATACAGGGACTGTGGTTGGAATACAGTCTGTCTATCCTCTATACAGGGACTGTGGTTGGAATACAGTCTGTCTATCCTCTATACAGGGACTGTGGTTGAAATACAGTTTGTCTATCCTCTATACAGGGACTGTGGTTGGAATACAGTCTGTCTATCCTCTATACAGTGACTGTGGTTTGAATACAGTCTGTCTATGCTCTATACAGTGACTGTGGTTTGAATACAGTCTGTCTATCCTCTATACAGTGACTGTGGTTTGAATACACTCTGTCTATCCTCTATACAGGGACTGTGCTTGGAATACAGTCTGTCTATCCTCTATACAGGGACTGTGGTTGGAATACAGTCTGTCTATCCTCTATACAGTGACTGTGGTTGGAATACAGTCTGTCTATCCTCTATACAGTGACTGTGGTTGGAATACAGTCTGTCTATCCTCTATACAGGGACTGTGGTTGGAATACAGTCTGTCTATCCTCTATACAGGGACTGTGGTTGGAATACAGTCTGTCTATATCCTATACAGGGACTGTGGTTGGAATACAGTCTGTCTACCCTCTATACAGTGACTGTGGTTGGAATACAGTCTGTCTATGCTCTATACAGGGACTGTGGTTGGAATACACTCTGTCTATCCTCTATACAGGGACTGTGGTTGGAATACAGTCTGTCTATCCTCTGTACAGTGACTGTGGTTGGAATACAGTCTGTCTATCCTCTATACAGGGACTGTGGTTGGAATACAGTCTGTCTATCCTCTATACAGGGACTGTGGTTGGAATACAGTCTGTCTATACTCTATACAGGGACTGTGGTTGGAATACAGTCTGTCTATCCTCTATACAGGGACTGTGGTTGGAATACAGTCTGTCTATGCTCTATACAGGGACTGTGGTTGGAATACAGTCTGTCTATCCTCTATACAGTAACTGTGGTTGGAATACAGTCTGTCTATCCTCTATACAGGGACTGTGGTTGGAATACAGTCTGTCTATGCTCTATACAGGGACTGTGGTTGGAATACAGTCTGTCTATCCTCTATACAGTGACTGTGGTTTGAATACAGTCTGTCTATGCTCTATACAGGGACTGTGGTTGGAATACAGTCTGTCTATCCTCTATACAGTGACTGTGGTTTGAATACACTCTGTCTATCCTCTATACAGGGACTGTGTTTGGAATACAGTCTGTCTATCCTCTATACAGGGACTGTGGTTGGAATACAGTCTGTCTATCCTCTATACAGTGACTGTGGTTTGAATACAGTCTGTCTATGCTCTATACAGGGACTGTGGTTGGAATACAGTCTGTCTATCCTCTATACAGGGACTGTGCTTGGAATACAGTCTGTCTATCCTCTATACAGTGACTGTGGTTGGAATACAGTCTGTCTATCCTCTCTACAGTGACTGTGGTTGGAATACAGTCTGTCTATCCTCTATACAGGGACTGTGGTTGGAATACAGTCTGTCTATCCTCTATACAGGGACTGTGGTTGGAATACAGTCTGTCTATACTCTATACAGGGACTGTGGTTGGAATACAGTCTGTCTATCCTCTATACAGTGACTGTGGTTGGAATACAGTCTGTCTATGCTCTATACAAGGACTGTGGTTGGAATACAGTCTGTCTATATCCTATACAGGGACTGTGGTTGGAATACAGTCTGTCTACCCTCTATACAGTGACTGTGGTTGGAATACAGTCTGTCTATGCTCTATACAGGGACTGTGGTTGGAATACAGTCTGTCTATCCTCTATACAGGGACTGTGGTTGGAATACAGTCTGTCTATCCTCTATACAGGGACTGTGGTTGGAATACAGTCTGTCTATGCACTATACAGGGACTGTGGTTGGAATACAGTCTGTCTATCCTCTATACAGGGACTGTGGTTGGAATACAGTCTGTCTATCCTCTATACAGGGACTGTGGTTGGAATACAGTCTGTCTATCCTCTATACAGGGACTGTGGTTGGAATACAGTCTGTCTATCCTCTATACAGGGACTGTGGTTGAAATACAGTTTGTCTATCCTCTATACAGGGACTGTGGTTGGAATACAGTCTGTCTATCCTCTATACAGTGACTGTGGTTTGAATACAGTCTGTCTATGCTCTATACAGTGACTGTGGTTTGAATACAGTCTGTCTATCCTCTATACAGTGACTGTGGTTTGAATACACTCTGTCTATCCTCTATACAGGGACTGTGCTTGGAATACAGTCTGTCTATCCTCTATACAGGGACTGTGGTTGGAATACAGTCTGTCTATCCTCTATACAGTGACTGTGGTTGGAATACAGTCTGTCTATCCTCTATACAGTGACTGTGGTTGGAATACAGTCTGTCTATCCTCTATACAGGGACTGTGGTTGGAATACAGTCTGTCTATCCTCTATACAGGGACTGTGGTTGGAATACAGTCTGTCTATATCCTATACAGGGACTGTGGTTGGAATACAGTCTGTCTACCCTCTATACAGTGACTGTGGTTGGAATACAGTCTGTCTATGCTCTATACAGGGACTGTGGTTGGAATACACTCTGTCTATCCTCTATACAGGGACTGTGGTTGGAATACAGTCTGTCTATCCTCTGTACAGTGACTGTGGTTGGAATACAGTCTGTCTATCCTCTATACAGGGACTGTGGTTGGAATACAGTCTGTCTATCCTCTATACAGGGACTGTGGTTGGAATACAGTCTGTCTATACTCTATACAGGGACTGTGGTTGGAATACAGTCTGTCTATCCTCTATACAGGGACTGTGGTTGGAATACAGTCTGTCTATGCTCTATACAGGGACTGTGGTTGGAATACAGTCTGTCTATCCTCTATACAGTAACTGTGGTTGGAATACAGTCTGTCTATCCTCTATACAGGGACTGTGGTTGGAATACAGTCTGTCTATGCTCTATACAGGGACTGTGGTTGGAATACAGTCTGTCTATCCTCTATACAGTGACTGTGGTTTGAATACAGTCTGTCTATGCTCTATACAGGGACTGTGGTTGGAATACAGTCTGTCTATCCTCTATACAGGGACTGTGCTTGGAATACAGTCTGTCTATCCTCTATACAGTGACTGTGGTTGGAATACAGTCTGTCTATCCTCTATACAGTGACTGTGGTTGGAATACAGTCTGTCTATCCTCTATACAGGGACTGTGGTTGGAATACAGTCTGTCTATCCTCTATACAGGGACTGTGGTTGGAATACAGTCTGTCTATACTCTATACAGGGACTGTGGTTGGAATACAGTCTGTCTATCCTCTATACAGTGACTGTGGTTGGAATACAGTCTGTCTATGCTCTATACAGGGACTGTGGTTGGAATACAGTCTGTCTATCCTCTATACAGGGACTGTGGTTGGAATACAGTCTGTCTATCCTCTATACAGTGACTGTGGTTGGAATACAGTCTGTCTATCCTCTATACAGGGACTGTGGTTGGAATACAGTCTGTCTATCCTCTATACAGGGACTGTGGTTGGAATACAGTCTGTCTATACTCTATACAGGGACTGTGGTTGGAATACAGTCTGTCTATCCTCTATACAGGGACTGTGGTTGGAATACAGTCTGTCTATGCTCTATACAGGGACTGTGGTTGGAATACAGTCTGTCTATCCTCTATACAGTGACTGTGGTTGGAATACAGTCTGTCTATCCTCTATACAGGGACTGTGGTTGGAATACAGTCTGTCTATGCTCTATACAGGGACTGTGGTTGGAATACAGTCTGTCTATCCTCTATACAGTGACTGTGGTTTGAATACAGTCTGTCTATCCTCTATACAGGGACTGTGCTTGGAATACAGTCTGTCTATCCTCTATACAGGGACTGTGGTTTGAATACAGTCTGTCTATCCTCTATACAGGGACTGAGGTATGAATACAGTCTGTCTATCCTCTATACAGTGACTGTGGTTGGAATACAGTCTGTCTATCCTCTATACAGGGACTGTGGTTGGAATACAGTCTGTCTATGCTCTATACAGGGACTGTGGTTGGAATACAGTCTGTCTATCCTCTATACAGTGACTGTGGTTGGAATACAGTCTGTCTATCCTCTATACAGGGACTGTGGTTGGAATACAGTCTGTCTATGCTCTATACAGGGACTGTGGTTGGAATACAGTCTGTCTATCCTCTATACAGTGACTGTGGTTTGAATACAGTCTGTCTATCCTCTATACAGGGACTGTGCTTGGAATACAGTCTGTCTATCCTCTATACAGGGACTGTGGTTGGAATACAGTCTGTCTATCCTCTATACAGTGACTGTGGTTTGAATACACTGTCTATCCTCTATACAGGGACTGTGCTTGGAATACAGTCTGTCTATCCTCTATACAGGGACTGTGGTTGGAATACAGTCTGTCTATCCTCTATACAGTGACTGTGGTTGGAATACAGTCTGTCTATCCTCTATACAGGGACTGTGGTTGGAATACAGTCTGTCTATCCTCTATACAGTGACTGTGGTTGGAATACAGTCTGTCTATCCTCTATACAGGGACTGTGGTTGGAATACAGTCTGTCTATCCTCTATACAGGGACTGTGGTTGGAATACAGTCTGTCTATCCTCTATACAGGGACTGTGGTTGGAATACAGTCTGTCTATGCACTATACAGGGACTGTGGTTGGAATACAGTCTGTCTATCCTCTATACAGGGACTGTGGTTGGAATACAGTCTGTCTATCCTCTATACAGGGACTGTGGTTGGAATACAGTCTGTCTATCCTCTATACAGGGACTGTGGTTGGAATACAGTCTGTCTATCCTCTATACAGGGACTGTGGTTGAAATACAGTTTGTCTATCCTCTATACAGGGACTGTGGTTGAAATACAGTTTGTCTATCCTCTATACAGGGACTGTGGTTGGAATACAGTCTGTCTATCCTCTATACAGTGACTGTGGTTTGAATACAGTCTGTCTATGCTCTATACAGTGACTGTGGTTTGAATACAGTCTGTCTATCCTCTATACAGTGACTGTGGTTTGAATACACTCTGTCTATCCTCTATACAGGGACTGTGCTTGGAATACAGTCTGTCTATCCTCTATACAGGGACTGTGGTTGGAATACAGTCTGTCTATCCTCTATACAGTGACTGTGGTTGGAATACAGTCTGTCTATCCTCTATACAGTGACTGTGGTTGGAATACAGTCTGTCTATCCTCTATACAGTGACTGTGGTTTGAATACAGTCTGTCTATGCTCTATACAGGGACTGTGGTTGGAATACAGTCTGTCTATCCTCTATACAGTGACTGTGGTTTGATACACTCTGTCTATCCTCTATACAGGGACTGTGGTTGGAATACAGTCTGTCTATCCTCTATACAGGGACTGTGCTTGGAATACAGTCTGTCTATCCTCTATACAGTGACTGTGGTTGGAATACAGTCTGTCTATCCTCTATACAGTGACTGTGGTTGGAATACAGTCTGTCTATCCTCTATACAGGGACTGTGGTTGGAATACAGTCTGTCTATCCTCTATACAGGGACTGTGGTTGGAATACAGTCTGTCTATACTCTATACAGGGACTGTGGTTGGAATACAGTCTGTCTATCCTCTATACAGTGACTGTGGTTGGAATACAGTCTGTCTATGCTCTATACAGGGACTGTGGTTGGAATACAGTCTGTCTATATCCTATACAGGGACTGTGGTTGGAATACAGTCTGTCTACCCTCTATACAGTGACTGTGGTTGGAATACAGTCTGTCTATCCTCTATACAGGGACTGTGGTTGGAATACACTCTGTCTATCCTCTATACAGGGACTGTGGTTGGAATACAGTCTGTCTATCCTCTATACAGGGACTGTGGTTGGAATACAGTCTGTCTATCCTCTATACAGGGACTGTGGTTGGAATACAGTCTGTCTATGCACTATACAGGGACTGTGGTTGGAATACAGTCTGTCTATCCTCTATACAGGGACTGTGGTTGGAATACAGTCTGTCTATTCTCTATACAGGGACTGTGGTTGGAATACAGTCTGTCTATCCTCTATACAGGGACTGTGCTTGGAATACAGTCTGTCTATCCTCTATACAGGGACTGTGGTTGGAATACAGTCTGTCTATCCTCTATACAGTGACTGTGGTTGGAATACAGTCTGTCTATCCTCTATACAGTGACTGTGGTTGGAATACAGTCTGTCTATCCTCTATACAGGGACTGTGGTTGGAATACAGTCTGTCTATCCTCTATACAGGGACTGTGGTTGGAATACAGTCTGTCTATATCCTATACAGGGACTGTGGTTGGAATACAGTCTGTCTACCCTCTATACAGTGACTGTGGTTGGAATACAGTCTGTCTATGCTCTATACAGGGACTGTGGTTGGAATACACTCTGTCTATCCTCTATACAGGGACTGTGGTTGGAATACAGTCTGTCTATCCTCTGTACAGTGACTGTGGTTGGAATACAGTCTGTCTATCCTCTATACAGGGACTGTGGTTGGAATACAGTCTGTCTATCCTCTATACAGGGACTGTGGTTGGAATACAGTCTGTCTATACTCTATACAGGGACTGTGGTTGGAATACAGTCTGTCTATCCTCTATACAGGGACTGTGGTTGGAATACAGTCTGTCTATGCTCTATACAGGGACTGTGGTTGGAATACAGTCTGTCTATCCTCTATACAGTAACTGTGGTTGGAATACAGTCTGTCTATCCTCTATACAGGGACTGTGGTTGGAATACAGTCTGTCTATGCTCTATACAGGGACTGTGGTTGGAATACAGTCTGTCTATCCTCTATACAGTGACTGTGGTTTGAATACAGTCTGTCTATGCTCTATACAGGGACTGTGGTTGGAATACAGTCTGTCTATCCTCTATACAGTGACTCTGGTTTGAATACACTCTGTCTATCCTCTATACAGGGACTGTGTTTGGAATACAGTCTGTCTATCCTCTATACAGGGACTGTGGTTGGAATACAGTCTGTCTATCCTCTATACAGTGACTGTGGTTTGAATACAGTCTGTCTATGCTCTATACAGGGACTGTGGTTGGAATACAGTCTGTCTATCCTCTATACAGTGACTGTGGTTTGATACACTCTGTCTATCCTCTATACAGGGACTGTGGTTGGAATACAGTCTGTCTATCCTCTACACAGGGACTGTGCTTGGAATACAGTCTGTCTATCCTCTATACAGTGACTGTGGTTGGAATACAGTCTGTCTATCCTCTATACAGTGACTGTGGTTGGAATACAGTCTGTCTATCCTTTATACAGGGACTGTGGTTGGAATACAGTCTGTCTATCCTCTATACAGGGACTGTGGTTGGAATACAGTCTGTCTATACTCTATACAGGGACTGTGGTTGGAATACAGTCTGTCTATCCTCTATACAGTGACTGT
The DNA here is from genome assembly GCF_978046115.1 of Saccoglossus kowalevskii. Classification (NCBI taxonomy): domain Eukaryota; kingdom Metazoa; phylum Hemichordata; class Enteropneusta; family Harrimaniidae; genus Saccoglossus; species Saccoglossus kowalevskii. The sequence goes on along the minus strand of NC_140648.1, from coordinate 10,673,985 downwards.
GGTTGGAATACAGTCTGTCTATGCTCTATACAGGGACTGTGGTTGGAATACAGTCTGTCTATCCTCTATACAGGGACTGTGGTTGGAATACAGTCTGTCTATCCTCTATACAGTGACTGTGGTTGGAATACAGTCTGTCTATCCTCTATACAGGGACTGTGGTTGGAATACAGTCTGTCTATCCTCTATACAGGGACTGTGGTTGGAATACAGTCTGTCTATACTCTATACAGGGACTGTGGTTGGAATACAGTCTGTCTATCCTCTATACAGGGACTGTGGTTGGAATACAGTCTGTCTATGCTCTATACAGGGACTGTGGTTGGAATACAGTCTGTCTATCCTCTATACAGTGACTGTGGTTGGAATACAGTCTGTCTATCCTCTATACAGGGACTGTGGTTGGAATACAGTCTGTCTATGCTCTATACAGGGACTGTGGTTGGAATACAGTCTGTCTATCCTCTATACAGTGACTGTGGTTTGAATACAGTCTGTCTATCCTCTATACAGGGACTGTGCTTGGAATACAGTCTGTCTATCCTCTATACAGGGACTGTGGTTTGAATACAGTCTGTCTATCCTCTATACAGGGACTGAGGTATGAATACAGTCTGTCTATCCTCTATACAGTGACTGTGGTTGGAATACAGTCTGTCTATCCTCTATACAGGGACTGTGGTTGGAATACAGTCTGTCTATGCTCTATACAGGGACTGTGGTTGGAATACAGTCTGTCTATCCTCTATACAGGGACTGTGGTTTGAATACAGTCTGTCTATGCTCTATACAGTGACTGTGGTTGGAATACAGTCTGTCTATGCTCTATACAGTGACTGTGGTTTGAATACAGTCTGTCTATGCTCTATACAGTGACTGTGGTTGGAATACAGTCTGTCTATCCTCTATACAGTGACTGTGGTTGGAATACAGTCTGTCTATCCTCTATACAGGGACTGTGGTTGGAATACAGTCTGTCTATGCTCTATACAGGGACTGTGGTTGGAATACAGTCTGTCTATCCTCTATACAGTGACTGTGGTTTGAATATAGTCTGTCTATCCTCTATACAGGGACTGTGGTTGGAATACAGTCTGTCTATCCTCTATACAGTGACTGTGGTTGGAATACAGTCTGTCTATCCTCTATACAGGGACTGTGGTTGGAATACAGTCTGTCTATGCTCTATACAGGGACTGTGGTTGGAATACAGTCTGTCTATCCTCTATACAGTGACTGTGGTTTGAATACAGTCTGTCTATCCTCTATACAGGGACTGTGCTTGGAATACAGTCTGTCTATCCTCTATACAGGGACTGTGGTTTGAATACAGTCTGTCTATCCTCTATACAGGGACTGAGGTATGAATACAGTCTGTCTATCCTCTATACAGTGACTGTGGTTGGAATACAGTCTGTCTATCCTCTATACAGGGACTGTGGTTGGAATACAGTCTGTCTATGCTCTATACAGGGACTGTGGTTGGAATACAGTCTGTCTATCCTCTATACAGGGACTGTGGTTTGAATACAGTCTGTCTATGCTCTATACAGTGACTGTGGTTGGAATACAGTCTGTCTATGCTCTATACAGTGACTGTGGTTTGAATACAGTCTGTCTATGCTCTATACAGTGACTGTGGTTGGAATACAGTCTGTCTATCCTCTATACAGTGACTGTGGTTGGAATACAGTCTGTCTATCCTCTATACAGGGACTGTGGTTGGAATACAGTCTGTCTATGCTCTATACAGGGACTGTGGTTGGAATACAGTCTGTCTATCCTCTATACAGTGACTGTGGTTTGAATACAGTCTGTCTATCCTCTATACAGGGACTGTGCTTGGAATACAGTCTGTCTATCCTCTATACAGGGACTGTGGTTGGAATACAGTCTGTCTATCCTCTATACAGTGACTGTGGTTTGAATACACTGTCTATCCTCTATACAGGGACTGTGCTTGGAATACAGTCTGTCTATCCTCTATACAGGGACTGTGGTTGGAATACAGTCTGTCTATCCTCTATACAGTGACTGTGGTTGGAATACAGTCTGTCTATCCTCTATACAGTGACTGTGGTTGGAATACAGTCTGTCTATCCTCTATACAGGGACTGTGGTTGGAATACAGTCTGTCTATACTCTATACAGGGACTGTGGTTGGAATACAGTCTGTCTATCCTCTATACAGTGACTGTGATTGGAATACAGTCTGTCTATCCTCTATACAGTGACTGTGATTGGAATACAGTCTGTCTATGCTCTATACAGGGACTGTGGTTGGAATACAGTCTGTCTATCCTCTATACAGGGACTGTGGTTGGAATACAGTCTGTCTATGCTCTATACAGGGACTGTGGTTGGAATACAGTCTGTCTATCCTCTATACAGTGACTGTGGTTGGAATACAGTCTGTCTATCCTCTATACAGGGACTGTGGTTGGAATACAGTCTGTCTATGCTCTATACAGGGACTGTGGTTGGAATACAGTCTGTCTATCCTCTATACAGTGACTGTGGTTGGAATACAGTCTGTCTATCCTCTATACAGTGACTGTGGTTGGAATACAGTCTGTCTATCCTCTATACAGGGACTGTGGTTGGAATACAGTCTGTCTATGCTCTATACAGGGACTGTGGTTGGAATACAGTCTGTCTATCCTCTATACAGTGACTGTGGTTGGAATACAGTCTGTCTATCCTCTATACAGGGACTGTGGTTGGAATACAGTCTGTCTATCCTCTATACAGGGACTGTGGTTGGAATACAGTCTGTCTATCCTCTATACAGGGACTGTGGTTGGAATACAGTCTGTCTATGCTCTATACAGTGACTGTGGTTTGAATACAGTCTGTCTATGCTCTATACAGTGACTGTGGTTGGAATACAGTCTGTCTATCCTCTATACAGGGACTGTGGTTGGAATACAGTCTGTCTATCCTCTATACAGTGACTGTGGTTGGAATACAGTCTGTCTATACTCTATACAGGGACTGTGGTTTGAATACAGTCTGTCTATCCTCTATACAGTGACTGTGGTTGGAATACAGTCTGTCTATCCTCTATACAGGGACTGTGGTTGGAATACAGTCTGTCTATGCTCTATACAGTGACTGTGGTTGGAATACAGTCTGTCTATCCTCTATACAGGGACTGTGGTTGGAATACAGTCTGTCTATCCTCTATACAGGGACTGTGGTTGGAATACAGTCTGTCTATCCTCTATACAGGGACTGTGGTTGGAATACAGTCTGTCTATCCTCTATACAGGGACTGTGGTTGGAATACAGTCTGTCTATCCTCTATACAGTGACTGTGGTTGGAATACAGTCTGTCTATCCTCTATACAGGGACTGTGGTTTGAATACAGTCTGTCTATCCTCTATACAGTGACTGTGGTTGGAATACAGTCTGTCTATCCTCTATACAGGGACTGTGGTTTGAATACAGTCGGTCTATGCTCTATACAATGACTGTGGTTGGAATACAGTCTGTCTATGCTCTATACAGTGACTGTGGTTGGAATACAGTCTGTCTATCCTCTATATAGGGACTGTGGTTGGAATACAGTCTGTCTATGCTCTATACAGGGACTGTGGTTGGAATACAGTCTGTCTATTCTCTATACAGTGACTGTGGTTGGAATACAGTCTGTCTATCCTCTATACAGGGACTGTGGTTTGAATACAGTCTGTCTATGCTCTATACAGTGACTGTGGTTGGAATACAGTCTGTCTATCCTCTATACAGGGACTGTGGTTGGAATACAGTCTGTCTATCCTCTATACAGTGACTGTGGTTGGAATACAGTCTGTCTATCCTCTATACAGGGACTGTGGTTGGAATACAGTCTGTCTATCCTCTATACAGTGACTGTGGTTGGAATACAGTCTGTCTATCCTCTATACAGGGACTGTGGTTTGAATACAGTCTGTCTATCCTCTATACAGTGACTGTGGTTGGAATACAGTCTGTCTATCCTCTATACAGGGACTGTGGTTTGAATACAGTCTGTCTATGCTCTATACAGTGACTGTGGTTGGAATACAGTCTGTCTATCCTCTATATAGGGACTGTGGTTGGAATACAGTCTGTCTATCCTCTATACAGGGACTGTGGTTGGAATACAGTCTGTCTATCCTCTATACAGTGAATGTGGTTGGAATACAGTCTGTCTATCCTCTATACAGGGACTGTGGTTTGAATACAGTCTGTCTATGCTCTATACAGTGACTGTGGTTGGAATACAGTCTGTCTATCCTCTATACAGGGACTGTGGTTGGAATACAGTCTGTCTATGCTCTATACAGGGACTGTGGTTGGAATACAGTCTGTCTATCCTCTATACAGTGACTGTGGTTGGAATACAGTCTGTCTATCCTCTATACAGGGACTGTGGTTGGAATACAGTCTGTCTATGCTCTATACAGGGACTGTGGTTGGAATACAGTCTGTCTATCCTCTATACAGTGACTGTGGTTGGAATACACTGTCTATCCTCTATACAGGGACTGTGCTTGGAATACAGTCTGTCTATCCTCTATACAGGGACTGTGGTTGGAATACAGTCTGTCTATCCTCTATACAGTGACTGTGGTTGGAATACAGTCTGTCTATCCTCTATACAGTGACTGTGGTTGGAATACAGTCTGTCTATCCTCTATACAGGGACTGTGGTTGGAATACAGTCTGTCTATACTCTATACAGGGACTGTGGTTGGAATACAGTCTGTCTATACTCTATACAGGGACTGTGGTTGGAATACAGTCTGTCTATCCTCTATACAGTGACTGTGATTGGAATACAGTCTGTCTATGCTCTATACAGGGACTGTGGTTGGAATACAGTCTGTCTATGCTCTATACAGGGACTGTGGTTGGAATACAGTCTGTCTATGCTCTATACAGGGACTGTGGTTGGAATACAGTCTGTCTATCCTCTATACAGGGACTGTGGTTGGAATACAGTCTGTCTATGCTCTATACAGGGACTGTGGTTGGAATACAGTCTGTCTATCCTCTATACAGTGACTGTGGTTGGAATACAGTCTGTCTATCCTCTATACAGGGACTGTGGTTGGAATACAGTCTGTCTATGCTCTATACAGGGACTGTGGTTGGAATACAGTCTGTCTATCCTCTATACAGTGACTGTGGTTGGAATACAGTCTGTCTATCCTCTATACAGGGACTGTGGTTGGAATACAGTCTGTCTATGCTCTATACAGGGACTGTGGTTGGAATACAGTCTGTCTATCCTCTATACAGTGACTGTGGTTGGAATACAGTCTGTCTATCCTCTATACAGTGACTGTGGTTGGAATACAGTCTGTCTATCCTCTATACAGGGACTGTGGTTGGAATACAGTCTGTCTATGCTCTATACAGGGACTGTGGTTGGAATACAGTCTGTCTATCCTCTATACAGTGACTGTGGTTGGAATACAGTCTGTCTATCCTCTATACAGGGACTGTGGTTGGAATACAGTCTGTCTATCCTCTATACAGGGACTGTGGTTGGAATACAGTCTGTCTATCCTCTATACAGGGACTGTGGTTGGAATACAGTCTGTCTATGCTCTATACAGTGACTGTGGTTTGAATACAGTCTGTCTATGCTCTATACAGTGACTGTGGTTGGAATACAGTCTGTCTATCCTCTATACAGGGACTGTGGTTGGAATACAGTCTGTCTATCCTCTATACAGTGACTGTGGTTGGAATACAGTCTGTCTATACTCTATACAGGGACTGTGGTTTGAATACAGTCTGTCTATCCTCTATACAGTGACTGTGGTTGGAATACAGTCTGTCTATCCTCTATACAGGGACTGTGGTTGGAATACAGTCTGTCTATGCTCTATACAGTGACTGTGGTTGGAATACAGTCTGTCTATCCTCTATACAGGGACTGTGGTTGGAATACAGTCTGTCTATCCTCTATACAGGGACTGTGGTTGGAATACAGTCTGTCTATCCTCTATACAGGGACTGTGGTTGGAATACAGTCTGTCTATCCTCTATACAGGGACTGTGGTTGGAATACAGTCTGTCTATCCTCTATACAGTGACTGTGGTTGGAATACAGTCTGTCTATCCTCTATACAGGGACTGTGGTTTGAATACAGTCTGTCTATCCTCTATACAGTGACTGTGGTTGGAATACAGTCTGTCTATCCTCTATACAGGGACTGTGGTTTGAATACAGTCGGTCTATGCTCTATACAATGACTGTGGTTGGAATACAGTCTGTCTATGCTCTATACAGTGACTGTGGTTGGAATACAGTCTGTCTATCCTCTATATAGGGACTGTGGTTGGAATACAGTCTGTCTATGCTCTATACAGGGACTGTGGTTGGAATACAGTCTGTCTATTCTCTATACAGTGACTGTGGTTGGAATACAGTCTGTCTATCCTCTATACAGGGACTGTGGTTTGAATACAGTCTGTCTATGCTCTATACAGTGACTGTGGTTGGAATACAGTCTGTCTATCCTCTATACAGGGACTGTGGTTGGAATACAGTCTGTCTATCCTCTATACAGTGACTGTGGTTGGAATACAGTCTGTCTATCCTCTATACAGGGACTGTGGTTGGAATACAGTCTGTCTATCCTCTATACAGTGACTGTGGTTGGAATACAGTCTGTCTATCCTCTATACAGGGACTGTGGTTTGAATACAGTCTGTCTATCCTCTATACAGTGACTGTGGTTGGAATACAGTCTGTCTATCCTCTATACAGGGACTGTGGTTTGAATACAGTCTGTCTATGCTCTATACAGTGACTGTGGTTGGAATACAGTCTGTCTATCCTCTATATAGGGACTGTGGTTGGAATACAGTCTGTCTATCCTCTATACAGGGACTGTGGTTGGAATACAGTCTGTCTATCCTCTATACAGTGAATGTGGTTGGAATACAGTCTGTCTATCCTCTATACAGGGACTGTGGTTTGAATACAGTCTGTCTATGCTCTATACAGTGACTGTGGTTGGAATACAGTCTGTCTATCCTCTATACAGGGACTGTGGTTGGAATACAGTCTGTCTATGCTCTATACAGGGACTGTGGTTGGAATACAGTCTGTCTATCCTCTATACAGTGACTGTGGTTGGAATACAGTCTGTCTATCCTCTATACAGGGACTGTGGTTGGAATACAGTCTGTCTATGCTCTATACAGGGACTGTGGTTGGAATACAGTCTGTCTATCCTCTATACAGTGACTGTGGTTGGAATACACTGTCTATCCTCTATACAGGGACTGTGCTTGGAATACAGTCTGTCTATCCTCTATACAGGGACTGTGGTTGGAATACAGTCTGTCTATCCTCTATACAGTGACTGTGGTTGGAATACAGTCTGTCTATCCTCTATACAGTGACTGTGGTTGGAATACAGTCTGTCTATCCTCTATACAGGGACTGTGGTTGGAATACAGTCTGTCTATACTCTATACAGGGACTGTGGTTGGAATACAGTCTGTCTATACTCTATACAGGGACTGTGGTTGGAATACAGTCTGTCTATCCTCTATACAGTGACTGTGATTGGAATACAGTCTGTCTATGCTCTATACAGGGACTGTGGTTGGAATACAGTCTGTCTATGCTCTATACAGGGACTGTGGTTGGAATACAGTCTGTCTATGCTCTATACAGGGACTGTGGTTGGAATACAGTCTGTCTATCCTCTATACAGGGACTGTGGTTGGAATACAGTCTGTCTATGCTCTATACAGGGACTGTGGTTGGAATACAGTCTGTCTATCCTCTATACAGTGACTGTGGTTGGAATACAGTCTGTCTATCCTCTATACAGGGACTGTGGTTGGAATACAGTCTGTCTATGCTCTATACAGGGACTGTGGTTGGAATACAGTCTGTCTATCCTCTATACAGTGACTGTGGTTGGAATACAGTCTGTCTATCCTCTATACAGGGACTGTGGTTGGAATACAGTCTGTCTATCCTCTATACAGGGACTGTGGTTGGAATACAGTCTGTCTATCCTCTATACAGTGACTGTGATTGGAATACAGTCTGTCTATGCTCTATACAGGGACTGTGGTTGGAATACAGTCTGTCTATCCTCTATACAGGGACTGTGGTTGGAATACAGTCTGTCTATGCTCTATACAGGGACTGTGGTTGGAATACAGTCTGTCTATCCTCTATACAGTGACTGTGGTTGGAATACAGTCTGTCTATCCTCTATACAGGGACTGTGGTTGGAATACAGTCTGTCTATGCTCTATACAGGGACTGTGGTTGGAATACAGTCTGTCTATCCTCTATACAGTGACTGTGGTTGGAATACAGTCTGTCTATCCTCTATACAGTGACTGTGGTTGGAATACAGTCTGTCTATCCTCTATACAGGGACTGTGGTTGGAATACAGTCTGTCTATGCTCTATACAGGGACTGTGGTTGGAATACAGTCTGTCTATCCTCTATACAGTGACTGTGGTTGGAATACAGTCTGTCTATCCTCTATACAGGGACTGTGGTTGGAATACAGTCTGTCTATCCTCTATACAGGGACTGTGGTTGGAATACAGTCTGTCTATCCTCTATACAGGGACTGTGGTTGGAATACAGTCTGTCTATGCTCTATACAGTGACTGTGGTTTGAATACAGTCTGTCTATGCTCTATACAGTGACTGTGGTTGGAATACAGTCTGTCTATCCTCTATACAGGGACTGTGGTTGGAATACAGTCTGTCTATCCTCTATACAGTGACTGTGGTTGGAATACAGTCTGTCTATACTCTATACAGGGACTGTGGTTTGAATACAGTCTGTCTATCCTCTATACAGTGACTGTGGTTGGAATACAGTCTGTCTATCCTCTATACAGGGACTGTGGTTGGAATACAGTCTGTCTATGCTCTATACAGTGACTGTGGTTGGAATACAGTCTGTCTATCCTCTATACAGGGACTGTGGTTGGAATACAGTCTGTCTATCCTCTATACAGGGACTGTGGTTGGAATACAGTCTGTCTATCCTCTATACAGGGACTGTGGTTGGAATACAGTCTGTCTATCCTCTATACAGGGACTGTGGTTGGAATACAGTCTGTCTATCCTCTATACAGTGACTGTGGTTGGAATACAGTCTGTCTATCCTCTATACAGGGACTGTGGTTTGAATACAGTCTGTCTATCCTCTATACAGTGACTGTGGTTGGAATACAGTCTGTCTATCCTCTATACAGGGACTGTGGTTTGAATACAGTCGGTCTATGCTCTATACAATGACTGTGGTTGGAATACAGTCTGTCTATGCTCTATACAGTGACTGTGGTTGGAATACAGTCTGTCTATCCTCTATATAGGGACTGTGGTTGGAATACAGTCTGTCTATGCTCTATACAGGGACTGTGGTTGGAATACAGTCTGTCTATTCTCTATACAGTGACTGTGGTTGGAATACAGTCTGTCTATCCTCTATACAGGGACTGTGGTTTGAATACAGTCTGTCTATGCTCTATACAGTGACTGTGGTTGGAATACAGTCTGTCTATCCTCTATACAGGGACTGTGGTTGGAATACAGTCTGTCTATCCTCTATACAGTGACTGTGGTTGGAATACAGTCTGTCTATCCTCTATACAGGGACTGTGGTTGGAATACAGTCTGTCTATCCTCTATACAGTGACTGTGGTTGGAATACAGTCTGTCTATCCTCTATACAGGGACTGTGGTTTGAATACAGTCTGTCTATCCTCTATACAGTGACTGTGGTTGGAATACAGTCTGTCTATCCTCTATACAGGGACTGTGGTTTGAATACAGTCTGTCTATGCTCTATACAGTGACTGTGGTTGGAATACAGTCTGTCTATCCTCTATATAGGGACTGTGGTTGGAATACAGTCTGTCTATCCTCTATACAGGGACTGTGGTTGGAATACAGTCTGTCTATCCTCTATACAGTGAATGTGGTTGGAATACAGTCTGTCTATCCTCTATACAGGGACTGTGGTTTGAATACAGTCTGTCTATGCTCTATACAGTGACTGTGGTTGGAATACAGTCTGTCTATCCTCTATACAGGGACTGTGGTTGGAATACAGTCTGTCTATGCTCTATACAGGGACTGTGGTTGGAATACAGTCTGTCTATCCTCTATACAGTGACTGTGGTTGGAATACAGTCTGTCTATCCTCTATACAGGGACTGTGGTTGGAATACAGTCTGTCTATGCTCTATACAGGGACTGTGGTTGGAATACAGTCTGTCTATCCTCTATACAGTGACTGTGGTTGGAATACACTGTCTATCCTCTATACAGGGACTGTGCTTGGAATACAGTCTGTCTATCCTCTATACAGGGACTGTGGTTGGAATACAGTCTGTCTATCCTCTATACAGTGACTGTGGTTGGAATACAGTCTGTCTATCCTCTATACAGTGACTGTGGTTGGAATACAGTCTGTCTATCCTCTATACAGGGACTGTGGTTGGAATACAGTCTGTCTATACTCTATACAGGGACTGTGGTTGGAATACAGTCTGTCTATACTCTATACAGGGACTGTGGTTGGAATACAGTCTGTCTATCCTCTATACAGTGACTGTGATTGGAATACAGTCTGTCTATGCTCTATACAGGGACTGTGGTTGGAATACAGTCTGTCTATGCTCTATACAGGGACTGTGGTTGGAATACAGTCTGTCTATGCTCTATACAGGGACTGTGGTTGGAATACAGTCTGTCTATCCTCTATACAGGGACTGTGGTTGGAATACAGTCTGTCTATGCTCTATACAGGGACTGTGGTTGGAATACAGTCTGTCTATCCTCTATACAGTGACTGTGGTTGGAATACAGTCTGTCTATCCTCTATACAGGGACTGTGGTTGGAATACAGTCTGTCTATGCTCTATACAGGGACTGTGGTTGGAATACAGTCTGTCTATCCTCTATACAGTGACTGTGGTTGGAATACAGTCTGTCTATCCTCTATACAGGGACTGTGGTTGGAATACAGTCTGTCTATGCTCTATACAGGGACTGTGGTTGGAATACAGTCTGTCTATCCTCTATACAGTGACTGTGGTTGGAATACAGTCTGTCTATCCTCTATACAGTGACTGTGGTTGGAATACAGTCTGTCTATCCTCTATACAGGGACTGTGGTTGGAATACAGTCTGTCTATGCTCTATACAGGGACTGTGGTTGGAATACAGTCTGTCTATCCTCTATACAGTGACTGTGGTTGGAATACAGTCTGTCTATCCTCTATACAGGGACTGTGGTTGGAATACAGTCTGTCTATCCTCTATACAGGGACTGTGGTTGGAATACAGTCTGTCTATCCTCTATACAGGGACTGTGGTTGGAATACAGTCTGTCTATGCTCTATACAGTGACTGTGGTTTGAATACAGTCTGTCTATGCTCTATACAGTGACTGTGGTTGGAATACAGTCTGTCTATCCTCTATACAGGGACTGTGGTTGGAATACAGTCTGTCTATCCTCTATACAGTGACTGTGGTTGGAATACAGTCTGTCTATACTCTATACAGGGACTGTGGTTTGAATACAGTCTGTCTATCCTCTATACAGTGACTGTGGTTGGAATACAGTCTGTCTATCCTCTATACAGGGACTGTGGTTGGAATACAGTCTGTCTATGCTCTATACAGTGACTGTGGTTGGAATACAGTCTGTCTATCCTCTATACAGGGACTGTGGTTGGAATACAGTCTGTCTATCCTCTATACAGGGACTGTGGTTGGAATACAGTCTGTCTATCCTCTATACAGGGACTGTGGTTGGAATACAGTCTGTCTATCCTCTATACAGGGACTGTGGTTGGAATACAGTCTGTCTATCCTCTATACAGTGACTGTGGTTGGAATACAGTCTGTCTATCCTCTATACAGGGACTGTGGTTTGAATACAGTCTGTCTATCCTCTATACAGTGACTGTGGTTGGAATACAGTCTGTCTATCCTCTATACAGGGACTGTGGTTTGAATACAGTCGGTCTATGCTCTATACAATGACTGTGGTTGGAATACAGTCTGTCTATGCTCTATACAGTGACTGTGGTTGGAATACAGTCTGTCTATCCTCTATATAGGGACTGTGGTTGGAATACAGTCTGTCTATGCTCTATACAGGGACTGTGGTTGGAATACAGTCTGTCTATTCTCTATACAGTGACTGTGGTTGGAATACAGTCTGTCTATCCTCTATACAGGGACTGTGGTTTGAATACAGTCTGTCTATGCTCTATACAGTGACTGTGGTTGGAATACAGTCTGTCTATCCTCTATACAGGGACTGTGGTTGGAATACAGTCTGTCTATCCTCTATACAGTGACTGTGGTTGGAATACAGTCTGTCTATCCTCTATACAGGGACTGTGGTTGGAATACAGTCTGTCTATCCTCTATACAGTGACTGTGGTTGGAATACAGTCTGTCTATCCTCTATACAGGGACTGTGGTTTGAATACAGTCTGTCTATCCTCTATACAGTGACTGTGGTTGGAATACAGTCTGTCTATCCTCTATACAGGGACTGTGGTTTGAATACAGTCTGTCTATGCTCTATACAGTGACTGTGGTTGGAATACAGTCTGTCTATCCTCTATATAGGGACTGTGGTTGGAATACAGTCTGTCTATCCTCTATACAGGGACTGTGGTTGGAATACAGTCTGTCTATCCTCTATACAGTGAATGTGGTTGGAATACAGTCTGTCTATCCTCTATACAGGGACTGTGGTTTGAATACAGTCTGTCTATGCTCTATACAGTGACTGTGGTTGGAATACAGTCTGTCTATCCTCTATACAGGGACTGTGGTTGGAATACAGTCTGTCTATGCTCTATACAGGGACTGTGGTTGGAATACAGTCTGTCTATCCTCTATACAGTGACTGTGGTTGGAATACAGTCTGTCTATCCTCTATACAGGGACTGTGGTTGGAATACAGTCTGTCTATGCTCTATACAGGGACTGTGGTTGGAATACAGTCTGTCTATCCTCTATACAGTGACTGTGGTTGGAATACACTGTCTATCCTCTATACAGGGACTGTGCTTGGAATACAGTCTGTCTATCCTCTATACAGGGACTGTGGTTGGAATACAGTCTGTCTATCCTCTATACAGTGACTGTGGTTGGAATACAGTCTGTCTATCCTCTATACAGTGACTGTGGTTGGAATACAGTCTGTCTATCCTCTATACAGGGACTGTGGTTGGAATACAGTCTGTCTATACTCTATACAGGGACTGTGGTTGGAATACAGTCTGTCTATACTCTATACAGGGACTGTGGTTGGAATACAGTCTGTCTATCCTCTATACAGTGACTGTGATTGGAATACAGTCTGTCTATGCTCTATACAGGGACTGTGGTTGGAATACAGTCTGTCTATGCTCTATACAGGGACTGTGGTTGGAATACAGTCTGTCTATGCTCTATACAGGGACTGTGGTTGGAATACAGTCTGTCTATCCTCTATACAGGGACTGTGGTTGGAATACAGTCTGTCTATGCTCTATACAGGGACTGTGGTTGGAATACAGTCTGTCTATCCTCTATACAGTGACTGTGGTTGGAATACAGTCTGTCTATCCTCTATACAGGGACTGTGGTTGGAATACAGTCTGTCTATGCTCTATACAGGGACTGTGGTTGGAATACAGTCTGTCTATCCTCTATACAGTGACTGTGGTTGGAATACAGTCTGTCTATCCTCTATACAGGGACTGTGGTTGGAATACAGTCTGTCTATCCTCTATACAGGGACTGTGGTTGGAATACAGTCTGTCTATCCTCTATACAGGGACTGTGGTTGGAATACAGTCTGTCTATGCTCTATACAGTGACTGTGGTTTGAATACAGTCTGTCTATGCTCTATACAGTGACTGTGGTTGGAATACAGTCTGTCTATCCTCTATACAGGGACTGTGGTTGGAATACAGTCTGTCTATCCTCTATACAGTGACTGTGGTTGGAATACAGTCTGTCTATACTCTATACAGGGACTGTGGTTTGAATACAGTCTGTCTATCCTCTATACAGTGACTGTGGTTGGAATACAGTCTGTCTATCCTCTATACAGGGACTGTGGTTGGAATACAGTCTGTCTATGCTCTATACAGTGACTGTGGTTGGAATACAGTCTGTCTATCCTCTATACAGGGACTGTGGTTGGAATACAGTCTGTCTATCCTCTATACAGGGACTGTGGTTGGAATACAGTCTGTCTATCCTCTATACAGTGACTGTGGTTGGAATACAGTCTGTCTATCCTCTATACAGGGACTGTGGTTTGAATACAGTCTGTCTATCCTCTATACAGTGACTGTGGTTGGAATACAGTCTGTCTATCCTCTATACAGGGACTGTGGTTTGAATACAGTCGGTCTATGCTCTATACAATGACTGTGGTTGGAATACAGTCTGTCTATGCTCTATACAGTGACTGTGGTTGGAATACAGTCTGTCTATCCTCTATATAGGGACTGTGGTTGGAATACAGTCTGTCTATGCTCTATACAGGGACTGTGGTTGGAATACAGTCTGTCTATCCTCTATACAGTGACTGTGGTTGGAATACAGTCTGTCTATCCTCTATACAGGGACTGTGGTTTGAATACAGTCTGTCTATGCTCTATACAGTGACTGTGGTTGGAATACAGTCTGTCTATCCTCTATACAGGGACTGTGGTTGGAATACAGTCTGTCTATCCTCTATACAGGGACTGTGGTTGGAATACAGTCTGTCTATCCTCTATACAGTGACTGTGGTTGGAATACAGTCTGTCTATCCTCTATACAGGGACTGTGGTTTGAATACAGTCTGTCTATCCTCTATACAGTGACTGTGGTTGGAATACAGTCTGTCTATCCTCTATACAGGGACTGTGGTTTGAATACAGTCTGTCTATCCTCTATATAGGGACTGTGGTTGGAATACAGTCTGTCTATCCTCTATACAGGGACTGTGGTTGGAATACAGTCTGTCTATCCTCTATACAGTGACTGTGGTTGGAATACAGTCTGTCTATCCTCTATACAGGGACTGTGGTTTGAATACAGTCTGTCTATGCTCTATACAGTGACTGTGGTTGGAATACAGTCTGTCTATCCTCTATACAAGGACTGTGGTTGGAATACAGTCTGTCTATGCTCTATACAGGGACTGTGGTTGGAATACAGTCTGTCTATCCTCTATACAGTGACTGTGGTTGGAATACAGTCTGTCTATCCTCTATACAGGGACTGTGGTTGGAATACAGTCTGTCTATCCTCTATACAGGGACTGTGGTTGGAATACAGTCTGTCTATCCTCTATACAGTGACTGTGGTTGGAATACAGTCTGTCTATCCTCTATACAGGGACTGTGGTTGGAATACAGTCTGTCTATGCACTATACAGAGACTGTGGTTGGAATACAGTCTGTCTATCCTCTATACAGGGACTGTGGTTGGAATACAGTCTGTCTATCCTCTATATAGGGACTGTGGTTGGAATACAGTCTGTCTATGCTCTATACAGGGACTGTGGTTGGAATACAGTCTGTCTATCCTCTATACAGTGACTGTGGTTGGAAAACAGACTGTCTATCCTCTATACAGGGACTGTGGTTGGAATACAGTCTGTCTATGCACTATACAGGGACTGTGGTTGGAATACAGTCTGTCTATCCTCTATACAGTGACTGTGGTTGGAATACAGTCTGTCTATCCTCTATACAGGGACTGTGGTTGGAATACAGTCTGTCTATCCTCTATACAGTGACTGTGGTTGGAAAACAGTCTGTCTATCCTCTATACAGGGACTGTGGTTGGAATACAGTCTGTCTATGCACTATACAGGGACTGTGGTTGGAATACAGTCTGTCTATACTCTATACAGTGACTGTGGTTGTAATACAGTCTGTCTATCCTCTATACAGGGACTGTGGTTTGAATACAGTCTGTCTATCCTCTATACAGTGACTGTGGTTGGAATACAGTCTGTCTATCCTCTATACAGGGACTGTGGTTGGAATACAGTCTGTCTATCCTCTATACAGTGACTGTAGTTGAAACTATCATAAAGGGCGCACTGCACACTCATACAAGTAGAAACAAACACTATCCTCAGGGCGGAGCTATGTCACAAGACGTTCCACACTGCTAAGACGCGCACCACTATACATGCATTTCTATGGGCTCTGTGCGCGCTGCTGTGGAAAGCCGGTTGAGCTGGTGAAAATTCAAGAAAACAATACAAACTCATCTTTGAAGTAATCCTGAACGACCAAATTTATATATGTTACACACGTAGGGCTAATCTTGTTACACTGTTCAGGGGAGTCTCAATAATCATCCCGAAGTTTTGTTTTCTGCGAGTTTTTGGCTTTTGTTTTCACGGTGATGGTTACCAGGCGGTGAAAATGCCCGGATGTCCGCCCCCGAGGATAGCTCCAAATAGCTAGTAACTACCACTAGAGGGCACTGTTTACTACCACTAGAGGGCACAGCATCACCAACACATACACAACAAGTAGAGAGAAGAAATTATTGTAATACCTGAACCAGGAAGTAGAGAATGAGAAGTGGTGGTACAATAACTAAGAATATCACCGTTGAGATGCAGATAACCAATAGAACAGACAAAACTTCAGCAATGTTCATTATCAGGTACAGCAATGTCATTGGTAGACGTACATCTAATGTATCAATGTCACTGGAGAAACGATTGAGAACTCTTCCAAGCGGCACCGATTCAAAAAACTGCATAGGACAGTGAAGAATATTCTGAAGCAATCCAGAGTGGAGATGTTTCCCTGCTTGGGTCACTGAGTAGTAAAAAAGCACAAGGTGGCTGTACGCTAAGATTGCTACAGGAACAAAAACAAAGTATAAATGAATTATTAAAAACAAATAACAAGCAACCTACTAGTCAAAATAGCTCAGCTGTTTCAACAGATAAGAGTTTTGCAAGAACAAGGCTCAGACTACTCTGAGAATAACGGCATGTGTGGTTACATAAACACCATAGTGGGGAAACAAATATCCTTGGCTTTGTTTTAAGTGGCCCTAGGACACTTTAAACAACACAGGGTCCTAATTTAGGACACCGGAAAACTGCCTGCCGTTTTAATTCAAGTTTTAATTAAATAGAGGTTAAATATCCCGTGACTTAACATAGAAATGTTTGCAAAGCTTAGGTTTAGTAAAGGGGGTAGGTATAGTACCTAATGAAAGACATACCTTGACAAATTCCAAGAGCACCATAAACACCAAGATAAAGATCACGTTTACTGGGATCTTGAGTTCCATTTATTGTGGGCTCCTGACTCCATCTTGCCAGCCAAAAATTTGTCCCGATAGCAAACGCAGTGTTACCGCTGTACAGGAAACATACAAGTATTGTGAGTAAAATTCCCATGGATTTTATGTATGCCCAAAACACGTTGAATTTCACCTGAAATTGAAAAGACCATTGTTAATACATCACCTACTGAAGGCAACAGTAAAAAGAAAGAATATGTGAACTTTGCACAAAAAACCAAATAGAAGACGAACAATATTTCATCATGACTTGTCCATTTTACAATGACCAAAGAAAATTAATATTTTAGAAATATAAGAAACAAATTATTAACTTTGATAATTTTACAATTGATGAAAATTTGCACTGACAATGAGTTATAATTTAACCTCATTACATATCACACTTGGACAATTCATTAAAACTGCCTTCGACTTAAGACAGAAACACCTCCAAGATTTTTAAACCTTAATGTATTAACGCATTATTATTGTTATTACTTTTTAACAATGGTTTCTTCTACCTTTATTATTGCTATTGATGGGATATATTACTATTCATGTCTTTTTTTTATTTCTTTTATTTCGATTATTATTATTTTTTTAATCACTACTTTAGTCTTAGTGTTTTGTATTATTAGTCTAGTTTTGTTTAGTGTAAATGTAACCATTTTAATTCCCCCTGGGGAATTTTATGTGTTTAATAAAAGTATAAAGTATTTAGAGGTGTTTTTTATATATGGTAAAATAAGTCAGATTTAATGAACCAGCATACAATAAATGTAACTTTTATTTCATATATACCCTTTTATTAAAGATTTATTTCTAATACAGCAAATACTGTGAAGCAATACTAGTATATTACACACTGGACTGTAGACAAGTAGACAGCAGGCAGACAGATAGATGGATGGCCAGACAAATGGATAGACAGCAGACAGACAGACAGACAGATAATTGGGGCACCAAATATATCTCATTGGAATCCTGATCAAATATACAGGATACAATGAAATACAATACATACATGACCAGTTTCTGACTTTTCTTTCTGTACCAGTTTTGTTTCTTCAGCTTTTTCCATATTCATTTTTTTCTCTTTTTCTTCTTTCAAAGAAGATTGCAGGTGTATTTTCGATGACTTTCTCTCTAGCATTGACAATGAATCACTATGTCTGTACAAAAAAAAAATAACTTTTACAAAAATAGCTGTTACATATTTACAGGAAGAGATGTACAGTATTGTTATTGATTCAATTGCTGCATATTCAGCTTTTTAAATATTTTATGAGCATTTTCTGACTGAAACTCTAAGAACAAAATACATGTTCTCAGATGTGACAAAAGACAATACTATATTGTGAAAACATCCAAGTGTAGATGCTATAAATAGATTAGAAATACTGTCAGTATATATTATATTTTCACTCTATTATGGAACACCATCGTCACTCTTGTAAAATTTGTATACTTTAACATCTAACAAAAACATACTTTTGGGTCACATGTGCCACCTATTAGAACAATGAGCATTGTTAATTTCAAACTCCTTGATAAAACTGTTCAAAATAGAGTATTTGACTGTATACTTACAAGGAAGATGGATGACCATCTTTATCACCCATGGAAACTGTTGTTAGAGATCGCATCTCTGAAAGATTATGGATCTCTTCACTAAGTGACAATACTGCATAGTGAGAGATGGACAGTATATTAACAGTAAAGTCACTAGGATACTATGTCATATTTATAAGGCTACAAAATTGACCAGTTTACCCTGTGAATGAAATTTCAGTATTCTGATTTCCATTTTAACAATAAACTTGTTTGGTTTATGCTTAAAACCCAAAATGCAATTTATTGCAATTTATTTCTTAACTCATAACAACCTACTGGAGGAGGTTAAAGGTTACAAAAGAAAATTACGAATAAAAATTAATCAAATTACAAGTCATTGAAAATGACACAGTCCCGTTAAATTTTTGAAAGTTCTCTTTGTGCTCATCATATTAAGGCAGAGGGGTTGTCGCGAGCGTGTCTTTGAAACTTGAGTTCCAAGTGGTGTATACAACAGATTGTTTATTTACATCAAAACACGTGTTCTGTGTAGTAGTGATATGGCCAAAAATAAGAACAGCGGTTATTTGGCCATCTTTGATCTGATTATGAAACACACCAGTGTTCTCCACAAGGGGTTTTAGGCGGGCGGCCCGCCCACCAAGTTTTACGGCCGCCTAGGAACTCTCAACACCCGCCCACCAATGTAGATCCAGCTGAAATTATTTGTAAAAAGCTTGCATTGTTCTTCCCAAGCCTAAACAAAAGAGTAGTTGCCCAACCCTTTATTTTGCTATTGTTTCAAACGTCCAGACATAAACAATGACCACTGGAAGTCTGCAAGCAGTTATCAAGTGTATTCATGGCAATGTGTCAATCGCCTGAATTCATTGTCGCCCGACATTGTTGCCACTTATTGCTCACGATGCGCAACTACAGTGGTTTAAATTTACAGCTGTTAATAATCGTCTTCCGATCACGAAAGAAAGAAGTAAACACGAACGAAATGTATATGCATAGAAAATAAATATATTAGCAGATTGCATGTAAACTCGAACAAAAATTAAAATTCTAGCCGTATTTACAACGTTCGCTCGATTTTCATCGTGAAAACAGCATGGAGAAGGCAAACTGGTGACCTTTTGGCCTACCCCTTTCAACGACCGTCTGCTACCCACCGTTGTTGGCGCTGTAACGATTTAGTATCTAAGTTGCATAGGGGAACAGCGCATTCTGGGTGTTCGTGTACTGAATTCGGAAAGCGGTAATAAACATCAAACATGGCTGCCGGATTAGTTTACCGCGAGTATTTGTAATTGAATAATATTTTAGTTATCTTCAATTTATCCATTTTTTATGTCTAATCTTTCGAGAACATAGCAGATTCTTTTATTTTGCCGATTGCTAGCATTTTTTCTTGAATTCCAAAACAACGTATGAAAACGCAAGTATCGTGACCGTACCACAGGCGCCTGTGGACCGTACATGCGTAAATGAATCTTACCGTCCGTCGGCACGGGTGAGTACTGATTCTTACTGACGGACCGGAACAGGAAGTCAGTGGAAAACAAAGGATTTTTTTCGTTAGCGTGCCACAAATAAAAATGTTATGGGTTTTGTTTTGACAAATCGTTCGTTTTGGCTTCGGGGACAAATCACCTCGTATATTTTCTACATTATAACTCAATTATGTTTTGTACTTGCTCTTGAACAAGAACAATTTGCGAACGTATAAATCGTCGATTTCAAACTTTCTGCATTTCGTAAATATTGATAGTGACCAATCCGTTTGTATTTCAAAAAATTGTAACATGTTTCAATTAAATTAAAAAGAAAATAGTAAATAACTTAGTGACATAAATGCTAGAATGTTGTATGTAAATGACATGCAAATTAATATGCAAATTTATGCTAATTAGGCCGCCCACCAGCTATTTTGGATTGTGGAGAACACTGCACACTGATATGTATACAAATGAAAATGGTACATAAATTGTGGAAATATAGTAGTAAGGCCAAAAAGTCAAATGACTGTCAATCGGCCATCCTTGACCAGATTTTGAAACAAATTGTCATGGACATGTATCCTAACATGTATAAAGTACATGTATGTGCCAAATTTAAATGAAAACTGACAGAGCACGTCCAAGATACCGCATAAAAAAAAAACAATAAGATGCCTGCCAGTCGACCGTCTTTGATCCAATTGCGAAATAAATCGTCAGGGACATGTATTCTAACATGTATGATCTATGTACCAAGTTTGAATGAAAACTGACAAAGCATGTCCGAAGTATAACATTTTCAAAAAACAAGATGGCTGCCAGTCGGCCATTTTGAATCGATCGCTAAACCACTGCATGTGCATATGTCCCACATGAGGTACTAGGGACATGCAAAGAATGAACGGAATCGGTCCACAGGATTCTGAAATATGACTCTGGACAGACTGACGCACGGACAGACTGACGCACGGACGGACGGACACATGGACGGACGGACAGACTCAGGAATTCACAGACGGTCAGGGACATGTATCCTAACATGTATGATCTATGTACCAAGTTTGAATGAAAACTGACAAAGCATGTCCAAAATACAACATTTTCAAAAAACAAGATGGCTGCCAGTCGGCCATTTTGAATCAAATCGCTAAACCACTGCATGTGCATATGTCCCACATAAAGTACTAGGCACAAGCAAAGAATGAACGGAATCGGTCCAAGGGATTCTGAGATATGACTCCGGACGGACGCACAAAATACTATAAGCAGAATATAAAAACAAAAAACAAATGAACACATAATAATAGATATATATATATATAAACAAGCAGCCTGTTGGCTGAGATAGCTCCGCTGTTAGCAATGCACATTTCAATTAAGAACTGAAGATGTCAAAAATATCACTTTTCACGGAAAATGACAAAAATAATCATCAAAATTAGAGAATTGAAGATATCACCACAAAATGAATCTGAGAGAGGTCAACATGTAGTACCTACATGTATATATGTAATATCAAAGCAATGGGACTTGCGGATTTCAACAAGAAGTCGAAAATATCACTTTTTACCTTTGTACAAAGGATTGCAAAGACATCCTTTGTACACACCAGGAGCAGTTTGTTGTTTGATAAAAGGGGTTTTACATCTCCCGAAACGTCATGAAACAAACCATTGTTTGAAGTCAGAGACATTTTGAGCTTCGTGTTATATACTTTTATTTCTCTCCAGTAATAACTATAATCAATTTTAATAATACTTTACCTGCAGCTTCATCTTCTTCAGCTTGGTTGTCATCGGCGTCAGAACTGTAATTACGCAAAAACTCTGCAAATGCTTCATCTTTATTAAGTAGTTCTTTAAAGGACCCTACTTCCGTAATTCTCCCGTCCACTAAGACAATGATCTTGTCAACTTGCGGTAGAAAACTAAGGCCATGAGTAACCAAAATACGGGTCTGAAAACACAATACATGATTTTTAAAAAGTTTGCTGCCAAAAATGTTTACAATTTAAAACAAAATTTTTGTATAAATAAATTTCAGCATATATAGTGTAAATTGCTACTACAGAATTTAGTGATCTTGTGAAAATCTCTCTTAAAAATGTTTACAAGATGATCTCGCCCAGTAGAGATGATAATATATATTGTTTCTTCAAATATGATAATTCTATAAATGTGACAGAAATTTGTTACAAAATGAAATCTATTATATAACTATGTATGGAATATTAGTATATCCATTACAACACTGATGAAAACAATTTGAAAAGTGACTTTAATCATAGTCCACTAGCTCTCTTTTCCGGCTGATGAGGGCTAATAATCATAGCTCAAAGTTTTCACAAGATAGTATACAATACTACCGGGAGTATATGTGATAAAATGACTGTTACCTTTTTCTTCAGTAATCCTGTAGGTCCAATCACATGATCAAATATGTGCTTGCCGACATGAGCATCCACAGCACTCAACGGGTCATCCAGCAAGTATATATCTGAATTTGAGTATACTGATCTGGCGAGACTAACTCGTTGCTTCTGACCACCACTCAAATTAATACCCTGTTGACAAGACATGATTTATAACTTAATCTTGAAAGTATGTAACATTCAGTTGATAATTAGGTATTATTATTATTAGTTATTGGCGATCCGCTCCGCTAGGATTGCCCTTATAATCACTTTTGTCGTTTTGTGTGTGTGTGTGTAATTTCTCCAGTGTTTTCACGTATGATTTCTTCTGTGATTTTTTTGGCTTGGCTGATTTCTTTCAAACTTGGCAGGTAGGTCACATCTTCACCCTAGTTATTAGGAAAAATCTAAAAAAATTTTTTGGCCCACCGTTGCCATAGCAACAGCCAAAAAACTGATTTTTGGATAGCTTCGCGCCAAATGTATCTCCTCCTACAAATTTGGAATAAAACACTTCAGACATAGCTCATTCTACTCAGCTTGAGTGTGGGCACAAAGTTACTATTTGAATTTTTGATTTCTTTTTTCATTACCGAGAAATTTTTCACCAGCAACGGCTTTTAACTCCTCTGTGATTTTTTCGGCTGATTTTGTTCACACTTCACAGGTCTTGCCGTCACTGATTGGAAAAAAATCCTGGCCCACCACTGTCATTGCAACATCCAAAAACTGATTTTTGAATACTTTCGCCCCAAATGAATTACCTCCTACCAGTTTTGTACACAGTCAGCTGGCATCGGTATCGCTGGGTGTATATGACAAAAGGAAGTTGTGCAACCAAATTTGCCGAGTTCGCAGTTTTTCGCCAATAAAAAAATAACTAAGGCAAAAACTCACGGTTTTTCATCATTTTTGTAATAAAGACATTATTCTCTATCAATAATCCGCCCAAAACAGGAACATTTCTACCAATTCTTGTGCTTTTTCGACGTTTTTCGAAAAACCTGCGATTAGGCTGCAAAAGTAGAACATTCCGAAGGGGGTGAAACAGAAGAGCCAAATTTAACGCGTAAAAATATAACGTGTATTTTGACCTCTATGTGGCCAACCAATGGCTGGACACGATACGTTTGCAGTCGTTGACAAAGAGCCCCGCGTCCATCGCCTGGCGATGCTCTTTCGTTTCACCCCTTCCAGAATGTTCTACTTTACACTGTATCAACCAACGTAATCCCAACGCAACTTTGAACTTTGAATGAACTGTAAATGCTGCCTTCATTCTAGAAAATACTATGGCAAAACGGTTGGAAATATAAATGATGTAACAGAAGAATACGTCCTAGTAATAAGCGACTTCTAAAGACTGAATGTTTTTTTGCAAACTTCATATATGGGGCCCATTTAGTTATAAACCGACGTTAGCTTCACGTTTATGTCATACTAAGGAAACAACCAAAAACATGTTGCTTGTTTTTGAGTGGAGCGGATCGCCAACCAGCCTACCGGCTTGTTATTTTTAATTCTTATATAGCGAATAAAAACTTTAATCTAGCTCTATGTGCTTTACATAAAAATAATTATAATAATACATTATTTAAAAAAAAAAGAGATTACATTGAATATTAAATTAAAGATCAAAACACATCATTCTACTGATGTACAATGATAAGCAATATTGTAAAGATGAGTTTTTAGTCAAGACTTGAAAGCAGACAAAGTGGGTGCAAGGCAAAGCATTCTGGGAAGTGTGTTCCAGAGCTTGGGTGCAGCAACCGAAAAAGCCTGCTTTCGGTAACGGCCTTGTTTATAAGGACCTGGTTCAAATAACCTTGCAGTGAACTGGAATATAGATGGCGCTTCATTGTGTGAAATCTTATATACAAACACTAAAACAATTCGTAGGTAACCAGTGAAGATTTTGAAGAACAGGAGTTATGTGCTCCTGTTAAGTACTCGTTCAATCTAGCCAGTCAACTCCCTTTTTCCCATAAATTTTAATTCAGCAGGCAATGTGATTGAGTGAAATGCACTGAAAACCTATACATTTTCCCATTATGATCATTAAATGGTATCTAAACAACATTAAATATCATTAAAACCAGCACTCTATAGAGGGCAGCATACAGTTTCCATTACCTTTTCACCGATCTCAGTTTGATCACCACCGGGCAATACAGCTATATCTGGTGTCAGTGCACAGCAATCTACAATTTTGTTGTATTTTTTTTGTATATACTTGGTACCAAAAAGAATATTATTCTGTAAAGTAGTATTCTGGATCCATGCTTGTTGTGCTACGTAGGCAACTGATCCCTGCCGACAAATCAAAGAATGCATAGAAATTAAGAGAGTATTGAAATTAATTCACAATTTAAGATTAGCCTTTCAATCAAGAAGCTTGGTAACTAATAATTGTCAGCTATTTGAGATGCACAACATGAAAACTGTGTGATCCACATTATCAAAATTTATAATATTTACAGATGTCACACACAACGTAATATTACCGTAATTGGTATAGTACAGGTGTGATGGTTCAAATACCAAAATGGCAACAGTAACATAAAGACTTCCCTGGCGGCAATGATAACATGCGAACACGGAGCCAACAGATGATGTTTCAACTGGTACTGGTATTATTATACTCTGCAAACATCAAGTACAATAACGCGGTAAAACTCCACTACTCCAATAACTTAAACTCCAATACAATTCAACGAGATCTCCGATCTGATCTCAGTGCTGAACAACTCCCCTATATATACCCACACTGTCTATAAATGGACCATTACATCAGCATACATAATGAGTCTGGAACTTACTACAAATTTCTAGAATGTTCCATTACCTATTCAACAAGTTTCTAAAAATTCCACCCAGACACAGTACGGTTCTAGAACATTCTCAGTCACACGGAAGTGGTAAACAAGTCGTATGCGACAACAGAAAATACATTTGATTTTAAACCTGTGACAAATTCAATTTAAATCTGATTTTTTGAGATATCAGAAATGGTCTAATAATTAGATAATCAATATGCATGTTTTTCAACATTAAACTAATAATGGCTGTGGATGACCCCAATGAACCAAATAAAATATTATGCAAATTAATCAATTATTATGCATAAATTTAGGTCAGTGTATTGTTCCAGGGTGCTCATGGACCAAGTTTCATTATAATGTGATTATTAATCCTAACAAGCGATCTTCTAGTCGGTAGAGCTCCACTGTAATTGACAAGTGCAGTGGCAGTGGCAGTTACTACCAGGTAACATTGGCCCATCCAGTTCATGTCCAAGACAATGTGTTCTGAGAAAGCCCAGCTTCCAACTGATACAATTGTCTGCTGGTCGATGCAAACAAATATTGAAACAAGCCATGCATGGCACAGTTCCCATTAGTTATCAAATTTAAGATATATAGTTTTGTTTATACATGTAGTAATATAGCTGGAATATAACCATGTCAGGAAATGATTGACATTTGTATCTGATCGTCAAACAAGTACTTGTCCATATTGAGAGATATTGCTCTGGAACAGCATTCAAAATCAGCCATTTTGAATACATGTATATATATATATATATATATATATATATATAACATGATGTATAACGAATATATAAAATTTCAATATAATCAGTCAAAGCATTTAAGAGATATGGCTCTAGAAGCCCATTCATTAAAACCAAATGGCTGCCAGACAGCCATTTTGAATCTGATCTGCAAAATAAATGATGTGCATCAGGAACCTGTAATGTCTAATATATGTACCAAGTTTGAACGAAATCCATCCATAAATGGAGGATATTTACTTTTTTTAGCACAAAAATGGCAACCATTTGGCCATTTTAAATAGGATCGTCAAACCAATATATCTGTCTATCTATGACATGATGTATAATGAATATTTAAAATTTGAACATAATCAGTGAAAGCAAGTCAGAGATATGGCACGAGAACCACATTCATTAAAACAAAATGGCCGCCAGTCGGCCATTTTGAATCCCATCTGAAAAACAAAATTATTTGCATCAAGGTCCCATAATGTCTAATGTATATACCAAGTTTGAACAAAATCCATCTGTAAACAGCCGAGAAATGCTTGATTTTCAGAATTTTTTAGCACAAAAATGGCCGCCATTCGCCATCTTGAATCAGATCGTAAAACAAAATGATGTGCATCAAGGTCCTATAATGTCTAATGTATATACCAAGTTTGAACAAAATCCATCTGTAAACAGCCGAGAAATGCTTGATTTTGATGATTTTTAGCACAAAAATGGCTGCCATTCGGCCATCTTGAATCAGATCGTAAAACAAATTGACGTGCATATGTATAATATTCTGTATGATGTATGTGTGAAGTTTGATTGTGATTGGTCCAGGCATTTCTAAGATACAGGTCCGGACGCACGCACAGACGCACGCACGCACGCACACACGGAGGTCAAAACATAAGTCCCCGTTTTCGGACTGCGTCCGGGGACTAAAAATGCACTACGAATAGACATTTGCACATATGGTGCCATGAAAATAATCAGTCTGAGCATGATTCATGTCAACAACATTCAGCAATTTGGCAAGAGATTGTTGAAAAAATAATTTTTACCATAAATGACAAAAATATCCACTTGTGAACAAATCTGACAGAGGACCATCCCAGGTAGGTGTACCAAGATTAATTGAAATTTGATGATTAGTACTTGAGATATCAGTGCAAAAGCTGAAAATTGACGAATCATTATGCAAATTAATATATATGAATTTTTACCCAAAACCAATCAAATGTGCACATTGTCGCAGAGCATCTGTGTACCAAATGCTTCTTTAGATATCAGTGGAACATTCATGGAACAGATACAAATTGGTAAATTACCAATGCAAATTAGGTAATTAATATGCACAGATTTCAACCAAAAACAAATCAAATATGCACATTAGCCCCGAGTATCTATATGTCATCAAAACCCAATAAATGGTTCCTTTAAATATCAGTGGAACAGTCTTACATACGCACAGACACACTAACTGCAAAGACTCTCATTGTTTGCTTCCATACTAATAATAATGTGCTAATAATAATCAATAAAGACTCAAGTTTTAAAATGGTGTCAAATATGTAATTAACATACCTTCATAAACACTTTACCATCTAGTTTCTCCATTTCGCCAAGCAGTGCAGATAATAGCGACGACTTCCCCGACCCAACCTGACCAACGACAGCTACCAATGATCCTTCAGTGATGTCAATATCAATACTACATGTATAAATAGAAGATAACATAGTATTATATACTGAAATAGACATTATACAGATAGAACAGGCACTGAGTTAGACATTATACAGATAGAACAGACACTGAGATAGACATTAGAGATAGAACAGACACCGAGATAAACATTACAGATAGAACAGACACCGAGATGGACATTACAGATAGAACAGACACCGAGATGGACATTACAGATAGAACAGACACCGAGATGGACATTACAAATAGAACAGACACTGAGACACCGAGATGGACATTACAGATAGAACAGGCACTGAGATAGACATTATACAGATAGAACAGGCACTGAGTTAGACATTATACAGATAGAACAGACACTGAGATAGACATTAGAGATAGAACAGACACCGAGATAAACATTACAGATAGAACAGACACCGAGATGGACATTACAGATAGAACAGACACCGAGATGGACATTACAGATAGAACAGACACCGAGATGGACATTACAAATAGAACAGACACTGAGACACCGAGATGGACATTACAGATAGAACAGGCACTGAGATAGACATTATACAGATAGAACAGACACTGAGATAGACATTAGAGATAGAACAGACACCGAGATAAACATTACAGATAGAACAGAAACCGAGATGGACATTACAGATAGAACAGACACCGAGATGGACATTACAGATAGAACAGACACCGAGATGGACATTATACAGATAGAACAGACACTGAGATAGACATTATACAGATAGAACAGACACTGAGATAGACATTAGAGATAGAACAGACACCGAGATAAACATTACAGATAGAACAGACACCGAGATGGACATTACAGATAGAACAGACACCGAGATGGACATTACAGATAGAACAGGCACTGAGATAGACATTATACAGATAGAACAGACACTGAGATAGACATTATACAGATAGAACAGACACTGAGATAGACATTAGAGATAGAACAGACACCGAGATAAACATTACAGATAGAACAGACACCGAGATGGACATTACAGATAGAACAGACACCGAGATGGACATTACAGATAGAACAGACACCGAGATGGACATTACAGATAGAACAGACACTGAAATGGAAATTACAGATAGAACAGACACCGAGATGGACATTACAAATAGAACAGACACTGAGATTTACATTACAGATAGAACAGACACTGAGATGGAAATTACAGATACATGTAGAACAGACACTGAGATAGACATTACAGATAGAACAGACACCGAGATGGACATTACAGATAGAACAGACACTGAGATAGACATTACAGATAGAACAGACACCGAGATGGACATTACAGATAGAACAGACACTGAGATGGAAATTACAGATAGAACAGACACTGAGATGGACACTACAGATAGAACAGACACTGAGATAGACATTACAAATAGAACAGACACTGAGATGGAAATTACAGATAGAACAGACACTGAGATGGACATTACAGATAGAACAGACACTGAGATGGACATTACAGATAGAACAGACACTGAGATGGACACTACAGATAGAACAGACACTGAGATAGACATTACAAATAGAACAGACACTGAGATGGAAATTACAGATAGAACAGACACTGAGATGGACATTACAGATAGAACAGACACTGAGATGGACATTACAGATAGAACAGACACCGAGATAAACATTACAGATAGAACAGACACCGAGATGGACATTACAGATAGAACAGACACCGAGATGGACATTACAGATAGAACAGACACCGAGATGGACATTACAAATAGAACAGACACTGAGATTTACATTACAGATAGAACAGACACTGAGATGGAAATTACAGATAGAATAGACACTGAGATGGACATTACAGATAGAACAGACACTGAGATGGACATTACAGATAGAACAGACACCGAGATAAACATTACAGATAGAACAGACACCGAGATGGACATTACAGATAGAACAGACCTTGAGATGGACATTACAGATAGAACAGACACTGAGATAGACATTACAAATAGAACAGACACTGAGATGGAAATTACAGATAGAACAGACACTGAGATGGACATTACAGATAGAACAGACACTGAGATGGACATTACAGATAGAACAGACACCGAGATAAACATTACAGATAGAACAGACACCGAGATGGACATTACAGATAGAACAGACACCGAGATGGACATTACAGATAGAACAGACACCGAGATGGACATTACAAATAGAACAGACACTGAGATTTACATTACAGATAGAACAGACACTGAGATGGAAATTACAGATAGAATAGACACTGAGATGGACATTACAGATAGAACAGACACTGAGATGGACATTACAGATAGAACAGACACCGAGATAAACATTACAGATAGAACAGACACCGAGATGGACATTACAGATAGAACAGACATTGAGATGGACATTACAGATAGAACAGACACTGAGATGGACATTACAGATAGAACAGACACAGAGATGGACATTACAGATAGAACATTCACCGAGATAGAAATTACAGATAGAACAGACACCGAGATGGACATTACAGATAGAACAGACACTGAGATGGACATTACAGATAGAACAGACACCAAGATGGACATTACAGATAGAACAGACACCAAGATGGACATTACAGATAGAACAGACACTGAGATACACATTACAGATAGAACAGACACCGAGGTGGACATTACAGATAGAACAGACACTGAGATAGAAATTACAGATAGAACAGACACCGAGATGGACATTACAAATAGAACAGACACTGAGATTTACATTACAGATAGAACAGACACTGAGATGGACACTACAGATAGAACAGACACTGAGATAGACATTACAGATAGAACAGACACTGAGATGGAAATTACAGATAGAACAGACACTGAGATGGACACTACAGATAGAACAGACACTGAGATAGACATTACAAATAGAACAGACACTGAGATGGAAATTACAGATAGAACAGACACTGAGATGGACATTACAGATAGAACAGACACTGAGATGGACATTACAGATAGAACAGACACCGAGATAAACATTACAGATAGAACAGACACCGAGATGGACATTACAGATAGAACAGACACCGAGATGGACATTACAGATAGAACAGACACCGAGATGGACATTACAAATAGAACAGACACTGAGATTTACATTACAGATAGAACAGACACTGAGATGGAAATTACAGATAGAATAGACACTGAGATGGACATTACAGATAGAACAGACACTGAGATGGACATTACAGATAGAACAGACACCGAGATAAACATTACAGATAGAACAGACACCGAGATGGACATTACAGATAGAACAGACATTGAGATGGACATTACAGATAGAACAGACACTGAGATGGACATTACAGATAGAACAGACACAGAGATGGACATTACAGATAGAACATTCACCGAGATAGAAATTACAGATAGAACAGACACCGAGATGGACATTACAGATAGAACAGACACTGAGATGGACATTACAGATAGAACAGACACCAAGATGGACATTACAGATAGAACAGACACTGAGATACACATTACAGATAGAACAGACACCGAGGTGGACATTACAGATAGAACAGACACTGAGATAGAAATTACAGATAGAACAGACACCGAGATGGACATTACAAATAGAACAGACACTGAGATTTACATTACAGATAGAACAGACACTGAGATGGACACTACAGATAGAACAGACACTGAGATAGATATTACAGATAGAACAGACACTGAGATGGAAATTACAGATAGAACAGACACTGAGATGGACATTACAGATAGAACAGACACTGAGATGGACATTACAGATAGAACAGACACCGAGATAAACATTACAGATAGAACAGACACCGAGATGGACATTACAGATAAAACAGACACCGAGATGGACATTACAGATAGAACAGACACTGAGATGGACATTACAGATAGAACAGACACTGAGATGGACATTACAGATAGAACAGACACTGAGATGGACATTACAGATAGAACAGACACAGAGATGGACATTACAGATAGAACAGACACCGAGATGGACATTACAGATAGAACAGACACCGAGATAAACATTACAGATAGAACAGACACCGAGATGGACATTACAGATAGAACAGACACCGAGATGGACATTACAGATAGAACAGACACTGAGATGGACATTACAGATAGAACAGACACAGAGATGGACATTACAGATAGAACATTCACCGAGATGGACATTACAGATAGAACAGACACTGAGATAGAAATTACAGATAGAACAGACACCGAGATGGACATTACAAATAGAACAGACACTGAGATTTACATTACAGATAGAACAGACACTGAGATGGACACTACAGATAGAACAGACACTGAGATAGACATTACAGATAGAACAGACACTGAGATGGAAATTACAGATAGAACAGACACTGAGATGGACATTACAGATAGAACAGACACTGAGATGGACATTACAGATAGAACAGACACCGAGATAAACATTACAGATAGAACAGACACCGAGATGGACATTACAGATAAAACAGACACCGAGATGGACATTACAGATAGAACAGACACTGAGATGGACATTACAGATAGAACAGACACTGAGATGGACATTACAGATAGAACAGACACTGAGATGGACATTACAGATAGAACAGACACAGAGATGGACATTACAGATAGAACAGACACCGAGATGGACATTACAGATAGAACAGACACCGAGATAAACATTACAGATAGAACAGACACCGAGATGGACATTACAGATAAAACAGACACCGAGATGGACATTACAGATAGAACAGACACTGAGATGGACATTACAGATAGAACAGACACTGAGATGGACATTACAGATGTACCAGATACATATACGTGCATTACATATATTTCTATATTTCAAACTATTTTTTTTGTTATTATTATTATTCTTTTAAATTTTAGTGCTTCCATTTTGTTACTTCCTCAGTTTTTCATCTTTATTGTAATATTTTTCTCAGTCAATATCTAAATAAGGATATGATTAAGCAATAAATATTATTAGTATTATTACTATTATAATATAACAGACACTCACTTATTCAAAATTGT
This sequence comes from Saccoglossus kowalevskii, assembly GCF_978046115.1. Lineage (NCBI taxonomy): Eukaryota > Metazoa > Hemichordata > Enteropneusta > Harrimaniidae > Saccoglossus > Saccoglossus kowalevskii. The sequence continues at coordinate 10,640,810 of NC_140648.1, read as the reverse complement.
ACCTTCATCTCGACTCCAACTAAAGTTACCTTCTTTCACTGTTATGGCTTTACCTGTAATAATATACCAATGATTATGTTACATTTGATTTTAGTGAATTACAATTTATTGTTGTGCAGCAGTGTCCCATGATGTCAAGATTGTGGCATAGCCATGCAGATCAAGAGGAAAAATAATTTGTTGAGCCGCAACCACATAGGGTTACCCATATCGCAAAGCGAGAGAGCCACTCAACTATTTTGTTCTAAATTGTGTTCCATTCTCTAAAGTCATTTTTTCCAGTGTTCAAAGTGATTACATGGTTGAATAGAATAAACACTTTTTGAGGGGGTTAGGGGGTCTCTAACTCTCAATGAATGCTTGGTTGCTATTTGTGAATCAGGTCTATGTGACACCATGGAACTATAAACCCCAGGAAGAACAACCACTTCGTTTCCTTTGAACTATGATAGTTGCCGCGATGTAGAATGTTTATTTTGACTGTTTATTTTGTCCCATTAAAAAAATAAGCCGATTTACGCAAATGAACGTTTATCTCCGACTATCGGTCATTTTCAGAGTCAATCGGACGACTCCGGGAGATCACGTGACCGAGTTGTTCCAGTTATAGCATAAAAAAACAATGGCGCCAAGACAAAAACACTGATAAATGATCGACATTCAACGGGAAAAAAAACACATTGCCACTTCTGGCGATCGAAGGGAAACACGGAATTAGTCGGGATATCTCAACAACAAACAGCTCACCAAACCCCATGTTTCGCAAACTTTCGCAACCTTATTTTTTCAAGGGTTGAAAAAAACAAGAAGTAATCTAAAAACGACATTAAAAATTATGAAAACTCGCTAAAACTCCGACCCGTTGCATGATTTCCGGTACACTGAAGGTCACCCTGCAGACCGACTTGTTTGCGCATGCGTAGTGAACGAAATATTTTACTGCGCAGATATGAAATTTTTTTTTCAAGTTTTCCGTTTCCAGCAAAGCGGTTGATACGGGCGTATCGGCGGCAACTAACATGGAGTATGACTAATGTCGTGGAAACAAAAGCGAAAGCACTGTAAGATAAACTAAGACAAAGGTTTTTTTAATCCTCTTAGTTTCGTTGTTCTTCCTGGGGTTTATAGTTCCATGGTGACACCCAATGTAAACAAGCCATGCGTGGCACAGTCCCCGTTAGTTATCAAATTTAAGATATATAGTTTTGTTTATAGTAATATAGCTGGAATATAACCATGTCAGGAACATGATTTTTTAACATTGAAATGATGACATTTGTATCTGATCGTCAAACAAGTACTTGTCCATATTGAGAGATATTGCTCTGGAACAGCATTCAAAATCAGCCATTTTGAATACATGTATATATATATATAACATGATGTTTAACGAATATATAAAATTTGAATATAATCAGTTGATATATAATAAGAGATATGGCTCTAGAAGCCTAATCATTAAAACAAAATGGCCGCCAGTCAGCCATTTTGAATCCAATCTAAAAACAAGCAGCCTCTCGGCTTCGCTGTTAGCAATGCACATTTCAATTAAAGAACAGAAAATATCATTAGAAAATGAACAATATGCATAGTATCAATGCAATGGGACTTTGTTTTCAACAAGAATTCAAAAATATCACTTTTCACCAAAGTGACAAAAATATTCATCAAAATTGGAGAATTGAAGATATCATCATACAAATGAACAAATTTGAGAGAGGTCCACATGTAGTACCTATATATGTAATATCAAAGCAATTGGACTTGCGGTTTTTAACAAGAAGTCGATAATATCAGTTTTTACCAAAAATTACAAAAATATTCACCAAAATTAGAAAATTAAAGATATCATCATGAAATGAACAAATCTGAGAGAGGTTCACATGTAGTACCTATACATGTAATATTAAAGCAATTGGACTTGTGGTTTTTAACAAGAAGTCGAAAATATCACTTTTTACCAAAAATGACAAAAATATTCATCACAATTAGAGAATTGAAGATATCATGGAATGAACAAATTTGAGAGTGGTTCACATGTAGTACCTATACATGTAATATCAAAGCAATTGGACTTGCGGTTTTTAACAAGAAGTCGATAATATCAGTTTTTACCAAAAATTACAAAAATATTCACCAAAATTAGAGAATTGAAGATAAGATCATGAAATGAACAAATCGGAGAGAGGTCTACCCAAGGTACATATACACCAAGTATCAAAGAATTCAGGCTTGTAGTTTTTAAGAAGAAGTCGAAAAAGTAAAACATTGACACGGACAACGGACGACAACGATGATCAATCACTCATATGATAAGCTCCGCTCGACAAAGTTGACAGCGGAGCTAAAAAAAAGGACGTGCATCAGGAACCGGTAATGTCTAATGTATGTACAAAGTTTGAACGAAAACCATCCATAAATGTCAGAAATGCTTGATATTTGATGATTTTTTTAGCACAAAAATGACCACCATTCAGCCATTTTGAATAGGATCGTCAAACAAATATATCTGTTTATCTATGACATGATGTATAATGAATATTTAAAATTTGAACATAATCAGTCAAAACAAGTCGGAGATATGGGTCTAGAAGCCCATTCATTAAAACAAAATGACCGCCAGACAGCCATTTTCAATTTTATCTGAAAAACAAAAATATGTGCATCAAGGTCCTATAATGTCTAACGTATATACCAATTTTAACAAAATCCATCTGTAAACAGCCGAAAAATGTTTGATTTTGATGATTTTTAACACAAAAATGGCCGCCATTCGGCCATCTTGAATCAGATCGTGAAACAAATTGACATGTATACGTATAATATCATGTATGATGTATGTGTAAAGTTTAATTGTGATTGGTCAAGGCATTTCTAAGATACAGGTCCAGACACACGCACACACAGAGGTCAAAACATAAGTCCTCGTTTTCGGACTGCATCTGAATGGGGACTATTTAATTATTTATTTATTTTATTTAACACTTTATTTAAAGAGGGTAGGCCAATATACAATAAAGTAATTTTCATTGGGCCCTCTGTAGGGACAAAAAAAACACAATATACACACTATAGGCTTGAGCCATTTACAACAAATTTTTCACTGAGAAAAATTTTGTAAGTTTTCTTAAAAATGCCTAAAGAGGCTGAATTTCTGATATGGAGTGGCAAGTTATTCCATAGGGTTACCCCTCTATACTGAAATGTCCTCTGACCCATGGATGTTTTCCATTTAGTAATGCGTAAATTATTTTTAAGAGAGGAACGTGTACTATACTTGTGGGTTTGGGAGATAGGACTGAACATTTCACTTAATATAAAGGCGCCAAGCCATTGGTTGCCATATACATTACGATACCTAGAAAATATGAAATTCTGTAATCGATAGGCAAGATACTATGTTTTTTGAACAGTTCAAACGAAGATTGGCTAAAGTTGTCAGAGGAAATCACACGAACTGCCCTTTTCTGAAGCTTATACACCCGACATAAATTTGATTGACTTGTGTTGCCCCATACTATACAGCAATAGTCCAATAAGGACTGAATAAATGAAAAATACAATGTTCTTCTGACGGAAATAGGTAAGAAGCTACGAACTCTCATAAGAACACCAATTTTTTGGCTAAGCTTTTTACAAAGCATATCAACATGATGATCCCATGATAGAGTTTTATCTAAAACCACCCCGAGCGACTTTTCGAAACTGACTGTTTTAATTATTTCACCATTGAAGTTAATCAAAAAATCTTCACCAATATTATTTAGCCTTTGACGGGATCCAACAAGCATAGATTTTGATTTAGATGTGTTGATTGACATGTAATTGTAATTAATTAGTGGCGGACAATGCCTTTATCACAGAGTAATTTTTGTACACATACAATTTATGATGTTACCTTTTGAATTTTCATGAATTACATTCTTCGGATCCAGCTCAGGATTTTTCATAAACTTTTGAATACGTTTCAAAGAAACACTTGCCTAAAAGATATAAAGCAACGACCAATGAACAGACATTATTACAATTTATTGTAATTTGCTACAAAATTGGGTAAATTAGGGAAATAAACCAATATAAAATTCAGCATATCAGCTGGGTTCAAAATTAGAAAATATTTCAAAAGTGCACAAAAACATTTATTGAAAATTAATATAAAACTAGGTCAATGGCAGCGACTAGATTTGATAGCAACGCCTTACCTGGACCATGTTGGAAATTAACATGGGAAGCATGACAAGTGGAAATTTGAGAATATTGAAGAGTGAAAGTGACACAAACGCTTTCTCTGCATCCAGTACATTCTCATCACTGATATTAACATACACAGCAAATGTAGTCAAAGATACCTACAGAAATAAAAATTACTTTTGGAGTTCATTCATCACGAAATCATAATTAATCACTGTAAATCACTATTAGAATATACACACCAGTGCTGATTCTAGAACAGTCACCAGCGTTGATTCTAGAACACTCACCAGCGTTGATTCTAGAGCACTCACCAGCGTTGATTCTAGAGCACTCACCAGTGCTGATTCTAGAACACTCACCAGAGTTGATTCTAGAACACTCACCAGAGTTGATTCTAGAACACTCACCAGAGTTGATTCAAGAACACTCACCAGAGTTGATTCTAGAACACTCACCAGCGTTGATTCTAGAACACTCACCAGAGTTGATTCAAGAACACTCACTAGAGTTGATTCTAGAACACTCACCAGCGTTGATTCTAGGACACTCACCAGAGTTGATTCAAGAACACTCACTAGAGTTGATTCTAGAACACTCACCAGCGTTGATTCTAGGACACTCAGAAGCGTTGATTCTAGATCACTCACCAGCGTTGATTCTAGGACACTCAGCAGCGTTGATTCTAGATCACTCACCAGCGTTGATTCTAGAACACTCACCAGCGTTGATTCTAAACACTCACCAGTGTTGATTCAAGAACACTCACCAGAGTTGATTCTAGAACACTCACCAGCGTTGATTCTAGAACACTCACCAGCGTTGATTCTAGAACACTCACCAGAGTTGATTCAAGAACACTCACTAGAGTTGATTCAAGAACACTCACTAGAGTTGATTCTAGAACACTCACCAGCGTTGATTCTAAACACTCACCAGTGTTGATTCAAGAACACTCACCAGAGTTGATTCTAGAACACTCACCAGCGTTGATTCTAGAACACTCACCAGCGTTGATTCTAGAACACTCACCAGAGTTGATTCAAGAACACTCACTAGAGTTGATTCAAGAACACTCACTAGAGTTGATTCTAAAACACTCACCAGCGTTGATTCTAGGACACTCAGAAGCGTTGATTCTAGATCACTCACCAGCGTTGATTCTAGGACACTCAGCAGCATTGATTCTAGATCACTCAGCAGCATTGATTCTAGATCACTCACCAGCGTTGATTCTAGAACACTCACCAGCGTTGATTCTAGAACACTCACCAGCGTTGATTCTAGAACACTCACCAGCGTTGATTCTAGAACACTCACCATTGTTGATTCTAGAACACTCACCAGTGTTGATTCTAGAACACTCACCAGTGTTGATTCTAGATCACTCACCAGCATTGATTCTAGGACACTCAGCAGCGTTGATTCTAGATCACTCACCAGCGTTGATTCTAGAACACTCACCAGCGTTGATTCTAAACACTCACCAGTGTTGATTCAAGAACACTCACCAGAGTTGATTCTAGAACACTCACCAGCGTTGATTCTAGAACACTCACCAGAGTTGATTCAAGAACACTCACTAGAGTTGATTCAAGAACACTCACTAGAGTTGATTCTAGAACACTCACCAGTGTTGATTCTAGGACACTCAGAAGCGTTGATTCTAGATCACTCACCAGCGTTGATTCTAGGACACACAGCAGCATTGATTCTAGATCACTCACCAGCGTTGATTCTAGAACACTCACCAGCGTTAATTCTAGAACACTCACCAGCGTTGATTCTAGAACACTCACCAGCGTTGATTCTAGAACACTCACCAGCGTTGATTCTAGAACACTCACCAGCATTGATTCTAGAACACTCACCAGCGTTGATTCTAGAACACTCACCAGTGTTGATTCTAGAACACTCACCAGTGTTGATTCTAGATCACTCACCAGCATTGATTCTAGGACACTCAGCAGCGTTGATTCTAGATCACTCACCAGCGTTGATTCTAGAACACTCACCATTGTTGATTCTAGAACACTCACCATTGTTGATTCTAGAACACTCACCATTGTTGATTCTAGAACACTCACCATTGTTGATTCTAGAACACTCACCAGTGTTGATTCTAGAACACTCACCAGTGTTGATTCTAGAACACTCACCAGTGTTGATTCTAGAACACTTACTAGTTTTAATCCTAGAGCACTCGCCAGTTTTAGTCCTAGAACACTTTGCAGTTTTTAATCGTTGAACACTCACCAGTTTAATCCTAGAACACTTACCAGTTTTAATCGTAGAACACTCACCAGTGTTGATTCTAGAACACTCACCAGTGTTGATTCTAGAACACTCACCAGTGTTGATTCTAGAACACTCACCAGTGTTGATTCTAGAACACTCACCAGTGTTGATTCTAGAACATTGATATTTTAAATAACATTATTAAATAATTTATCCACAAATGGTCTTACCAAAAATGGAGCACAATTCCAAAAAAAAGAACTGATAGCATTGAGGTAAGCTGCAGATCTCAAAACTTTTAGTTCTTGATCACGAATCCCCAACACTTTTTTAATAAATGATTCTTCCCAGGCATACAACTTCAGAATCTTAATACCATTCAGAATTTCATTCATCAGCTTGATACGTGAATCCTTGTACTGCATTTGTTTCACCTAGAAGAATATTTCATCATGAATGAATAAATATAAATACAAATAATTTTTAAAATACATGCACAACATGACAATTTGAAATAATGCAGCTGCACTGCAATATTCTTCACACATTGTTTAATGTGTTCAATGTATGGTTGTAGTTAGTATCATTTATATGAATTTTGAAAGGGGTCAAACAAATTTCTGTGATATTGTATGTGATATTTCACTGTGGTCACTGTGAATTTCATGAAAGTTCTCACCAATACTTTTGAAATACAAAGCAAATTTCACTTGTCAACGAAAATAGTGAATTAAATGCCAGCAAATAATTAACACATATACATAATGATATATCACCTGTAAAGCTTGGTTCTTGGATGCTATGATACTATTAATTGGTAACATTATAATCATAACACCTAGTCCAGCAAATACAGATGGTCCCAAAGTTTGCCATAAGAATATCATAGCCACCAGTATCTGCAGTGGAGCCGACCACAGCATGTTTAAATAAGTAGTAAGATCCATAAAACGTTGTGCATCCACTGACATCAAGTTTACAATTTCTCCCACTGTTGAGCTCTTACGAGCATCATTAGACAAGACCAAAGACTGCAAAAAAAAAAAGATATATGAACACAGTCATGAAATAGCAGAAGTGTTGGTAAAATTTGTGGTTTTTAAACTTTAACTTTCATTCATAAGTTTGGGAATTTCTTTTTCTCCAAGAAATTGCTGTTTGATGAAAATTTACATTTTTGGAAGAAATTCTATGGGAAGTTGTGTTAAAGCATTATTTATAAAAAGATCAATAGTAAACATCAAAATGTCCTAATAAATCCAATGGTCGAGATTCATTTACTAATGATTGGTTGATGCCAGGATAACACACTAAATAGCATTAAAGTGAGGGAGTCGTCACTTGCGCACGCGTCAGTTGGCCAGCGTATCATTGTTTACAAACAAGTGTCTACCCATGAGCCTTTGCGTTTGTAGCGTGTGTTGTTTGTTATCATCGCTTGAAACTCAATTTCCGCGCATGTGCAGGTGATGACCCTCCTGCTTTAAACTATTGCCTTGCAAAACAAACAATATGCCAAAGCGGAGTATGTGTATTTTGAAATGTTAATAAATAATTCATCATCATAACTGTGGCATTACATCACTGCTGTAGTACTAGTATTCATAATCACAATTTGGACTATGCAATTTTAAGTAAGTTTCTAATACACTCCCTATGAATATGAATGAAGCTATAATGATTGAATATGCACAAGTATGCCGAAAAATGCCAATATAAGCATAGAGACACTTACTGCCAACTTAAATTCCCTGTTTGCACTACCATTTGAGAGAACCAAAATAGAGGTAGTACCCCCAAACTGTTTCCAGGTTTCCAATTTGAATTAAAAATTGTCATACATGCAACATAGGTTTGTAATTTAAAAAAAAAAAAAAACATAGCAAAACTATTGAAACCTTGCCCACAAGGGAATAGTTGATTCAACTGGTAGAGTTAAGACCAAGAATTGGCTAAATTCCCAAAATAGTGAAATACTTTTCATTTCTTATTACTTGTAATCACACTGAGGTATATATTTACAGCCACTGTGTATGCCAACTTATAGTATTATCTTATGTGAATTAATAGGATATTACTTATTGTACAGTAATAACGTTACAAAACGTATTGCATTTAGTTTGTAACTGAACAATGAGGACTGGTACCGAGTACACCTGCTTACAGTAAATTACTATCTTATAATGTTTAACAAACTAAGTAAACTAAAAGAATGTGTTAGTACTGACAACAGTACCAAGCTCACACTGTCAAGCATTTGTTGATAACCGTGTTTGAATATAAACCTTGACCAGATCTAATTACCATACAATGGCTTCACACAAAGGTAAAATATTAACTAGAGTAAACACAAAGGCATTTTTCTATAATGAACTTTAAGATGGCATTGGTTCCAATAAGATGAAAATGTATTATGTAGTCACACAACAATGGAAAATTTCAAAGAATTTCAAAATAACTATTCACCATGGATTTTCTGGTTGAATCCTAATACAGATTAGAGAGATAGAATTTCAAAACATTAAAATTACTTTTCTTTAAAAAAATAATTTTTCCATATCTCATTGATTATGCATGTAAAGTGCACCAATATAATAATTGTACTTGATTATTATAAATTTGAAATTGATCGGGTAAAAATTACGTGAAATATCGCGCCCACAAGACAAAAGTCACGACGTCAATGATGATGCCAGACACTTCTACTTACTACTACTACTAACAATAATAACTTTATTAAACAACTAAATCATCAGAGAATTTAGTAAGGTGAAGAGAATAACAAGATAGAAATAAACAAATGTAATAAAAACCAATCATAAAACTGAAAAAATAAAGACTCCATATAATAAATAATAACTTCAATATTCTTGCAACTTTTAATCAGGGGATTTATAGATAGTATCTTTAAGGTATGGTGAAAGGGCTTTTGCATTTTTCAATACCTCAAGAAAAATATCATCTGGTAAATTAGACTATTACTATATCTTTCCCTTCGTTTACACTACACTACAGGCAAGGCAAAAACAAGCCAAACAAGTACTTTACTGAGAGATATTGCTCTGGAACAGCATTAAAAAAATTGCCGATGGGTGGACATTTTGAATCTGATCATCAAACAAATATATCCGTATATCTATAACATGAGTATAATAAATATACAATTTGAACATAATCAGTCAAAGCATGTCTAGAACCGTATTCATTAAAACAAAATGGCCACCAGTCAGCCATTTTTAATCTGAAAAACAAAAAGATGTGCATCAAGGTCTCATAATGTGCAATGTATGTACCAAGTTTGGACAAAATCCATCTGTGAACAGTCGAGATCCGGTTCTGGAATGCCATAAATGCTTAATTTCAATGATCTTTCAGCACAAAAATGGCTGCTATTTGGCCATCTTGAATCAGATTGTGAAACAATATGATGTGCATATGTATAACATTAAGTATGTGTGAAGTTTGAATGTAATTGGTCCAGGCAAGTCTAAGATACAGGTCCAAACACACAAACACATGGACACCTTGTCATATTGATGTGACACAGAACATATACTGACCTTTTGATACACAGCTGATACAATTACCGTTCTTAAACGCATTCCAGTGATAAAGCAGATATGAAAATATTGCTGAAGAAATAGAGACTGCACTAAAGCATTCACAAATATTAATACAGCATACAGATAACCCTTCCATGGATACTCATCCTCATTGCCAACAAAGTTTATCATCAACCTATAGAAGCAACCAGAAAGTATTGTTTATCATCAACCTAAGGAAGCAACCATAAAGTATTGTTTATCATCAAACTAAGGGAGCAACCAGAAAGTATTGTTTATCATCAAACTAAGGGAGCAACCAGAAAGTATTGTTTATCATCAAACTAAGGGAGCAACCAGAAAGTATTGTTTATCATCAAACTAAGGGAGCAACCAGAAAGTATTGTTTATCATCAACCTAAGGGAGCAACCAGAAAGTATTGTTTATCATCAAACAAAGGGAGCAACTAGAAAGTATTGTTTATCATCAAACTAAGGGAGCAACCATTAAGTATTGTTTATCATCAACCTAAGGAAGCAACCAGAAAGTATTGTTTATCATCAAACTAAGGGAGCAACTAGAAAGTATTGTTTATCATCAACCTAAGAGAGCAACCATTAAGTATTGTTTATCATCAACCTAAGGAAGCAACCATTAAGTATTGTTTATCATCAACCTAAGGAAGCAACCAGAAAGTATTGTTTATCATCAAACTAAGGGAGCAACCAGAAAGTATTGTTTATCATCAACCTAAGGGAGCAACCATTAAGTATTGTTTATCATCAACCTAAGGGAGCAACCATTAAGTATTGTTTATCATCAACCTAAGAGAGCAACCATTAAGTATTGTTTATCATCAACCTAAGGGAGCAGCCAGAAAGTATTGTTTATCATCAAGCTAAGGAAGCAACCAGAAAGTATTGTTTATCATCAAGCTAAGGAAGCAACCAGAAAGTATTGTTTGTCATCAAACTAAGGGAGCAACCAGAAAGTATTGTTTATCATCAACCTAAGGGAGCAACCAGAAAGTATTGTTTATCATCAACCTAAGGGAGCAACCATTAAGTATTGTTTATCATCAACCTAAGGGAGCAACCATTAAGTATTGTTTATCATCAACCTAAGAGAGCAACCATTAAGTATTGTTTATCATCAACCTAAGGGAGCAGCCAGAAAGTATTGTTTATCATCAAGCTAAGGAAGCAACCAGAAAGTATTGTTTATCATCAAGCTAAGGAAGCAACCAGAAAGTATTGTTTGTCATCAAACTAAGGGAGCAACCAGAAAGTATTGTTTATCATCAACCTAAGGGAGCAACCAGAAAGTATTGTTTATCATCAACCTAAGGGAGCAACCAGAAAGTATTGTTTATCATCAACCTAAGGGAGCAACCAGAAAGTATTGTTTATCATCAAACAAAGGGAGCAACCAGAAAGTATTGTTTATCATCAAACTAAGGGAGCAACCAGAAAGTATTGTTTATCATCAACCTAAGGAAGCAACCAGAAAGTATTGTTTATCATCAAACTAAGGGAGCAACCAGAAAGTATTGTTTATCATCAAACTAAGGGAGCAACTAGAAAGTATTGTTTATCATCAAACTAATGGAGCAACTAGAAAGTATTCTTTATCATCAAACTAAGGGAGCAACCATTAAGTATTGTTTATCATCAACCCAAGGAAGCAACCAGAAAGTATTGTTTATCATCAACCTAAGGAAGCAACCAGAAAGTATTGTTTATCATCAACCTAAGGAAGCAACCAGAAAGTATTGTTTATCATCAACCTAAGGAAGCAACCAGAAAGTATTGTTTATCATCAACCTAAGGAAGCAACCAGAAAGTATTGTTTATCATCAAACTAAGGGAGCAAACAGAAAGTATTGTTTATCATCAACCTAAGAGAGCAACCATTAAGTATTGTTTATCATCAACCTAAGAGAGCAACCATTAAGTATTGTTTATCATCAACCTAAGGGAGCAGCCAGAAAGTATTGTTTATCATCAAGCTAAGGAAGCAACCAGAAAGTATTGTTTATCATCAAGCTAAGGAAGCAACCAGAAAGTATTGTTTGTCATCAAACTAAGGGAGCAACCAGAAAGTATTGTTTATCATCAACCTAAGGGAGCAACCAGAAAGTATTGTTTATCATCAACCTAAGGGAGCAACCAGAAAGTATTGTTTATCATCAACCTAAGGGAGCAACCAGAAAGTATTGTTTATCATCAAACAAAGGGAGCAACCAGAAAGTATTGTTTATCATCAAACTAAGGGAGCAACCAGAAAGTATTGTTTATCATCAACCTAAGGAAGCAACCAGAAAGTATTGTTTATCATCAAACTAAGGGAGCAACCAGAAAGTATTGTTTATCATCAAACTAAGGGAGCAACTAGAAAGTATTGTTTATCATCAAACTAATGGAGCAACTAGAAAGTATTCTTTATCATCAAACTAAGGGAGCAACCATTAAGTATTGTTTATCATCAACCCAAGGAAGCAACCAGAAAGTATTGTTTATCATCAACCTAAGGAAGCAACCAGAAAGTATTGTTTATCATCAACCTAAGGAAGCAACCAGAAAGTATTGTTTATCATCAACCTAAGGAAGCAACCAGAAAGTATTGTTTATCATCAACCTAAGGAAGCAACCAGAAAGTATTGTTTATCATCAAACTAAGGGAGCAAACAGAAAGTATTGTTTATCATCAACCTAAGGGAGCAACCATTAAGTTTTGTTTATCATCAACCTAAGGGAGCAACCATTAAGTATTGTTTATCATCAAACTAAGGGAGCAACTAGAAAGTATTGTTTATCATCAAACTAAGGGAGCAACTAGAAAGTATTGTTTATTATCAAACTAAGGGAGCAACCATTAAGTATTGTTTATCATCAACCTAAGGAAGCAACCAGAAAGTATTATTTATCATCAAACTAAGGGAGAAACTAGAAAGTATTGTTTATCATCAACCTAAGAGAGCAACCATTAAGTATTGTTTATCATCAACCTAAGGAAGCAACCATTAAGTATTGTTTATCATCAACCTAAGGAAGCAACCATTAAGTATTGTTTATCATCAACCTAAGGAAGCAACCAGAAAGTATTGTTTATCATCAAACTAAGGGAGCAACCAGAAAGTATTGTTTATCATCAACCTAAGGGAGCAGCCATTAAGTATTGTTTATCATCAACCTAAGGGAGCAGCCATTAAGTATTGTTTATCATCAACCTAAGGGAGCAGCCAGAAAGTATTATTTATCATCAACCTAAGGAAGCAACCAGAAAGTATTGTTTATCATCAACCTAAGGAAGCAACCAGAAAGTATTGTTTATGATCAAACTAAGAGAGCAACCAGAAAGTATTGTTTATCATCAAACTAAGGGAGCAACCAGAAAGTATTGTTTATCGTCAACCTAAGGAAGCAACCAGAAAGTATTGTTTATCATCAAACTAAGGGAGCAACCATTAAGTACTGTTTATCATCAACCTAAGGGAGCAACCAGAAAGTATTGTTTATCATCAACCTAAGGAAGCAACCTGTAAGTATTGTTTATCATCAAACTAAGGGACCAACTATTAAGTATTGTTTATCATCAACCTAAGGGAGCAACCATTAAGTATTGTTTATCATCAAACTAAGGGACCAACTATTAAGTATTGTTTATCATCAAACTAAGGGACCAACTATTAAGTATTGTTTATCATCAAACTAAGGAATCAAGCAGTAAGTATTTGTTATCATCAACCTAAGGGAGGAACCATTAAGTATTGTTTATCATCAACCTAAGGGAGCAACCATTAAGTATTGTTTATCATCAAACTAAGGAATCAAGCAGTAAGTATTTTTTATCATCAACCTAAGGGAGGAACCATTAAGTATTGTTTATCATCAAACTAAGGGACCAACTATTAAGTATTGTTTATCATCAAACTAAGGGACCAACTATTAAGTATTGTTTATCATCAAACTAAGGAATCAAGCAGTAAGTATTGTTTATCATCAACCTAAGGGAGCAGCCATTAAGTATTGTTTATCATCAACCTAAGGGAGCAGCCAGAAAGTATTGTTTATCATCAACCTAAGGGAGCAGCCAGAAAGTATTGTTTATCATCAACCTAAGGGAGCAGCCATTAAGTATTGTTTATCATCAACCTAAGGGAGCAGCCATTAAGTATTGTTTATCATCAACCTAAGAGAGCAACCATTAAGTATTGTTTATCATCAACCTAAGGGAGCAGCCAGAAAGTATTGTTTATTATCAACCTAAGGAAGCAACCAGAAAGTATTGTTTATCATCAACCTAAGGAAGCAACAAAAAAGTATTGTTTATCATCAAACTAAGGGAGCAACCAGAAAGTATTGTTTATCATCAACCTAAGGGAGCAACCAGAAAGTATTGTTTATGATCAACCTAAGGGAGCAACCAGAAAGTATTGTTTATCATCAACCTAAGATAGGAACCAGAAAGTATTGTTTATCATCAAACTAAGAGAGCAACCAGAAAGTATTGTTTATCATCAAACTAAGGGAGCAACCATTAAGTATTGTTTATCATCAACCTAAGGAAGCAACCAGAAAGTATTGTTTATCATCAAACTAAGGGAGCAAACATTAAGTATTGTTTATCATCAACCTAAGGGAGCAACCATTAAGTACTGTTTATCATCAACCTAAGGAAGCAACCTGTAAGTATTGTTTATCGTCAAACTAAGGGACCAACTATTAAGTATTGTTTATCATCAACCTAAGGGAGCAACCATTAAGTATTGTTTATCGTCAAACTAAGGGACCAACTATTAAGTAGTGTTTATCATCAACCTAAGGGAGCAACCATTAAGTATTGTTTATCGTCAAACTAAGGGACCAACTATTAAGTATTGTTTATCATCAACCTAAGGGAGCAACCATTAAGTATTGTTTATCATCAAACTAAGGAATCAAGCAGTAAGTATTTTTATCATCAAACTAAAGGAACAGTCAAATAGTAAATCAAACCGGGGAAGCAATATATAAGAATTGGTTTATTAATGACTAGGGGAGCAAGAAACGAGAACAAGATAGTATAGTTTATCATCAAAGCAGGAAGCAATCAAAACTAATAATGTTTATTATCAGACAAAAGGGAAAAAAACATTCAATAATTTTAGAGAACTAAAATTATTTTCATGAAAACAATTACATTATCATATTATATGGTACAATTATATTTATATTAATATAAATTTAACCATACCTATTTAAATTTGATTATTAAATATTTATATAAATTATGAAAGCAGTGAGGGTTGTCACAATGTAGGTCCTGTCGTCATAAGTAAGTGTAAAGTTAAATTGAAGTTGTCACAACGTTGTTACCTAAAAAGCACACACACACATACACACAGACAGGGTAACTGCAAAGACTCAAAAAATCTTAGTAAACTCACTTGAGTAGATAAGGATTAACAAACATCAGAATATCATGAATTAACTTCCACAGTGATCCTACCAGAAAGGTTGTACCAAATGTGTTGACAAGGGCCCGCAACAAAGATGCTTTTATGCTGACAGATTCTTTTTTTTCATTCAGGATTTTAACAGTTTCTGGACATGCATCATCTCCCTTTTCTGTCTCGTCAGTTCTTGGTAATTCCATCAGGGGTACCTCCATTTCTTTGTTTTGTCTCTTGGCTTTGGTGGCAGGATATGCTCTAGCAAAAAATGAAGGACACGATGTTTTAATCATCATGACATACTTTTTTTAATCTTTCAATTGTAGAAAATATATTTTGCACTGTTGTTGCTCATGACCACAACTTTGATAGTACGCAAATTGCTTTTTTTTTAGTATTGTGCATTTTGCCGCAAAAAACTTATCCATATGTGACAGGACTGTGCCTATCTTTCCATCATAATATAACATAATAGTAATTTAATGTCCTATCATGGTGTCAATTAAACACCAAAATCACATCCCAATATATATTCGGATAATTATAAATTAATTTTCATTCCTCAACCACACATGACAAAAGAGAAGGCAGAAATTTAACTAAAAGCCTAGGGATTGGTGTTGTTGTTGTTGATCCTTGTTGACAAAATGAAAAAAAACATCATCAATAAACAAGGATTAGAATATTGTGGCCAGGCCAATTAACATTGGCCTTTAACATAGTCATTTACCAGAGCATCTGACATGTGTCTTTAATATACTCCTCTGCCAGCCCTTCTGACATGGGCCTTGAATATGCTCATCAGCCAGACAATCTGACAATAGCCTTTAATATACTCCTCTCCTAGGCCTTCTGACATGGGCCTTTAATATACTCATTAGCCAGACCATCTGAAATGGGCCTTTAATATACTCATCAGCCAGATTATCTAACATGGACCTTTGATATACTGCTCTGCCAGCCCATCTAACATGGGCCTTTAATATACTCATCAGCCAGCCTATCTGACATGGGCCTTTAATATACTCATCAGCCAGACTATCTAACATGCACCTTTGATATACTCATCAGCCAGACCATCTGACATGGGCCTTTGATATACTCCTCTGCCAGCCCATCTGACATGGGCCTTTAATATACTCATCAGCCAGCCCATCTGACATGGGCCTTTAATATACTCATCAGCCAGCCCATCTGACATGGGCCTTTAATATACTCATCAGCCAGCCCATCTGACATGGGCCTTTAATATACTCATCAGCCAGCCCATCTGACATGGGCCTTTAATATACTCCTCTGCCAGCCCATCTGACATGGGCCTTTAATATACTCATCAGCCAGCCCATCTGACATGGGCCTTTAATATACTCATCAGCCAGACTATCTAACATGCACCTTTGATATACTCATCAGCCAGACCATCTGACATGGGCCTTTAATATACACATCAGCCAGCCCATATGACATGGGCCTTTAATATACTCATCAGCCAGACCATCTGACATGGGCCTTTGATATACTCATCAGCCAGCCCATTTGACATGGGCCTTTAATATACTCATCAGCCAGCCCATCTAACATGGGCCTTTAATATACTCCTCTGCCAGCCCATCTGACATGGGCCTTTAATATACTCATCAGCCAGCCCATCTGACATGGGCCTTTAATATACTCATCAGCCAGCCCATCTGACATGGGCCTTTGATATACTCATTAGCCAGACCATCTGACATGGGCCTTTGATATACTCCTCTGCCAGCCCATCTGATATGGGCCTTTGATATACTCATCAGACAGACCATCTGACATGGGCCTTTGATATACTCCTCTGCCAGCCCATCTGACATGGGCCTTTGATATACTCATCAGCCAGACCATCTGACATGGGCCTTTGATATACTCATCAGCCAGACCATCTGACATGGGCCTTTGATATACTCATCAGCCAGACCATCTGACATGGGCCTTTAATATACTCATCAGCCAGCCCATCTAACATGGGCCTTTAATATACTCCTCTGCCAGCCCATCTGACATGAGCCTTTAATATACTCATCAGCCAGCCCATCTGACATGGGCCTTTAATATACTCATCAGCCAGCCCATCTGACATGGGCCTTTGATATACTCATAAGCCAGACAATCTGACATGGGCCTTTGATATACTCATCAGCCAGCCCATCTGATATGGGCCTTTGATATACTCATCAGCCAGACCATCTGACATGGGCCTTTGATATACTCCTCTGCCAGCCCATCTGACATGGGCCTTTGATATACTCATCAGCCAGACCATCTGACATGGGCCTTTGATATACTCATCAGCCAGACCATCTGACATGGGCCTTTGATATACTCATCAGCCAGACCATCTGACATGGGCCTTTGATATACTCCTCTGCCAGGCCATCTGACATGGGACTTTAATATACTCATCAGCCAGCCCATCTGACATGGGCCTTTGATGTACTCTACAGCCAGACCATCTGACATAGGCCTTTAATATACACATCAGCCAGACCATCTGACATGGGCCTTTGATATACTCCTCTGCCAGACCATCTGACATGGGCCTTTGACATACTCCTCTGCCAGACCATCTGACATGGGCCTTTGATATACTCCTCTGCCAGCCCATCTGACATGGGCCTTTGATATACTCCTCTGCCAGCCCATCTGACATGGGCCTTTGATATACTCCTCTGCCAGCCCATCTGACATGGGCCTTTGATATACTCCTCTGCCAGCCCATCTGACATGGGCCTTTGATATACTCATAAGCCAGACAATCTGACATGGGCCTTTGATATACTCATCAGCCAGCCCATCTGATATGGGCCTTTGATATACTCATCAGCCAGACCATCTGACATGGGCCTTTGATATACTCCTCTGCCAGCCCATCTGACATGGGCCTTTGATATACTCATCAGCCAGACAATCTGACATGGGCCTTTGATATACTCAACAACCAGACCATCTGACATGGGCCTTTAATATACTCATCAGCCAGCCCATCTGACATGGGCCTTTAATATACTCATCAGCCAGCCCATCTGACATGGGCCTTTGATATACTCATCAGCCAGACCATCTGACATGGGCCTTTGATGTACTCTACAGCCAGACCATCTGACATAGGCCTTTGATATACTCATCAGCCAGCCCATCTGACATGGGCCTTTAATATACTCATCAGCCAGACCATCTGACATGGGCCTTTGATATACTCATCAGCCAGACCATCTGACATGGGCCTTTGATATACTCCTCTGCCAGCCCATCTGATATGGGCCTTTAATATACTCATCAGCCAGACCATCTGACATGGGCCTTTGATATACTCCTCTGCCAGCCCATCTGACATGGGCCTTTGATATACTCATCAGCCAAACAATCTGACATGAGCCTTTGATATACTAATCAGCCAGACCATCTGACATGGGCCTTTAATATACTCATCAGCCAGCCCATCTGACATGGGCCTTTAATATACTCATCAGCCAGACCATCTGACATGGGCCTTTGATATACTCATCAGCCAGACCACCTGACATGGGCCTTTGATATACTCATCAGCCAGACCATCTGACATGGGCCTTTGATATACTCCTCTGCCAGCCCATCTGACATGGGCCTTTAATATACTCATCAGCCAGACAATCTGACATGGGCCTTTGATATACTCCTCTGCCAGCCCATCTGACATGGGCCTTTGATATACTCATCAGCCAAACAATCTGACATGGGCCTTTGATATACTAATCAGCCAGACCATCTGACATGGGCCTTTAATATACTCATCAGCCAGCCCATCTGACATGGGCCTTTAATATACTCATCAGCCAGACCATCTGACATGGGCCTTTGATATACTCATCAGCCAGACCACCTGACATGGGCCTTTGATATACTCATCAGCCAGACCATCTGACATGGGCCTTTGATATACTCCTCTGCCAGGCCATCTGACATGGGCCTTTGATATACTCATCAGCCAGACCATCTGACATGGGCCTTTGATATACTCCTCTGCCAGCCCATCTGACATGGGCCTTTGATATACTCATCAGCCAGCCCATCTGACATGGGCCTTTGATATACTCATCAGCCAGACCATCTGACATGGGCCTTTGATATACTCATCAGCCAGACCATCTGACATGGGCCTTTAATATACTCATCAGCCAGACCATCTGACATGGGCCTTTGATATACTCATCAGCCAGACAATCTGACATGGGCCTTTGATATACTCCTCTGCCAGCCCATCTGACATGGGCCTTTAATATACTCATCAGCCAGACCATCTGACATGGGCCTTTGATATACTCATCAGCCAGACCATCTGACATGGGCCTTTAATATACTCACCAGCCAGGCCATCTGACATGGGCCTTTGATATACTCATCAGCCAGACCATCTGACATGGGCCTTTGATATACTCATCAGCCAGACCATCTGACATGGGCCTTTAATATACTCATCAGCCAGACCATCTGACATGTGCCTTTGATATACTCATCAGCCAGACCATCTGACATGGGCCTTTGATATACTCCTCTGCCAGCCCATCTGACATGGGCCTTTGATATACTCATCAGCCAGCCCATCTGACATGGGCCTTTGATATACTCATCAGCCAGACCATCTAACATGGGCCTTTGATATACTCCTCTGCCAGCCCATCTGACATGGGCCTTTGATATACTCATCAGCCAGACCATCTGACATGGGCCTTTGATATACTCATCAGCCAGACCATCTGACATGGGCCTTTGATATACTCCTCTGCCAGCCCATCTGACATGGGCCTTTAATATACTCATCAGCCAGACAATCTGACATGGGCCTTTGATATACTCCTCTGCCAGCCCATCTGACATGGGCCTTTGATATACTCATCAGCCAAACAATCTGACATGGGCCTTTGATATACTAATCAGCCAGACCATCTGACATGGGCCTTTGATATACTCATCAGCCAGACCATCTGACATGGGCCTTTGATATACTCCTCTGCCAGGCCATCTGACATGGGCCTTTGATATACTCCTCTGCCAGGCCATCTGACATGGGCCTTTGATATACTCATCAGCCAGACCATCTGACATGGGCCTTTGATATACTCCTCTGCCAGCCCATCTGACATGGGCCTTTGATATACTCATCAGCCAGCCCATCTGACATGGGCCTTTGATATACTCATCAGCCAGACCATCTGACATGGGCCTTTGATATACTCATCAGCCAGACCATCTGACATGGGCCTTTAATATACTCATCAGCCAGACCATCTGACATGGGCCTTTGATATACTCATCAGCCAGACAATCTGACATGGGCCTTTGATATACTCCTCTGCCAGCCCATCTGACATGGGCCTTTAATATACTCATCAGCCAGACCATCTGACATGGGCCTTTGATATACTCATCAGCCAGACCATCTGACATGGGCCTTTAATATACTCACCAGCCAGGCCATCTGACATGGGCCTTTGATATACTCATCAGCCAGACCATCTGACATGGGCCTTTGATATACTCATCAGCCAGACCATCTGACATGGGCCTTTAATATACTCATCAGCCAGACCATCTGACATGTGCCTTTGATATACTCATCAGCCAGACCATCTGACATGGGCCTTTAATATACTCATCAGCCAGGCCATCTGACATGGGCATTTGATATACTCATCAGCCAGACCATCTGACATGGGCCTTTGATATACTCATCAGCCAGACAATCTGACATGGGGCTTTGATATACTAATCAGCCAGACCATCTGACATGGGCCTTTGATATACTAATCAGCCAGACCATCTGACATGGGCCTTTAATATACTCATCAGCCAGACCATCTGACATGGGCCTTTGATATACTCCTCTGCCAGGCCATCTGACATGGGCCTTTGATATACTCATCAGCCAGACCATCTGACATGGGCCTTTGATATACTCCTCTGCCAGCCCATCTGACATGGGCCTTTGATATACTCATCAGCCAGCCCATCTGACATGGGCCTTTGATATACTCATCAGCCAGACCATCTGACATGGGCCTTTGATATACTCATCAGCCAGACCATCTGACATGGGCCTTTAATATACTCATCAGACAGACAATCTGACATGGGCCTTTGATATACTCATCAGCCAGACCATCTGACATGGGCCTTTGATATACTCCTCTGCCAGGCCATCTGACATGGGCCTTTGATATACTCATCAGCCAGACCATCTGACATGGGCCTTTGATATACTCCTCTGCCAGCCCATCTGACATGGGCCTTTGATATACTCATCAGCCAGCCCATCTGACATGGGCCTTTGATATACTCATCAGCCAGACCATCTGACATGGGCCTTTGATATACTCATCAGCCAGACCATCTGACATGGGCCTTTAATATACTCATCAGACAGACAATCTGACATGGGCCTTTGATATACTCATCAGCCAGACAATCTGACATGGGCCTTTGATATACTCCTCTGCCAGCCCATCTGACATGGGCCTTTGATATACTCATCAGCCAGACAATCTGACATGGGCCTTTGATATACTCCTCTGCCAGCCCATCTGACATGGGCCTTTGATATACTCATCAGCCAGACCATCTGACATGAGCCTTTGATATACTCCTCTGCCAGCCCATCTGACATGGGCCTTTGATATACTCATCAGCCAGACCATCTGACATGGGCCTTTGATATACTCATCAGCCAGACCATCTGACATGGGCCTTTGATATACTCATCAGCCAGACCATCTGACATGGGCCTTTAATATACTCATCAGCCAGACAATCTGACATGGGCCTTTGATATACTCCTCAGCCAGACAATCTGACATGGGCCTTTGATATACTCATCAGCCAGACAATCTGACATGGGCCTTTGATATACTCATCAGCCAGACAATCTGACATGGGCCTTTGATATACTCATCAGCCAGACAATCTGACATGGGCCTTTGATATACTCATCAGCCAGACCATCTGACATGGGCCTTTGATATACTCCTCTGCCAGCCCATCTGACATGGGCCTTTAATATACTCATCAGCCAGACCATCTGACATGGGCCTTTGATATACTCATCAGCCAGACCATCTGACATGGGCCTTTAATATACTCACCAGCCAGGCCATCTGACATGGGCCTTTGATATACTCATCAGCCAGACCATCTGACATGGGCCTTTGATATACTCATCAGCCAGACCATCTGACATGGGCCTTTAATATACTCATCAGCCAGACCATCTGACATGTGCCTTTGATATACTCATCAGCCAGACCATCTGACATGGGCCTTTAATATACTCATCAGCCAGGCCATCTGACATGGGCATTTGATATACTCATCAGCCAGACCATCTGACATGGGCCTTTGATATACTCATCAGCCAGACAATCTGACATGGGGCTTTGATATACTAATCAGCCAGACCATCTGACATGGGCCTTTGATATACTCATCAGCCAGACCATCTGACATGGGCCTTTAATATACTCATCAGCCAGACCATCTGACATGGGCCTTTGATATACTCCTCTGCCAGGCCATCTGACATGGGCCTTTGATATACTCATCAGCCAGACCATCTGACATGGGCCTTTGATATACTCCTCTGCCAGCCCATCTGACATGGGCCTTTGATATACTCATCAGCCAGCCCATCTGACATGGGCCTTTGATATACTCATCAGCCAGACCATCTGACATGGGCCTTTGATATACTCATCAGCCAGACCATCTGACATGGGCCTTTAATATACTCATCAGACAGACAATCTGACATGGGCCTTTGATATACTCATCAGCCAGATCATCTGACATGGGCCTTTGATATACTCATCAGCCAGCCCATCTGACATGGGCCTTTGATATACTCATCAGCCAGACCATCTGACATGAGCCTTTGATATACTCCTCTGCCAGCCCATCCGACATGGGCCTTTGATATACTCATCAGCCAGACCATCTGACATGGGCCTTTGATATACTCATCAGCCAGACCATCTGACATGGGCCTTTGATATACTCATCAGCCAGACCATCTGACATGGGCCTTTGATATACTCATCAGCCAGACCATCTGACATGGGCCTTTAATATACTCATCAGCCAGACCATCTGACATGGGCCTTTGATATACTCCTCTGCCAGCCCATCTGACATGGGCCTTTAATATACTCATCAGCCAGACAATCTGACATGGGCCTTTGATATACTCCTCTGCCAGCCCATCTGACATGGGCCTTTGATATACTCATCAGCCAAACAATCTGACATGGGCCTTTGATATACTAATCAGCCAGACCATCTGACATGGGCCTTTGATATACTCATCAGCCAGACCATCTGACATGGGCCTTTGATATACTCCTCTGCCAGGCCATCTGACATGGGCCTTTGATATACTCCTCTGCCAGGCCATCTGACATGGGCCTTTGATATACTCATCAGCCAGACCATCTGACATGGGCCTTTGATATACTCCTCTGCCAGCCCATCTGACATGGGCCTTTGATATACTCATCAGCCAGCCCATCTGACATGGGCCTTTGATATACTCATCAGCCAGACCATCTGACATGGGCCTTTGATATACTCATCAGCCAGACCATCTGACATGGGCCTTTAATATACTCATCAGCCAGACCATCTGACATGGGCCTTTGATATACTCATCAGCCAGACAATCTGACATGGGCCTTTGATATACTCCTCTGCCAGCCCATCTGACATGGGCCTTTAATATACTCATCAGCCAGACCATCTGACATGGGCCTTTGATATACTCATCAGCCAGACCATCTGACATGGGCCTTTAATATACTCACCAGCCAGGCCATCTGACATGGGCCTTTGATATACTCATCAGCCAGACCATCTGACATGGGCCTTTGATATACTCATCAGCCAGACCATCTGACATGGGCCTTTAATATACTCATCAGCCAGACCATCTGACATGTGCCTTTGATATACTCATCAGCCAGACCATCTGACATGGGCCTTTAATATACTCATCAGCCAGGCCATCTGACATGGGCATTTGATATACTCATCAGCCAGACCATCTGACAGGGGCCTTTGATATACTCATCAGCCAGACAATCTGACATGGGGCTTTGATATACTAATCAGCCAGACCATCTGACATGGGCCTTTGATATACTAATCAGCCAGACCATCTGACATGGGCCTTTAATATACTCATCAGCCAGACCATCTGACATGGGCCTTTGATATACTCCTCTGCCAGGCCATCTGACATGGGCCTTTGATATACTCATCAGCCAGACCATCTGACATGGGCCTTTGATATACTCCTCTGCCAGCCCATCTGACATGGGCCTTTGATATACTCATCAGCCAGCCCATCTGACATGGGCCTTTGATATACTCATCAGCCAGACCATCTGACATGGGCCTTTGATATACTCATCAGCCAGACCATCTGACATGGGCCTTTAATATACTCATCAGACAGACAATCTGACATGGGCCTTTGATATACTCATCAGCCAGACCATCTGACATGGGCCTTTGATATACTCCTCTGCCAGGCCATCTGACATGGGCCTTTGATATACTCATCAGCCAGACCATCTGACATGGGCCTTTGATATACTCCTCTGCCAGCCCATCTGACATGGGCCTTTGATATACTCATCAGCCAGCCCATCTGACATGGGCCTTTGATATACTCATCAGCCAGACCATCTGACATGGGCCTTTGATATACTCATCAGCCAGACCATCTGACATGGGCCTTTAATATACTCATCAGACAGACAATCTGACATGGGCCTTTGATATACTCATCAGCCAGACAATCTGACATGGGCCTTTGATATACTCCTCTGCCAGCCCATCTGACATGGGCCTTTGATATACTCATCAGCCAGACAATCTGACATGGGCCTTTGATATACTCCTCTGCCAGCCCATCTGACATGGGCCTTTGATATACTCATCAGCCAGACCATCTGACATGAGCCTTTGATATACTCCTCTGCCAGCCCATCTGACATGGGCCTTTGATATACTCATCAGCCAGACCATCTGACATGGGCCTTTGATATACTCATCAGCCAGACCATCTGACATGGGCCTTTGATATACTCATCAGCCAGACCATCTGACATGGGCCTTTAATATACTCATCAGCCAGACAATCTGACATGGGCCTTTGATATACTCCTCAGCCAGACAATCTGACATGGGCCTTTGATATACTCATCAGCCAGACAATCTGACATGGGCCTTTGATATACTCATCAGCCAGACAATCTGACATGGGCCTTTGATATACTCATCAGCCAGACAATCTGACATGGGCCTTTGATATACTCATCAGCCAGACCATCTGACATGGGCCTTTGATATACTCCTCTGCCAGCCCATCTGACATGGGCCTTTAATATACTCATCAGCCAGACCATCTGACATGGGCCTTTGATATACTCATCAGCCAGACCATCTGACATGGGCCTTTAATATACTCACCAGCCAGGCCATCTGACATGGGCCTTTGATATACTCATCAGCCAGACCATCTGACATGGGCCTTTGATATACTCATCAGCCAGACCATCTGACATGGGCCTTTAATATACTCATCAGCCAGACCATCTGACATGTGCCTTTGATATACTCATCAGCCAGACCATCTGACATGGGCCTTTAATATACTCATCAGCCAGGCCATCTGACATGGGCATTTGATATACTCATCAGCCAGACCATCTGACATGGGCCTTTGATATACTCATCAGCCAGACAATCTGACATGGGGCTTTGATATACTAATCAGCCAGACCATCTGACATGGGCCTTTGATATACTCATCAGCCAGACCATCTGACATGGGCCTTTAATATACTCATCAGCCAGACCATCTGACATGGGCCTTTGATATACTCCTCTGCCAGGCCATCTGACATGGGCCTTTGATATACTCATCAGCCAGACCATCTGACATGGGCCTTTGATATACTCCTCTGCCAGCCCATCTGACATGGGCCTTTGATATACTCATCAGCCAGCCCATCTGACATGGGCCTTTGATATACTCATCAGCCAGACCATCTGACATGGGCCTTTGATATACTCATCAGCCAGACCATCTGACATGGGCCTTTAATATACTCATCAGACAGACAATCTGACATGGGCCTTTGATATACTCATCAGCCAGATCATCTGACATGGGCCTTTGATATACTCATCAGCCAGCCCATCTGACATGGGCCTTTGATATACTCATCAGCCAGCCCATCTGACATGGGCCTTTGATATACTCCTCTGCCAGCCCATCTGACATGGGCCTTTGATATACTCATCAGCCAGCCCATCTGACATGGGCCTTTGATATACTCATCAGCCAGACCATCTGACATGGGCCTTTGATATACTCATCAGCCAGACCATCTGACATGGGCCTTTAATATACTCATCAGACAGACAATCTGACATGGGCCTTTGATATACTCATCAGCCAGACAATCTGACATGGGCCTTTGATATACTCCTCTGCCAGCCCATCTGACATGGGCCTTTGATATACTCATCAGCCAGACAATCTGACATGGGCCTTTGATATACTCCTCTGCCAGCCCATCTGACATGGGCCTTTGATATACTCATCAGCCAGACCATCTGACATGAGCCTTTGATATACTCCTCTGCCAGCCCATCCGACATGGGCCTTTGATATACTCATCAGCCAGACCATCTGACATGGGCCTTTGATATACTCATCAGCCAGACCATCTGACATGGGCCTTTGATATACTCATCAGCCAGACCATCTGACATGGGCCTTTGATATACTCATCAGCCAGACCATCTGACATGGGCCTTTAATATACTCATCAGCCAGACCATCTGACATGGGCCTTTGATATACTCCTCTGCCAGCCCATCTGACATGGGCCTTTAATATACTCATCAGCCAGACAATCTGACATGGGCCTTTGATATACTCCTCTGCCAGCCCATCTGACATGGGCCTTTGATATACTCATCAGCCAAACAATCTGACATGGGCCTTTGATATACTAATCAGCCAGACCATCTGACATGGGCCTTTGATATACTCATCAGCCAGACCATCTGACATGGGCCTTTGATATACTCCTCTGCCAGGCCATCTGACATGGGCCTTTGATATACTCCTCTGCCAGGCCATCTGACATGGGCCTTTGATATACTCATCAGCCAGACCATCTGACATGGGCCTTTGATATACTCCTCTGCCAGCCCATCTGACATGGGCCTTTGATATACTCATCAGCCAGCCCATCTGACATGGGCCTTTGATATACTCATCAGCCAGACCATCTGACATGGGCCTTTGATATACTCATCAGCCAGACCATCTGACATGGGCCTTTAATATACTCATCAGCCAGACCATCTGACATGGGCCTTTGATATACTCATCAGCCAGACAATCTGACATGGGCCTTTGATATACTCCTCTGCCAGCCCATCTGACATGGGCCTTTAATATACTCATCAGCCAGACCATCTGACATGGGCCTTTGATATACTCATCAGCCAGACCATCTGACATGGGCCTTTAATATACTCACCAGCCAGGCCATCTGACATGGGCCTTTGATATACTCATCAGCCAGACCATCTGACATGGGCCTTTGATATACTCATCAGCCAGACCATCTGACATGGGCCTTTAATATACTCATCAGCCAGACCATCTGACATGTGCCTTTGATATACTCATCAGCCAGACCATCTGACATGGGCCTTTAATATACTCATCAGCCAGACCATCTGACAGGGGCCTTTGATATACTCATCAGCCAGACAATCTGACATGGGGCTTTGATATACTAATCAGCCAGACCATCTGACATGGGCCTTTGATATACTAATCAGCCAGACCATCTGACATGGGCCTTTAATATACTCATCAGCCAGACCATCTGACATGGGCCTTTGATATACTCCTCTGCCAGGCCATCTGACATGGGCCTTTGATATACTCATCAGCCAGACCATCTGACATGGGCCTTTGATATACTCCTCTGCCAGCCCATCTGACATGGGCCTTTGATATACTCATCAGCCAGCCCATCTGACATGGGCCTTTGATATACTCATCAGCCAGACCATCTGACATGGGCCTTTGATATACTCATCAGCCAGACCATCTGACATGGGCCTTTAATATACTCATCAGACAGACAATCTGACATGGGCCTTTGATATACTCATCAGCCAGACCATCTGACATGGGCCTTTGATATACTCCTCTGCCAGGCCATCTGACATGGGCCTTTGATATACTCATCAGCCAGACCATCTGACATGGGCCTTTGATATACTCCTCTGCCAGCCCATCTGACATGGGCCTTTGATATACTCATCAGCCAGCCCATCTGACATGGGCCTTTGATATACTCATCAGCCAGACCATCTGACATGGGCCTTTGATATACTCATCAGCCAGACCATCTGACATGGGCCTTTAATATACTCATCAGACAGACAATCTGACATGGGCCTTTGATATACTCATCAGCCAGACAATCTGACATGGGCCTTTGATATACTCCTCTGCCAGCCCATCTGACATGGGCCTTTGATATACTCATCAGCCAGACAATCTGACATGGGCCTTTGATATACTCCTCTGCCAGCCCATCTGACATGGGCCTTTGATATACTCATCAGCCAGACCATCTGACATGAGCCTTTGATATACTCCTCTGCCAGCCCATCTGACATGGGCCTTTGATATACTCATCAGCCAGACCATCTGACATGGGCCTTTGATATACTCATCAGCCAGACCATCTGACATGGGCCTTTGATATACTCATCAGCCAGACCATCTGACATGGGCCTTTAATATACTCATCAGCCAGACAATCTGACATGGGCCTTTGATATACTCCTCAGCCAGACAATCTGACATGGGCCTTTGATATACTCATCAGCCAGACAATCTGACATGGGCCTTTGATATACTCATCAGCCAGACAATCTGACATGGGCCTTTGATATACTCATCAGCCAGACAATCTGACATGGGCCTTTGATATACTCATCAGCCAGACCATCTGACATGGGCCTTTGATATACTCCTCTGCCAGCCCATCTGACATGGGCCTTTAATATACTCATCAGCCAGACCATCTGACATGGGCCTTTGATATACTCATCAGCCAGACCATCTGACATGGGCCTTTAATATACTCACCAGCCAGGCCATCTGACATGGGCCTTTGATATACTCATCAGCCAGACCATCTGACATGGGCCTTTGATATACTCATCAGCCAGACCATCTGACATGGGCCTTTAATATACTCATCAGCCAGACCATCTGACATGTGCCTTTGATATACTCATCAGCCAGACCATCTGACATGGGCCTTTAATATACTCATCAGCCAGGCCATCTGACATGGGCATTTGATATACTCATCAGCCAGACCATCTGACATGGGCCTTTGATATACTCATCAGCCAGACAATCTGACATGGGGCTTTGATATACTAATCAGCCAGACCATCTGACATGGGCCTTTGATATACTCATCAGCCAGACCATCTGACATGGGCCTTTAATATACTCATCAGCCAGACCATCTGACATGGGCCTTTGATATACTCCTCTGCCAGGCCATCTGACATGGGCCTTTGATATACTCATCAGCCAGACCATCTGACATGGGCCTTTGATATACTCCTCTGCCAGCCCATCTGACATGGGCCTTTGATATACTCATCAGCCAGCCCATCTGACATGGGCCTTTGATATACTCATCAGCCAGACCATCTGACATGGGCCTTTGATATACTCATCAGCCAGACCATCTGACATGGGCCTTTAATATACTCATCAGACAGACAATCTGACATGGGCCTTTGATATACTCATCAGCCAGATCATCTGACATGGGCCTTTGATATACTCATCAGCCAGCCCATCTGACATGGGCCTTTGATATACTCATCAGCCAGCCCATCTGACATGGGCCTTTGATATACTCCTCTGCCAGCCCATCTGACATGGGCCTTTGATATACTCATCAGCCAGCCCATCTGACATGGGCCTTTGATATACTCATCAGCCAGACCATCTGACATGGGCCTTTGATATACTCATCAGCCAGACCATCTGACATGGGCCTTTAATATACTCATCAGACAGACAATCTGACATGGGCCTTTGATATACTCATCAGCCAGACAATCTGACATGGGCCTTTGATATACTCCTCTGCCAGCCCATCTGACATGGGCCTTTGATATACTCATCAGCCAGACAATCTGACATGGGCCTTTGATATACTCCTCTGCCAGCCCATCTGACATGGGCCTTTGATATACTCATCAGCCAGACCATCTGACATGAGCCTTTGATATACTCCTCTGCCAGCCCATCCGACATGGGCCTTTGATATACTCATCAGCCAGACCATCTGACATGGGCCTTTGATATACTCATCAGCCAGACCATCTGACATGGGCCTTTGATATACTCATCAGCCAGACCATCTGACATGGGCCTTTAATATACTCATCAGCCAGACAATCTGACATGGGCCTTTGATATACTCCTCAGCCAGACAATCTGACATGGGCCTTTGATATACTCATCAGCCAGACAATCTGACATGGGCCTTTGATATACTCATCAGCCAGACAATCTGACATGGGCCTTTGATATACTCATCAGCCAGACAATCTGACATGGGCCTTTGATATACTCATCAGCCAGACCATCTGACATGGGCCTTTGATATACTCCTCTGCCAGCCCATCTGACATGGGCCTTTAATATACTCATCAGCCAGACAATCTGACATGGGCCTTTGATATACTCCTCTGCCAGCCCATCTGACATGGGCCTTTGATATACTCATCAGCCAGACCATCTGACATGAGCCTTTGATATACTCCTCTGCCAGCCCATCCGACATGGGCCTTTAATATACTCATCAGCCAGGCCATCTGACATGGGCATTTGATATACTCATCAGCCAGCCCATCTGACATGGGCCTTTGATATACTCCTCTGCCAGCCCATCTGACATGGGCCTTTAATATGCTCATCAGCCAGACCATCTGACATGGGCCTTTGATATACTCATCAGCCAGACCATCTGACATGGGCCTTTGATATACTCATCAGCCAGACCATCTGACATGGACCTTTAATATACTCATCAGCCAACCATCTGACATGGGCCTTTGATATACTCATCAGCCAGACCATCTGACATGGGCCTTTGATATACTCCTCTGCCAGGCAATCTGACATGGGCATTTGATATACTCATCAGCCAGACCATCTGACATGGGCCTTTGATATACTCATCAGCCAGACCATCTGACATGGGTCTTTGATATACTCATCAGCCAGACCATCTGACATGGGCCTTTGATATACTCCTCTGCCAGGCAATCTGACATGGGCATTTGATATACTCATCAGCCAGACCATCTGACATGGGCCTTTGATATACTTATCAGCCAGACCATCTGACATGGGCCTTTGATATACTCCTCTGCCAGCCCATCTGAAATGGGCCTTTAATATACTCATCAGCCAGATAATCTGACATGGGCCTTTGATATACTCCTCTGCCAGCCCATCTGACATGAGCCTTTGATATACTCATCAGCCAGACCATCTGACATGGGCCTTTGATATACTCATCAGCCAGATAATCTGACATGGGCCTTTGATATACTCATCAGCCAGATAATCTGACATGGGCCTTTGATATACTCATCAGCCAGATAATCTGACATGGGCCTTTGATATACTCCTCTGCCAGCCCATCTGACATGAGCCTTTGATATACTCATCAGCCAGATAATCTGACATAGGCCTTTGATATACTCATCAGCCAGACAATCTGACATGGGCCTTTGATATACTCATCAGACAGATAATCTGACATGGGCCTTTGATATACTCATCAGCCAGATAATCTGACATGGGCCTTTGATATACTCATCAGCCAGATAATCTGACATGGGCCTTTGATATACTCATCAGCCAGATAATCTGACATGGGCCTTTGATATACTCATCAGCCAGATAATCTGACATGGGCCTTTGATATACTCATCAGCCAGATAATCTGACATGGGCCTTTGATATACTCCTCTGCCAGCCCATCTGACATGAGCCTTTGATATACTCATCAGCCAGACCATCTGACATGGGCCTTTGATATACTCATCAGCCAGACCATCTGACATGGGCCTTTGATATACTCCTCTGCCAGCCCATCTGACATGGGCCTTTAATATACTCATCAGCCAGATAATCTGACATGGGCCTTTGATATACTCATCAGCCAGACCATCTGACATGGGCCTTTGATATACTCCTCTGCCAGCCCATCTGACATGAGCCTTTGATATACTCATCAGCCAGACCATCTGACATGGGCCTTTGATATACTCATCAGCCAGACCATCTGACATGGGCCTTTGATATACTCATCAGCCAGATAATCTGACATGGGCCTTTGATATACTCCTCTGCCAGCCCATCTGACATGGGCCTTTGATATACTCATCAGCCAGACTCTCTAACATGGACCTTTGATATACTCCTCTGCCAGCCCATCTGACATGGGCCTTTAACATACTCATCAGCCAGCCCATCTGACATGGGCCTTTAACATACTCATCAGCCAGATAATCTGACATGGGCCTTTGATATACTCCTCTCCCAGGCCATCTGACATGGGCCTTTAACAAACTCATCAGTCCTATCCTATGTACACTGCTTTTTTATTCACATAAAATTTGACGGCGGTATCCATCAATTATTAAATGTCAAATAGTAAGACAAATAGTACATGTAGGCATTTCAATCAAAGGACAACAAAATTAATTTACTCTCTACCTGCATTTTTCCTTACTCCATTGTTTTTCAAATTTGTGAAAGACATGAGAGGTTTCATCCTCCTTGTTCAGAGACCACAGATCTTCTCGTTGCAATGGTTTCTTGTAGCCTAAGACTATAATGCTGCAAACAAAATCACAATGAAAAACATCACAAAACTAATTTACATACATGTAGATATGACATGTGTCACACAGGTACATGAGTTGAAATGTGTTGAAATGTATCTTTTTTTGGCTAGTTGATGCTGAACATTTTTTATCAACGTTATGAGCCATAGAACAAAAAAATAGTGAATCAGTACTAGGTATAAATCAATACACCACTTTGACTCAGTGATGTCATTGTTTAACACAATCCTGAATACTGAGGCACTTTTCAATTCAAAATAATAGCATGTAGTCTTAATGAACGTACCGAGTAACCCACCAGAATGTTACCTTTGACAAGAATGATGCAGAACTGTATGGACATGGATTCTGTGAATGGATTTAATAATTTTTATTATTACAACAAAGCATATTTAAGCTAACAAATGCATTTAATAAATGCATTACTACTCATCAGTAGAGGGCGCTATTTTAATATGATGATGAAATGCCTAAAGTTTCACAGTTGTCAGCTTCACCATGTTCAATATGAGTGAGTCCCAAGCAACATGTGCAAAGTATATTGGTTGCTTACACAAAATTGTAGTGACTGTAATGCTTTGACTGTAGTGCTTTTATTTTAAGTGTGGTGTTTCTTTCCTCCAAGAAAATATACTACAAAATCAGATTTTAGATATTAGAATTAACTGTCAGTAATAATTCTAACTTTTAAAAATGAAAGCCATTGAACAAATAATTTGTATTTATTGATCGTTGAACCCATCAGCTAATTTTAATTTAGTCACACTATGCGTTCAATAAAAATTTCAGCATATCGGAAATGACACAAAATATCTTACCAAGTCAGTAACTCTGGGGGAGTAATGCGGTGGATTATCTGATATGGATGACAATACTAGTTCTATCAACAAGATAACGTAGTATAGATAAAAAGTCACATAACCTAATATATCATCAATAGGCTGAAATAAAAAAAATTAACATCTTGTTAACATTATGAGTGTAATATTATTTACCAGAGCTGAACAGGTGAATGCTAGTTGTATCAAACTATCATGAATAATATTTACCAGAGCTGAACAGGTGAATGCTAGTTATATCAAACTATCATGAATAATATTTACCAGAGCTGAACAGGTGAATGCTAGTTATATCAAACTATCATGAATAATATTTACCAGAGCTGAACAGGTGAATGCTAGTTATATCAAACTATCATGAATAATATTTACCAGAGCTGAACAGGTGAATGCTAGTTATATCAAACTATCATGAATAATATTTACCAGAATTGAACAGGTGAATGCTAGTTATATCAAACTATCATGAATAATATTTAGTAAATAAGTAAATGCTTAATATATTTACTGAGAAATGTTCCTGAATTTCACAAATCAGTTACCCTTAGGGATACATCACAGAGGTATGCATAATCAAATTTAGTCACAAAATACACTTCTGAATCAGTTTGTTTGCTATTCCATAATACTGCAGTATAACAGAGACTAAACAGAACTTGAGTAAATCCTTTCGTGAGTAAATCTTTTCAAGTTGATCAGAGACAAAACGGTATGAAAATAACAAGCCATGCATGGCACAGTCCAAATTTAAGATACATGTATATACATGTAGTTTTGTTCATAGTAATATACTTGGAACATAACCATGTCAGAAGTATGGATCCAGAAGATGATGCTTGATTATGATGATTTTTTATCATTAAAATGATTGACAGCTTGTATCTGATGGTCAAAAGAGTACTTGTCCATATTGAGAAATATTGCTCTGGAACAGCATTAATTGAAACAAAATGGCCACCAGTCGGCCATTTTGAATACATCTATATATCTATAACATGATGTAAAATGAATATATAAAATGTGAACACAATCAGTCAAAGCATATCAGAGATATGGTTCTAGAAGTGCATTCATTTAAACAAAATGACCTCCAGTCAGCCATTTAATTCTGATCTAAAAATAAAATGTGCATCAAGGTCCCATAATGTCCAACGTTCGTACCAGGTTTGAACAAAATTCATCCATAAACGCCAAGATCTAGTACTGAAATGCCAAAAATGCTTGATTTTTGATGATTTTTTAGCACAAAAATTGCTGCCATATGGCTACTTTGAATCAGATAGTCAAACCAATATATCTATGTCACGATGAATACTGTAAAATGGTTAATTATTCACTGTGTTTTAATTTGGCTTATTTCGCTGACTGGAAAATGTGCTAAATTAAAACCCAGTGAATATGTAAAATTTAGCATAGAACACTATATCTAAATGATAAAACCGTGAATTTAAAACCCACTGAATATGCCTGAAATGGTAAATCAGTGAAATTTAAACCCAGTGAAAATTAGTCATTTTACAGTATATACAATTTTATCATAATCAGTCAAAGCATGGCAGAAATATGGCACTAGAACTGCAAAATATGTGAAGTTTGATTGTGATTGGTCCGGACACACAAAGGTCAAAATATAAGTCACCATTTTCGGGACTAATAAACCATTGCCAATTGTATTGAGCTGACATTGGATACCTGTCATTGCAAAATGACATCTATCATTACAACATCAGTCATAAAATGTATTGGTTTGATTCACAGCTTATATTGGTTTATAAAGTGTATCTATCTTATACAAGTGTTTTCCTATATAAAAATGGATAGCTTATTAACTCATCAGTAAGTAGTCCAAAACTAACAAGTCATTGTTAATTACACAGTCCATGTTGCAATTAGATGAGATATTATTCATGCCTAGGATAAAAGCAAGTCAATGATCACAAATTGAATTGTAATGGACATGTATTGCTATATGAATAACACATGAGCTCCAAGTGCTAAAAAAAAATATAAAGCTTGGCAATCATAGAACTGAACATAAGCTCTATAGGATGAAAACAAATAATCAGGCTTGGCATATCATACAAGACTATAATTAAATCAAGGCAATCTTGAAATAAAACTTGGAATTCATACAAGAACACATATACAATTATCTTAATGATGGGGTAAAAATACACTGGATTCACAGCATTTTTTCATATGAACAACAAGATCTCAAAAGCTAAAGAACAATGATTGTCTGCTTTATACAAGACACTATCAAACTACTACAAAATCAAAACTAGTCCTTTTAATATTGAGTGATATGGTATTGTAGACCCAATCAGAATACAATGTATATTTTATTATTTAGTTGTTTTTGCTTCACACACACAGAAGCTAAAAAAATTAATGAGTTAGGGAAAGGTTACATTTGAAAAGAAAATTTCTGGGCAGACATTTTCTAATATATTTTGAGACGCTGATTTTGAAAATAAACAGGCATTTTGACTTAATGTTAGTTTTAAGTTTTTTCAAGTCATTGTAAAATTCAACTCAATTTAGATAATATGTTCAGCGTTTTTTACATATTTGTTTATATTACGATATGCATGTAGAATCTACATTTAATAGTATCTAATGGCCACAAGCTGTACATATCAATGACACCTCCCCCTCTTAGTTTACATGGTAATAAACCCATTTTATGTTTCACAAAAATATATTCAAGCATACTATATACTATAAGGCGATACTGTTCAGTAAGCAAAATAAGCATCATGCATAAACCACATGACATAAAACTAATTTGCATACAAAGATTAATTCCTATTGTGACCAATAGAGGGCACTGGACTATAAAAAATATGAGAAAGCTTGAACATACTTCTTGTATGGCGATGAGAATCTTAGAATAAAACATCACAGTGCTACATAATGTTACAAGAAACCAGAAAATAAACATAATGGCAGAAGACTGGACACCTTTTAGTCTTTCCATTTGTATTATTACAAATGCTAGCATCTGTGGAGAGAACAAACAAACATGACCGTTGGTAGTGTTATTTAAATCGGGAGAGTCGTCACCTGCGCATGCATCAGATGGCCATAGTGTGTCAATGTTTACAAACAAGCGTGAGCCTTGGTGTTTCTAGCGTGTGTTGTTATTATCGCTTGAGACTCAATTCCCCTGCATGCACAAGTGACGACCCTCTCGCTTTAAGATAATTTAAAGCAAGTACAGTTCAAGGGACAAATAGAGAGAATAAATTTATGGGTTTCTATTGCATGTGATATTCTGTGTGATAGTGATAAGATGAGAAGTACAGTCGTACATATAAACAACTTACAACTGTTATTTCAAATCAACTATTACTGCCATGTGAGTATGTGATAGGTGGATATTTAGTAAATGTTTTTACTTATTATTGTATGAATGGCATTGACAGCGGCAGCGACACAGGGGGCAGAGGGGCGGTCGCTCTTCGATATTACTGTTGTCGCTCCTCCAAAATCATGTTAAAACCCTTTATGTTCGGCAAAATTTGCCCCTCAAAATACAGGAAATAGCATCTCAGAGGGTCTAGACAAAATTTGTAAGGGGGAGCATGCCCCCGGACCCCCTAGTAAGGTCGTGCCTTCTGTGCAAGGTTGGTGGGTAGACCCCCCCCTCCCCAATGCAAAATTTTGCGCCGTCGTCTCTGATTAACATGGTTTCCATTCACTAGCTATCTGTGGAAGGTTTCAGCAACAACACAGTCACAATCTGAGTTGTATTCGTAAAAATAACAAGACTTGTAAATAATTTAAGGTGGAAATATAAAAAAGAAACTTGACTTACTAGTGTAACACTGAGAACCGCTGGAGCAATGTAATCAACAGATGGTCTATGAACACCATTATGACTTTCAGAAATAGCTTTGACTAAATTTACAAGTGGAATAAAAATAAGCAGACCCGTAAAAATCTGAAATGGAAAGCATCATGAGATAAAATGTATTACCGTACAAGAATGTGATATATATACCGATTCTGCCGTAAATTCACCCTGGGCCGTTAAATGGCAGTTTGGGTTTAAAAAATAAATAAAATGGGACCAAGAAATCACCCAGGGCGTTTTTTTCGGCAGTTTTTTTTATATATTTTGGCATCATTTGTCAGACATTTCAATAATAATCAACAATTGTGAAACGCAGCATGACCAGATTGCGCTGTCGCAATCATTTGCTACTAAGCAATGCAGTTGTGATCGTTTTTATTTGAAACTTCTTTTTTTTTAAATTTACTCTTAGGTTTGTTAATGTGATTTTTTTGGAGAAAGATGACACTGGGTGACATTGTAATGAAATTTTAGGAGGGCTATTTTTTAATTCAAATTTTAGATTAGCTTCTGCAATAGTTTTTTTCGTCTTGGGTGGTCAAACTGCTGGCGTTGAAAGTCAACACGGAGGTAAATTTCTCAATGAAAATAGAAGTTCTAAAAAATATTAGATGAGCATTTTTTGAAATTTTGAACCCCAAATAAGGACCCACCAGCCATGAAATCATCCAGTGCGATAATATTATATTCTGGCCTGTATTTTTGTGTAATGTTTATCTATCTATCTATTCACTGGATGAAAGTTAATGTACATGTATAGCAGAATATTTATGACTCCAGTCCTTATTTTGACTTTTATTTCTGTAATGGTAAATCTATGCAACTGTATCAATGAATATGGAAAACTGGTAGGCAATAAATTTCAGATGAACCACCCGAGTTAAATCATTAAAGAACAAACACAATGTGCCAATTTCTCTTAAATCACTTCCAACTAATCAGATTAGTTGATTACAACATTTAGTTCATGCCAAATCGGGTCAAAATGACAGCGTAGACTATACAATTATTCAGTTCAATGTAAAAGTGTCAAGTTTATCCTGTGATTGTTCATATTTGATGTAAGCAATACATGTCAAATACAACATTATTAAAAAAAAGTACTAAGTAACAGTCAAACTTCAACAGATAATAATGGATAAGATTGTTTTACAGACATTTGTGTGTAGTCATTG
Source organism: Saccoglossus kowalevskii (assembly GCF_978046115.1). Taxonomy (NCBI): domain Eukaryota; kingdom Metazoa; phylum Hemichordata; class Enteropneusta; family Harrimaniidae; genus Saccoglossus; species Saccoglossus kowalevskii. Next base: position 10,601,471 of record NC_140648.1, on the reverse strand, counting down.
CCAAGCATTAATGCCCGTACTTGGGCATATAATACTCACTGTTTTACATCGATGAAGGTTTGACACTCGGATATAACCACGGCTGTACTTTTTCATATGCTGGATGTAGAAGAGGGACGCCATCCACAGAAATGCACACGGTACCCATACCAGCACTGTCTTCTGAAAACACACTGTCAGATCTGGCACAGTGGAATTCAACAGGGATGGGTCCTGAAAACAAACACATTGTTAGCTTAAACAGAACTCTGTTAAAAAAATGTGAGTCATTTCTCGGGTCAGACACCATCATCAGTGCATTAGCTGCATGTCCCTATCTGTAACAGTGCTAGAGATAGAACAGCTATGCATATTAATGAGGTTACATGACCATATATGGTCATTTGATATGTTAGTCACATCTCTTTTGCAACAGCTTCAATATTGATCTGGCTGCATGGCCCTATCTGTAACTGTGCTTGAGATATTACTGTTATGCATATTTAATGAGGTCACATGACCATATATGGTCATGTCATATGTTTATCACATCTTTTGTCCAAGAGCTTCAATACTTTATTGGTTCCATATTCCTATCTGGAACAGTAGAGCGTTATAAGTTTAATAATTACAATTGTTTGAAAAGTATAAAATATAATAAACAGAATACAAGTTTGTAATAATGATGTAACAATAACAATTAATGCAATAATTTGTAAATAATTTTAAGATGTATAACATTTCAAGAATAGAAGTTACATTACGAAAATAGTATATAACTCGTAGACTGCTAATTGGTTAAAATATATTGTTTTAATTCTGTTTTGAATAAACTACCTTAATTTTTCATTGTTTTGATTTTATTTGGTAAATAAATCTGATGAAGTATTTGGCATGCATCAAAGAACTTCCAGAATGTAACTTGACAAAACAAGCATACCATGAGTAGATAAAATACACACTTCCATGGATTACATTAATTCAGGAAGAAACCAATGAAAATGACACAATCAGTCAACATTTAGAAAATACACAAAGTAAGGCAAATAGTAAACTCCTGCAAAGATAAATTACTAAATTGAGAACGTATAGTAAATTTATAACACATTATGGAAGAGTGTTCTGAGTGGCTCTTGCTCAGAAATTATTAAGTATAGTACTGATTTTCTTGTAAATTCACTGAAAAAACTAATTCTGAACTCAGGAATTTACCCAAACACAGGGAATAATAGCATCATTTCTTACATTAAGAGAACATATACTGCTTCATACTAGTATGACATAACGATGGAGGCAAGTGCAGCTATGTATGTTTGGGTGCTGTAGTAATGAATGAAATCAATGCAAACCGACATCAGCGATGTTTTTTTCCCTCAATGTTACATCGACATGAACAAAAAATGTTTTTCGAATCTTTTTTGACGTTTATGTGCATGAATACTGATAATAAACACCATAAAAAAACATGAATATAATTTAAATATAGCAATTATTATTATCATCATATGCACATCATTTTCTATGTTTGGGTAAATAACAGATATACGAATAAGGGCGTGATTTCGGCACAAGCCGAGTGGGTTCCAAGCAGGTCTTGACTAACGTGAACGCAACTGCTGTAAACCCTCTCCAAGGATTAATAACTTGGCATATTTTTTTAAATTATGCTAATTTATTCATGAATAAATATTGGCCATGCAAAAGTTTGTTTAACTAATTTCCATCATTACAAGTTGTTATATTGAGAGACTAAATGTATTAACAAGTATGCCAGATTTATACTGTAAAATGACAAATTTTCACTGGGTTTAAATTTTGCTGATTTGCCATTTCAGGCATATTCAGTGGGTTTTAAATTCACGGTTTTATCATTTAGATAATGTGTTCTATGCTAAATTTTATATATTCACTGGGTTTTAATTTAGCACATTTTCCAGTCAGCAAAGTAAGCAAATTAAAACCCAGTGAATAATTAATCTTTTAACAGTATTTGTGTTAACAACTTGCATATAATTAATTCCCACCATTACAAGTTGTTGAATTGAGAGAATAAACGTGTGGACAAATGTTTTATACTTATTTTGGTGTAAACAACTCTCGTTTTATTAATTCCCACAAGTTGTTAAATTGAGAGAATAAATATGTGAAAAAATATTTGATACTTATTTTGGTGTAAACAACTTTTAATTTAATTGATTTCCACCATTGAAACTTGTTAAATTGAGAGAATAAATATGTCGACAAATATTAGATACTTCTTTAGGTGTGAAGAGCTCATGTTTGATCAACTTCCGCCATTGCAAGTTGGGCCAGACTTTTATTATCCCTTGTTTTCGCGAACCCGGCGAATGAACAGGAACCGAAAATGAAATAAAAATAATATTTTATTTCAGCGTAATTTCTCGTACCTAAAAAAGTATTATTTTAATCTTCATTTTTTTACCGCCCACTACATAAGAAATCCAAGTTGCATTTTCGTGGGAGTATCATGATCAAAGTACCGAAGTCTCACGCAGATGAGAAACAAGATTATGAATGAATTAAAATTTTCTTTCATTTCTTCTCTCCGATCAATGATCTCACTTACAACTCTTTGAGAATCAAACAAATCTAATGGAAAAAAAGAATTAATTTTATTTTTTTTCCGTCCTCCTCAAAAAAATTGCCTTAAAAAAACTCGAGAAACAAGGAATAAATAAAAAAAGTCTGGCCTTGTTAAAATAAATAAATAAATATACTGGTATCATTGGATATTTGATTTAATTGTGAAGCTTTCTAACAAAATGTTAACTGCTGAAATCGAACCCTCAATCAATAATTCCGCAGACACATTTATCTCTTGTCACAATCTGGTAACTGTTGTACAAATTGCACCTCGTTCAGTTTAAAATGTAAGTTATTTTATTATTTATTTATTCATTCATGCAGTTTTGCATGGTGGAGTTTCGTCAGATTTATTATTATTGTATCTAGTAGGATTCGAACCCTTGGCGTTTGTTTTGTGCGGTTTTTCATTTCCGGTGTTAGCTACACCGTAATATGCGACCACTTCTCTGTTTTGTTGTGATTTTGTGAGTGTTATATCACAGTCCCTCTATCATGATAGAGGGACTGTGGTTATATTGATGTCTTCCTCACCCGTCACGCCATGACCTAGTTTCAACCACACGGCCATGTTGCAACCAACTTGAACCAAGTGCGTGACCCTCGGCGTGACCCGACTGACTATAGTTGTGTTCACGTTACACGAAGTACGGGCTAAGATTTAAGCTGATTTAGGCTTATCTAGCATATTTGCATTTCGGCTAGACCCAATTGCGTCCACGCACAGGGAGGACCAGTCGTTAGCACGGGCTAAGGGGTGCCATTAGTCGGTGACCTTTGGTAAGTCGCTATTTACGAACGAAAAATGGATGACACGCACGCGCACACGAGGTTCTATTTCTGCTGCTGGCATGTTTCGTTTTAATTTTGAAGCGACGTGCACAGGAACGCGAGAGAAGACGGACCCAACTTATTTGGATGCACATAAACAGTATACAACGGTCGTAACAGAATACAGAGTTTTATTAATGCATGTCGTAGACAGCGAACCAAATTTATTTTGTCTACGATTGGAGCTGCTGTACGCTCTACTACAGTGACCCGATTAGTGTAGAAGCGAGCGCGGAGTAATGACTGGTGGAATATTGTCGTTATACGAACATGGGACAATTTTCACACCCAAAGGCTGCCGCAGAGGGCGCTTAGCCCTGGGCTAAGCGTTTGCGCATACTTCGTTAGCCCGTGCTAAGGTCTAGACCGCGTCTTAAATTTGGGTCAGATTTAACCGGTACTTAGCATTCCTTAGCCCGTGCTAAGCGTTCACGGACGTTTTCTTAGCACGGGCTAAGGAATTTGACCTCTTAGCCCGTGCTAAGGAGCTGTGCGTGAACGCAACTTATATGATCGTTGACAGTTAAGCTAGGATTTATTACCGTTATTATCATTAAATTGTCACGTGATTTGTCCCACCTTATTTGTAATGTCATAATATAAGGTTATTACGAAAATACCTCAAAGTATGCACGAAGACAGTACAGCTGCACACCGTCCCTTGAGGGACGGTGAGCTGCAGTATCGACCGACGCGTAGCGGAGGTCGATGCGACAGCGTACTGTCTGAGTGCATACTTTGAGATATCTTCGTAATAACCTTATTATTATACATCTTTTCCCTTCAAGGATACATCATGGAAATGCCGAAATCCAAAAAGTTTAGAACAGAATCACCGAACTTCTTTGTATGGAGTCCGGTCAAATCCTGGTGGCGGCCATGTTTGTTTGTATTATTCGAGGACGCTTACGCGCGTAATCATTCCATATTTGGAATTCGCATTTCCAAATATGGTAGTATGAAAATACCCCGTAAAATACCGCAAAATTACGGCACGCTGTAACTTATGGCGTTACGGTGATAGATGTATAATAATTATCTTTATTGTAATTTGTATATACCAATTCGTACATACCGAGAAAACGACCCCGATTGAAGGTCATGTATTTGACACAGTTATATAAATTATAACTTACCCATAGTGGGCCATCACAGAAGCCATCTAGCGTCATGGTACACAATCCAGTAAAGCCAAGTTCACTGCATTGTCACCAATCTTTGAATACTAGTAAACAGAACACGTGATAAGGTACGTGACCTTTGACCGTTTACAGAAACGAGTGGCGCCCTACACCGACAGTACGGCACTTTATCAGGCCAAGTAGCATATGAAAATTTGTGCTTACAACTCTGGGTCACTGGTCACCCCAATAGAAACGCGATTGTTTGATTCCAAACACAAATCACATATGAACTAATTGGCTGGTAACACAAATGCTATGGTACTAATTCCACGTTATTATATTTGTATATTTATTCATCTGCATATATTTGATTTAATTCATATATTTTATAAATAAATTGTCAAATTCGGCTTTAAAATTGTAATAAAATAACATGGCGGACGACGGGACGATCATCATGTCGGTACTCGATAAGATTGCTGATATTGAAAGAGGGCAAAAAGACTGAAAGAGACAATGAAGAAGTTTAGTCTATGGGACAATTCTCTAGCAACCTATAATGACCAAGAAATCAATTGAGCTTGCTCTGAAAGCAATGAATTCAATCCCTTTACATTTCCCAGGAAGCAGTTAGAGATCTCAACTGATCTATACAGCGCTTGGCAATTTATTATGTTATTTTATTTTATTTAATTCCTTCTGAAAATTACTTTTCTATCAGGAAAAAGTGGTTCCATTTGAAATAAAACGAGAGGCATGGTGGAGATTGAGTTCTGGCACTTAATGCAAATCACATTATGGGGACGTGCCAATCTTTGGGGTCGTAGTTTTTATCTGTTTGGGTCTAGAATAGGGTAGATTTGCTTACCTTTAGGTCCAATATCAGGTTTGCTTGTCCAAGATGGGGCCATAGGATGGGGTCTGTTTTATAATTTCAATGTTTTCGTACTTTTATTGATGATTAGTGACAATTCGGTTTCTGATTGGATATACAAAATAATTATTTGGTCTATAATGGGGTGTGGTTTTAGAGGTGAAAATGGTCTATGATGGGGTCTGGGGTTTTACTTTCGGGCCGTACATCCGAACCAGATCATTGTGGAAGAGGGCATGCTCTACACAAAACACAAGTTCATATTTCAAAACTCTCAAAGACAGGTCGACTACCTACAGTAGGTGTTGGAGTAGATTACTCACTGTTTCGGTGAGAGTGCTGCCAGTTGAAAAAAAAACTGGATCCAAGATGATAGGCGTTGAGGGCGCTTCGACCCCCAAATTGTCTTACTTTTTTTAAAGTCTTAAAATTGGAGGTAAAACAGATCGATTCAAAAGTGAAAATGGGGGTCCAAAATGTGCTTTTTGGTCAAAGGTGATTTTTAAAAAAATAGCTTCCACACCATGCTTCTGTTTCCTGTCAAAATTGGTTCATGGGTACATCTGTTTAATATGAAGAAAGTGCCGTCTTGAAAACTGTCTACCAGTTGTCAATTTTGCAGGGCAGCAGCTCAAATATCACGACTTCAAGTTTATGCATAAATTAACACCCATGCTAGTTGGATGTACGATTATTGTAACACTGTTCAACCAAAAACAATGCCCCGACGGCGTTTTGAAAATTTGTGAAAATTTCAAAATAAAAGATCAAAGCGTCTAGGAGCTATTTTTGGTTCTGGGATGCGGATGTGCACTAAAAAGAAGATGAGATAATTGCTAATTTGCATAACAATTCACTCAGTAAGAAGTTTGCTAATGCTCATAATTAAAATGGCTGTAACAGTTCCAAATTTAAATATATTACCGTTTTGTTAAAAGTTAAATATAGTGCATAATATGGAGATCCCGTCATTTATTTTTTTCATCATGTTTCTTTTTTATTATTTATGTACAGCCTTGCTAAATCTTGCTAAGCATTCAAAAGAGAGAATGTTTGCACCTGTTATCTATATTTTAAAATCGTTTTTTGAGTATGTTCCATTATTCACAATTCTACAAAATTTTAACAGTCTATAGCCAAGACTGTTTGGATAATAAAAAGCAAAAAAAAAAATAAAAAAATAAAATTCACTCCCAAGCGCCCACGAACCTGCATCTCTACCTTGAAGGCCGATGATCGTCACGTGTTCGAATTTTGTGTAAACAATGAATTTTACAGCGTTGTATACGTCGCTATTAGTCTAATATCGAACAGGTCGCAACTCGACGACAATCTGCCTTTAAGTAACGTAACATTTCCATAACTCAGCATACTACAAAACTGATATTTTTTACATCTTTATAAAGAAAAACTTTAATATGGCATTAATAATCTGATCTAAAATCCTAGATAATCAATGAGCATATATTTGATATGGTCCCGGATATTAAGTTCTGTAATGTCTGTCCCTATCAAAGATTGTGTTGGATTCTATACAACACATAATGCAATGCGCGGTTCAATGACGTCATACATAGCAAAGGTATGACAAGGCCAAACGTCAACAATACTAAAGCTCTCGTTTAACGTCTGGATATTGCAATTCCCCCTTTCTTATGAGATTATGATTTTCATCATACAACTTAATGGATAGCATGTATATTATACGATGGAACAATATTGTTTTTGTTTAAACGTACATGTGCTTGTAATATTTTGATAAACGATATTAAATAATACTCTCTTATAGAATGTAACATGTATTATGTTCATTAATTGATTAAGAGTCACAATAATCAGATTTCTTTCATAATCACCCAAGTATGCGGTCTGTGTCTGTTTCTTTGTGGCCTAATTCCCGGTGTCTTCGGTAATTCAGATTTTAGGCTGCTTGGTGTATTGCAGTTTCCTATTCTGATTGTTGTTCCGATTGTCCCGTTTCTGGGTCTTTCCGATTGGGCAACAGTATTAGTTATTCTCCCCAGTCTCGAGATTCTAACATTTTATTGTAAGTTAGAGGTATTTCTTGTCCTTCGATTCTCTGAACTACTGGATTCACATTCTTGAATTTGCTTGCGGTATGTATCCCTTTCACCTGTAATACATCTGGCTGCAATACTTGGTTTATAAGCTGTTGTTCATTTGTTCTTCTTTCCAGTGGCGGATCCAGGGGGCAGGGGGGCCATGGACCCTCCCAAACGCATGACGATTCATATCATCTGGATTACGCATAGCTTCTCTGCGATTTACGCTCCGTATATCTTAAGCGAAGCTTGGACACCCCCCCAATACATTTTGCTGGATCCGCCACTGCTTCTTTCGCTAGTATCTCCTATTCTTTCTGAATACACTGCTATATTTGTCAGTCATACCTTTTAACTGATTTCTGTCTTCTGTGACAGCCTTGATATCGGTTTCAATTCTTAAGCTAGTGGTTTCTGCTAGTGAACTCTCTGATTGAAATTATATCATGCCTAGATGATTAGTGGAGGTGGGTTAATTTTGCCCTTGACTATGAATTTGGTTGCTGCTCCTCATGTTTTATTACTCACAACGGTTTTGAATTCACCTTTGATTGGTAGATTGCTTTTGTTACAATATTTTTTATTATAGATGCTCAGAAGAGAATGATATCATTTACGCACATTTGATGAATTACTTCATCAAGCTCAAGATAGTCTACCCGACGTACTTTGCATCGCAGGTGACATCATAAGTCATAGCACCAGCGTCTACTGACTGAACAAGGATTGAAAGTACACCCTAACGAAATAAATTAAGGCGATTCTAGAAATGCAAAAACCTGAGAATCCAGAAGCTGTGCAACCATTAAACAGAATGGTAAATTTTCTAAGTCGCTTCCCGAAGTGCATCGTTAAGCACAGTTTGCATGCAAAATGTCATCCAATCGCCCATGGAAGTAGAGCCTTTTCCACCTACAGAATTGAGGTATGCACTAATTGAAAAAAAAAATGAAAAATGTCATCAATATACATACATCCGTCACACCAGAGTATACAGCGACCACAAGCCACTACAAGCAAAACAGAAAAATGCCCTGCAAAAGCGCCCAAAAGATTGCAAAGAATGATGACCCGTCACAACACAGAAGAAGTGTTTCTCTCAGACACATTATCCAGAGCGTATTTACCACAAAATGACAAAGTCAATGAGAAAACCACATTTGAGTCAACACGGCTAGATTTCTACCTATACACATGGAAAGATTAACACAAATTCGCAATGAGACAAAGCAAGATAAATCTCTAAAATTCCTTCAAAACGTAATACTGTAAGGTTGGTTGGACAGAAACCTTCCAACACAACATATTCCAATTTCTATGATGAGTTATCCGTCAAAGATGATCTTATCTTCAGAGGTGAAGAAGTAGTAATTCCGCACACACCAAGGAAAGAAATGATGATCAAAATACGTTCAGCACACATAGTTAATGAATGATGCTGGCAAAGAGCATGTGAATGTATTTACTGACCTGGAAGATCAGCCAATGCAACATATCATCTTGTGAAGGTTGTAGAACATATGTGAGAAGACCATCATGAGCCATGAACGCCCTGGGAGAAGGAGTTACGGTTAGGATGAAGCCGTTCATCCTATGTCAGAAGCAATAGCACAAAGCAGTTGTCACACATCGTCTGGATGAAACATTGTATGAAATTGAATCATCTATATTCAGACGCAACAGAGTTGATCTTAAGAAAACCATGTAGCCAACACATGACCGTGATTGACAGACAAAACAATTCCAACATTCCACCAAGTACACAATGGCCATCCCTTGTACAACACTTAGGAAGTGATAGTTATAGTCCTCAAAAATGTAACGACTTGCAATTCGCAAAGGCGACATCACTGACCAAGAAATTCCCCAATTAGATCCAGAAGCGGTCACCTATTTAAGACACCATCACATGTTGAGGACAATGCGACTTATTGTGTGACCTCTGTGACATTGATATTGACTATGAACTCTGCCAATTACTTTCGTATACAAACATATGGCAACCTGCTTGCTTCATTTGTTTTATACGATTCTATGATTATTCATGTTCGTGTTTTATATTAATTCATTTACGAAGCAATTTTGACTTCCCTTATGTGCTCCATTTAATCTACAGTTTCCACACCGTTTCTGTTGTTTTTTTGTTTTGATTCAAACGTATCTGATTTCTTAGGTTGCCTATATTGCCTTACTTTAACTATTGGCCTCTCTTCTGATGGTTTCATATCACGTAGCTGTAGTGATGTGTCCTCTAACTGAGTTGCATTGGTTCTTTATTAATGGCTTTCTGGATTATGGCCTGTTTGTCAATTGTTTGGATCAAATCTTCCAAAATCCGCTTCTCACAATTGGTACTGAACTAAAATTCATGAGCTTTTTTCTAAGCCTAGCTGCATAGCGTGATGTTTATTTTCATCGGGGTATAGTATGCATCAAGTTTATTCTTCAATTTTTAATACACACCTAGGCACCATTTCCCCCCATTATTCATCAAAGTATCTTTCTTGTCTATGGGCTCTATTATTCTAAAATACCGAAATTCTTGCTCAAGGCTTTCTGACCACTCTTCCCAAGCTTGGCCAGATGTTATCTGATCATCACCATGTGTGAACGGTTGGCATTTGAGGTTTCATGGGTGGTACATTTATGACACTAACTATTTATCAATTACATATGGTATTCAAGGCTTTGTGTATAATGATATTTAGATAAGCAAAGTGCTGAACTACATTACATCTTTCCTTTAATTAAAAATAAATAGCATCTTTCGAATAAGAAATAGAATTCATCTGTGAGGTTGAGCTACATATTGTACTGATTCATCGATATGTAATTACACTTGGAAATCCTACATCGTTCCAAAACCATTGTCAGCATCCTTTATTCTATGTTTTTGTCATATTATCTCAAACCCTGCAAATAGAAGTGTCTATGGAATCACGGGAAGAAACGGTGTGCATTGCCGTGTGATAACTGTCATGAAGGTGAATGACAGGTCATACTTGTTTACCACTCTTGACAATTTGAATCTACCAGGTGTGCTGTTATTTGAATATCAAAAGATGTTTATGATCTACTGAGTTGCCTACGTGACACAGCTGCTAGCAAGATAACATTCTGATTGGCTTATGTGGAAACCCAGGTGGTGTCCCCGATTCAATCACCATTCTGTGAGATTTGTATGAACTGCTCTGCGATCCCCTGCTTTCAGCGGTGCCAATTGCAATTAAGAGGACCACCCACAGAACTCACACTGGACAGGGGGTTCTTTCACTGCTAGAATGGGGTAGACAAGACAATAATATTGGAAATAAAATACATATACACCTAAATATCGAGTTAAAGCTCCTCCCTTTAATACCTCTCAAAATAATTACAAGACATAAAGCACAGAAAAATACAATGAATAAAGTCACTAAAATGGGGGGTTGCTTAGGGAAGTGTGCATTAGTGATAACTTATAGTTCCAGGATGTAGAAAAGGATGACAGTCAATGACTTCTGCAACACAACAGCGAAGAAATACAGGAGTCTTGCTTGCAGAGGAACGCTGGTATTTTGGAGGGCACCGCTGAAAGCAGGAGATCACAGAGCAGTTCATACAAGTATCACAGAATGATTATTGAAGCCTGTATCACTTGTCTCACAATATCGTAGCAGCAACACACGGGAAACTAAATGTAAACGATTGACCCCAACTGTCGAATTTATAGACATAAATGGCCCAGATTCAGTGACACCACCTAGGTTTCCACATAAGCCAATCGGAATGTGATCTTGTATAATATTATTATGACATATTTAAATATAATATAGCTGATAAACACCAAATAGCGTCACAGTATATGTAGACAATATTTCTTAAATGGTTTTCTATATATACACTGAACTGACTATAACTAACCTCAGTAGTGGGGCTAACTATAACTGTTATGTTATATGTGATCAGTTATACCATTACGGATTAAATATTATATTGTTTTCAGAACTTAGTCATTTATACTATATATCTCTGTATCATAAGTAACATATATGTTTACAGTTACAATTGAACATTTCCTTTGATTTTCCCGAAATAAGTAATTTATATAAGGATACACATAAAAATGACACATATCAATGTCTTTTTGATGTAGTCATAAACGAATCAGCACACCTGGAAATCGTACAAGACGAACGCCTGTACTAGACCCTGGTTTAACTCAACAACAACAATAACATTCTGACCAGTTACTGTCTTAAACTCATTCACTCTATTATAATCACTAAACTGGATTACGGCAATGCCTTACTCTATGGCTTACCAAAATCACAGATACACCTGCTTCAGAGGGCTCAAAACTGTGCTGCCCGTCTAATTGTACACGTACCAAAAAATTTGATCATATCACTCCTGTTCTTCGTAAATTACATTGGCTGCCAGTTCACTATAGGATACACTTCACAATTTTACAAAGTCACTACATGGTTTGACGCCATCCTACATATCGGACCTTATTCACAAAAATCAAAACCAAAGAACCCTTCGCTCAAGTAGATAACGTACATTTGCCGTACCTAGAACTCATCTCAAGAATTATGGTGACCGGTCATTCGCCCATTCCTCGCCATCTTTATAGAATCAATTACCAAATGACATCTGTTCTGCACCAAATGTTAACATCTTCAAAACCAAACTCAAATCTTACCTGTTTCAGCAAGCCTATCTGTAAAACTAAGCGTCATTGAGCATCACTGCGATGGATACTAGGCGCTATATAAACTTGTATTTATTATTATTACCAGGTATATTTAGTCCAGTCAAAAACTATTCAATCTAAATAAAAATGATGGACGCCTTATTGGCCTGACAATATACCAAGATTTATTTCTAGTATGAACCTATTATATGAAGATAAAATTAAAATAAATCAAAAGTAAAAATAAAATGAAATCCAGACAGATGATTAAGGTTTATGTTAAACTAATGTTAATGTTTGAGGTTCAATAATCTTCATCGGGTCATCCGGTAGTACAGCACATATGGTACCATTATATTCAGTGTTCTCAATCAGCTTTACCACGGTGTCTGTGATGTGTGATTTTCTGAAAATAAAAATATATTTAGTTTATGGTCACTGTTTGTCCTATCAAAACTAATTTTCGCTAAAAAATACTAAAATCCAACAAATAATAGATCACTGGCACATCAGATAAGAATTGTGCAAAGACAATTGTTAATCTACATAATTTCACATACTAAACTATGTTCAGAAGTTTAATATATAATCCTGTTAAACCTAGGATCAAAATAAAAGTGTGTCTTGTAACTTTAGTCATTATTAGTCATTAGCTCCATGAAATATGTTCGCATGATGATATAGTATAACGTTTCCAACAAATAATTGTTAATACTTTCAGTCTTCAGTTAATACTTTCAATATTGAAATTGCCGATGATTTCCTTTAAGGATATCTTGAAACCATCATATTGTGGATTATTAAGTAATCTTACGGAGTTGATGAAAGTGAATCCGCGTATTTTCGGAGTTCTTCAAAATCAGGAATCATGGTGCTGCCAACATTACGCATTGGTCTATCCATTTTTGCAGGACATATGGCTGACACGCGGACTTTATTTTTTTTAAACGTATTGTTATCCTATGGAGAAAATGGTGACAATTACATTTTAAAAAATCTTCAAAAATGATATAATTAATGTTGGCAATGGTTAAAAGCTGCCTGCTAAGTTTTGAAAAGACGGTAAACATTATTTTACACATCTGGAAATGCTAGAACCGAATCGATTTGTTTCAGTTTAATGTAAATCAAATTCACTGAACCAGTCGTATGGCATCTGATACTTCTCATTCGGACGTTCGTCAATCTACGTGTATTATATTTTGTCAGTTTCAATTAAAAAAAGTTCCCGAGACCATGTCAAATCTATGTCACGATACAGAAAACTATTCACTGCACGTCATTTAGCAGATTTTCTTACTCCGGCGCTTTGCACCCCTACCCAATGTTTGAATGTAAGATTGCACTCTGACATTTTCGCGGTGAAAATATCGCTCATACAGACGCGCGAATCTTATTATCGAAATCCCTAGTAATGTGGATTTGATTCGAATCGAATTCGGTTCAAGCCACCTCTGGACTTTTTTGATTAGCGATTTTTAACAAGATTAGCGATTATTTCCGATTTATGCCTCGTACAATAAATGGAAGACTAAACAGTTTCAAATATCTGCAATGAGCTGGTAACCGCAAATCTGGAAAGATAGCAAGAGGTAAAAAGTTATTCCTATAGCAAGAACACTAAGCCGCAATTCATCCTCCCCTTAAATAAATCTTGGACAGGTTTTAAACAATCCTTTTGTGAATTTTCTTCACCAATTCCTAGTTCTGAGTCTTATAACTCTGGATTCTCCAGGAGTTGAAACGAGAGACATTATGTATTTTAACAACGAAGCTATTTTAATATTTTACACTAACATCATTACCATCCTGTCCCAAAGATTTGGTTATTCAAATAAACCCATCTAATTGGTCAGTGTCCAAATTGATAAATAAAATGTTATCTCAATCGACTCAATGGCAGAATCTGTCACGCAGACACAAACAAAAGACAGGATAAGCATTTGTTGCAGTAAAGGTCAGCATTACTCACTCAAATTAAAAAAAAATCAATACATTACTGGGAAGTAATTTATTCATGGTATATTTATATGTAAATTAGCTATTGTTGAACTTTGTGCTCCCGTGTTTTGTTTTGATTACGTTATTCTGTCGCTGTAAAAAAAACTCTTTTTGCGATTACTCTATACTTTTAGTATGGGTTGTATGGGTTTAACATGCTTGTTTAGAGACAAAAAGAAGACTTTTCTGCACAAGGCTTCACAATTATTTGAAATTAACTTCCCTCCCATTACCGAAGTCGGGTATACTAGAAGATATTGCATTATGCACTATGCCTGCGGCTTGTGCAATATGTCGTAGTATACCTGCCTTGATTAAAGCTTAAATGACATTGTAAATATCTTTACCGCAATGCTACGTGTGAATGCCACTATGCCGTGTTTTGTTGCACCATATACTGGAGAATAAGGCCTTGTAATGATGCCTGTTACAAGAAATAACAAATGCTTCATCAGTTGCAATATGTCTCTCAAGTTATTTTAAGACCGGATTATGAAACGAGAAAATCCAGATCCAGCAAACATCAACTTAACAGTCATTTAATATCTGCGTGGATAATGTTCTGGGAGTAAAATTAAAGCTTTTTGTGTGTATTGTCCGTCCGAATTACTTTACTGCAACAAAATAATAATTTTTTGGTATCTTTTGCAGACCACTTGTGGGCTGTGTTTTGTCCAAGAGTACGTGTGTTAAAACTGAGAATGCATTCTTTTCTAGTAAATGCTGGACAATAAAACAGTTGTATTACTGGCTAAAAATATTAAACTAACATCTTTCTGCTTGTGCTTACCCAGACAAGATGATGTATTAATGACGACCCCACCTCCACCACCACGTGATACTCCCATGTGATCAAGCGCCAGATATGTACCCCTGATAGTCCCTATCTAAATGCAAAATTGTGATAACTGTGTTAAGAAATGTATAACGAAAATTAGGATTTTCCAACATCTGACATACAACCTAACATGTAAGTATGGGAAATGCCATTACATGCATGTGTCACCCACAAGCATATTGTTTTGTTTTTGTTTAGCTTATTAGGCTTGCACCGATTTCTTTGTATATAGTTTCTTGTAAGCAAACAACTTTAATATATGTAAAATCGTCTCTATAGACCTAATGTTTAAAAAAACAGTCGCTCACTGTCGCCATATGCCAGATTGTGTTTTGAAGATTGATAAAACTCTCGGGTTCACAAGCGAGATACTGCAAACGGCAATCATTTTTTGTTGTTGTTTGTGTGATTCTGCAGAATTATTTTTCTCATACTTCTTATCTAAACTCAAATTCTCGATGTTCGCAATGTATTTCACTGAATGATATGTACGTAATGAAAAATAATATAAATGTAAAAGCATTTAATCTTACTGTTTGGAAACCACTTCTGAACACAGTCATGTAAAAGCATTTAACCTTACTGTTTGGAAACCACTTCTGAACACACGTAAAAGCATTTAATCTTACTGTTTGGAAACCACTTCTGAACCCATGTAAAAGCATTTAACCTTACTGTTTGGAAACCACTTCTGAACACACGTAAAAGCATTTAACCTTACTGTTTGGAAACCACTTCTGAACACACGTAAAAGCATTTAACCTTACTGTTTGGAAACCACTTCTGAACACACGTAAAAGCATTTAACCTTACTGTTTGGAAACCACTTCTGAACACACGTAAAAGCATTTAACCTTACTGTTTAGAAACCACTTCTGAACACACGTAAAAGCATTTAACCTTACTGTTTGAAAACCACTTCTGAACACACGTAAAAGCATTTAACCTTACTGTTTGGAAACCACTTCTGAACACACGTAAAAGCATTTAACCTTACTGTTTGGAAACCACTTCTGAACACACATAAAAGCAGTTAACCTTACTGTTTGGAAACCACTTCTGAACACATGTAAAAGCATTTAACCTTACTGTTTGGAAACCACTTCTGAACACATGTAAAAGCATTTAACCTTACTGTTTGGAAACCACTTCTGAACAAATGTAAAAGCATTTAACCTTACTGTTTGAAAACCACTTCTGAACACATGTAAAAGCATTTAACCTTACTGTTTGGAAACCACTTCTGAACACATGTAAAAGCATTTAACCTTACTGTTTGGAAACCACTTCTGAACAAATGTAAAAGCATTTAACCTTACTGTTTGAAAACCACTTCTGAACACTTGTAAAAGCATTTAACCTTACTGTTTGGAAACCACTTCTGACCACACATAAAAGCATTTAACCTTACTGTTTGGAAACCACTTCTGAACACACGTAAAAGCATTTAATCTTACTGTTTGGAAACCACTTCTGAACACACGTAAAAACATTTAACCTTACTGTTTGGAAACCACTTCTGAACACACGTAAAAGCATTTAACCTTACTGTTTGGAAACCACTTCTGAACACACGTAAAAGCATTTAACCTTACTGTTAGGAAACCACTTCTGAACACACGTAAAAGCATTTAACCTTACTGTTTAGAAACCACTTCTGAACACACGTAAAAACATTTAACCTTACTGTTTGGAAACCACTTCTGAACACACGTAAAAGCATTTAACCTTACTGTTTGGAAACCACTTCTGAACACACGTAAAAGCAGTTAACCTTACTGTTTGGAAACCACTTCTGAACACATGTAAAAGCATTTAACCTTACTGTTTGGAAACCACTTCTAAACACATGTAAAAGCATTTAACCTTACTGTTTGGGAACCACTTCTAAACACATGTAAAAGCATTTAACCTTACTGTTTGGAAACCACTTCTGAACACACACACAAAAAATAAATTGCATAAATTGAAACCACCTCTCATCCAATCACAATTATACATTTACGCACTGGTTAATTATAAATGTATATAATGAATGTTTGGAATTTATCGTGTATTATTTGAACAAAAGTTTCTTGTATAATTGGGGAGTGTTCTATTGCAGAAACAAATTGCTGCTTATTAAATATTGAGCACATTTATGGACAGAGTCGGTTGAGTTATTATTTGATCATGTGATCTCAATATTTATGTGCATATTTAATTTTCAGAGTTCTATAACAAATACACATTTACTACTTACTATTGTGCACATGTTGTTAGGAAGAAATGTTGTTATACTATTGCCTGGTCAATTGTCCGCAATGATATTGGGCGTATCTAACTTATTACAGATGAATATTCAGTAAAGAATAAATAGATATAGTGCACATAAAAGCAGAGATTTTAGTGAACATGATCGCGTGGCCTCATCAATTATGCATAAATGTGATTTTCAGAGATATATTCCTAATATGCATTTACTAATACTCATTATGTTGAAAAGAATAATATATATATGTTGCGACAGTCTGCAGCTATATTTATCATTATTTTATATGAAGTTAGTCATCACCAGTGTATAGAGTAATTTTACGCTCATTTGTTTAAATATGTAGAAAATGCTGTTTTTCAATTGATCTTCTTGTGGAAAGCTGCAAATGTTTTTAGTTAGGTATTGATGAAATTTTATTGTGGAGTTTTTCACTTAGTAGTTTCTAATTGATTGATATTATAAATAAGTGAGTAAAATTTGTGATATCTCGAGAATGTAATTTGAGACTGGTTGTTATATTATGAATTGTATTACCCTAAGAAACGCAAATTTAAAGTTTAATCATAGTTATAATGAAGGATGACTGCAAGACACAACACCCAAGAAAACAAACCCATATATTAAAATAACTGGCACTCATACCATACAGATAAGTAATTATGGAAGATATTTTGTTTTCAAATCTTATTGCATCGCCATGTATTGAAATGTATTATAATCAACCAGTAATGTTATGATATACACCAGAATAATATACTTAGACCTTCTGAGGTAATTTATGTAATACATTATCTGCAAAAACCAAACATATTATTATATCGACGATGACACAATGAAGTATGCTCGCCAAAATAGTATGTGAATACTGTTTATGTATTTCTAAACAATTCATAATTGATTTCTTTTGATTTTTCTAATACAATACAATACTTACTAAATTCACGTTCACTGTTGATTCCCAGTCAGTCTCATTTGGGACCGCAGCATTATTGCAAACGATATCAATACAACCAAAATGAGATTTCACTTTTTCGAAAGCACCTACATATTGATATGATCAATTTATTTAAATTATTACATTTTATGTCGAAGATACATGTTACGAACGTAACAATATGTTTCTCACTTTAAAAACAAATGAATGATTTAGAACTTATAATTTGTAGAAATATAAATAATTGTTTTAGGTTACAGTTATATTTCCTCCTAATAATATTATGTGTGTGTGATATGTTCATGGGCCTGGCTGTGTTTACGTACATAGTGGAATAAAATAAAGTTAAACATTGTTGACGTTATTATTTTGTTTATGAATGTGATATTAACAAAATACACCAACACGATCACGTAATTACTATTAAGGCTATGGGAAACCCGAAGAGCGATCCGTTTTATATCACGCCTGGCTTTCTTGGAGAAACATATTCTTTTTTATATTTAGAAAGGTACAACCCGAATGAATACATGTAGCTAATATAAATGAAAAGACACTCAAGTGGTTACGTGTTATAATCAGAGTTCTGTTTGGAAAAGTGGGCCCAATGTTCTTGAGCACTGTTGATGTTGTGTTGTAAAGTGCAGTATATCAATTCATACAGTTAATGTTTGAATAAATAAGATCAATATGCCAGTAGCTCGATGCATTTGTATTTATTGTTAATAGAACTTGTACCCACAAAAGCCGTATTCAGTATATAAAGATTATTGTCACTTTAGTATTATTGGTCTAAGATTGACACGTCACTATTTAAATACTTGTGTGTGCCATGTGTTATAGACAAATAATATATGAGCGAAATGAATTACCTTCTAGACTTGACTTTGAACTGACGTCACAGTGTATATATAATATTACTGCTTTACTAAACTGTTTCCGCAATTCATCCCTTGCCTCGTGTCCTGGTAAATCATTAATATCCAATAATGCCACGCACTACAATTAAGGAATATAATTATTTATAATAAAATTGGAGCCACCAGGATTTAGATTCCATATCAAATGTATTAATGAATGATGGTCACTGAGACCATACGCTTGATTAATCTGCATGATGAAATGCCACCTTTAGGACTTTTTCTAATTTGCTTGAATCAAAATTGGCCGCCATACTAGTAATACAATGAAACGTCATAACATAGTGCTTTAAAAAGCAACATTTTGATTAAAGGTATTGGAAGATTTTTCCAATCAATTACGTGATCATGTTAAACACTCCATATTTGCATAAATACACTTTGCAGAAAATCAAGATAGTAGCCATGGCAATAAACATTTTAGTTTAAAAAATATAATTTTTCAGACACCGGAAAGATTTCTCGTTACTTTTATGCCAATCTCTCCATTCCAAGAAACGGCCAATAATTATTATTTTTGAATTAACTATTCACCGATACATCCTTATCACAAAATCACCACCTCTTACGGACCGGGGTATCCGTGTGGTGTGGTGAAGATCGCGAGCAATACTGCCAGAGACGAGAACCATACAAAGAATAAATCGTGTTATACCCAATAAACTATGGTTTCACGTAATTTGTGCGTAGGGTTGTATGTGCAAGAATGCCCCACGTGCATTCTTGTTTCAAATTATATATGCATATAATTGTGTTGAACTATATTGGTGGCCATAAGTCCAAATTATTCCTATGTGACACAACAAATTGTGTAAAAATTATTTGTGGGTTACACACGAGATTGAATATTATTGGGTATTTTGGGATATTTTGACCCGACTCCGTGACGTTTTTTTTTTTATATGAACAACATTATTATTATTAGACGTGAAGATATTATGGCTGCCATTTTGGATTTAGGCAGATTAGAAACAAACTGTTCAAAGGCGATATCATTTCATCATGCAGATTCATATGGTCTCGGGGATCAAAATCAATTAAAACATTTTGCATAGCCTAAATCCAGGTACAATTTGAAAATCTCATAAGGTGCTGGACTCTTGTGAATACATCCGGTAAGGCACCTTGATTTGAGCCTGGATTACTTAAATGCAAACACATTAACATGTAGATGAGGACATAACATGTACATACATAGTTAAATCAATGATGTGGCTTACCTTGGCGTTCTTCCTAAGCAGTTCATGCGCTATAGCATAACCGATTCCTTTAACATGTCCAGCTCCTGTGACCAGAGCAACTTTGCCTTCAATATTCATTCTGTTCATTACCAATGGCTAGTGCAAATAAATTCACCTAAATCAGCTATGGACAGTTGTGAAATAATATGCATTTTAGTTAGTATCAATGTCCATTTTTTATAATCGGTAGCTAGAGTGTAAATAAATTAAAATTAAACGCTGGCCTAATAGTGGCTGCCGTAATGTGAAATTATTTGATATTGTATTTGTATTTTTAATTGAGAACAACATACACAAGATACACTTCTAATAGCATTGGGTATTTTGCGTGGGAATAGAGTAATATGACTGTACTTTGATGAGTTGATCAACAATAAATTTGTTGTATCAAAGTAACAATCAATGATCTAGGGAGTCAGGAGTTGTGTATGCCAAACTAGGGAACCTCTAGGAATTATATTACTATTTTTGTTTGTCGTTAGTAAAGCTTAGAATATATAAGGGTTATGAACACAAATATCTACCAATGTGACCATCGTATCATAATTGGTGATTTTAATTATATAAGCTATTATAACAACACACAATACAACCAGAAATATTGTGCTCAAACATTTAGTACAACAAATGTTTAAAAGTTCATTAAGGTTTGTATTCCCCATACAGGACACTGGCAATGGTATTAAATGTCTATACACCCCCATATCCGACGAGTGAAAATTGAAACCATTCACATCCCAGCAACACAGAAACGAACCAACATGAAACATGTATATGAAATTCAGACGATATGCGCTTCAATTGTAATTTGTCGACTGTTATCATGATTTACGAGCTCCTTACTAAAATTGACTGACGTATAAGAGTGTGTCGAACAGTTATAGCCTGTTTAGAATTGTATTGTTGTCCATCAATCACCAATAAACTCACCTCGTTTACCGGAGGCTATGCCAGCACAGGAGCACTATAACCCGTACAGCTTTGCTGTTCATTAACATAATTTATGGATAAAGTGACGTATTATACACAATGAGTATGTGCTCTGGGTAACAAAATGGTGGTACAGAATGGCATCACTTACTGATAATCATTTCATTGTAAATTGGTACACTGTTTAAAATCAGCTAAACATAACTGTAGTTCGAAGAGTATTAGAGAATGTATTATGTTTATTAAGAACTTCGAAGCGTTATATTCATGGCACTTCATATTTACATACATTTACATATATTTATGGTCAATTATGATGAAGAAATTGCCAGCTAGCTAGGTTTACAGAAGTTCATATGTTGAACAAGACATGAATGTTTCAGTGTTCTGCCTTTTATTCCAAAATACAGTGTAGAGTCACAACAGATGAGGCACATTGACTATGACGGGGAAGATTTAAAAGGAAACCATAAGAAAACACGCAAGCTGGGCCTGTTACAGTTAGAAAATGATTGAAATCATGATGATGGAAATGAACAATGCCATATAGAACAACATAGACATTCGGGGAAAAGTCCAGTCCAGTGCCCCTGAAAAAGAAGTTACTTCACAACAAGGGCAAATTGAAAGAAAGAATGTAGAATACAGTGAGATTTAAGATGCAAACAGTGCTGATACAGAAAAGAACCATGGGAAGACAATGTATGTAGAGATGTCAGAATGTGAAAAAGATGTGTATGTAAGGCAATGCATGTACAAATAGTAAAACAACAAGACCATGGTGACACTGAACTTGGTGATGGTTATGCAGTAAATCAATCAGACCATTGAGAGGCTGAACTTGCTGATGGTTATGCAGCCTATGGGAACTTGACGATGTAGATGCGGTAAACAACCTGGCATGGGGATACCAAAATTAGTGATGGAGATGCTGTAAACCAACCAGACCATTGAGAGGCTGAACTTGCTGATGGTTATGCAGTAAACCAATCAGACCATTGAGAGGCTGAACTTGCTGATGGTAATGCAGCCCATGGGAACTTGACGATGTAAATGCGGTAAACAACCTGGCATGGGGATACCAAAATTGGTAATGGAGATGCTGTAAACCAACCGGACCATTGAGAGGCTGAACTTGGTGATGGTTATGCAGTAAACCAATCAGACCATTGAGAGGCTGAACTTGATAATGGTTATGCATCCCATGGGAACTTGACGATGTAGATGTAAATAACCAGACATGGGGATACCGAAATTGGTGATGAAGATACAGTAAACCAACAAGACCAATGAGCGACTAAAACTGATTATGGTCATACAGTAACACAACCAGATCATGGGGAGACTAAACTTGGTGATACAGAAAACAAACCAAATGATGAGGAAATTGAGTTTGGTGACAGAGTGCAGTAAACTAACCAGACCATGGGGACACTGAACTATGGTGACGTTGATGCACTAAATCAACCAAATCGCGGGGAAACTGAACTGATGGTGATACAGTAAATGATACAAAGCCCCCCTCTCCCGGTCTCTTCTTTATTCATCTGCAATCATTAGCTGCTCACCTGATATGACAACATGAGGGGTTATCAGGCGAGTTGGATTGAGTAGTAAGCCATTGTGGAAAGTTTGGTAGGCAAGAGGATAAGGACGGGAGGCGGGAGTGATGGCCAGTTAAAGGATTAGGCTGGAAAGAGTACATAAGTAAGTGAAAATAGGCTGAGAGGGGCTGTAGACAAGACGAAGAGGTCGGTTGGGATGGTAAACTTATGTGAAGTCTGGGATTGTGTAATAAATGAGAGAGAAAGGCTGGGAGAGGCATTAAATGGGATCAGGATACTGGCATGAGCCATAGAAGAAACGAGGCATCTAGGAAGGGTCGTAAATGAGGAAGAAAGTTTGGAAGGGGCAGTAGGTGAAAATGTGGAATTAGGGGAAGTGAGCGAAAGGAGGAGACCAAGAATGGTGATACGCAAAATGATTAGTTAGGGGGGAAGATAGGTTAGAGGAATAGTCTGGGAAGGGTTATAGGCGAGAGTGAGAGGCTGGATTGGCGAATCATTATGAAAGTTTGGGATTGGGTCATATGAGAGAGAGAGGCTGGCAGAAACGATAAAGAAGAGCTGCATGGGTGTCCATAGGCGAGAGAGAGAGAGAGAGAGAGAGGAGAGAGAGAGAGAGAGAGAGAGAGAGAGAGAGAGAGAGAGAGAGAGAGAGAGAGAGAGAGAGAGAGAGAGAGAGAGAGAGAGAGAGAGAGAGAGAGAGAGAGAGAGAGAGAGAGAGAGAGAGAGAGAGAGAGAGAGAGAGAGAGAGAGAGAGAGAGAGAGACCAAGAAGAGCTGGAAGCATGAAGGAGAAACAGGGAATGGCTGGAGGTGTGAGACGAATATCATATTGGCTGTGAAACCGTGAAAAACAATCATTTGTCAAGAGGAAGAATGTAATCAAGAAGGAAAGGCCAAAAACATAAGCGAGAAGGACAGGTTGTGAGGTGTCGTAAGCAAAGGAGAAAAGTCACAGGAACTGTAAGTGAGAGAAAGATGCCAGGTGATGCTGTAAGTGCAAGAAAAGACCTGTATAGGGGATGGCTAGGAGGAACTATAAGTAATAGGGAGGTCTAGAGTGCCATGAATGAGACTACAAAGCCGGCCATATACGATTGGGGCAGGACTAGCCTTGAACAAGAGAACGAGATCGGGCAGGGCCATGTGAAAAAGCGAGGCAGCGAGTTGTTGTGAGCAAGATGGGGTGACAGAGATGAGTGGTTAGCAAGATAGAGAGCGAGAGGGAGGAAGAGGCCATGAAAAAGAAGAAGAGGGCGGAAATGAGAGGGAATCCGCAATCAATCGAGAGAGTCGTGGGGATCGTAGGTGAGAAAAAACATATTTCTATATATGTTTTCAGACTTTACATGGATATTTCCAAATATCTATATCAGTAAAAAACAACACATGCTTTCAAATATTCTAGCATACTGATGTTGTGTAAAGATCACAGAAAAATTTCAGGAAAGACTTTCAAGGTACCCCACGCCTTACCCTATCTCTAACCTGAACGCAATTCAGTTGTATAGATAACTTGTGGATGGATAGATGGATGCTTTTATTTCATTCAAAACCATAGAAAAATAACACAATAATATAGAATATAGGAAAAACATTATTACGTGAATACAAAATATCTATGCCTTGGTCTTTTCTATTCTTCATCTTGACTTTACTATACTGTAGTGACAAAGTTGTAGCAATAGGATGACAAGTATGCAACTAAGTAATGGGCAAAGTTTAGGTAAAGGGTTAACATTACATCAAAACAAAGTTATATTAACGGCTAACTAGGGCCATTTTAACAATAACATGATAATTTAAATGAATACTTTTAAGCCATCCTTGTTTTAAAATTTTAGAAGCAAAGATCTGATGAAAAGAAACTTGCATACAGCATAATGGTGGTTGTCACTTAGAAAATAATCCTCACCCTTCACATTGTACTTTTGGGGATGGAGCATCTTAGTATTCACATTGCACTCTTTGAGGTGGAGCATCTTACCATTCACATTGTACACTGTGGAATGGAACATCTTAGCATTTATATTGCACTCTGTGGAATGGAGCATCTTAGCATATATATTGCACTCTGTGGAGTGGAGCATCTCAGCATTCACATTGTACTCTGTGGAATGAGGCATCTTACCATTCATATTGCACTCTGTGGAATGGAGCATCTTACCATTCATATTGCACTCTGTGGAATGGAGCATCTTACCATTCACATTGCACTCTGTGGAATGGAGCATCTTACCATTCATATTGCACTCTGTGGAATGAGGCATCTTACCATTCACATTGCACTCTGTGGAATGGAGCATCTTACCATTCATATTGCACTCTGTGGAATGAGGCATCTTACCATTCACATTGCACTCTGTGGAATGGAGCATCTTAGCATTCATATTGCACTCTGTGGAATGAGGCATCTTACCATTCATATTGCACTCTGTGGAATGAGGCATCTTACAATTCATATTGCACTCTGTGGAATGGAACATCTTACCATTCATATTGCACTCTGTGGAATGAGGCATCTTACCATTCACATTGCACTCTGTGGAATGGAGCATCTTAGCATTCATATTGCACTCTGTGGAATGAGGCATCTTACCATTCATATTGCACTCTGTGGAATGGAGCATCTTAGCATTCATATTGCACTCTGTGGAATGAGGCTTCTTACCATTCACATTGCACTCTGTGGAATGGAGCATCTTAGCATTCATATTGCACTCTGTGGAATGAGGCATCTTACCATTCATATTGCACTCTGTGGAATGGAGCATCTTAGCATTCATATTGCACTCTGTGGAATGGAGCATCTTACCATTCATATTGCACTCTGTGGAATGAGGCATCTTACCATTCACATTGCACTCTGTGGAATGGAGCATCTTAGCATTCACATTGCACTCTGTGGAATGGAGCATCTTACCATTCACATTGCACTCTGTGGAATGGAGCATCTTACCATTCATATTGCACTCTGTGGAATGAGGCATCTTACCATTTACATTGCACTCTGTGGAATGGAGCATCTTAGCATTCATATTGCACTCTGTGGAATGGAGCATCTTAGCATTCATATTGCACTCTGTGGAATGGAGCATCTTAGCCTTCACATTGCACTCTGTGGAATGGAGCATCTTACCATTCACATTGCACTCTGTGGAATGGAGCATCTTACCATTCACATTGCACTCTTTGGGTGGAGCATCGTGGGAAACAGCATCTTACCATTCACATTGCACTTTGTGGAATGGAGCATCTTACCATTCACATTACATTCTTTGGGTGGAGCATCTTAGCATTCACATTGCACTCTGTGGAATGGAGCATCTTACCATTCACATTGTACCCTGTGGGATGGAGCATCTTAGCATTCATATTGCACTCAGTGGGATGGAGCATCTTACCAATCACATTGCACTCTGTGGAATGGAGCATCTTAGCAATCATATTGCACTCAGTGGGATGGAGCATCTTACCATTCACATTGCACTCTGTGGAATGGAGCATCTTACCATTCACATTGCACTCTGTGGAATGGAGCATCTTACCATTTACATTGCACTCAGTGGGATGGAGCATCTTACCATTCACATTGCACTCTGTGGAATGGAGCATCTTAGCATTCATATTGCACTCAGTGGAATGGAGCATCTTACCATTCACATTGCACTCTGTGGAATGGAGCATCTTACCATTCATATTGCACTCTGTGGAATGGAGCACCTTAGCATTCACATTGCACTCTGTGGAATGGAGCATCTAACCATTCACATTGCACTCTGCGGAATGGACCATCTTAGCATTCATATTGCACTCTGTGAAATGGAGCATTTTACCATTCACATTGCACTCTGTGGAATGGAGCATCTTATCATTCACATTGCACTCTGTGGAATGGAGCGTCTTACCATTCACATTGCACTCTGTGGAATGGAGCATCTTACCATTCACATTGCACTCGTTGCGTGGAGCATCTTACCATTCATATTGCACTCTGTGGAATGAGGCATCTTACCATTCACATTGCACTCTGTGGAATGGAGCATCTTAGCTTTCATATTGCACTCTGTGGAATGGAGCATCTTAGCATTCATATTGCACTCTGTGGAATGGAGCATCTTAGCCTTCACATTGCACTCTGTGGAATGAAGCATCTTACCATTCACATTGCACTCTGTGGAATGGAGCATCTTACCATTCACATTGCACTCTTTGGGTGGAGCATCGAGGGAAACAGCATCTTATCATTCACATTGCACTTTGTGGAATGGAGCATCTTACCATTCACATTACATTCTTTGGGTGGAGCATCTTAGCATTCACATTGCACTCTGTGGAATGGAGCATCTTACCATTCATATTGCACTCTGTGGAATGGAGCATCTTAGCATTCACAATGCACTCTTTGGATGGAGCATCTTAGCCTTCACATTGCACTCTGTGGAATGAAGCATCTTAGCATTCATATTGCACTCAGTGGGATGGAGCATCTTACCATTCACATTGCACTCTGTGGAATGAAGCATCTTAGCATTCTCAATGCACTCAGTGGGATGGAGAATCTTACCATTCACATTGCACTCTGTGGAATGGAGCATCTTAGCATTCACAATGCACTCTTTGGATGGAGCATCTTAGCCTTCACATTGCACTCTGTGGAATGGAGCATCTTAGCATTCACAATGCACTCTTTGGATGGAGCATCTTAGCCTTCACATTGCACTCTGTGGAATGGAGCATCTTAGCATTCACATTGCACTCTGTGGAATGGAGCATCTTACCATTCATATTGCACTCTATGGAATGGAGCACCTTAGCATTCACATTGCACTCTGTGGAATGGAGCATCTAACCATTCACATTGCACTATGCGGAATGGAGCATCTTAGCATTCACATTGCACTCTGTGGAATGGAGTATCTTACCATTCACATTGCACTCTGTGGAATGGAGCATCTTACCATTCATATTGCACTCAGTGGGATGGAGCATCTTACCATTCACATTGCACTCTGTGGAATGGAGCATCTTAGCATTCATATTGCACTCAGTGGAATGGAGCATCTTACCATTCACATTGCACTCTGTGGAATGGAGCATCTTACCATTCATATTGCACTCTGTGGAATGGAGCACCTTATCATTCACATTGCACTCTGTGGAATGGAGCATCTAACCATTCACATTGCACTCTGCAGAATGGACCATCTTAGCATTCATATTGCACTCTGTGAAATGGAGCGTTTTACCATTCACATTGCACTCTGTGGAATGGAGCATCTTACCATTCACATTGCACTCTGTGGAATGGAGCATCTTACCATTCATATTGCACTCTGTGGAATGGAGCATCTTACCATTCATATTGCACTCTGTGGAATGAGGCATCTTACCATTCACATTGCACTCTGTGGAATGGAGCGTCTTGCCATTCACATTGCACTCTCTTGGATGGAGCATCTTACCATTCAAATTGCACTCTGTGGAATGGAGCATCTTACCATTCACATTGCACTCTGTGGAATGCAGCATCTTACCATTCACATTGCACTCTCTTGGATGGAGCATCTTACCATTCAAATTGCACTCTGTGGAATGGAGCATCTTACCATTCACATTGCACTCTCTTGGACGGAGCATCTTACCATTCAAATTGCACTCTGTGGAATGGAGCATCTTACCATTCACATTGCACTCTGTGTAATGGAGCATCTTACCATTCACATTACACTCTTTGGGTGGAGCATCTTAGCATTCATATTGCACACTTTGGGTGGAGCATCTTACCATTCACATTGCACTCTGTGGAATGGAGCATCTTAGTATTCATATTGCACTCAGTGGGATGGAGCATCTTACCATTCACATTGCACTCTGTGGAATGGAGCATCTTAGCATTCATATTGCACTCTGTGGGATGGTGCATCTTACCACTCACAATGTACTCTTTGGGATGGGTATCTTAGCATTCACATTCCACTATTTGGGATGGAGCATCTTAGCATTCACATTGCACTCTGTGGAATTGAGCATCTTAGCCTTCACATTGCACTCTGTGGAATGGAGCATCTTACCATTCACATTGCACCCTGTGGGATAGAGCATCTTACCATTCACATTGCACTCTGTGGGATGGAGCATCTTACCATTCACATTGCACTTTGTGGAATGGAGCATCTTACGATTCACATTACACTCTTTGGGTGGAGCATCTTAGCATTCACATTGCACTCTGTGGAATGAGGCATCTTACCATTCACATTGCACTCTGTGTAATGGAGCATCTTACCATTCACATTACACTCTTTGGGTGGAGCATCTTAGCATTCATATTGCACTCTTTGGGTGGAGCATCTTACCATTCACATTGCACTCTGTGGAATGGAGCATCTTAGTATTCATATTGCACTCAGTGGGATGGAGCATCTTACCATTCACATTGCACTCTGTGGAATGGAGCATCTTAGCATTCATATTGCAGTCAGTGGGATGGAGCATCTTACCATTCACATTGCACTCTGTGGAATGGAGCATCTTAGCATTCATATTGCACTCTGTGGAATGAGGCATCTTACCATTCATATTGCACTCTGTGGAATGGAGCATCTTAGCATTCATATTGCACTCTGTGGAATGGAGCATCTTACCATTCATATTGCACTCTGTGGAATGAGGCATCTTACCATTCACATTGCACTCTGTGGAATGGAGCATCTTAGCATTCACATTGCACTCTGTGGAATGGAGCATCTTACCATTCACATTGCACTCTGTGGAATGGAGCATCTTACCATTCATATTGCACTCTGTGGAATGAGGCATCTTACCATTCACATTGCACTCTGTGGAATGGAGCATCTTAGCATTCATATTGCACTCTGTGGAATGGAGCATCTTAGCATTCATATTGCACTCTGTGGAATGGAGCATCTTAGCCTTCACATTGCACTCTGTGGAATGGAGCATCTTACCATTCACATTGCACTCTGTGGAATGGAGCATCTTACCATTCACATTGCACTCTTTGGGTGGAGCATCGTGGGAAACAGCATCTTACCATTCACATTGCACTTTGTGGAATGGAGCATCTTACCATTCACATTACATTCTTTGGGTGGAGCATCTTAGCATTCACATTGCACTCTGTGGAATGGAGCATCTTACCATTCACATTGTACCCTGTGGGATGGAGCATCTTAGCATTCATATTGCACTCAGTGGGATGGAGCATCTTACCAATCACATTGCACTCTGTGGAATGGAGCATCTTAGCAATCATATTGCACTCAGTGGGATGGAGCATCTTACCATTCACATTGCACTCTGTGGAATAGAGCAGCTTAGCATTCATATTGCACTCAGTGGAATGGAGCATCTTAGCATTCACATTGCACTCTGTGGAATGGAGCTTCTTACCATTCACATTGCACTCTGTGGAATGGAGCATCTTACCATTCATATTGCACTCAGTGGGATGGAGCATCTTACCATTCACATTGCACTCTGTGGAATGGAGCATCTTAGCATTCATATTGCACTCAGTGGAATGGAGCATCTTACCATTCACATTGCACTCTGTGGAATGGAGCATCTTACCATTCATATTGCACTCTGTGGAATGGAGCACCTTAGCATTCACATTGCACTCTGTGGAATGGAGCATCTAACCATTCACATTGCACTCTGCGGAATGGACCATCTTAGCATTCATATTGCACTCTGTGAAATGGAGCATTTTACCATTCACATTGCACTCTGTGGAATGGAGCATCTTATCATTCACATTGTACTCTGTGGAATGGAGCGTCTTAGCATTCACATTGCACTCTGTGGAATGGACCATCTTAGCATTCATATTGCACTCTGTGAAATGGAGCATTTTACCATTCACATTGCACTCTGTGGAATGGAGCATCTTACCATTCACATTGCACTCTGTGAAATGGAGCATTTTACCATTCACATTGCACTCTGTGGAATGGAGCATCTTACCATTCACATTGCACTCTGTGGAATGGAGCATCTTACCATTCATATTGCACTCTGTGGAATGGAGCACCTTAGCATTCACATTGCACTCTGTGGAATGGAGCATCTAACCATTCACATTGCACTCTGCAGAATGGACCATCTTAGCATTCATATTGCACTCTGTGAAATGGAGCGTTTTACCATTCACATTGCACTCTGTGGAATGGAGCATCTTACCATTCACATTGCACTCTGTGGAATGGAGCATCTTACCATTCATATTGCACTCTGTGAAATGGAGCGTTTTACCATTCACATTGCACTCTGTGGAATGGAGCATCTTACCATTCACATTGCACTCTGTGGAATGGAGCATCTTACCATTCATATTGCACTCTGTGGAATGGAGCATCTTACCATTCATATTGCACTCTGTGGAATGAGGCATCTTACCATTCACATTGCACTCTGTGGAATGGAGCGTCTTGCCATTCACATTGCACTCTCTTGGATGGAGCATCTTACCATTCAAATTGCACTCTGTGGAATGGAGCATCTTACCATTCACATTGCACTCTGTGGAATGCAGCATCTTACCATTCACATTGCACTCTCTTGGATGGAGCATCTTACCATTCAAATTGCACTCTGTGGAATGGAGCATCTTACCATTCACATTGCACTCTCTTGGACGGAGCATCTTACCATTCAAATTGCACTCTGTGGAATGGAGCATCTTACCATTTACATTGCACTCAGTGGAATGGAGCATCTTAGCCTTCACATTGCACTCTGTGGGATGGTGCATCTTACCACTCACAATGTACTCTTTGGGATGGGTATCTTAGCATTCACATTCCACTATTTGGGATGGAGCATCTTAGCATTCACATTGCACTCTGTGGAATTGAGCATCTTAGCCTTCACATTGCACTCTGTGGAATGGAGCATCTTACCATTCACATTGCACCCTGTGGGATAGAGCATCTTACCATTCACATTGCACTCTGTGGGATGGAGCATCTTACCATTCACATTGCACTTTGTGGAATGGAGCATCTTACGATTCACATTACACTCTTTGGGTGGAGCATCTTAGCATTCACATTGCACTCTGTGGAATGAGGCATCTTACCATTCACATTGCACTCTGTGTAATGGAGCATCTTACCATTCACATTACACTCTTTGGGTGGAGCATCTTAGCATTCATATTGCACTCTTTGGGTGGAGCATCTTACCATTCACATTGCACTCTGTGGAATGGAGCATCTTAGTATTCATATTGCACTCAGTGGGATGGAGCATCTTACCATTCACATTGCACTCTGTGGAATGGAGCATCTTAGCATTCATATTGCACTCAGTGGAATGGAGCATCTTACCATTCACATTGCACTCTGTGGAATGGAGCATCTTAGCATTCATATTGCACTCTGTGGAATGAGGCATCTTACCATTCATATTGCACTCTGTGGAATGGAGCATCTTAGCATTCATATTGCACTCTGTGGAATGGAGCATCTTACCATTCATATTGCACTCTGTGGAATGAGGCATCTTACCATTCACATTGCACTCTGTGGAATGGAGCATCTTAGCATTCACATTGCACTCTGTGGAATGGAGCATCTTACCATTCACATTGCACTCTGTGGAATGGAGCATCTTACCATTCATATTGCACTCTGTGGAATGAGGCATCTTACCATTCACATTGCACTCTGTGGAATGGAGCATCTTAGCATTCATATTGCACTCTGTGGAATGGAGCATCTTAGCATTCATATTGCACTCTGTGGAATGGAGCATCTTAGCCTTCACATTGCACTCTGTGGAATGGAGCATCTTACCATTCACATTGCACTCTGTGGAACGGAGCATCTTACCATTCACATTGCACTCTTTGGGTGGAGCATCGTGGGAAACAGCATCTTACCATTCACATTGCACTTTGTGGAATGGAGCATCTTACCATTCACATTACATTCTTTGGGTGGAGCATCTTAGCATTCACATTGCACTCTGTGGAATGGAGCATCTTACCATTCACATTGTACCCTGTGGGATGGAGCATCTTAGCATTCATATTGCACTCAGTGGGATGGAGCATCTTACCAATCACATTGCACTCTGTGGAATGGAGCATCTTAGCAATCATATTGCACTCAGTGGGATGGAGCATCTTACCATTCACATTGCACTCTGTGGAATGGAGCAGCTTAGCATTCATATTGCACTCAGTGGAATGGAGCATCTTAGCATTCACATTGCACTCTGTGGAATGGAGCATCTTACCATTCACATTGCACTCTGTGGAATGGAGCATCTTACCATTCATATTGCACTCAGTGGGATGGAGCATCTTACCATTCACATTGCACTCTGTGGAATGGAGCATCTTAGCATTCATATTGCACTCAGTGGAATGGAGCATCTTACCATTCACATTGCACTCTGTGGAATGGAGCATCTTACCATTCATATTGCACTCTGTGGAATGGAGCACCTTAGCATTCACATTGCACTCTGTGGAATGGAGCATCTAACCATTCACATTGCACTCTGCGGAATGGACCATCTTAGCATTCATATTGCACTCTGTGAAATGGAGCATTTTACCATTCACATTGCACTCTGTGGAATGGAGCATCTTATCATTCACATTGCACTCTGTGGAATGGAGCGTCTTAGCATTCACATTGCACTCTGTGGAATGGAGCATCTTACCATTCACATTGCACTCTGTGGAATGGAGCATCTTACCATTCACATTGCACTCGTTGCGTGGAGCATCTTACCATTCATATTGCACTCTGTGGAATGAGGCATCTTACCATTCACATTGCACTCTGTGGAATGGAGCATCTTAGCTTTCATATTGCACTCTGTGGAATGGAGCATCTTAGCATTCATATTGCACTCTGTGGAATGGAGCATCTTAGCCTTCACATTGCACTCTGTGGAATGAAGCATCTTACCATTCACATTGCACTCTGTGGAATGGAGCAGCTTACCATTCACATTGCACTCTTTGGGTGGAGCATCGAGGGAAACAGCATCTTATCATTCACATTGCACTTTGTGGAATGGAGCATCTTACCATTCACATTACATTCTTTGGGTGGAGCATCTTAGCATTCACATTGCACTCTGTGGAATGGAGCATCTTACCATTCATATTGCACTCTGTGGAATGGAGCATCTTAGCATTCACAATGCACTCAGTGGGATGGAGCATCTTACCATTCACATTGCACTCTGTGGAATGAAGCATCTTAGCATTCTCAATGCACTCAGTGGGATGGAGAATCTTACCATTCACATTGCACTCTGTGGAATGGAGCATCTTAGCATTCACAATGCACTCTTTGGATGGAGCATCTTAGCCTTCACATTGCACTCTGTGGAATGGAGCATCTTAGCATTCACAATGCACTCCTTGGATGGAGCATCTTAGCCTTCACATTGCACTCTGTGGAATGGAGCATCTTAGCCTTCACATTGCACTCTGTGGAATGGAGCATCTTACCATTCACATTGCACTCTGTGGAATGGAGCATCTTACCATTCACATTGCACTCTTTGGGTGGAGCATCGTGGGAAACAGCATCTTACCATTCACATTGCACTTTGTGGAATGGAGCATCTTACCATTCACATTACATTCTTTGGGTGGAGCATCTTAGCATTCACATTGCACTCTGTGGAATGGAGCATCTTACCATTCACATTGTACCCTGTGGGATGGAGCATCTTAGCATTCATATTGCACTCAGTGGGATGGAGCATCTTACCAATCACATTGCACTCTGTGGAATGGAGCATCTTAGCAATCATATTGCACTCAGTGGGATGGAGCATCTTACCATTCACATTGCACTCTGTGGAATGGAGCAGCTTAGCATTCATATTGCACTCAGTGGAATGGAGCATCTTAGCATTCACATTGCACTCTGTGGAATGGAGCATCTTACCATTCACATTGCACTCTGTGGAATGGAGCATCTTACCATTCATATTGCACTCAGTGGGATGGAGCATCTTACCATTCACATTGCACTCTGTGGAATGGAGCATCTTAGCATTCATATTGCACTCAGTGGAATGGAGCATCTTACCATTCACATTGCACTCTGTGGAATGGAGCATCTTACCATTCATATTGCACTCTGTGGAATGGAGCACCTTAGCATTCACATTGCACTCTGTGGAATGGAGCATCTAACCATTCACATTGCACTCTGCGGAATGGACCATCTTAGCATTCATATTGCACTCTGTGAAATGGAGCATTTTACCATTCACATTGCACTCTGTGGAATGGAGCATCTTATCATTCACATTGCACTCTGTGGAATGGAGCGTCTTAGCATTCACATTGCACTCTGTGGAATGGAGCATCTTACCATTCACATTGCACTCTGTGGAATGGAGCATCTTACCATTCACATTGCACTCGTTGCCTGGAGCATCTTACCATTCATATTGCACTCTGTGGAATGAGGCATCTTACCATTCACATTGCACTCTGTGGAATGGAGCATCTTAGCTTTCATATTGCACTCTGTGGAATGGAGCATCTTAGCATTCATATTGCACTCTGTGGAATGGAGCATCTTAGCCTTCACATTGCACTCTGTGGAATGAAGCATCTTACCATTCACATTGCACTCTGTGGAATGGAGCATCTTACCATTCACATTGCACTCTTTGGGTGGAGCATCGAGGGAAACAGCATCTTATCATTCACATTGCACTTTGTGGAATGGAGCATCTTACCATTCACATTACATTCTTTGGGTGGAGCATCTTAGCATTCACATTGCACTCTGTGGAATGGAGCATCTTACCATTCACATTGTACCCTGTGGGATGGAGCATCTTAGCATTCATATTGCACTCAGTGGGATGGAGCATCTTACCAATCACATTGCACTCTGTGGAATGGAGCATCTTAGCAATCATATTGCACTCAGTGGGATGGAGCATCTTACCATTCACATTGCACTCTGTGGAATGGAGCAGCTTAGCATTCATATTGCACTCAGTGGAATGGAGCATCTTAGCATTCACATTGCACTCTGTGGAATGGAGCATCTTACCATTCACATTGCACTCTGTGGAATGGAGCATCTTACCATTCATATTGCACTCAGTGGGATGGAGCATCTTACCATTCACATTGCACTCTGTGGAATGGAGCATCTTAGCATTCATATTGCACTCAGTGGGATGGAGCATCTTACCATTCACATTGCACTCTGTGGAATGGAGCATCTTAGCATTCATATTGCACTCTGTGGAATGAGGCATCTTACCATTCATATTGCACTCTGTGGAATGGAGCATCTTAGCATTCATATTGCACTCTGTGGAATGGAGCATCTTACCATTCATATTGCACTCTCTGGAATGAGGCATCTTACCATTCACATTGCACTCTGCGGAATGGAGCATCTTAGCATTCACATTGCACTCTGTGGAATGGAGCATCTTACCATTCACATTGCACTCTGTGGAATGGAGCATCTTACCATTCATATTGCACTCTGTGGAATGAGGCATCTTACCATTCACATTGCACTCTGTGGAATGGAGCATCTTAGCATTCATATTGCACTCTGTGGAATGGAGCATCTTAGCATTCATATTGCACTCTGTGGAATGGAGCATCTTAGCCTTCACATTGCACTCTGTGGAATGGAGCATCTTACCATTCACATTGCACTCTGTGGAATGGAGCATCTTACCATTCACATTGCACTCTTTGGGTGGAGCATCGTGGGAAACAGCATCTTACCATTCACATTGCACTTTGTGGAATGGAGCATCTTACCATTCACATTACATTCTTTGGGTGGAGCATCTTAGCATTCACATTGCACTCTGTGGAATGGAGCATCTTACCATTCACATTGTACCCTGTGGGATGGAGCATCTTAGCATTCATATTGCACTCAGTGGGATGGAGCATCTTACCAATCACATTGCACTCTGTGGAATGGAGCATCTTAGCAATCATATTGCACTCAGTGGGATGGAGCATCTTACCATTCACATTGCACTCTGTGGAATGGAGCATCTTAGCATTCATATTGCACTCAGTGGAATGGAGCATCTTAGCATTCACATTGCACTCTGTGGAATGGAGCATCTTACCATTCACATTGCACTCTGTGGAATGGAGCATCTTACCATTCATATTGCACTCAGTGGGATGGAGCATCTTACCATTCACATTGCACTCTGTGGAATGGAGCATCTTAGCATTCATATTGCACTCAGTGGAATGGAGCATCTTACCATTCACATTGCACTCTGTGGAATGGAGCATCTTACCATTCATATTGCACTCTGTGGAATGGAGCACCTTAGCATTCACATTGCACTCTGTGGAATGGAGCATCTAACCATTCACATTGCACTCTGCGGAATGGACCATCTTAGCATTCATATTGCACTCTGTGAAATGGAGCATTTTACCATTCACATTGCACTCTGTGGAATGGAGCATCTTATCATTCACATTGCACTCTGTGGAATGGAGCGTCTTAGCATTCACATTGCACTCTGTGGAATGGAGCATCTTACCATTCACATTGCACTCTGTGGAATGGAGCATCTTACCATTCACATTGCACTCGTTGCGTGGAGCATCTTACCATTCATATTGCACTCTGTGGAATGAGGCATCTTACCATTCACATTGCACTCTGTGGAATGGAGCATCTTAGCTTTCATATTGCACTCTGTGGAATGGAGCATCTTAGCATTCATATTGCACTCTGTGGAATGGAGCATCTTAGCCTTCACATTGCACTCTGTGGAATGAAGCATCTTACCATTCACATTGCACTCTGTGGAATGGAGCTTCTTACCATTCACATTGCACTCTTTGGGTGGAGCATCGAGGGAAACAGCATCTTATCATTCACATTGCACTTTGTGGAATGGAGCATCTTACCATTCACATTACATTCTTTGGGTGGAGCATCTTAGCATTGACATTGCACTCTGTGGAATGGAGCATCTTACCATTCATATTGCACTCTGTGGAATGGAGCATCTTAGCATTCACAATGCACTCTTTGGATGGAGCATCTTAGCCTTCACATTGCACTCTGTGGAATGAAGCATCTTAGCATTCATATTGCACTCAGTGGGATGGAGCATCTTAGCATTCATATTGCACTCTGTGGAATGGAGCATCTTACCATTCATATTGCACTCTGTGGAATGAGGCATCTTACCATTCACATTGCACTCTGTGGAATGGAGCATCTTAGCATTCACATTGCACTCTGTGGAATGGAGCATCTTACCATTCACATTGCACTCTGTGGAATGGAGCATCTTACCATTCATATTGCACTCTGTGGAATGAGGCATCTTACCATTCACATTGCACTCTGTGGAATGGAGCATCTTAGCATTCATATTGCACTCTGTGGAATGGAGCATCTTAGCATTCATATTGCACTCTGTGGAATGGAGCATCTTAGCCTTCACATTGCACTCTGTGGAATGGAGCATCTTACCATTCACATTGCACTCTGTGGAATGGAGCATCTTACCATTCACATTGCACTCTTTGGGTGGAGCATCGTGGGAAACAGCATCTTACCATTCACATTGCACTTTGTGGAATGGAGCATCTTACCATTCACATTACATTCTTTGGGTGGAGCATCTTAGCATTCACATTGCACTCTGTGGAATGGAGCATCTTACCATTCACATTGTACCCTGTGGGATGGAGCATCTTAGCATTCATATTGCACTCAGTGGGATGGAGCATCTTACCAATCACATTGCACTCTGTGGAATGGAGCATCTTAGCATTCATATTGCACTCTGTGGAATGGAGCATCTTAGCATTCATATTGCACTCTGTGGAATGGAGCATCTTACCATTCATATTGCACTCTGTGGAATGAGGGATCTTACCATTCACATTGCACTCTGTGGAATGGAGCATCTTAGCATTCACATTGCACTCTGTGGAATGGAGCATCTTACCATTCACATTGCACTCTGTGGAATGGAGCATCTTACCATTCATATTGCACTCTGTGGAATGAGGCATCTTACCATTCACATTGCACTCTGTGGAATGGAGCATCTTAGCATTCATATTGCACTCTGTGGAATGGAGCATCTTAGCATTCATATTGCACTCTGTGGAATGGAGCATCTTAGCCTTCACATTGCACTCTGTGGAATGGAGCATCTTACCATTCACATTGCACTCTGTGGAATGGAGCATCTTACCATTCACATTGCACTCTTTGGGTGGAGCATCGTGGGAAACAGCATCTTACCATTCACATTGCACTTTGTGGAATGGAGCATCTTACCATTCACATTACATTCTTTGGGTGGAGCATCTTAGCATTCACATTGCACTCTGTGGAATGGAGCATCTTACCATTCACATTGTACCCTGTGGGATGGAGCATCTTAGCATTCATATTGCACTCAGTGGGATGGAGCATCTTACCAATCACATTGCACACTGTGGAATGGAGCATCTTAGCAATCATATTGCACTCAGTGGGATGGAGCATCTTACCATTCACATTGCACTCTGTGGAATGGAGCATCTTAGCATTCATATTGCACTCAGTGGAATGGAGCATCTTAGCATTCACATTGCACTCTGTGGAATGGAGCATCTTACCATTCACATTGCACTCTGTGGAATGGAGCATCTTACCATTCATATTGCACTCAGTGGGATGGAGCATCTTACCATTCACATTGCACTCTGTGGAATGGAGCATCTTAGCATTCATATTGCACTCAGTGGAATGGAGCATCTTACCATTCACATTGCACTCTGTGGAATGGAGCATCTTACCATTCATATTGCACTCTGTGGAATGGAGCACCTTAGCATTCACATTGCACTCTGTGGAATGGAGCATCTAACCATTCACATTGCACTCTGCGGAATGGACCATCTTAGCATTCATATTGCACTCTGTGAAATGGAGCATTTTACCATTCACATTGCACTCTGTGGAATGGAGCATCTTATCATTCACATTGCACTCTGTGGAATGGAGCGTCTTAGCATTCACATTGCACTCTGTGGAATGGAGCATCTTACCATTCACATTGCACTCTGTGGAATGGAGCATCTTAGCATTCATATTGCACTCTGTGGAATGGAGCATCTTAGCATTCATATTGCACTCTGTGGAATGGAGCATCTTACCATTCATATTGCACTCTGTGGAATGAGGGATCTTACCATTCACATTGCACTCTGTGGAATGGAGCATCTTAGCATTCACATTGCACTCTGTGGAATGGAGCATCTTACCATTCACATTGCACTCTGTGGAATGGAGCATCTTAGCATTCATATTGCACTCTGTGGAATGAGGCATCTTACCATTCACATTGCACTCTGTGGAATGGAGCATCTTAGCATTCATATTGCACTCTGTGGAATGGAGCATCTTAGCATTCATATTGCACTCTGTGGAATGGAGCATCTTAGCCTTCACATTGCACTCTGTGGAATGGAGCATCTTACCATTCACATTGCACTCTGTGGAATGGAGCATCTTACCATTCACATTGCACTCTTTGGGTGGAGCATCGTGGGAAACAGCATCTTACCATTCACATTGCACTTTGTGGAATGGAGCATCTTACCATTCACATTACATTCTTTGGGTGGAGCATCTTAGCATTCACATTGCACTCTGTGGAATGGAGCATCTTACCATTCACATTGTACCCTGTGGGATGGAGCATCTTAGCATTCATATTGCACTCAGTGGGATGGAGCATCTTACCAATCACATTGCACACTGTGGAATGGAGCATCTTAGCAATCATATTGCACTCAGTGGGATGGAGCATCTTACCATTCACATTGCACTCTGTGGAATGGAGCATCTTAGCATTCATATTGCACTCAGTGGAATGGAGCATCTTAGCATTCACATTGCACTCTGTGGAATGGAGCATCTTACCATTCACATTGCACTCTGTGGAATGGAGCATCTTACCATTCATATTGCACTCAGTGGGATGGAGCATCTTACCATTCACATTGCACTCTGTGGAATGGAGCATCTTAGCATTCATATTGCACTCAGTGGAATGGAGCATCTTACCATTCACATTGCACTCTGTGGAATGGAGCATCTTACCATTCATATTGCACTCTGTGGAATGGAGCACCTTAGCATTCACATTGCACTCTGTGGAATGGAGCATCTAACCATTCACATTGCACTCTGCGGAATGGACCATCTTAGCATTCATATTGCACTCTGTGAAATGGAGCATTTTACCATTCACATTGCACTCTGTGGAATGGAGCATCTTATCATTCACATTGCACTCTGTGGAATGGAGCGTCTTAGCATTCACATTGCACTCTGTGGAATGGAGCATCTTACCATTCACATTGCACTCTGTGGAATGGAGCATCTTACCATTCACATTGCACTCGTTGCGTGGAGCATCTTACCATTCATATTGCACTCTGTGGAATGAGGCATCTTACCATTCACATTGCACTCTGTGGAATGGAGCATCTTAGCTTTCATATTGCACTCTGTGGAATGGAACATCTTAGCATTCATATTGCACTCAGTGGGATAGAGCATCTTACCATTCACATTGCACTCTGTGGAATGGAGCATCTTACCATTCATATTGCACTCTGTGGAATGGAGCACCTTAGCATTCACATTGCACTCTGTGGAATGGAGCATCTAACCATTCACATTGCACTCTGCGGAATGGACCATCTTAGCATTCATATTGCACTCTGTGAAATGGAGCATTTTACCATTCACATTGCACTCTGTGGAATGGAGCATCTTATCATTCACATTGCACTCTGTGGAATGGAGCGTCTTAGCATTCACATTGCACTCTGTGGAATGGAGCATCTTACCATTCACATTGCACTCTGTGGAATGGAGCATCTTACCATTCACATTGCACTCGTTGCGTGGAGCATCTTACCATTCATATTGCACTCTGTGGAATGAGGCATCTTACCATTCACATTGCACTCTGTGGAATGGAGCATCTTAGCTTTCATATTGCACTCTGTGGAATGGAGCATCTTAGCATTCATATTGCACTCTGTGGAATGGAGCATCTTAGCCTTCACATTGCACTCTGTGGAATGAAGCATCTTACCATTCACATTGCACTCTGTGGAATGGAGCATCTTACCATTCACATTGCACTCTTTGGGTGGAGCATCGAGGGAAACAGCATCTTATCATTCACATTGCACTTTGTGGAATGGAGCATCTTACCATTCACATTACATTCTTTGGGTGGAGCATCTTAGCATTCACATTGCACTCTGTGGAATGGAGCATCTTACCATTCATATTGCACTCTGTGGAATGGAGCATCTTAGCATTCACAATGCACTCTTTGGATGGAGCATCTTAGCCTTCACATTGCACTCTGTGGAATGAAGCATCTTAGCATTCATATTGCACTCAGTGGGATGGAGCATCTTACCATTCACATTGCACTCTGTGGAATGAAGCATCTTAGCATTCTCAATGCACTCAGTGGGATGGAGAATCTTACCATTCACATTGCACTCTGTGGAATGGAGCATCTTACCATTCACAATGCACTCTTTGGATGGAGCATCTTAGCCTTCACATTGCACTCTGTGGAATGGAGCATCTTAGCATTCACAATGCACTCTTTGGATGGAGCATCTTAGCCTTCACATTGCACTCTGTGGAATGGAGCATCTTAGCATTCACATTGCACTCTGTGGAATGGAGCATCTTACCATTCATATTGCACTCTGTGGAATGGAGCACCTTAGCATTCACATTGCACTCTGTGGAATGGAGCATCTAACCATTCACATTGCACTCTGCGGAATGGAGCATCTTAGCATTCACATTGCACTCTGTGGAATGGAGTATCTTACCATTCACATTGCACTCTGTGGAATGGAGCATCTTACCATTCATATTGCACTCAGTGGGATGGAGCATCTTACCATTCACATTGCACTCTGTGGAATGGAGCATCTTAGCATTCATATTGCACTCAGTGGAATGGAGCATCTTACCATTCACATTGCACTCTGTGGAATGGAGCATCTTACCATTCATATTGCACTCTGTGGAATGGAGCACCTTAGCATTCACATTGCACTCTGTGGAATGGAGCATCTAACCATTCACATTGCACTCTGCAGAATGGACCATCTTAGCATTCATATTGCACTCTGTGAAATGGAGCATTTTACCATTCACATTGCACTCTGTGGAATGGAGCATCTTATCATTCACATTGCACTCTGTGGAATGGAGCGTCTTAGCATTCACATTGCACTCTGTGGAATGGAGCATCTTACCATTCACATTGCACTCTGTGGAATGGAGCATCTTACCATTCACATTGCACTCGTTGCGTGGAGCATCTTACCATTCATATTGCACTCTGTGGAATGAGGCATCTTACCATTCACATTGCACTCTGTGGAATGGAGCATCTTAGCTTTCATATTGCACTCTGTGGAATGGAGCATCTTAGCATTCATATTGCACTCTGTGGAATGGAGCATCTTAGCCTTCACATTGCACTCTGTGGAATGAAGCATCTTACCATTCACATTGCACTCTGTGGAATGGAGCATCTTACCATTCACATTGCACTCTTTGGGTGGAGCATCGAGGGAAACAGCATCTTATCATTCACATTGCACTTTGTGGAATGGAGCATCTTACCATTCACATTACATTCTTTGGGTGGAGCATCTTAGCATTCACATTGCACTCTGTGGAATGGAGCATCTTACCATTCATATTGCACTCTGTGGAATGGAGCATCTTAGCATTCACAATGCACTCTTTGGATGGAGCATCTTAGCCTTCACATTGCACTCTGTGGAATGAAGCATCTTAGCATTCATATTGCACTCAGTGGGATGGAGCATCTTAGCATTCATATTGCACTCTGTGGAATGGAGCATCTTACCATTCATATTGCACTCTGTGGAATGAGGCATCTTACCATTCACATTGCACTCTGTGGAATGGAGCATCTTAGCATTCACATTGCACTCTGTGGAATGGAGCATCTTACCATTCACATTGCACTCTGTGGAATGGAGCATCTTACCATTCATATTGCACTCTGTGGAATGAGGCATCTTACCATTCACATTGCACTCTGTGGAATGGAGCATCTTAGCATTCATATTGCACTCTGTGGAATGGAGCATCTTAGCATTCATATTGCACTCTGTGGAATGGAGCATCTTAGCCTTCACATTGCACTCTGTGGAATGGAGCATCTTACCATTCACATTGCACTCTGTGGAATGGAGCATCTTACCATTCACATTGCACTCTTTGGGTGGAGCATCGTGGGAAACAGCATCTTACCATTCACATTGCACTTTGTGGAATGGAGCATCTTACCATTCACATTACATTCTTTGGGTGGAGCATCTTAGCATTCACATTGCACTCTGTGGAATGGAGCATCTTACCATTCACATTGTACCCTGTGGGATGGAGCATCTTAGCATTCATATTGCACTCAGTGGGATGGAGCATCTTACCAATCACATTGCACTCTGTGGAATGGAGCATCTTAGCATTCATATTGCACTCTGTGGAATGGAGCATCTTAGCATTCATATTGCACTCTGTGGAATGGAGCATCTTACCATTCATATTGCACTCTGTGGAATGAGGGATCTTACCATTCACATTGCACTCTGTGGAATGGAGCATCTTAGCATTCACATTGCACTCTGTGGAATGGAGCATCTTACCATTCACATTGCACTCTGTGGAATGGAGCATCTTACCATTCATATTGCACTCTGTGGAATGAGGCATCTTACCATTCACATTGCACTCTGTGGAATGGAGCATCTTAGCATTCATATTGCACTCTGTGGAATGGAGCATCTTAGCATTCATATTGCACTCTGTGGAATGGAGCATCTTAGCCTTCACATTGCACTCTGTGGAATGGAGCATCTTACCATTCACATTGCACTCTGTGGAATGGAGCATCTTACCATTCACATTGC
Organism: Saccoglossus kowalevskii; assembly: GCF_978046115.1. NCBI lineage: Eukaryota > Metazoa > Hemichordata > Enteropneusta > Harrimaniidae > Saccoglossus > Saccoglossus kowalevskii. The sequence goes on along the minus strand of NC_140648.1, from coordinate 10,556,597 downwards.
ACTCTTTGGGTGGAGCATCGTGGGAAACAGCATCTTACCATTCACATTGCACTTTGTGGAATGGAGCATCTTACCATTCACATTACATTCTTTGGGTGGAGCATCTTAGCATTCACATTGCACTCTGTGGAATGGAGCATCTTACCATTCACATTGTACCCTGTGGGATGGAGCATCTTAGCATTCATATTGCACTCAGTGGGATGGAGCATCTTACCAATCACATTGCACACTGTGGAATGGAGCATCTTAGCAATCATATTGCACTCAGTGGGATGGAGCATCTTACCATTCACATTGCACTCTGTGGAATGGAGCATCTTAGCATTCATATTGCACTCAGTGGAATGGAGCATCTTAGCATTCACATTGCACTCTGTGGAATGGAGCATCTTACCATTCACATTGCACTCTGTGGAATGGAGCATCTTACCATTCATATTGCACTCAGTGGGATGGAGCATCTTACCATTCACATTGCACTCTGTGGAATGGAGCATCTTAGCATTCATATTGCACTCAGTGGAATGGAGCATCTTACCATTCACATTGCACTCTGTGGAATGGAGCATCTTACCATTCATATTGCACTCTGTGGAATGGAGCACCTTAGCATTCACATTGCACTCTGTGGAATGGAGCATCTAACCATTCACATTGCACTCTGCGGAATGGACCATCTTAGCATTCATATTGCACTCTGTGAAATGGAGCATTTTACCATTCACATTGCACTCTGTGGAATGGAGCATCTTATCATTCACATTGCACTCTGTGGAATGGAGCGTCTTAGCATTCACATTGCACTCTGTGGAATGGAGCATCTTACCATTCACATTGCACTCTGTGGAATGGAGCATCTTAGCATTCATATTGCACTCTGTGGAATGGAGCATCTTAGCATTCATATTGCACTCTGTGGAATGGAGCATCTTACCATTCATATTGCACTCTGTGGAATGAGGGATCTTACCATTCACATTGCACTCTGTGGAATGGAGCATCTTAGCATTCACATTGCACTCTGTGGAATGGAGCATCTTACCATTCACATTGCACTCTGTGGAATGGAGCATCTTACCATTCATATTGCACTCTGTGGAATGAGGCATCTTACCATTCACATTGCACTCTGTGGAATGGAGCATCTTAGCATTCATATTGCACTCTGTGGAATGGAGCATCTTAGCATTCATATTGCACTCTGTGGAATGGAGCATCTTAGCCTTCACATTGCACTCTGTGGAATGGAGCATCTTACCATTCACATTGCACTCTGTGGAATGGAGCATCTTACCATTCACATTGCACTCTTTGGGTGGAGCATCGTGGGAAACAGCATCTTACCATTCACATTGCACTTTGTGGAATGGAGCATCTTACCATTCACATTACATTCTTTGGGTGGAGCATCTTAGCATTCACATTGCACTCTGTGGAATGGAGCATCTTACCATTCACATTGTACCCTGTGGGATGGAGCATCTTAGCATTCATATTGCACTCAGTGGGATGGAGCATCTTACCAATCACATTGCACACTGTGGAATGGAGCATCTTAGCAATCATATTGCACTCAGTGGGATGGAGCATCTTACCATTCACATTGCACTCTGTGGAATGGAGCATCTTAGCATTCATATTGCACTCAGTGGAATGGAGCATCTTAGCATTCACATTGCACTCTGTGGAATGGAGCATCTTACCATTCACATTGCACTCTGTGGAATGGAGCATCTTACCATTCATATTGCACTCAGTGGGATGGAGCATCTTACCATTCACATTGCACTCTGTGGAATGGAGCATCTTAGCATTCATATTGCACTCAGTGGAATGGAGCATCTTACCATTCACATTGCACTCTGTGGAATGGAGCATCTTACCATTCATATTGCACTCTGTGGAATGGAGCACCTTAGCATTCACATTGCACTCTGTGGAATGGAGCATCTAACCATTCACATTGCACTCTGCGGAATGGACCATCTTAGCATTCATATTGCACTCTGTGAAATGGAGCATTTTACCATTCACATTGCACTCTGTGGAATGGAGCATCTTATCATTCACATTGCACTCTGTGGAATGGAGCGTCTTAGCATTCACATTGCACTCTGTGGAATGGAGCATCTTACCATTCACATTGCACTCTGTGGAATGGAGCATCTTACCATTCACATTGCACTCGTTGCGTGGAGCATCTTACCATTCATATTGCACTCTGTGGAATGAGGCATCTTACCATTCACATTGCACTCTGTGGAATGGAGCATCTTAGCTTTCATATTGCACTCTGTGGAATGGAACATCTTAGCATTCATATTGCACTCAGTGGGATAGAGCATCTTACCATTCACATTGCACTCTGTGGAATGGAGCATCTTACCATTCATATTGCACTCTGTGGAATGGAGCACCTTAGCATTCACATTGCACTCTGTGGAATGGAGCATCTAACCATTCACATTGCACTCTGCGGAATGGACCATCTTAGCATTCATATTGCACTCTGTGAAATGGAGCATTTTACCATTCACATTGCACTCTGTGGAATGGAGCATCTTATCATTCACATTGCACTCTGTGGAATGGAGCGTCTTAGCATTCACATTGCACTCTGTGGAATGGAGCATCTTACCATTCACATTGCACTCTGTGGAATGGAGCATCTTACCATTCACATTGCACTCGTTGCGTGGAGCATCTTACCATTCATATTGCACTCTGTGGAATGAGGCATCTTACCATTCACATTGCACTCTGTGGAATGGAGCATCTTAGCTTTCATATTGCACTCTGTGGAATGGAGCATCTTAGCATTCATATTGCACTCTGTGGAATGGAGCATCTTAGCCTTCACATTGCACTCTGTGGAATGAAGCATCTTACCATTCACATTGCACTCTGTGGAATGGAGCATCTTACCATTCACATTGCACTCTTTGGGTGGAGCATCGAGGGAAACAGCATCTTATCATTCACATTGCACTTTGTGGAATGGAGCATCTTACCATTCACATTACATTCTTTGGGTGGAGCATCTTAGCATTCACATTGCACTCTGTGGAATGGAGCATCTTACCATTCATATTGCACTCTGTGGAATGGAGCATCTTAGCATTCACAATGCACTCTTTGGATGGAGCATCTTAGCCTTCACATTGCACTCTGTGGAATGAAGCATCTTAGCATTCATATTGCACTCAGTGGGATGGAGCATCTTACCATTCACATTGCACTCTGTGGAATGAAGCATCTTAGCATTCTCAATGCACTCAGTGGGATGGAGAATCTTACCATTCACATTGCACTCTGTGGAATGGAGCATCTTACCATTCACAATGCACTCTTTGGATGGAGCATCTTAGCCTTCACATTGCACTCTGTGGAATGGAGCATCTTAGCATTCACAATGCACTCTTTGGATGGAGCATCTTAGCCTTCACATTGCACTCTGTGGAATGGAGCATCTTAGCATTCACATTGCACTCTGTGGAATGGAGCATCTTACCATTCATATTGCACTCTGTGGAATGGAGCACCTTAGCATTCACATTGCACTCTGTGGAATGGAGCATCTAACCATTCACATTGCACTCTGCGGAATGGAGCATCTTAGCATTCACATTGCACTCTGTGGAATGGAGTATCTTACCATTCACATTGCACTCTGTGGAATGGAGCATCTTACCATTCATATTGCACTCAGTGGGATGGAGCATCTTACCATTCACATTGCACTCTGTGGAATGGAGCATCTTAGCATTCATATTGCACTCAGTGGAATGGAGCATCTTACCATTCACATTGCACTCTGTGGAATGGAGCATCTTACCATTCATATTGCACTCTGTGGAATGGAGCACCTTAGCATTCACATTGCACTCTGTGGAATGGAGCATCTAACCATTCACATTGCACTCTGCAGAATGGACCATCTTAGCATTCATATTGCACTCTGTGAAATGGAGCATTTTACCATTCACATTGCACTCTGTGGAATGGAGCATCTTATCATTCACATTGCACTCTGTGGAATGGAGCGTCTTAGCATTCACATTGCACTCTGTGGAATGGAGCATCTTACCATTCACATTGCACTCTGTGGAATGGAGCATCTTACCATTCACATTGCACTCGTTGCGTGGAGCATCTTACCATTCATATTGCACTCTGTGGAATGAGGCATCTTACCATTCACATTGCACTCTGTGGAATGGAGCATCTTAGCTTTCATATTGCACTCTGTGGAATGGAGCATCTTAGCATTCATATTGCACTCTGTGGAATGGAGCATCTTAGCCTTCACATTGCACTCTGTGGAATGAAGCATCTTACCATTCACATTGCACTCTGTGGAATGGAGCATCTTACCATTCACATTGCACTCTTTGGGTGGAGCATCGAGGGAAACAGCATCTTATCATTCACATTGCACTTTGTGGAATGGAGCATCTTACCATTCACATTACATTCTTTGGGTGGAGCATCTTAGCATTCACATTGCACTCTGTGGAATGGAGCATCTTACCATTCATATTGCACTCTGTGGAATGGAGCATCTTAGCATTCACAATGCACTCTTTGGATGGAGCATCTTAGCCTTCACATTGCACTCTGTGGAATGAAGCATCTTAGCATTCATATTGCACTCAGTGGGATGGAGCATCTTAGCATTCATATTGCACTCTGTGGAATGGAGCATCTTACCATTCATATTGCACTCTGTGGAATGAGGCATCTTACCATTCACATTGCACTCTGTGGAATGGAGCATCTTAGCATTCACATTGCACTCTGTGGAATGGAGCATCTTACCATTCACATTGCACTCTGTGGAATGGAGCATCTTACCATTCATATTGCACTCTGTGGAATGAGGCATCTTACCATTCACATTGCACTCTGTGGAATGGAGCATCTTAGCATTCATATTGCACTCTGTGGAATGGAGCATCTTAGCATTCATATTGCACTCTGTGGAATGGAGCATCTTAGCCTTCACATTGCACTCTGTGGAATGGAGCATCTTACCATTCACATTGCACTCTGTGGAATGGAGCATCTTACCATTCACATTGCACTCTTTGGGTGGAGCATCGTGGGAAACAGCATCTTACCATTCACATTGCACTTTGTGGAATGGAGCATCTTACCATTCACATTACATTCTTTGGGTGGAGCATCTTAGCATTCACATTGCACTCTGTGGAATGGAGCATCTTACCATTCACATTGTACCCTGTGGGATGGAGCATCTTAGCATTCATATTGCACTCAGTGGGATGGAGCATCTTACCAATCACATTGCACTCTGTGGAATGGAGCATCTTAGCATTCATATTGCACTCTGTGGAATGGAGCATCTTAGCATTCATATTGCACTCTGTGGAATGGAGCATCTTACCATTCATATTGCACTCTGTGGAATGAGGGATCTTACCATTCACATTGCACTCTGTGGAATGGAGCATCTTAGCATTCACATTGCACTCTGTGGAATGGAGCATCTTACCATTCACATTGCACTCTGTGGAATGGAGCATCTTACCATTCATATTGCACTCTGTGGAATGAGGCATCTTACCATTCACATTGCACTCTGTGGAATGGAGCATCTTAGCATTCATATTGCACTCTGTGGAATGGAGCATCTTAGCATTCATATTGCACTCTGTGGAATGGAGCATCTTAGCCTTCACATTGCACTCTGTGGAATGGAGCATCTTACCATTCACATTGCACTCTGTGGAATGGAGCATCTTACCATTCACATTGCACTCTTTGGGTGGAGCATCGTGGGAAACAGCATCTTACCATTCACATTGCACTTTGTGGAATGGAGCATCTTACCATTCACATTACATTCTTTGGGTGGAGCATCTTAGCATTCACATTGCACTCTGTGGAATGGAGCATCTTACCATTCACATTGTACCCTGTGGGATGGAGCATCTTAGCATTCATATTGCACTCAGTGGGATGGAGCATCTTACCAATCACATTGCACACTGTGGAATGGAGCATCTTAGCAATCATATTGCACTCAGTGGGATGGAGCATCTTACCATTCACATTGCACTCTGTGGAATGGAGCATCTTAGCATTCATATTGCACTCAGTGGAATGGAGCATCTTAGCATTCACATTGCACTCTGTGGAATGGAGCATCTTACCATTCACATTGCACTCTGTGGAATGGAGCATCTTACCATTCATATTGCACTCAGTGGGATGGAGCATCTTACCATTCACATTGCACTCTGTGGAATGGAGCATCTTAGCATTCATATTGCACTCAGTGGAATGGAGCATCTTACCATTCACATTGCACTCTGTGGAATGGAGCATCTTACCATTCATATTGCACTCTGTGGAATGGAGCACCTTAGCATTCACATTGCACTCTGTGGAATGGAGCATCTAACCATTCACATTGCACTCTGCGGAATGGACCATCTTAGCATTCATATTGCACTCTGTGAAATGGAGCATTTTACCATTCACATTGCACTCTGTGGAATGGAGCATCTTATCATTCACATTGCACTCTGTGGAATGGAGCGTCTTAGCATTCACATTGCACTCTGTGGAATGGAGCATCTTACCATTCACATTGCACTCTGTGGAATGGAGCATCTTAGCATTCATATTGCACTCTGTGGAATGGAGCATCTTAGCATTCATATTGCACTCTGTGGAATGGAGCATCTTACCATTCATATTGCACTCTGTGGAATGAGGGATCTTACCATTCACATTGCACTCTGTGGAATGGAGCATCTTAGCATTCACATTGCACTCTGTGGAATGGAGCATCTTACCATTCACATTGCACTCTGTGGAATGGAGCATCTTACCATTCATATTGCACTCTGTGGAATGAGGCATCTTACCATTCACATTGCACTCTGTGGAATGGAGCATCTTAGCATTCATATTGCACTCTGTGGAATGGAGCATCTTAGCATTCATATTGCACTCTGTGGAATGGAGCATCTTAGCCTTCACATTGCACTCTGTGGAATGGAGCATCTTACCATTCACATTGCACTCTGTGGAATGGAGCATCTTACCATTCACATTGCACTCTTTGGGTGGAGCATCGTGGGAAACAGCATCTTACCATTCACATTGCACTTTGTGGAATGGAGCATCTTACCATTCACATTACATTCTTTGGGTGGAGCATCTTAGCATTCACATTGCACTCTGTGGAATGGAGCATCTTACCATTCACATTGTACCCTGTGGGATGGAGCATCTTAGCATTCATATTGCACTCAGTGGGATGGAGCATCTTACCAATCACATTGCACACTGTGGAATGGAGCATCTTAGCAATCATATTGCACTCAGTGGGATGGAGCATCTTACCATTCACATTGCACTCTGTGGAATGGAGCATCTTAGCATTCATATTGCACTCAGTGGAATGGAGCATCTTAGCATTCACATTGCACTCTGTGGAATGGAGCATCTTACCATTCACATTGCACTCTGTGGAATGGAGCATCTTACCATTCATATTGCACTCAGTGGGATGGAGCATCTTACCATTCACATTGCACTCTGTGGAATGGAGCATCTTAGCATTCATATTGCACTCAGTGGAATGGAGCATCTTACCATTCACATTGCACTCTGTGGAATGGAGCATCTTACCATTCATATTGCACTCTGTGGAATGGAGCACCTTAGCATTCACATTGCACTCTGTGGAATGGAGCATCTAACCATTCACATTGCACTCTGCGGAATGGACCATCTTAGCATTCATATTGCACTCTGTGAAATGGAGCATTTTACCATTCACATTGCACTCTGTGGAATGGAGCATCTTATCATTCACATTGCACTCTGTGGAATGGAGCGTCTTAGCATTCACATTGCACTCTGTGGAATGGAGCATCTTACCATTCACATTGCACTCTGTGGAATGGAGCATCTTACCATTCACATTGCACTCGTTGCGTGGAGCATCTTACCATTCATATTGCACTCTGTGGAATGAGGCATCTTACCATTCACATTGCACTCTGTGGAATGGAGCATCTTAGCTTTCATATTGCACTCTGTGGAATGGAACATCTTAGCATTCATATTGCACTCAGTGGGATAGAGCATCTTACCATTCACATTGCACTCTGTGGAATGGAGCATCTTACCATTCATATTGCACTCTGTGGAATGGAGCACCTTAGCATTCATATTGCACTCAGTGGGATGGAGCATCTTACCATTCACATTGCACTCTGTGGAATGGAGCATCTTAGCATTCATATTGCACTCTGTGGAATGAGGCATCTTACCATTCATATTGCACTCTGTGGAATGGAGCATCTTAGCATTCATATTGCACTCTGTGGAATGGAGCATCTTACCATTCATATTGCACTCTCTGGAATGAGGCATCTTACCATTCACATTGCACTCTGCGGAATGGAGCATCTTAGCATTCACATTGCACTCTGTGGAATGGAGCATCTTACCATTCACATTGCACTCTGTGGAATGGAGCATCTTACCATTCATATTGCACTCTGTGGAATGAGGCATCTTACCATTCACATTGCACTCTGTGGAATGGAGCATCTTAGCATTCATATTGCACTCTGTGGAATGGAGCATCTTAGCATTCATATTGCACTCTGTGGAATGGAGCATCTTAGCCTTCACATTGCACTCTGTGGAATGGAGCATCTTACCATTCACATTGCACTCTGTGGAATGGAGCATCTTACCATTCACATTGCACTCTTTGGGTGGAGCATCGTGGGAAACAGCATCTTACCATTCACATTGCACTTTGTGGAATGGAGCATCTTACCATTCACATTACATTCTTTGGGTGGAGCATCTTAGCATTCACATTGCACTCTGTGGAATGGAGCATCTTACCATTCACATTGTACCCTGTGGGATGGAGCATCTTAGCATTCATATTGCACTCAGTGGGATGGAGCATCTTACCAATCACATTGCACTCTGTGGAATGGAGCATCTTAGCAATCATATTGCACTCAGTGGGATGGAGCATCTTACCATTCACATTGCACTCTGTGGAATGGAGCATCTTAGCATTCATATTGCACTCAGTGGAATGGAGCATCTTAGCATTCACATTGCACTCTGTGGAATGGAGCATCTTACCATTCACATTGCACTCTGTGGAATGGAGCATCTTACCATTCATATTGCACTCAGTGGGATGGAGCATCTTACCATTCACATTGCACTCTGTGGAATGGAGCATCTTAGCATTCATATTGCACTCAGTGGAATGGAGCATCTTACCATTCACATTGCACTCTGTGGAATGGAGCATCTTACCATTCACATTGCACTCTGTGGAATGGAGCATCTTAGCATTCACATTGCACTCTGTGGAATGGAGCATCTTACCATTCACATTGCACTCTGTGGAATGGAGCATCTTACCATTCATATTGCACTCTGTGGAATGAGGCATCTTACCATTCACATTGCACTCTGTGGAATGGAGCATCTTAGCATTCATATTGCACTCTGTGGAATGGAGCATCTTAGCATTCATATTGCACTCTGTGGAATGGAGCATCTTAGCCTTCACATTGCACTCTGTGGAATGGAGCATCTTACCATTCACATTGCACTCTGTGGAATGGAGCATCTTACCATTCACATTGCACTCTTTGGGTGGAGCATCGTGGGAAACAGCATCTTACCATTCACATTGCACTTTGTGGAATGGAGCATCTTACCATTCACATTACATTCTTTGGGTGGAGCATCTTAGCATTCACATTGCACTCTGTGGAATGGAGCATCTTACCATTCACATTGTACCCTGTGGGATGGAGCATCTTAGCATTCATATTGCACTCAGTGGGATGGAGCATCTTACCAATCACATTGCACACTGTGGAATGGAGCATCTTAGCAATCATATTGCACTCAGTGGGATGGAGCATCTTACCATTCACATTGCACTCTGTGGAATGGAGCATCTTAGCATTCATATTGCACTCAGTGGAATGGAGCATCTTAGCATTCACATTGCACTCTGTGGAATGGAGCATCTTACCATTCACATTGCACTCTGTGGAATGGAGCATCTTACCATTCATATTGCACTCAGTGGGATGGAGCATCTTACCATTCACATTGCACTCTGTGGAATGGAGCATCTTAGCATTCATATTGCACTCAGTGGAATGGAGCATCTTACCATTCACATTGCACTCTGTGGAATGGAGCATCTTACCATTCATATTGCACTCTGTGGAATGGAGCACCTTAGCATTCACATTGCACTCTGTGGAATGGAGCATCTAACCATTCACATTGCACTCTGCGGAATGGACCATCTTAGCATTCATATTGCACTCTGTGAAATGGAGCATTTTACCATTCACATTGCACTCTGTGGAATGGAGCATCTTATCATTCACATTGCACTCTGTGGAATGGAGCGTCTTAGCATTCACATTGCACTCTGTGGAATGGAGCATCTTACCATTCACATTGCACTCTGTGGAATGGAGCATCTTAGCATTCATATTGCACTCTGTGGAATGGAGCATCTTAGCATTCATATTGCACTCTGTGGAATGGAGCATCTTACCATTCATATTGCACTCTGTGGAATGAGGGATCTTACCATTCACATTGCACTCTGTGGAATGGAGCATCTTAGCATTCACATTGCACTCTGTGGAATGGAGCATCTTACCATTCACATTGCACTCTGTGGAATGGAGCATCTTACCATTCATATTGCACTCTGTGGAATGAGGCATCTTACCATTCACATTGCACTCTGTGGAATGGAGCATCTTAGCATTCATATTGCACTCTGTGGAATGGAGCATCTTAGCATTCATATTGCACTCTGTGGAATGGAGCATCTTAGCCTTCACATTGCACTCTGTGGAATGGAGCATCTTACCATTCACATTGCACTCTGTGGAATGGAGCATCTTACCATTCACATTGCACTCTTTGGGTGGAGCATCGTGGGAAACAGCATCTTACCATTCACATTGCACTTTGTGGAATGGAGCATCTTACCATTCACATTACATTCTTTGGGTGGAGCATCTTAGCATTCACATTGCACTCTGTGGAATGGAGCATCTTACCATTCACATTGTACCCTGTGGGATGGAGCATCTTAGCATTCATATTGCACTCAGTGGGATGGAGCATCTTACCAATCACATTGCACACTGTGGAATGGAGCATCTTAGCAATCATATTGCACTCAGTGGGATGGAGCATCTTACCATTCACATTGCACTCTGTGGAATGGAGCATCTTAGCATTCATATTGCACTCAGTGGAATGGAGCATCTTAGCATTCACATTGCACTCTGTGGAATGGAGCATCTTACCATTCACATTGCACTCTGTGGAATGGAGCATCTTACCATTCATATTGCACTCAGTGGGATGGAGCATCTTACCATTCACATTGCACTCTGTGGAATGGAGCATCTTAGCATTCATATTGCACTCAGTGGAATGGAGCATCTTACCATTCACATTGCACTCTGTGGAATGGAGCATCTTACCATTCATATTGCACTCTGTGGAATGGAGCACCTTAGCATTCACATTGCACTCTGTGGAATGGAGCATCTAACCATTCACATTGCACTCTGCGGAATGGACCATCTTAGCATTCATATTGCACTCTGTGAAATGGAGCATTTTACCATTCACATTGCACTCTGTGGAATGGAGCATCTTATCATTCACATTGCACTCTGTGGAATGGAGCGTCTTAGCATTCACATTGCACTCTGTGGAATGGAGCATCTTACCATTCACATTGCACTCTGTGGAATGGAGCATCTTACCATTCACATTGCACTCGTTGCGTGGAGCATCTTACCATTCATATTGCACTCTGTGGAATGAGGCATCTTACCATTCACATTGCACTCTGTGGAATGGAGCATCTTAGCTTTCATATTGCACTCTGTGGAATGGAACATCTTAGCATTCATATTGCACTCAGTGGGATAGAGCATCTTACCATTCACATTGCACTCTGTGGAATGGAGCATCTTACCATTCATATTGCACTCTGTGGAATGGAGCACCTTAGCATTCACATTGCACTCTGTGGAATGGAGCATCTAACCATTCACATTGCACTCTGCGGAATGGACCATCTTAGCATTCATATTGCACTCTGTGAAATGGAGCATTTTACCATTCACATTGCACTCTGTGGAATGGAGCATCTTATCATTCACATTGCACTCTGTGGAATGGAGCGTCTTAGCATTCACATTGCACTCTGTGGAATGGAGCATCTTACCATTCACATTGCACTCTGTGGAATGGAGCATCTTACCATTCACATTGCACTCGTTGCGTGGAGCATCTTACCATTCATATTGCACTCTGTGGAATGAGGCATCTTACCATTCACATTGCACTCTGTGGAATGGAGCATCTTAGCTTTCATATTGCACTCTGTGGAATGGAGCATCTTAGCATTCATATTGCACTCTGTGGAATGGAGCATCTTAGCCTTCACATTGCACTCTGTGGAATGAAGCATCTTACCATTCACATTGCACTCTGTGGAATGGAGCATCTTACCATTCACATTGCACTCTTTGGGTGGAGCATCGAGGGAAACAGCATCTTATCATTCACATTGCACTTTGTGGAATGGAGCATCTTACCATTCACATTACATTCTTTGGGTGGAGCATCTTAGCATTCACATTGCACTCTGTGGAATGGAGCATCTTACCATTCATATTGCACTCTGTGGAATGGAGCATCTTAGCATTCACAATGCACTCTTTGGATGGAGCATCTTAGCCTTCACATTGCACTCTGTGGAATGAAGCATCTTAGCATTCATATTGCACTCAGTGGGATGGAGCATCTTACCATTCACATTGCACTCTGTGGAATGAAGCATCTTAGCATTCTCAATGCACTCAGTGGGATGGAGAATCTTACCATTCACATTGCACTCTGTGGAATGGAGCATCTTACCATTCACAATGCACTCTTTGGATGGAGCATCTTAGCCTTCACATTGCACTCTGTGGAATGGAGCATCTTAGCATTCACAATGCACTCTTTGGATGGAGCATCTTAGCCTTCACATTGCACTCTGTGGAATGGAGCATCTTAGCATTCACATTGCACTCTGTGGAATGGAGCATCTTACCATTCATATTGCACTCTGTGGAATGGAGCACCTTAGCATTCACATTGCACTCTGTGGAATGGAGCATCTAACCATTCACATTGCACTCTGCGGAATGGAGCATCTTAGCATTCACATTGCACTCTGTGGAATGGAGTATCTTACCATTCACATTGCACTCTGTGGAATGGAGCATCTTACCATTCATATTGCACTCAGTGGGATGGAGCATCTTACCATTCACATTGCACTCTGTGGAATGGAGCATCTTAGCATTCATATTGCACTCAGTGGAATGGAGCATCTTACCATTCACATTGCACTCTGTGGAATGGAGCATCTTACCATTCATATTGCACTCTGTGGAATGGAGCACCTTAGCATTCACATTGCACTCTGTGGAATGGAGCATCTAACCATTCACATTGCACTCTGCAGAATGGACCATCTTAGCATTCATATTGCACTCTGTGAAATGGAGCATTTTACCATTCACATTGCACTCTATGGAATGGAGCATCTTATCATTCACATTGCACTCTGTGGAATGGAGCGTCTTAGCATTCACATTGCACTCTGTGGAATGGAGCATCTTACCATTCACATTGCACTCTGTGGAATGGAGCATCTTACCATTCACATTGCACTCGTTGCGTGGAGCATCTTACCATTCATATTGCACTCTGTGGAATGAGGCATCTTACCATTCACATTGCACTCTGTGGAATGGAGCATCTTAGCTTTCATATTGCACTCTGTGGAATGGAGCATCTTAGCATTCATATTGCACTCTGTGGAATGGAGCATCTTAGCCTTCACATTGCACTCTGTGGAATGAAGCATCTTACCATTCACATTGCACTCTGTGGAATGGAGCATCTTACCATTCACATTACATTCTTTGGGTGGAGCATCTTAGCATTCACATTGCACTCTGTGGAATGGAGCATCTTACCATTCATATTGCACTCTGTGGAATGGAGCATCTTAGCATTCACAATGCACTCTTTGGATGGAGCATCTTAGCCTTCACATTGCACTCTGTGGAATGAAGCATCTTAGCATTCATATTGCACTCAGTGGGATGGAGCATCTTAGCATTCATATTGCACTCTGTGGAATGGAGCATCTTACCATTCATATTGCACTCTGTGGAATGAGGCATCTTACCATTCACATTGCACTCTGTGGAATGGAGCATCTTAGCATTCACATTGCACTCTGTGGAATGGAGCATCTTACCATTCACATTGCACTCTGTGGAATGGAGCATCTTACCATTCATATTGCACTCTGTGGAATGAGGCATCTTACCATTCACATTGCACTCTGTGGAATGGAGCATCTTAGCATTCATATTGCACTCTGTGGAATGGAGCATCTTAGCATTCATATTGCACTCTGTGGAATGGAGCATCTTAGCCTTCACATTGCACTCTGTGGAATGGAGCATCTTACCATTCACATTGCACTCTGTGGAATGGAGCATCTTACCATTCACATTGCACTCTTTGGGTGGAGCATCGTGGGAAACAGCATCTTACCATTCACATTGCACTTTGTGGAATGGAGCATCTTACCATTCACATTACATTCTTTGGGTGGAGCATCTTAGCATTCACATTGCACTCTGTGGAATGGAGCATCTTACCATTCACATTGTACCCTGTGGGATGGAGCATCTTAGCATTCATATTGCACTCAGTGGGATGGAGCATCTTACCAATCACATTGCACTCTGTGGAATGGAGCATCTTAGCATTCATATTGCACTCTGTGGAATGGAGCATCTTAGCATTCATATTGCACTCTGTGGAATGGAGCATCTTACCATTCATATTGCACTCTGTGGAATGAGGGATCTTACCATTCACATTGCACTCTGTGGAATGGAGCATCTTAGCATTCACATTGCACTCTGTGGAATGGAGCATCTTACCATTCACATTGCACTCTGTGGAATGGAGCATCTTACCATTCATATTGCACTCTGTGGAATGAGGCATCTTACCATTCACATTGCACTCTGTGGAATGGAGCATCTTAGCATTCATATTGCACTCTGTGGAATGGAGCATCTTAGCATTCATATTGCACTCTGTGGAATGGAGCATCTTAGCCTTCACATTGCACTCTGTGGAATGGAGCATCTTACCATTCACATTGCACTCTGTGGAATGGAGCATCTTACCATTCACATTGCACTCTTTGGGTGGAGCATCGTGGGAAACAGCATCTTACCATTCACATTGCACTTTGTGGAATGGAGCATCTTACCATTCACATTACATTCTTTGGGTGGAGCATCTTAGCATTCACATTGCACTCTGTGGAATGGAGCATCTTACCATTCACATTGTACCCTGTGGGATGGAGCATCTTAGCATTCATATTGCACTCAGTGGGATGGAGCATCTTACCAATCACATTGCACACTGTGGAATGGAGCATCTTAGCAATCATATTGCACTCAGTGGGATGGAGCATCTTACCATTCACATTGCACTCTGTGGAATGGAGCATCTTAGCATTCATATTGCACTCAGTGGAATGGAGCATCTTAGCATTCACATTGCACTCTGTGGAATGGAGCATCTTACCATTCACATTGCACTCTGTGGAATGGAGCATCTTACCATTCATATTGCACTCAGTGGGATGGAGCATCTTACCATTCACATTGCACTCTGTGGAATGGAGCATCTTAGCATTCATATTGCACTCAGTGGAATGGAGCATCTTACCATTCACATTGCACTCTGTGGAATGGAGCATCTTACCATTCATATTGCACTCTGTGGAATGGAGCACCTTAGCATTCACATTGCACTCTGTGGAATGGAGCATCTAACCATTCACATTGCACTCTGCGGAATGGACCATCTTAGCATTCATATTGCACTCTGTGAAATGGAGCATTTTACCATTCACATTGCACTCTGTGGAATGGAGCATCTTATCATTCACATTGCACTCTGTGGAATGGAGCGTCTTAGCATTCACATTGCACTCTGTGGAATGGAGCATCTTACCATTCACATTGCACTCTGTGGAATGGAGCATCTTAGCATTCATATTGCACTCTGTGGAATGGAGCATCTTAGCATTCATATTGCACTCTGTGGAATGGAGCATCTTACCATTCATATTGCACTCTGTGGAATGAGGGATCTTACCATTCACATTGCACTCTGTGGAATGGAGCATCTTAGCATTCACATTGCACTCTGTGGAATGGAGCATCTTACCATTCACATTGCACTCTGTGGAATGGAGCATCTTACCATTCATATTGCACTCTGTGGAATGAGGCATCTTACCATTCACATTGCACTCTGTGGAATGGAGCATCTTAGCATTCATATTGCACTCTGTGGAATGGAGCATCTTAGCATTCATATTGCACTCTGTGGAATGGAGCATCTTAGCCTTCACATTGCACTCTGTGGAATGGAGCATCTTACCATTCACATTGCACTCTGTGGAATGGAGCATCTTACCATTCACATTGCACTCTTTGGGTGGAGCATCGTGGGAAACAGCATCTTACCATTCACATTGCACTTTGTGGAATGGAGCATCTTACCATTCACATTACATTCTTTGGGTGGAGCATCTTAGCATTCACATTGCACTCTGTGGAATGGAGCATCTTACCATTCACATTGTACCCTGTGGGATGGAGCATCTTAGCATTCATATTGCACTCAGTGGGATGGAGCATCTTACCAATCACATTGCACACTGTGGAATGGAGCATCTTAGCAATCATATTGCACTCAGTGGGATGGAGCATCTTACCATTCACATTGCACTCTGTGGAATGGAGCATCTTAGCATTCATATTGCACTCAGTGGAATGGAGCATCTTAGCATTCACATTGCACTCTGTGGAATGGAGCATCTTACCATTCACATTGCACTCTGTGGAATGGAGCATCTTACCATTCATATTGCACTCAGTGGGATGGAGCATCTTACCATTCACATTGCACTCTGTGGAATGGAGCATCTTAGCATTCATATTGCACTCAGTGGAATGGAGCATCTTACCATTCACATTGCACTCTGTGGAATGGAGCATCTTACCATTCATATTGCACTCTGTGGAATGGAGCACCTTAGCATTCACATTGCACTCTGTGGAATGGAGCATCTAACCATTCACATTGCACTCTGCGGAATGGACCATCTTAGCATTCATATTGCACTCTGTGAAATGGAGCATTTTACCATTCACATTGCACTCTGTGGAATGGAGCATCTTATCATTCACATTGCACTCTGTGGAATGGAGCGTCTTAGCATTCACATTGCACTCTGTGGAATGGAGCATCTTACCATTCACATTGCACTCTGTGGAATGGAGCATCTTACCATTCACATTGCACTCGTTGCGTGGAGCATCTTACCATTCATATTGCACTCTGTGGAATGAGGCATCTTACCATTCACATTGCACTCTGTGGAATGGAGCATCTTAGCTTTCATATTGCACTCTGTGGAATGGAACATCTTAGCATTCATATTGCACTCAGTGGGATAGAGCATCTTACCATTCACATTGCACTCTGTGGAATGGAGCATCTTACCATTCATATTGCACTCTGTGGAATGGAGCACCTTAGCATTCACATTGCACTTTGTGGAATGGAGCATCTTACCATTCACATTACATTCTTTGGGTGGAGCATCTTAGCATTCACATTGCACTCTGTGGAATGGAGCATCTTACCATTCATATTGCACTCTGTGGAATGGAGCATCTTAGCATTCACAATGCACTCTTTGGATGGAGCATCTTAGCCTTCACATTGCACTCTGTGGAATGAAGCATCTTAGCATTCATATTGCACTCAGTGGGATGGAGCATCTTACCATTCACATTGCACTCTGTGGAATGAAGCATCTTAGCATTCTCAATGCACTCAGTGGGATGGAGAATCTTACCATTCACATTGCACTCTGTGGAATGGAGCATCTTACCATTCACAATGCACTCTTTGGATGGAGCATCTTAGCCTTCACATTGCACTCTGTGGAATGGAGCATCTTAGCATTCACAATGCACTCTTTGGATGGAGCATCTTAGCCTTCACATTGCACTCTGTGGAATGGAGCATCTTAGCATTCACATTGCACTCTGTGGAATGGAGCATCTTACCATTCATATTGCACTCTGTGGAATGGAGCACCTTAGCATTCACATTGCACTCTGTGGAATGGAGCATCTAACCATTCACATTGCACTCTGCGGAATGGAGCATCTTAGCATTCACATTGCACTCTGTGGAATGGAGTATCTTACCATTCACATTGCACTCTGTGGAATGGAGCATCTTACCATTCATATTGCACTCAGTGGGATGGAGCATCTTACCATTCACATTGCACTCTGTGGAATGGAGCATCTTAGCATTCATATTGCACTCAGTGGAATGGAGCATCTTACCATTCACATTGCACTCTGTGGAATGGAGCATCTTACCATTCATATTGCACTCTGTGGAATGGAGCACCTTAGCATTCACATTGCACTCTGTGGAATGGAGCATCTAACCATTCACATTGCACTCTGCAGAATGGACCATCTTAGCATTCATATTGCACTCTGTGAAATGGAGCGTTTTACCATTCACATTGCACTCTGTGGAATGGAGCATCTTACCATTCACATTGCACTCTGTGGAATGGAGCATCTTAGCATTCATATTGCACTCTGTGGAATGGAGCATCTTACCATTCATATTGCACTCTGTGGAATGAGGCATCTTACCATTCACATTGCACTCTGTGGAATGGAGCGTCTTGCCATTCACATTGCACTCTCTTGGATGGAGCATCTTACCATTCAAATTGCACTCTGTGGAATGGAGCATCTTACCATTCACATTGCACTCTGTGGAATGCAGCATCTTACCATTCACATTGCACTCTCTTGGATGGAGCATCTTACCATTCAAATTGCACTCTGTGGAATGGAGCATCTTACCATTCACATTGCACTCTCTTGGACGGAGCATCTTACCATTCAAATTGCACTCTGTGGAATGGAGCATCTTACCACTCACAATGTACTCTTTGGGATGGGTATCTTAGCATTCACATTCCACTATTTGGGATGGAGCATCTTAGCATTCACATTGCACTCTGTGGAATTGAGCATCTTAGCCTTCACATTGCACTCTGTGGAATGGAGCATCTTACCATTCACATTGCACCCTGTGGGATAGAGCATCTTACCATTCACATTGCACTCTGTGGGATGGAGCATCTTACCATTCACATTGCACTTTGTGGAATGGAGCATCTTACGATTCACATTACACTCTTTGGGTGGAGCATCTTAGCATTCACATTGCACTCTGTGGAATGAGGCATCTTACCATTCACATTGCACTCTGTGGAATGGAGCATCTTACCATTCACATTACACTCTTTGGGTGGAGCATCTTAGCATTCATATTGCACTCTTTGGGTGGAGCATCTTACCATTCACATTGCACTCTGTGGAATGGAGCATCTTAGTATTCATATTGCACTCAGTGGGATGGAGCATCTTACCATTCACATTGCACTCTGTGGAATGGAGCATCTTAGCATTCATATTGCACTCAGTGGGATGGAGCATCTTACCATTCACATTGCACTCTGTGGAATGGAGCATCTTAGCATTCATATTGCACTCAGTGGGATGGAGCATCTTAGCATTCACATTGCACTCTGTGGAATGGAGCATCTTAGCATTCACATTGCACTCAGAGGGATGGAGCATCTTACCATTCACATTGCACTCTGTGGAATGGAGCACCTTAGCATTCACATTGCACTCTGTGGAATGGAGCATCTAACCATTCACATTGCACTCTGCGGAATGGACCATCTTAGCATTCATATTGCACTCTGTGAAATGGAGCATTTTACCATTCACATTGCACTCTGTGGAATGGAGCATCTTATCATTCACATTGCACTCTGTGGAATGGAGCGTCTTAGCATTCACATTGCACTCTGTGGAATGGAGCATCTTACCATTCACATTGCACTCTGTGGAATGGAGCATCTTACCATTCACATTGCACTCGTTGCGTGGAGCATCTTACCATTCATATTGCACTCTGTGGAATGAGGCATCTTACCATTCACATTGCACTCTGTGGAATGGAGCATCTTAGCTTTCATATTGCACTCTGTGGAATGGAGCATCTTAGCATTCATATTGCACTCTGTGGAATGGAGCATCTTAGCCTTCACATTGCACTCTGTGGAATGAAGCATCTTACCATTCACATTGCACTCTGTGGAATGGAGCATCTTACCATTCACATTGCACTCTTTGGGTGGAGCATCGAGGGAAACAGCATCTTATCATTCACATTGCACTTTGTGGAATGGAGCATCTTACCATTCACATTACATTCTTTGGGTGGAGCATCTTAGCATTCACATTGCACTCTGTGGAATGGAGCATCTTACCATTCATATTGCACTCTGTGGAATGGAGCATCTTAGCATTCACAATGCACTCTTTGGATGGAGCATCTTAGCCTTCACATTGCACTCTGTGGAATGAAGCATCTTAGCATTCATATTGCACTCAGTGGGATGGAGCATCTTACCATTCACATTGCACTCTGTGGAATGAAGCATCTTAGCATTCTCAATGCACTCAGTGGGATGG
Organism: Saccoglossus kowalevskii; assembly: GCF_978046115.1. Lineage (NCBI taxonomy): Eukaryota > Metazoa > Hemichordata > Enteropneusta > Harrimaniidae > Saccoglossus > Saccoglossus kowalevskii. The sequence goes on along the minus strand of NC_140648.1, from coordinate 10,535,751 downwards.
AGAATCTTACCATTCACATTGCACTCTGTGGAATGGAGCATCTTACCATTCACAATGCACTCTTTGGATGGAGCATCTTAGCCTTCACATTGCACTCTGTGGAATGGAGCATCTTAGCATTCACAATGCACTCTTTGGATGGAGCATCTTAGCCTTCACATTGCACTCTGTGGAATGGAGCATCTTAGCATTCACATTGCACTCTGTGGAATGGAGCATCTTACCATTCATATTGCACTCTGTGGAATGGAGCACCTTAGCATTCACATTGCACTCTGTGGAATGGAGCATCTAACCATTCACATTGCACTCTGCGGAATGGAGCATCTTAGCATTCACATTGCACTCTGTGGAATGGAGTATCTTACCATTCACATTGCACTCTGTGGAATGGAGCATCTTACCATTCATATTGCACTCAGTGGGATGGAGCATCTTACCATTCACATTGCACTCTGTGGAATGGAGCATCTTAGCATTCATATTGCACTCAGTGGAATGGAGCATCTTACCATTCACATTGCACTCTGTGGAATGGAGCATCTTACCATTCATATTGCACTCTGTGGAATGGAGCACCTTAGCATTCACATTGCACTCTGTGGAATGGAGCATCTAACCATTCACATTGCACTCTGCAGAATGGACCATCTTAGCATTCATATTGCACTCTGTGAAATGGAGCGTTTTACCATTCACATTGCACTCTGTGGAATGGAGCATCTTACCATTCACATTGCACTCTGTGGAATGGAGCATCTTAGCATTCATATTGCACTCTGTGGAATGGAGCATCTTACCATTCATATTGCACTCTGTGGAATGAGGCATCTTACCATTCACATTGCACTCTGTGGAATGGAGCGTCTTGCCATTCACATTGCACTCTCTTGGATGGAGCATCTTACCATTCAAATTGCACTCTGTGGAATGGAGCATCTTACCATTCACATTGCACTCTGTGGAATGCAGCATCTTACCATTCACATTGCACTCTCTTGGATGGAGCATCTTACCATTCAAATTGCACTCTGTGGAATGGAGCATCTTACCATTCACATTGCACTCTCTTGGACGGAGCATCTTACCATTCAAATTGCACTCTGTGGAATGGAGCATCTTACCACTCACAATGTACTCTTTGGGATGGGTATCTTAGCATTCACATTCCACTATTTGGGATGGAGCATCTTAGCATTCACATTGCACTCTGTGGAATTGAGCATCTTAGCCTTCACATTGCACTCTGTGGAATGGAGCATCTTACCATTCACATTGCACCCTGTGGGATAGAGCATCTTACCATTCACATTGCACTCTGTGGGATGGAGCATCTTACCATTCACATTGCACTTTGTGGAATGGAGCATCTTACGATTCACATTACACTCTTTGGGTGGAGCATCTTAGCATTCACATTGCACTCTGTGGAATGAGGCATCTTACCATTCACATTGCACTCTGTGGAATGGAGCATCTTACCATTCACATTACACTCTTTGGGTGGAGCATCTTAGCATTCATATTGCACTCTTTGGGTGGAGCATCTTACCATTCACATTGCACTCTGTGGAATGGAGCATCTTAGTATTCATATTGCACTCAGTGGGATGGAGCATCTTACCATTCACATTGCACTCTGTGGAATGGAGCATCTTAGCATTCATATTGCACTCAGTGGGATGGAGCATCTTACCATTCACATTGCACTCTGTGGAATGGAGCATCTTAGCATTCATATTGCACTCAGTGGGATGGAGCATCTTAGCATTCACATTGCACTCTGTGGAATGGAGCATCTTAGCATTCACATTGCACTCAGAGGGATGGAGCATCTTACCATTCACATTGCACTCTGTGGAATGGAGCATCTTACCATTCATATTGCACTCAGTGGGATGGAGCATCTTACCATTCACATTGCACTCTGTGGAATGAAGCATCTTAGCATTCTCAATGCACTCAGTGGGATGGAGAATCTTACCATTCACATTGCACTCTGTGGAATGGAGCATCTTAGCATTCAAAATGCACTCTTTGGATGGAGCATCTTAGCCTTCACATTGCACTCTGTGGAATGGAGCATCTTAACATTCACAATGCACTCTTTGGATGGAGCATCTTAGCCTTCACATTGCACTCTGTGGAATGGAGCATCTTAGCATTCATATTGCACTCTGTGGAATGAAGCATCTTACCATTCATATTGCACTCAGTGGGATGGAGCATCTTACCATTCATATTGCACTCTGTGGAATGAAGCATCTTAGCATTCTCAATGCACTCAGTGGGATGGAGAATCTTACCATTTACATTGCACTCTGTGGAATGGAGCATCTTAGCATTCATATTGCACTCTGTGGAATGGAGCATCTTAGCCTTCACATTGCACTCTGTGGGATGGAGCATCTTACCACTCATAATGCACTCTTTGGGATGGGTATCTTAGCATTCACCTTCCACTATTTGGGATGGAGCATCTTAGCCTTCACATTGCACTCTGGGGAATGGAGCATCTGAGCATTCACAATGCACTCAGATTGCATCCTGGGGAATCGAGCAACGAAGGTTTCCTATTGCATTCTGTGGGATTGTACCCTTAAATTTGAGTAATTTAAGCAAATTAGCTAAGTAATATATGCCCAGATTTGAAATAATCAGATCTGAGGATTATTCTAGTGTCATAGTAATCGGATGAGTAGCTCATAAGACATCAGTAGAACAGAACACGCTCACAGTGCGTAGAATCTAAGATGTTGCACCCTTTGGCAAACATGTCAAAAATTGGACGAACACAAACACAGAATAAACAAAAGTAATGTGGAAATCAAATTTATTTCACATATTAACAGAATATATGTACAACATTTATGTACACATAATAAAAATATTGCCACTACTATTCATATATACACATAATTGCTTCTTCAGTCACTGGGTTTACAATGTTTTATTGAGATTACAGAAGAGTGGGACAAACACAAATTGAATAAGAATGTATTGGAATTCATAAGGTTTATTTTACATATCAATAAAAATAAGTATTTATTTTTATTTTAATAATACCTAAAAACAGTGACCTCTACAAAACCATTGTACAAACTCAATGTCAAATAATTGCACCTTATACAGTATGTGATTAAAGATGTACTCCAAAACTCCTATAACTTTATTGGAGACTTTTATGTGAAATATTTGAATGTGGGTAAACATGTGAAATAATTGAGCGTATACCTATGTCAACTTTTTACATATTGGAAAGCACAAACAGACAAAATTCAAACATTAATTCAAATAAGAGGCCCGAATAATTGTCACTATACAGATTTGAAGAAAATAATTAAAATTTGATTTTTAATCAGTATTTTCTCGTATTTCACATACTTGTCACAAGACTTCAATAAAGCAATATGAATGATCTCAAGAGTGAAACTTCAATGTAATCACACCATCAAAAAAAATATACCTGAAAAATGCAAATTGCAATGATAAGCATTAGTAGACTCTTGTTTTGATGTGTTGTTGTTCATCAGGCAAAAAAAATGTTTTAGGGTTTATCTAAATGATAACTGAATATCAATTACTGTTATGAATGTCATAATATTCTGTACATCACAACACTAATTGTAGAAGATAAAACTCATAACAAAGGTGAGTTTGTGGCCAATAATACTGGGATGGGGTGTACATGTACATCCTTATCTTCATTATTGCCATTTTGTAGCCCCCCCCCCTTCCAATCTCTCTGAGCACAAAATGTCAACCCAAAAAGCTCATTATCAACTTTGGCAATCTAAAAACTGACATTAAAAAGTGTAAACAGCGCCTCCACAGTCTAATCAAACAAAACTTTTGTTTACACAAGTGAAAGTAGCATTGTATTTGTTTTCAATTAAAAATAATTCAAAACATTATAGTTAAAAAAACTAATCACAAGTTATAATTTGGACGAGTTATCAGATCTCTGGATGGGGCAAGGTGTTCCACAGAAAATATGAATAAATTTTAAATTCATTGAAAGATTTTTGGGAAAATTATTTTAAATAGTATCTCTTGAATGTTTCATCTTTTTCTACAAAATTTACATTTGTATAGAGGTTTACATAGCTAGCTGATTTGCCGTTCATGATTACTTGTGGCTGTGGCTTAAATTAGAGCATTATTGATCAATTGCAATATTGCATTCACCTGGTCATGTTGTACAATGTACATGATTTGAAACTTTTGTTATCTTCTTGGAAGACTAATTTAGTTAGGTTGGTTCAGTGAAAAGTTCTTGGATTATAAATTTGACCTTGTCAGTTTGTTCATTAAGATCTTCGAGATCTTGGAAAAAAATTTGGCCTGGCCAGTTAATTTCAGTAACAGTTCTTAAAAAATAATTTGGCCTGTGTTCATGGAATATAAATACAAATTTTGCAAAGTTCTTGGAAGGTAAATTTTGGCCTGGTTTGTTCACTGTGACCAGTTCTTGGAATTTGGCATGATCAATCTACTTTAAACGGTTCTTGGAAGGTAAATTTTGGCCTGGTCTGTTCACTGTGACCAGTTCTTGGAATTTGGCATGATCAATCTAGTTTGAACGGTTCTTGGAAGGTAAATTTTGGCCTGGTTTGTTCACTGTGACCAGTTCTTGGAATTTGGCATGATCAATCTAGTTTGAACGGTTCTTGGAAGGTAAATTTTGGCCTGGTTTGTTCACTGTGACCAGTTCTTGGAATTTGGCATGATCAATCTAGTTTGAACGGTTCTTGGAAGGTAAATTTTGGCCTGAACAGTTCATTGCAATCAATCCTTTTATTAAAAAATTGCTGTAGTTGGTTGACTGGGTAAGTATTGGCCTGATGATAAAACAATATAAAAGCAATACTAAACATAGTTTGGAGATACACTAGCCATTAACTCAAAAACACATAATGCACCTGGTAATCAAACTTGTGCCCAATTCCTCTCCATAGGGTAGCACGGACGCTATTAAGCTATTTGGCAACTCCTGATAATAGGATGTACTGTTATACAACATTGCCTTTTCCAAGATGTGGCCATCCATCATCAAGTCCTGACAGGAGAGATGGAGGTCTCGCCATCAACGCACATTCACCAACTTGAGGAAACATCATACAGTGTAATGATTTCAACCTGGCAAACAAAAATGTATCTGTTACTAAACATTCATCAAGTGTAAAATCTTTTTGTGAAGTTATAACATTAACAATTGCAATGACTACATAAGAACAGATGCCACGTTATGTTGCCATCCTGTAGATTAGGCAGGTACCCAATACAATGATGATGTAACACACAAATCATAGGTTAATCCACCAAGGATTAAGGTATGTAACTTTTATAACTATGTCTGGTAATATGCGATAAAGATCTCTTGAAAATGAATATAGTTCTAACCAATAGCGCCACAGAACCAGTGGATGCTTGTTTGGTGTTTGATTACATCAAATAAATTTACTGTAATTATCATCACATCCAGAAACACAAAGCCCACGTATTAATAATTAATTAAGTCTGAGATGAACACAAATCAGTTATTCCACATACTCACTCATTTTAATTTAAATGTAGGTTTCTCTTGATATTTTGTAATCATACAACATTTTGCATAGTATACAAATCACAGGTTTCACATACAATGATGCAGTACACAAATCACAGGTTTCACATACAATGATGTAGTACACAAATCACAGGTTTCACATGCAATGATGCAGGACACAAATCACAGGTTTCACATGCAATGATGTAGTACACAAATCACAGGTTTCACATGCAATGATGCAGGACACAAATCACAGGTTTCACATACAATGATGTAGTACACAAATCACAGGTTTCACATACAATGATGTAGTACACAAATCACAGGTTTCACATGCAATGATGCAGTACACAAATCACAGGTTTCACATGCAATGATGCAGTACACAAATCACAGGTTTCACATGCAATGATGCAGTACACAAATCACAGGTTTCACATACAATGATGTAGTACACAAATCACAGGTTTCACATGCAATGATGCAGTACACAAATCACAGGTTTCACATACAATGATGTAGTACACAAATCACAGGTTTCACATACAATGATGTAGTACACAAATCACAGGTTTCACATACAAAAATGCCATTGTTTAATTTATCTTGTTTATGAATCTTATTTCTGAAACCAGTTCAGAATGCACAAACTCTGTAATTCTATAAAAGGAATATGACGAAATATGGTAAAGAATGGTCAGGCACGATTTATAATCAATAATTATGCAACACACAAAGCATGTGTTCCTTTTCTATCCTTCTTGAGAACACTCACCTTGTAGGATCTTGTTCATCACTAAATACTCTATTATCAAGTGTGATGACATTTTTGTACTTCTTGGTGCCTTTGCTATAGCTCAGAGTTACCTACAAAATTACAAATAGTCAAATTTTGTTGTGATTTAACAGTTTTTGGAAATTGATAATTTAAGAGCATTCATGAAAAATAAATTATGTGTGAGTCACTATATGTCACTTTGGGAAACTGTGAGTCACACTGGGTCTGTGCAAGTCATATTGGGTCACACTGTAGGTTACTGGGTCACACTCTGGGTACACTGGGTCACTGTGGGGTCAACTTGGGTAAGAGTCATTGTGTGTCACACTATGAGTCTCTCAGTCACACTGTAGGTTACCCTGTTCATTGTGGGTCACACTGGGTCACTGTAAGTCACTGCAGGGTTACATTGGGTCACTGAGAGCCACATTGGGTCACAATAGGTCACATGAGGTCACTGCATGTCACTTTGGGTCACACTGGGTCACTGTAAGTCACTGCAGGGTCACATTGGGTCAATGAGTGCCACACTGAGTCACACTTTGGGTCTCACAGGGCTACTGTAGGTCACTGTGGGTCACACAAATGAATCACATTGTTGTAAGGATACCATAATAAATCACCTCTTGCATATAGCAATTCAACGACAAATATTGCATGCTCACCTGTTTGGGTAAATCCAACTTCTTAATTTGCCAAAGAGCCTCAAGGTGAGAATTAAATTCGCTCACTTTGGTCAATTTTTTCTTGAGCAGCACCTCTGTTGAGAAGCAATAACAATGAAAGCGAACAGATGAATATCATATTGTATTCCTCAGTAATTATTCAATATAATCTGATGTTATACTATGAGTATCGAGTATAAATTAAGGGACAACATTGTGCATATAGTAGAGGCTCACAAATCAACAAATATTTACTGACAGCAACCAGTTTTTTTGAAATCTGCTGTTTGGAAATTTACATGGAAGCTAGTAAATTCAAATAACTGTCAAAATTCTGTGCTGTGATTGGTAACAATGAAGTAATAGTTACACGCATGAGTAACGTTTATGTTTCTTGCATTTGAATGGACAGCATATAGTTTTTAGCACTCAAAGTATAGATAGACAAAGGACAGAAGAACAATAATAGTACAGTAGAACATTCACATGTGCGATTCTATCTAACCATAGTTCTTTTTTAACAAATGCACATACCAAACAAAATAAATCTGTAAACAAGATATATTCTCATGTTCACCAATTTAACAGTTGTTTTACAAAGAGGTGTTACTACTCACCAACTATGAATCCTACAGTTACGTCATCCGGAAGACGAATTCTGTTGCACATTGAAGAGAAAGAACCACCACTGTAAAGAAATAATCTCAAATTACAGGATTTTCATCATCAATACTGACTTTATTTAGTAATGGTCAATTCATGTACATATACATTATAAGTAATGGCAAACTTTGGATTAAAGATGAAAGAAATAGATAGAATAACCAATTCATATACAAAAATGTTGCGTTATTTCAGCTAACATTGAAGGTGAGCACTTTTCTGAATTGTTGTGGGTCAGTTCAGACAGGTGTTCCTTTTAGAGAAGGTTTAGTTTAGACAGGTGTTCCGTTTTGAGAAGGTTTAATTTAGACAGACGTTTTGTTTTGAGGGGGTTTAGTTTAGACAGGTGTTTTGTTTAAAGAAGGTTTAGTTTAGACAGGTGTTTTGTTTAAAGAAGGTTTAGTTTAGACAGGTGTTCACTTTACAAAGATTCAGTTCAGATACTGCTTAATTAAAACAGAGGATTTCTCTTCAAAAAATGTGGACAGGTTTACAGTTAAAATGTGGTTCTTCGAGATAAGATTTGCATAGAGAAAATTGTAAACAATATAATATAATATAATAATATGTACCTTGCATATGGACTCATATGCAGAGCCATTGCTCTACTGAGACAGAAACCAGCACCGCCAGTAGCAAACCAAAATGACACTCGTCGCTATAGAGAAATGGTAAGTTAATTATAAGAATGGTGTAGCGCCCTCTTGTGGCAAGTTTAACACAAGTTTCAATACTTTCACTCTAAGTCAAGTTTTAAGCTATTGATAACTCTCCATCTCAATAGTTACCATGCCAACACTCACCATGTTATTTGTCCTATCAACTGCTTCTATAGGATGTGAAAGACTTGGTTTTCCCAGATAAACGTCATCAGTGTGTCTGTACTGTTGTAAAAGTTTAACTAACTGAGCTACATTTAAATAATTATCATCATCAACATGACAAAACCATCTGAAATAAATGAATAAATGCAAATTATTAAATACAAATGTAGTTGTAGAAGTGTACAGACAGAAGTGATGCTGTCTCTCTAGTGAGACCATTTAAATTGTGCCCTCTAGTGGTGTAAAATACCATCAAATCAATTAGCACAGTCTAATTAAATATTTGTTTTCATCCATTTTTTTTCTTCACAGTTCACAAATTAGACCACCTCATATCATATAAAGGACACAACAAAAGAAAACATTTCAAATTACATTTTGATAAGTTTTGGTTGTTTATAAAATTCTCCAGATCATCTGACAGATTCTCCATTTGAAGGTGTTGACCTCATAATAGTGATATGCAATAAACTCTATAGAGACAGTGTACCAGACACAACAAAGGAAATGAAGCACCATTTATTATGAGAAAGAATCTTAGCTTAAAAAGTCACCAATTAATTTATTTATCATTGATAGTGTGAGTGTGTATTAGGGAATATATCAGGGAATATTGAAATTTTGTCCCAGAGTGACTTTTGTAAGTTTAGTTGGTGAATCTAACCTCAGACTACTATAGACAGACTAGCAACACCTATTGTTGTAGGTGTTAATTTGGATTACGTCGATGGGCTGCGTGCCTCGGCAGTCCTTGCTGGTAGTATACACATGTAAACCCGAAGATTCTCAAACTCGCATTTACCTGCTATGTGTGTTTTGGTAATGTCATTCTAATGCCAAACGCATATTATTCGAACTAACCAGAAATTAAATCTGTGTGGTTTGACCTTTCGATCGCCATTGTTTCTGTTCAAGTCGACCAATTTGTGGGTGGGTTAGAGCATTTTTAATATCTCCTACTTTCGTCTATGACATTTATGAATATATAATGAGCAATTTATAGTAGTATTTCTCATTATTTTGAATTTTCCCAGAATATGCGAAAAATTTCTTATAAAGGTAAAATGGTGGTGTTGGCATCGACAAGTGTTCCTTTGTGTGAACGCTTCATAGTTTTTGGACAATGCGTTTGAAAACTTAATATGATCACGTAACGAAGCACTTGAAGTCATTGAATATTCAGTAGGAAATTGATATTTTAATGAAGCATAAATTTTAGCTATCTCTATTCTTGTTTGGTTCATGATCACGGAATTATGGAGAATAAACACAGTAATAACTTGCATATGTTTTGTCACATTTGTGGAGATTGTTTAACCAGAAAAAAATATAACTACGACCCAACTAATACTACTCCCTCTGTACATCTTGCATTATTTCAGCGTTAATTGATGAAATAATAAAGGACATCATATTATTTATTATGTTATAGTTGTGTCAGTTTGAATGTTTATTGGACTAAAAAGTTAAACAACAAAATAAACGTGGCACACATCTGACCAATAGAAAAGCAGCATTACTAGTCTGTCTATAGTAGTCTGAGATCTAACATCAAAGTTTGAACATTTCTGTCGACAATAGATTGAATGTTGTATTAGCAAAACCACCTTTTATCAAAGTTTGAACATTTCTGTCGACAATAGATTGAATGTTGTATTAGCAAAACCACCTTTTATCAAAGTTTGAACATTTCTGTCAACAATAGATTGAATGTTGTATTAGCAAAACCACCTTTTATCAAAGTTTGAACATTTCTGTCGACAATAGATTGAATGTTGTATTAGCAAAACCACCTTTTATCAAAGTTTGAACATTTCTGTTAACAATAGATTGAATGTTGTATTAGCAAAACCACCTTTTATCAAAGTTTGAACATTTCTGTCGACAATAGATTGAATGTTGTATTAGCAAAACCACCTTTTATCAAAGTTTGAACATTTCTGTTGACATTAGATTCTATGTTGTATTAATAAACCTACCTTTTATGTGATTCTAAAAACATGTCATACATAGCAGACATTTTACAACACAAGGCCTGCCTACAAAAAAATAAAGAAAAACAAGTCAGATTTATTGATTAATGAATCTTTGCATTTATGAGATCGCGTAAGTGGTATAAAATCTAGACTCACCTCGTGTGAAGAGAAGAGCAATTAGTATTGATCAAATGGCCATCTGTAATTAGAAATCAAGACAAAAATTAAATTTGCATAAACTTAGCATCATTAGATGATCTTACTACAATATAATCATTAAGAAAAAATACCATTACAGTGAATTGCATGTAGTAATTAATTTTTGTAGTAATTTTTTATTAACACTTACACATTCCCCGGAGGGAATGGTTACAAAAGTTTAAAAAGGAATAAAAGGTTACAAAACAGTAAATAGACAAGCAGCCTGTCGGCTGAGATAGCTCCGCTGTTAGCAATGCACATGGCAATTAAAGAACAGAAGATATCATTAGAAAATGAACAAATCTGAGAGAGGTCCACATGTAGTACCTATATGTATAATATATCAAAGCAATCGGACTTGCGGTTTTCAACAAGAAGTCGAAAATATCACTTTTTACCAAAAATTACAAAAATATTCATCAAAATTAGAGAATTAAAGATATCATTACAAAATGAACAAATCTGAGAGAGGGTCACATGTAGTACCTATATATGTAATATCAAAGCAATTGGACTTGCGGTTTTCAACAAGAAGTCAAAAATATCACTTTTTACCAAAACTTACAAAAATATTCACCAAAATTAGAGAATTAAAGATATCATTACAAAATGAACAAATCTGAGAGAGGGTCACATGTAGTACCTATATATGTAATATCAAAGCAATTGGACTTGTGGTTTTCAACAAGAAGTCGAAAATATCACTTTTTACCAAAAATTACAAAAATATTCACCAAAATTAGAGAATTGAAGATATCATTACAAAATGAACAAATCTGAGAGAGGTCGACATGTAGTACTTATATATGTAATATCAAAGCAATTGGACTTGCGGTTTTCAACAAGAAGTCGAAAATATCACTTTTTACCAAAAATGACAAAAATATTCACCAAAATTAGAGAATTAAAGATATCATTACAAAATGAACAAATCTGAGAGAGGTCCACATGTAGTACCTATATATGTAATATCAAAGCAATTGCACTTGCGGTTTTCAACAAGAAGTCGAAAATATCACTTTTTACTAAAAATGACAAAAATATTCACCAAAATTAGAGAATTGAAGATATCATCATGAAATGAACAAATCTGAGAGAGGTCCACATGTAGTACCTATATATGTAATATCAAAGCAATTGCACTTGCGGTTTTCAACAAGAAGTCGAAAATATCACTTTTTACTAAAAATGACAAAAATATTCACCAAAATTAGAAAATTGAAGATATCAACATGAAATGAACAAATCTAAGAGAGGTCTACCCAAGGTACATATACACCAAGTATCAAAGCATTCAGGCTTGTAGTTTTCAAGAAGAAGTCGAAAAAGTAAAACATTGACACGGACGACGACGACGGACGACGACGACGGACGACGACGGACAATCACTCATATGATAAGCTCCGCTCGACAAAGTCGACAGCGGAGCTAATAAAAAAAGCAAAAAAACAAAACAATCTAAACTAATACATTACAGATAATAGCAAGTATAAAATTAAAGCCGCAAGCGGCGTCACCGGGGCCCAAGCTGATAAGATTCTGTTTCATAATTAATGAGGTCACATGTTAGACAATCAGGTAGCTTGAATTATCAGTAACTTGAGGTCGAAATGAAGTTGGTACCATGTATTTACCTGGTTTGGTTATCGAAATATGGTTTTCAGGATATATAATGAGCCATGTTCTTATGCACAATAATGAGATTACATAATCATATACAGCCATTTCTAATGTCAGTTACATCTTTCATTCAATGTCTTCATAATGACACTAGTTACATGTCCTGCTCTGCGACAGTGTTTCAGATATGACTGCTATGCATATTAATGAGTTTACATCACCATATATGGTCATCTGTTATTTTAATCAAATCTCTTGTTCACTGTTGTCATTATAACACAGGATTCATCTTCCTAACTGCAACAGTGTTTAAGATATAATGGTTATGCATATTAATGAGTTCACATGACCATATATGGTCATCTGTTATTTTAATCAAATCTCTTGTTCACTGTTGTCATAATAACACAGGATTCATCTTCCTAACTGCAACAGTGTTTAAGATATAATGGCTATGCATATTAATGAGTTCACATGACCATATAAGGTCATCTGTTATTTTAATCAAATCTCTTGTTCAACGTTGCCATAATAACACAGGATTCATCACCCTAACTGCGACAGTGTTTGAGTTATAACAGTTATGCATATTAATGAGGTTAGAAGCCCCCACCCCATGGGTGCCCAGCCACGTGGCCTAGCAGTGTGCTATTGGGGCAAAATGATGCATCTGATGACACAAATGCACATACAAAATTTGAAAGAAATCAGACTAATACAAAACATGTAGTTGCATAATGTCTATTTTCACAAAATCCAAGATGGCGGCCAAACCATGTGACTGATCAAAATAATATTATTTTTCTCATATGGAGCTAAGGGCAGGCATGGTAAATATAAAAACATCTAGTAGATTGGTTGAATCGTCTCTGAGAAACAAATACCCAAACTTTTTGTCAATTTTGCTTAAAATCCAAAATGGCGGCCAAACCATGTGACTGATCTGAATTTTTTTTTAGATTTTTGAAAGGGTTTAATACACTGATGCCATGAAGCAAAATTGAAAATAATCCCTCAAGTGTTGCCAGAGTAAAAAACTACTTCCTGTTTAGAAGAAATCCAAAATGGTGGCCAAACCACATGACCAATCGTAAAAAAATGTTCAAACATAAATGGGATTCATATATAGAAGCTAAATACTACATATGAGAGCATTCTACTTGGTGGTTCTGAAGAAGAAGATTTTTAAGTGTTTTTTGCCGTTTTTAGGAAAAACAAAATGGCGGGAAAAGTCACATGACCGCTAAAGTTTTTATTTCTGATATTTATTACACATGAGTAGTACTATATACCATAAAAAAATCTAGACGCCTAGACCCTCAGAAAGTGGTCAAACAGCCACTTCCGGTTTTATTTCAATCCAATATGGCTGCCAAACTAATTGACCAATCAAAATTCTGAAAGCATGTTGCACCAGTTCACATTAGGGACTATCAGTATAGAACATTATCAGACCATTCCGTTCAGCGGTTTTCTCAAACGGCTTGACGAAAAAAGTTACGGAAGAAAGAAAGAAAGAAGAAAGAAGAAAAAACCGGACAATAAGAATAGGGGCCTCGCCCTTCAGGCTTGGGCCCCTAATTATGATACTACGGGGAGTGTTAGGCCACTGTTGTTAGCAAGGATATGAACTGTGTCTTTGGTGACAAATTTTTCAAGTTTTGGATTTTGGTTTTTGCCATTTCGAATAGGACTTGCATGTATACATACACTTATAGCCACCATGCTTGGGATATACATGTACCAGATATGAGAATGATCAATAACAGCACTCCATCTCAAGGGTTATTGATGCACACTAATAATTTGAGCATTGAAAATCTTATACAGCCCTAATTATTTTATAATTGCGTTGAACACTATCAGCAGCAAGGCAGTGTCTTATTGATATTCAAACCCAGTACTCTGTAGCTCAAACTTAATTTAAATTTCATGATGGAATGCCAGAATGCAATCGGGTAAATCTGACGCCAAATACGGGCACTATAGAAAGATAATGAAATAAACCGTGTTCACCACAGAATGTTACTATGGTAACAATGTTAGGTTTCTTATGAGAACATCACCATAGAAATTTGCTTTCTAGTCGGAGCCTGATTATCTCAATATTCCCACCCTCCAAAATATCAATATTTTCCCCTTGCCATGGCATAATATTTTTTCACAAATATTATAAATACACAAACATTTTTTAAAACAAATAATATTAATAATTACTGAATTTGGTTTAAGAATTCACTAGCATAAACAACTTGTTAAGAAATGTGTTACTATATCCCATTCAGATTTTTAAAATATCTACTGAATTAATAGCATCCATCTATAATTAATCTAAATATAGAAGCTGCTAAGGGGACCTAGGATGAAACACATCAGCATATAAATATATCATAGAGTTTGAATTATGTGCACTTAGAAAACAAATTATTTTATGTAAAATTGGCTGAATATTATAATAATTAGTTATCTACACTTTTTGATTAGCTAACAAAGCCACACTGACTAGTTCTCAATAAACTTAAAGGGGAACCGCTCAATCCCATGGATTGCACCAAAGAATCATGGGACACTATTGTTTATGTTGTTTACAATGTTAATCTATCTTTTGTTATCAATTGTTATTTTAATCCAGAAAGTAAATTTGTTGTGGGATTAGGCTTAACTGGAAGGTGCCCCTTTAACTGCTTCTAAAAGTACATTGAAGATCTTATTTGTTACACAACAGAAAGAAAAGCAAAAAAAATAACTTACGTAGTTTTTTATTGTACTCATAATCTTCTTGATCAGTAAATAAGTAGGTCTAGAAATAAAAAAAAACAAAAAAAACATACACTTTGGAGCTTTTTACAATGTGGTTGGATATATCGACCCAAAAAACTGGCTTGGCAATTACTTACTTAATAGGGTCATCCAACAAAATCCACAACAGGCAGATTATAGATCAACAGAGAAGAAAAAGTGAAATTCAATCTTTCAGAACAAGATTTAGATTTACTTAACACCATTTGTTCTCATGAAAAACAAATTGGGAATTAAAATCTGAAAAGCAAACATGTTTTCTATTATTTTTTTTCTAGGTACAAGTATGTAAACAAAGTACATGTAAAGGGTAATCCAACTGAGAAAGAGTTGTCTCACCTGCCCTCAGTGAAGCGTACAAGAAGAGAAACTTTGTGTTTCATATACTAGTAATACTAGTACTTACAACAGAGTCAGTGTGTGTAAATAGACTTGATGGATTCAAAACAAGCAGCCTGTCGGCTGAGATAGCTCCGCTGTTAGCAATGCACATGGCAATTAAAGAACAGAAGATATCATTAGAAAATGAACAAATCTGAGAGAGGTCCACATGTAGTACCTATATATGTAATATCAAAGCAATTGGACTTGCAGTTTTCAACAAGAAGTCGAAAATATCACTTTTTACCAAAAATGACAAAAATATTCACCAAAATTAGAGAATTGAAGATATCATCATGAAATGAACAAATCTGAGAGAGGTCTACCCAAGGTACATATACTCCAAGTATCAAAGCATTCAGGCTTGTAGTTTTCAAGAAAAAGTCGAAAAAGTAAAACATTGACACGGACGACGACGGACGATCACTCATATGATAAGCTCCGCTCGACAAAGTCAACAGCGGAGCTAAAAAAGTAAAGAGTGGAAAATGAAAAATGAAATTTGTTCTAATATTTTGATCATTTGTAGCACAGCATATTTGTCCTGGATTCATAAGGGACTGGTGTGCATGTGTATCCTTAGTGAGTACGCTACACACTCAATGGGAAGGCTGAAGTCATGCACTGAGGCTAGTTCTGTTCTGAGGTATATTCATTCACTATAAATTGATGTGACTTTTAGGAATCTCATAAAGGTCGGCAGGTTTGCTTGCTCAGACCTTAATTGTTATGTCACATGAAATTGATGGTTTCTATGGAAAATGTACACTGCACAAGAATCTGATGGTTTCTGTGGAAAATGTACACTCCACAAGAAATTGATGGTTTCTGTGGAAAATGTACACTTCACAAGAAATTGATGGTTTCTGTGGAAAATGTACACTGCACACATTGAGTATGGTTTTAAATTTATTTGATATTCAACCTCCTAAGATGTCACATAGCATAAAAATCTCAAGGAATGTAGCCCTCAAGGAAAAATCCATTAAAATACCAGGATGCTACTCCTATTTTTAACTATGATGCAATTGCAACTTTCAGAAATCAAACACACTGGAATAACTTCGGAATAAATCTATTAAAAAATCTTTTCCTAATTTTATCTGGTTGACAGGCCCCATCATTATGAAATGTTGTGACAATGCTATGTTTACCACTGCGTCCAAATGAACTCCAAACAATGAATTTATTAATGTACTTCCTAGGTTATTTACAAAATGCATCTAATTGCAGTTAATATAAAGACAAATAATAACTGAATCTATAAATGGTGCAATATGACAACTTTGGATTAGTAGAACTCTTTCAGACTTGAGTTTTGGCCAAGTAACTCAAAATTGGAAGGGCCTAGCTTGAACTAAATTTTGCCCACAAACTAAATTTAATTGTTAATTAGAATAGTTGCTTTATTTACGCTCCATTTTTGTAAATATTAGGTGCTTAATAAACTACAAATTTTTTTATATAATAATGTATAAAGACAGGAAAACCAATGGAATAAGTACATACAGTTGAATGTAGATAGAAGAGGGAGTACTGGATAACTTCATCCTCATTACCCTTCAATGAACCGATAAATTCAGAAAGACTGGAACAAGTTCTAACATGTTTGTGACAGACATACCCCATGCACATTGCTGTGGAATAATTCGCCCCATGGGAAAATACCAAGATTAAAATACACTCTTCTTTTTTTTAGGGGTGATGCAACTTTTAAAAATCAGCACTTGAGTAGCATTTCAGATGTCCTGGAACAGTTTAAGGTTCCATTGTGTACAAAGTACATACCAAATCTGAATGAAAAAATATGTCCATACTGATACTGATACCAGAATGGCAGAAATGCTTGATTTTGATGCATTTTAACATTAAATGCTTGCCATTGGATCATCTAATGTGTGAGTTTTGATGTGAT
This sequence comes from Saccoglossus kowalevskii, assembly GCF_978046115.1. Taxonomy (NCBI): domain Eukaryota; kingdom Metazoa; phylum Hemichordata; class Enteropneusta; family Harrimaniidae; genus Saccoglossus; species Saccoglossus kowalevskii. The sequence continues at coordinate 10,518,378 of NC_140648.1, read as the reverse complement.
ATGTATAATCTTATGCATAATGTGTGTGACTAGAAAATGCGCTATTGAAAGCCAGTGAATATGCAAAATTTATTATAGATCACATTATCTAAATGATAAAACCGTGAATTTAAAACCCACTGAATATGCCTGAAATGCTAAATCAGTGAAATTTAAACCCAGTGAAAATTAGTGATTTTACAATAAGTGAATCCCTGTACACACGGGAAAGACGGTGAAAAATGCTTAACACCATATTCCCTTTAACTGTTAAAGTGTTTTTAAAATAATTTATTCACTTTGCGCTGAAAACTATAGACCAATCATATCGACTACACTGAGTACATTGTTAAAGTTATTGCCAGCTGTAGGCAATGTTACATACATGTATGACATCATTTCATCAATCAGTGGGAAATACGGTTTCACAATGTGATTTATATGTTAAGACAGTTACACCTCTATTCTCTCGACAGCGGAAGAAGCATTCAACCCATCCGTAATTTGAATGTACAGCAATTACAATTGTAACAATGAAATGAAACAGATTATTGCAGAATTAGCCTCCCTAAGCCAGGTGTCAGAAAACAGCATAGCGACGTTTCTAAAGCGGATACATCAGAAAGCTTCCTTTTTTAAAATCGCAGGATTCATCTCTTTAAATGAAAAGCTTCAATAAAAGAAATGAGACAGAGTTTTTGGTAGTGATCAACTAACTGACAACATTTTAACATGAAATGAAAATTCATGAAAATGTTTTTAAAAGATGGGACACTTAAATTATCCAGAGAAAATTAGAATTATTCGTTGTCGTTAAAATTGTGAGTTGAGGTTAACACAGTACCACAGATTCTAATAAGAGAAATATTAACTGAGTTGAATTTTAAAAGATTTGATTTGCCTGTTTTAATTTCTGTTTGTGACAGAAATAACACATTGCATATTTAATTCATATTCTAAAAGTTTTAATCTAATTACAGCATTTAGCTGTCAGAAAAGTAACTAAATAAAACAAAGAGAATATTTAAACTTCTTAATTTGATGTCAAATCCTGTTATGAATTCAATCAATCTGCAATAAGGATCGCATAAAAAAAAAACTTTTCGACACTTGCTCAAACTTTACATCCTCGGAAACTATTGGAAGCAGCATGTATATTTACATTTATAAAACCATTGAAGTACAGTACATGTATCATGAAGGAGGTACAGTATGGACACATGATTTACTGCTGACTGCACTGCCTGGTAACACTGAATGAGTTGGGGAAATCTGCCACGCATTTGCTAAATAGCAATGAAAAAAGATCTTCCAATGGCCTTCATTCATCAATGAGTACAAAGAATGGAATCGCAGATAAGCCTGTCCATTCCAAAAAGAACCAAATTACATTCACAAGTGCACAATACAACAAAGCATTTTAAAGAGCATTTTCTTTTTTTTTACCATGTGTTGATTTCCAATTTTCATTTTGAAGGTTATTCAGTTTAGTAATCTAGTTTTATGTTCCATTTATCGATGCATATTCACTTTATCACCTTTTGCTTATCGTATCCAACACTTTTAATAATAGAATAGTAGTAGAAATAGGCATGTAGGGACAACAAACAACTACATACTGAACCTAATGAATGGTAACTTTCTGGAGCAATGTTATAGTACAAATCAGAGAAAATTGTTGGTCATCATAGCAGCAGGAAGATCAGTGATACACACTGACATAGAAGAAACACCCATTAGTTTATTAGACTAGATTACTTAATAACCAGTATGGAGTGACTGAAACTCTTTGAAAGCCAGGACATTTAAACCTTTATTCACAAAGTCATTATAAATAAATCTCCATAAACCTTAACAGTTTAGTTACTGGACCGGAACTTCCAAGAAGATTCCCACAATTTGTGGTCCTTTATTCATCAGGACCATCAAATAGAAGAGCAAGGTCAACAGCAGCAGATACAATTATCTTGTTATATGGATTCTAAGGACAATCTGAACAATATTAAGTAAAATAAGTTTCTTAACTATGAGTAGAAGGAGATGAGTACAGGTTTTTTGGCGTAAATGATTTGTCACCATTATACGGTACCAGTACTTTCAAAAGATTGAAATATGTGGGATTGGTCATATATCCCTGTAACACTTCACCATGTACGATTGGTCACACAGTCCGGTACAACATCATGTGGGATTGGTCACACAACCCAGTAGCACTTCACCATGTGGGATCGGTCACACAACCCAGTACCACTTCCCCATGTGGGATTTGCCATACAACCCTGTAACACTTCACCATGTATGATCGGTCACACAACCCAGTACCACTTCACCATGTGGGATTTGCCATACAACCCTGTAACACTTCACCATGTACGATTGGTCACACAGCCCGGTACAACATCATGTGGGATTGGTCACACAACCCAGTACCACTTCCCCATGTGGGATTGGCCACACAACCCAGTACCACTTCACCATGTACGATTGGTCACACAGCCCGGTACAACATCATGTGGGATTGGTCACACAACCCAGTACCACTTCACCATGTGGGATTGGCCACACAACCCTGTAACACTTCCCCATGTGGGATTTGCCATACAACCCTGTAACACTTCACCATGTACGATTGGTCACACAGCCCGGTACAACATCATGTACGATTGGTCACACAACCCAGTACCACTTCACCATGTGGGATCGGTCACACAACCCAGTACCACTTCCCCATGTGGGATTGGCCACACAACCCTGTAACACTTCCCCATGTGGGATTTGCCATACAACCCTGTAACACTTCACCATGTACGATTGGTCACACAGCCCGGTACAACATCATGTACGATTGGTCACACAACCCAGTACCACTTCACCATGTGGGATCGGTCACACAACCCAGTACCACTTCACCATGTGGGATTGGCCACACAACCCTGTAACACTTCCCCATGTGGGATTTGCCATACAACCCTGTAACACTTCACCATGTACGATTGGTCACACAGCCCGGTACAACATCATGTACGATTGGTCACACAACCCAGTACCACTTCACCATGTAGGATCGGTCACACAACCCAGTACCACTTCCCCATGTGGGATTGGCCACACAACCCTGTAACACTTCACCATGTGGGATTTGCCATACAACCCTGTAACACTTCACCATGTACGATTGGTCACACAGCCCGGTACAACATCATGTACGATTGGTCACACAACCCAGTACCACTTCACCATGTGGGATCGGTCACACAACCCAGTACCACTTCCCCATGTGGGATTGGCCACACAACCCTGTAACACTTCCCCATGTGGGATTTGCCATACAACCCTGTAACACTTCACCATGTACGATTGGTCACACAGCCCGGTACAACATCATGTGGGATTGGTCACACAACCCAGTACCACTTCACCATGTGGGATTTGCCATACAACCCTGTAACACTTCACCATGTGGGATTTGCCATACAACCCTGTAACACTTCACCATGTACGATTGGTCACACAGCCCGGTACAACATCATGTGGGATTGGTCACACAACCCAGTACCACTTCACCATGTGGGATCGGTCACACAACCCAGTACCACTTCCCCATGTGGGATTGGTCACACAGCCCGGTACAACATCATGTGGGATTGGTCACACAACCCAGTACCACTTCCCCATGTGGGATTGGTCACACAGCCCGGTACAACATCATGTGGGATCGGTCACACAACCCAGTACCACTTCCCCATGTGGGATCGGTCACACAACCCAGTACCACTTCACCATGTGGGATTTGCCATACAACCCTGTAACACTTCACCATGTACGATTGGTCACACAGCCCGGTACAACATCATGTGGGATTGGTCACACAACCCAGTACCACTTCACCATGTGGGATTTGCCATACAACCCTGTAACACTTCACCATGTACGATGGGTCACACAGCCCGGTACAACATCATGTGGGATTGGTCACACAACCCAGTAACACTTCACCATGTGGGATCGGTCACACAACCCAGTACCACTTCACCATGTGGGATTTGCCATACAACCCTGCACCACATCATCATGTGGGATTGGTCACAAAACCATGTAGGATTGACCACACAACCCTGCACCTATTCACCAACAATTCAACCTACGGCAGCACCACTGCATACTTTTATTTGTAAACACTGTCTTCACATCACGCAAGACAACATCGTATCAAAATGTATTGAAATTTCATAAAAATGAAAACATATCAACTCCTAATTACAATGGCAATATTATATATAATGGTTTAATGGTTCGATTGAAAAATCGAATTGCATCACAGTAAATTCACACAAATTGCTCTACTTTACGTTAACAGGTATGGTGTGTTCTCTCACAAAGAACATCTCAGGTAATTATGCACACCTTACCAAGCAAACAAGTATTGACAGCTGATATTTACATTGTCAGTTCCAAATACACACATCAATCACTTTACCCAGAAGTACAAAATAAGCGGAAAAAGTAGAAAACCAAAGAGGTAACGCAACATATCCTGAACTGGAATCCGTTGTTGCATAATTATCTCAAACAGTCTATTACATAATATGAATCCAATCAGAAGGTAGATTTTGTTGAATAAAAGAATGTATCCCAAAGCACAAAGCTCACTCAGCAGTCTATACTATCAATGCTCCCACTCAATTCACTCATGTACGACTAATGAACCAGGACAAGACCACCAATCACAATGGCCATTCAATGGGGCAGACCATTGTCATTGTGGAGGGGGGGGGGTTATGGGGGAATTTATGTACGTGTTACACAAGTATTACCATATATGCTCTGACAGAAGCTCAAGTAAACCAAAGCTTGCATTTATTCAATAACTGTATGCTGGCTCATAAAAATACAACTTATTTTGACCATTTATGTATGGGATGAATTAACTATTGATATAGCAAATACGGCGAAGACCCGGATTTCATACTTTAAACCTGATAGTTTCATTAATTCTCAGATTTTCCAATAAAATATAATAATAATAATATGTTTTATTACAAATGAAATTACAAAAAAAAAATCATTTTTGAAAAAAATTATATTACCGGTACAACACATTGCATAAGGTATCAGATAGGCATTTTTAATAATAGGCTGACATGTGACCAACAGAAGACATACCGGTAAATAAAGCACACTTACACATACCTAGTTTGTTTATTTTGTTGTTGTGAAATCTGTGATTAACTGTTACTACAAAATCAACCTGCATGTTTGCCACATTTTTCTCAAAGACCTGTAGAAGGTTACTATATTAATTAAATTAACAAGGAGAATTAGCTTGTGGAAAAATACACATAAGTATACAAAATTTTGGCGGGAAACTCCTTGGCAACACGATTATACATATTCATTCACTCTGACAGAACTAGTTCTATATGCAGGTAGAAACATAATCCCCCTCCTATACAATGTATGTAGCTCACTGGATCAAATAATCAAGCTGTAATTGATTGTGTACTCTCAAAAAAAAACATATCATCTTTCGGGCTAAAAACCCACTAAACAGTCAGCTATTATTCTATCAAGGGCACGACACAAGGGCCACTCAATCATGCTTTGGGCACTTATCCAGGTTGATTAGTTACATTTATAAACAACATGGTGCGTGAGAAAATATTTACAATCGTGTTAGATTAATTTTGATTTGGTATAACAATATAGTTGTGTGAGGTATCAGAACATAAGCACCGACATCCATCACAACACAGCAATACGGTAAGATCAGTTTCAGCCTAGTTTTCAGATGTGTACGTCACGTTAAACTACTGGACTGTGACAACTGAGTAATAAAATTCACATCTTTCAAACTATTTGCAGTAGCTATGATTTAGAGCGTCATCAATACAATTTAGTACATGTATGAGGTCTGATGGAATTACAACTCTAACAGGCAGTATCTTTGCCATTTAATGATTGCTTTTCTTAATCCTTAAAGTGAATTTTTTTTGGCATATGGATGTCAGATTATTCACCTGTGTTCTGAAGTATTACACCTGTTCCATGCCTTGGATTGCCATCAGCTTTAATTTGGGACCCAGAACTAAGCTAGGAAAACTGTGCACATTCACAGCTATGGAATGGCCAGTTGATAACAAACCAACAAAATTAATGACTACAAACCAAGGAAGAAAACAGACGCAGGAATTTCATTCAAGCAGGGGTCACCGCTACTATCAAGTAATCAAGATTAAAGTACATGTCCTTCCCACATACATGTATAGTATATAAGTAGTCACTGCGACATATCTTTGTATGCTAATGTCTGATGTTCGTCAATGGAACACTGCAACGAACAAACAAGTCACGCTGAATGCATATTTGTTTGTGTTGTGGATCTGGTAGAGTATAATAAGGTCCACAATTTGTAAATAACACTATTAAATATTGTGAAATAATCTGTGGCCAACACAGACTGACAGAAACAAACCTGGCAAATGTAAGATAGTCATTAGCAAATTATGGGGGAGGGGGGCCATGAGGGCATGGGAACATTGTGTTTTTTCCTACACCTGCACGCTACCGGTATATAGGCATGACATTCCTCTGAACCAATGAACTGAAACAGCATACATGTACATGTTTCCTACTGACATTTTTCCACTGTCAAATGTTCAATCAATGACAATGGAGGAAAAGTCCTTGCACAAGCATGTACTTGGAAGAAATCATAGTACTAAAATATACTGTAAAATGACTAATTTTCACTGGGTTTAAATTTCGCTGATTTAAAATTTCAGGCATATTCAGTGGGGATTTAAATTCACGGTGTTATCATTTAGATAATGTGTTCTATGCTAAATTTTACATATTCACTGGGTTTTAATTTAGTGCATTTTCCAGTCAGCGAAATAAGCAAAATTAAAACCCAGTGAATAATTAACCCTTTTACAGTACATTGGTTCTTCAGTGGAAATGGTCAATCATAGTTATTTCAATCCAAACCTTGATTAGCTATTTCAATCCAAACCTTGTTGATCTCTCCTGTTTCTCTGTCCAAATGATCAAGACAAATTTCACTCAGAAACCTATTTTAAATACAATGAATGTTACTCCAGATTTTTTGTTCATATTGTAAGTCTTGTAATCGACTCATGTTCAACTGTGACCCTACACACAGTAACTTTTACCACAGATATTTCAAGATTGGGACTTGTGTGACAATGTGACAATCACAATGTCATTATGTCATACATACATGTATGCTATCTTGGTGTCAACTTGGGTCGGTCAAGCAACTATGGACTTTTAACCAGCATTACGACTAACAGTTGGACAATGAGAAACAATTGGCAGCTCATGAGATGATAAATGCGACTATAGCCACACATACAGGGCTTATATTGCACAAATAAGACTGTATTTCTATGTACAAGTTACAGCTAATGAGATTCCTGTACACAGTGCAAAAGGTTATGAAAACAAATACAAGTTATCTAATCTCTAACCAGGATACCAGGGAGTAACTAAACCAAACCATGCTGCTAATTATGTCCTAGTTTGGCTTTACACCAAGCATTTTATAGGAATGTAAACAGCAACTTGTCAAAGAGAGAATTGATTGATTGATTTTGGGTGGGGTGACATAAAACACAAACTCACACATGTTCTGGCAGTACTATGTTTAAAGTTTACACTTCTTGTTGGTTTTATGTAATTCACATTTGCACTCCACTGGGACTGCATGTGTGTGTTCTGTGCCCAATATGGCAGCTTCTAGCATGGCTTCATTGGTGAGAAAGTTGGCACTGTGAAGGAAATTCTATAGGACTACACATTGAATTTTCATAACAATGTAGTAAAATACTGGGTGGGCTGATTACTGTGAGTGTTGAAACACTTTTATGTACATGCATACCTAGCTCCGAACCCTTGGGAGTGATGGCAGCCAGATGCTGGCTGGGAAAAACACGATTTTTTTTTTTATGAGAAAGAAAATTGTTGAAAGAAACATATGATATCACAAAAGGTACTTCCTGCAGGATAGAGACATGTTCACCGCGAAACGCTCATGAGTGGGTGCCCCACCCACCAACTTGTTGTATCACCCACCCACTAGCATCTTTAATAGCTGTGAATAACATGAGTGGTTAAAGGGACAGCAGCTTTTATATTTTGAATAAACTGTTTCCTCAGCTGTTAAAAATTCACAAATGTTAACCTTTGCAATTGGGAAAAGATTTTTCCAACAAAAATGTCGTACAGTATCATGGATTGCGTCAAGACATGAAGGAATAGGGGATTTGTTGTTCTCAATAATTGAGAAATTGATATTGAATTTGAGCCAGCAGAGACTACCAGGATGAGTGACCTTCAGGGGCCAAGCAGAAGGAATGTTGCAACCTCTCTTCCTGAACTTGTTTGTTGAGGGATATTGATAACAATCTTGTGAAAATCACATTGCAGTGATTGTGAATTTTAACAGAGGAGGAGCAGTCAATTTCTAGGAATACCATTGTCGAAAAAACCTGTAATTAAAATCCCCTATAAAGTCCAAAATGCAAGATAACAGCAATATTAGGCTTACAAAATCAGGGCTTGAATGTTGTATTGTAAAAGAACTTGTTCAAAATTTATGGAGTTGAATAAGGCAAGTAGGTTACTATTCAGTAGTCTGCATTACTATTATACTTGTTATAGAAGTAAACGGTGGAAATGTTTATGATACGTAAAATGTACAAATAAAAGATTTACAAATTGAAATTGGAATTTTTCTGAACACAGTAGCTCGGCACAAAAACGTATTTAAAATTTATTGGCTTCATAAACAGGTTTAACAGGTACGTATATGTATGTATAATATTCCACCTTGCCCTACAAAAGTATCACTACTAGACCTACCGGTATACAATATAACTTTTGTTTAGGATTAATACAAATAACACTCGGTAAAAAGAACAAACCCAGACACCTTTTTATTAGGACAAGGTTTGCCGAACACACACCTATATATTAATTGTATTTCTGTTTGTTTGAATGCAGTCATTTTTGAAGGAAAGGACAGCACAATTTTACTAAAAGAAAGCTTTGTTAAAAGTTCCACTGTTTGTTGATGTTTTTGTGGAAAAACACTTCAAATCTATTATCCTATGTCGTGTGTCTGGACATTTTGAACTATGCACAGTGTCCATTGTCAATTATATCAGCACTTATGAAAGCATATTTTCCAAAGGCGTGGGTGGTATGTGTTAGAACATCAAAGAAAACAGCAGAGAAGGGACTTCATGACATACTGACAGGAGGAAGGAGCAGGCACGTTATCACGAAGTGGATCATGGAAGTCATGGTAACCATCAACTATTTGTGTCATTTTAATTCAGAGAGAGTAAAGTTTGCTAGTAGACCAATCGTGCAAATAACACAGCAACAACTAATAAAATACTCAGACTTTATTTTATTACTCATTTACTTGATTTGTCCCTTCTTTGATGAATTTAGGAAAACATACATCCCTAGATATTATTTTATTCCACCCTCATATGAGAAGTTTTAACCTTGCAGAAATGAATTGATATCTCTTGCAGCCTTTCTTTTTCATTCCCTTAAAATACGTTACGAAATTTATAAACACAGTGTGTGACATTACTGTTTTTGTTATTTTATATTTTATTTATAGTTTATGTATTTTGCCCACAGGCCTTTGATTGCAATAAAGACCATCCTATATATATTTTATTACTCATCATACTGTTTTGAGTAGAGCCATTTTGGCCTGTTTGACATAGTATGGGTGTACAAAAATCTTAAAGTCTGCCTGCCTGAAAAAGATCTACTAGTTTTTAAGTATCAGCCAGCACAGCAGCCTATTATGCTGAACACAGACAGACACATTTTTAATATTAAATGCACACCTCTGTTATAATGTTCTAAACTGACTTGGTACTTATGTTAATCAGTAATTATCATTATTAACATCATGTTCCAGATAGTGAAAATAATAATTATGTTTACATGTATGTCACATAAAGCATGTAATTATTAAAATAAATTATAAATCAATAAATTTACTATGAGGTAAATTGGAGGATATATTATTTTAACAACTGTCTTGGCTAAGCTTGCTAGCAATCTAGTTTTTTTCTGAAGCAGTATTAATATGTCTTAATAACAGAAAAACTCAGTAATTTTTGTTAGACTGAAAAGTATGGAAACAACTTTGACATCTGTCAGCTAATAAGTTTTGTGTCAGAAACTTGCACTCTTACTAGGGAAATTGTATCGGGTGTTGATCTTTACATGATGGTATGTGACAATAAATGGTTGTATGTGGTACATAGTCTCTAAAATCAGGAATATTATCCATCATTGTGGTCTCTACTGAAAAGTGCTTGTAACAGAAGTTCCCTCATGAAGAAACATTTTACTCACATTTTGTAAAAAACCAAGGAAAGAATTTGAATGGTAAGAAGTCAATGAGTGAGGTATTTTCATCTAGGAAATATTTGTGTGGAATGTGCAAACCTTAAGACTGCACGTGCCAACTACATTTAATTTGGAACCAAATGCCACGCTTACAGGCTTGCACGCTTGCATGGATGCCTCAACTGGAACTTATACATGGTATAAAAATGTCGAGTACATTTATGTCTTTGTGCAAAAACATTTACCACCACAGACTCGAGCAAAACAGTCTCCCACCCTCACAATAGAAGACTTTAGTAAACCAGTCTCCCACACTTTCCAATGGAACCCCATTTTGCAAAATGTGGTGGACCATCAGCAATTATAAAGACAATTTGCAATTCCACACACGATTACATTGGTAGGTCATGTGACTTCCTCCTTACGGAAAAATGCCAGCAGAATACGTTTTGACAGCTTTATTTCTCTCCCAGCACTATTTATATCTCATATTTCTTCCCATCTCCCTCCTCCCACAATGACCTTTCCCCATGTGAAATGCAGCCACCTTAAGGGGCAACAGAATTAAGATATCTAACACTGAAGACACATCCCTGAGCTAGGGAGTTTATCTATGAAGATTACGCATGGAACTATCTTTGTAACTTTTGAAATGAGGACAGTGGACAGTTACCCCTAAACAATATGTGACCTTAACGTGGAAACCCTAATATATGTACAATGGGTGTGCATTTTGATCATTCATATCTTCACATAAAAGCCACTAAAATAATAATAAAGCCAACTTTTGTCATTATTCAAAAAAAAAAAAACATTTTTCTAAACTTTTGTTTGAAATTAGCAACAATTTAAGAAACCCTGCACCAAAATGTCAGCATGAAAATGATGTCCGGTTTAAAGCATCTACAGAACATTGTTGTTAACATAGAATGTATTTTACCAAAAAAAAAATAGAAACGAGTTTTACTTTCATTTTACATGTACATGTATTGTGAGGCATCCATGTAGGATACCATCATGGAACAGTTTTTTTTTCATTTTAAGATTTTTTTGAATCTTGCATTGATTCTTTACTGATTCCAAGGTGAAGTTCATTCCAAAGAAAAATTAAGACTACCATTATAGTATTAAATGCCAAAATGCCAGTCATATTGTGAACACTGTGTACAAAATTGAACTCAATTTATGAAGGCTCTAGAACGAAGTCATAGCTTAAGTAAACCCAAATCAGTGTTTTAGTTAGAATCTGTGAAATATCACAAAGTTTATATACGTGCATTTCCAATAAAGTATACTAAATTCATTATAACTTATTTTGACCATAGGCACTAATAGAGAGAGTACAGTATATAGTAAATTCCATAATTTTGAACTTTATTGATTATATGTATACATATGTTCTGTTCTGAAGCCCCTTTAAGCCTGACATCAATATTGTATAGTATGTGTAGTTTAATTGTAGTTTTTTTTAAAAACCATATACAGCAAATACCAAAACTATTCTATTCAATTCTATTCTAGGCAGAGGTAAAGCCAATGCAATGAAATTCAATGAAGACATCCTGCACATGATTTATATCACAGATTAGACTTTCCCACAGTCAATGCTCCAGCCATCATTCAAGTGAAAACACATGGACAGTATTTTTAAAACATGATTACTTTTAACAGCAACATCACATTCTCAAACAGAAGTTTATCTTCAAATGTTTCCCAGGCTTTTAATGGGGCTGTGTTCTCAAAGTCAGAGAAACAACACCATGTGTGTTTGAGATTGCATTATACACAGTACCGTAAAATCTGTATTAGAAGCCGCATCCCTAATAAAAGTCGCACCCATTCTTTTTGAATGTTTGAAAACCAAAAATTCATCATTTCTCATATGTGTAGATAGATGCTCTAATAGAAGCCGCATTCCCTCTGTTGCATTGTACCATTTTAATAGAAGCCGCTGTTTCTAATACAGGTTTTACAGTACCGGTAGTTTCGATTTCTCCACATTTCTATGTGAATAAACAATGTAATTGTGAGCACTTATTTATTTGTAAGTTAACTGCATTTATATAAACTGAATTAAAGCGGTGATAACAACACATGCTCAAAATGCAAAGGCTCAAGTGTAGACAAGTATTTGTAAAAAACAACATACTATAGATGACTACCACATGCACAGGTGACAACTCCCTCAATTTAAATTATTGAACACCCTGACTGTGATTGTAAGTGAACTATAATAAAAAAGTAAGAGATGTGGGGTGTCAGGGGGTGCTCAAGCGCTCAGCATCACAGACAGTGATGTTGGGACTGACTAGCTCGTCTTGAGTGAAAAGACTGCCTGCCAGTAAATCGTAGAGCATCCAAGTCAACCTCACCTCCCCGTGGTACACCCTGGGCAACTAGCTCCTCACGGTCCTAGGCAAACGAGGCTCTGGCTAAGGGAAGGAAAACCCAAAAAGATACCTACTGCGGAGGGCCAACAACCCACCCAGTTCAAACTATTGTTACAGAAACTGCACGAAAGGAACTAATTAGAAATAATAGGCAGAATGAGAACTGTAGCCGGGAAATCGGCAGGATGGCCACTTCTGATGAAAGCTCCATTGGAGAAGTCAGGCGTGCGATGGACAGTTTTCTGAAGCCCAAACAAAAACTTCGTATTGGTACTTGGATTGTAAGAGGCCAAAAACTACATGGAGAAGAACCATTACCACAGAACTTGCCCAAGCAAACCTGACCTGGAGTAGTGCAGAAATAGTGGCCAAGGATAGACAGGAATGGAAGAACCTGATTGCAGCCTTATGTCCCGATGTGGGATGAAAAGGATGAAAAAAAAAAGAGATGTGTTTATGCAATGACCCCAAGACAAAACTAAAGCTGTAACAGAAATGTGAACACTGTCGAATGAATCACAGACACCAAAATGACTACAAGTTGACCATTTTGAATTTGAAATTTAAGTTCTGTAACATTAAACATTCGTTCCACATTTACCTCTTATATCCATTCAAATAACTTATTCTGTGAATAATCAGTATTTGTAAAAGAAGATTAAAAATTATGAGTAATTTAACAGACTGGATGACTTTGGAATATTGTTGATTTCAGATTACTGGGTATGGAGTATGTAAAGAATGAAGGAAGGGATGGACATTTTTATTCTCATGGGGGGTAAGAGTCCAGCAACAAAGAGTTAACATGTTGTACTACTGTTTTGAGTCACTCACATAGTTTACCAAGGGGTGGTAACTTATTGGTTTAATTAGTGTAAGTGCCCATTATGAATTGAATGGACTTGTATTTAGAATTAGGCGTTAATCTTCATGAAATTAGCTAAATTTGATGGATCGGGTTTGTCACTTTGACAGTCTAATCTCACGCTGTTATTTTAGATGTTGCGGATGTGAGGAAGATGCCAATTTAGACTTCAATCATCTATTGCCATGACTACAGAATGAAGACAGAACTAATTCTACTGTGACATCGTGGATACAGATTTTTTTTTTTACTCAAAGGATGTATTTACATGTTAATTTAATTTTTAAGAGAAATAAAGTTAATACAAATTTTACAAATTACTAAGTTAGTAGCGGATAACCAACTGCAATCATGTGTAGTTGGTGATGTAATCATACAAGTATTAACAGAATCAATTCTCCAGCATGAAAGAACCATCAAAATAAGCCAATTGAACATACAGAAGATTGATTACCATAGCAACCACCCAGATGACAGCAAGGTATAGGCACAATGCAGCACCTTAGTTTGATTCAACTAAAAATGTACTGCAGAATAATACCCAGGATTTTGTTCAATGAAACAAGACCAAAAATATGATCCAAATGAGGATGTGCAGAGAAGACGAAAATAAATTCTGCATGTTTTTATCACAATCCTCTGATCCCAATGTCTGTACAATTTCTACCAGAGTTTGAAATGCCAACAGACAGCACTTGTGAATCAGTGAATCACTGATCAGACTGTATATTGTTACATTGTCAACTGAAGATTAGTGCAAAATTTGAATAAAAGATTGTTCAACACGAACTTTAGCGTCTTCTTCAATTTACGTCACATTTCACTAGCTGCATTTATTGATTTTTGGACGACTTTTTAATTTGGCTAAAGGTCAAACAGCTGTGTGCATCAAGATACAAAAAATAGTAGTATGGATGGAGCATATGATGGTTGGTACCCAATGAGAGAACACTCAACAACCATCTCTTCAACCGTAACGCATGTCATATTAAATTTCTGATTTCATGTCACAAACATGTTTACCAGGAGATGCGTAATGATTAAACCAGACACCGGACACACGCCTCATATCCCTCACTTCTTATTGACTGATGGGGTAGAATGACAAAAGTAATATTATGACTGTAAGTAAGAAAGTGTGCAGAGAACACAGCCAGCAGTCAGTCTTGGCAGCCCTGTCTATCTGGGATGATTAATGGACAACATTTGTTCCAAAGAAGGGAAATTTTTTGCATACTGCATTTCAAAGCTGCAGAAGTTTATTTTAGATGAATGCCTGTTATAAGTACAGGATGAAAACGGCATATCATATTGATACAGCGTATCTTTCTCTCCACATAGTTCAGATAATGCAGTACACATTAAGTGACTACCGTACACTTTGACATTTATTCTAGCATATGTTCTCCATCAGTTGTTACGTTTATGATATCATTGGTATAGAAACACATATTTGTACAGTAACCCTTTCCTACTTCCTTCCCTCAAATTTACCACTGAATTTTCACTGCTGGAAAATACTGGCAGTTTGACAATTAATTTGAGGTACTCACAAGGAGACAGACTAGAGTAACTTCAGTGTTATTTTCACCACTACTGAATTTTGTGATCATTTCTTACCAATGAAACTTCAGAAAAAACAACAACATTAAACCATAAAAAAATACAAATTCATTAGTAATATTTAGTAAAAAAAGTTTTACTTTTATTTAGTAGCATCATACACTAAACGACATAGCCTGATAGAGACTGAAAACAAATTCATTGACTTAAAAAGAATTCATTATTTACACAAACCCATTATATCAAAGACACCAGTCTTTGATTATACCAACCTTACAAAGTAAAATACTGTAAAATACTTGATTTTCGCTGAAAAGACTTTTTGGATGATATTCATGGATTTTATTTTCACTGATTTTTGATGAATTATTCCTTCAGCGAAAATTAAATCCAAGCGAAAATAAAATATATTACAAGTGCAAGTGTTACAAATAGAGCAAATACGGTATCTGAGTTTGTAAATTTTGGGAGATACATTATATGCATTTTGACTACTTGTTCCTTGGCACTGGTTTCTGTCAATCCATAATTGTGCAATTAAACAGTTGCCTACATTTAAGTTATAAAATTATCAGAGAATTGGCCTGTATGTCATCGCAGTCAGAGTTTACCCTTCCAGCTGTCTTGCTTAAATTCAAATTGTGAAGACATATTTATGAACACTAATGATATCAATGGTTATATCTGCTAGATGCAACAGCGGAGGATTCTGGGATACAATGTAATTCTACAATGCCTTGTTTTACCACAGCTACAAGTGACACTACTCTACAATCCATTAATAAATTAATAATATTTAGGAATATTGAATAACACACATCAATTAAAAAAATGGCTGTAACATGCCCCATGCAATGAAAACAATGCATGTAAAATACATTATACATGGTAACTCCCCTTGACATATAGATTAAAACTTGTACCGGGTAGTTAATATAAATTTATTGAAAAGAAAAGATATTTCGTAATATTTTATTGCATTATTGTAGAATCAATCAATCAAAATCAATTTATCATTCAACTTGAATGACAAATTATAAAAAATATACCCCACCTTGCCCCCCCTCCTCAATAAGTAATTATGCACAGTTGAGAAAACATTCAAGGAGCACAGTTGATGTGGAGTGCACATTCAAATTCAGTGTAAACAAACAAGTGTTGGATACGTCATGGGATCAGATCACAAGCTACCATGACACTGCCATTTTTGGAAACCATAAAGTTACTAAATACTAATAGTAGATTTCCCAGGATACATAAAACCATGATCAAATGGCTAGAAAATGATTTTATAGTTTTGATAATAAGGTAATATATCCCAAAATGAGAAAACAACTCCCTAAAGATGGTGATTGACCTCTTTAAAAAGATAACAAATGTCTTATTATAATTTAATGTGATTATAGTGAAAATACTGTAAGAGATGATAATGATATTACGAAAGAGAAGACTTGGTGAATCAGGTGTACACTGGCAATTATGATCTTTAATTTATGTCTTAAATTTGACAATGAACATTTATTTTCTTGAATGAAAAATCTCTGATTACGAGTGCTTTACAAATATTAAAGATATTTTTTTGTAAACTGTAGAGTGAAACATTTTCCTACTCCATTCAAAAATTTTCACTGCCATTATTTGGTCTTTAGTTGACAAAGTATCATACACATTCTGAAGCAACTTTCTTGGTTTCTAAAAAGAGCCTTTAACGTCATCATTCAACATTCCTAATCGTAACTAGACATGATGCTCAAATATCTTTCTAGATGAGAAAACAATTACTAACACAGCCGATAATAATGTTCGCAATACACTGTGTCATTTAAGGGTTGACCATAGTAACTCTGGGGGGGTTTCCTACCTGCCTTACATGTAGTTTTGAGCTACTATAAGTTTATTTTGAGGGATGATGATGTGAATTTTTTTTTATTGCTTCTATCCAATATGGGTGTCTGTTTAGGTAATATACTTGTTTAGGTAATATACTTGTTTAGGTAAATTTCCCTGTTTTTTCAAATCTACCAAATAACCCCCCCTCAATGTTATAATGGTTAACCCCTAAGTTTAGTATTTCATCTTTAACTAATAGCATTCATTTTAAGACTGTATTATTAATACAACAGGAACGCAATAAAACCCTGTATAGAATAACAATTATACGAGAGCCCATCGTTATTTGGACAACCTTTGCTGACTCTCTCTCTGCATTATAATTTAAATCATCACTGCGCATTTCGCATACACAAAGTGGATAATAATCAAATTTAACAAAGTAAATTAAAATACTTTTCATCATTAATATTAATAACCATCTTAAATATGTGAAAAATACACAATATATGCATTAAAATTGTGGGTGACAATATATACTTATTAAATATTAATGTTTAATTGACAATTTGACCATAAAAACGAGATTATGAATCCCTCACGGGACTCAACGTGGAAATATAGAAATTAGAGAATGTTATTAGATAGAAAAATAGGACACTAGCGTGAATGAGCTGTAATCTACAAATAAATTAAATTTGAACTAATTATAAATTATTGCTGACGGCATAGAAATAGACAATTCCTGATTAGTTTTGTTAATGGTTTTAATCGTTTAAATCATTTTTATAGTCTGTTTTTTCATGGAATACTGACAGATGATAATAACTGCTGATACTTTTTTTTCATTTCATTCTTAATGATTATAAATTTATAGTCCATTTGGAAATTGGGGGGGGGGGAACGGTTTGTTGATCTTTGCTATAGATAGCTATACAAAATTGAATTTTCAATTCAATTTCACTTCAAGCTACTTGCCGTTTTTAACAAGAAGTCGAAAATATCACTTTTCACCAAAAATGACAAAAATATTCACCAAAATTAGAGAATTACAGATATCATTACAAAATGAACAAATCTGAGAGAGGTTCACATGTAGTACCTATATATGTAATATCAAAGCAATTGGACTTGCAGTTTTTAATGAGAAGTCGAAAATATCACTTTTTACCAAAAATGACAAAAATATTCACCAAAATTAGAGAATTGAAGATATCATCATGAAATGAACAAATCTGAGAGAGGTCTACATAGGGTATATATACACCAAGTATCAAAGCATTCAGGCTTACAGTTTTCAAGAAGAAGTCAAAAAAGTAAAACATTGACACGGACGACGACGAACAATCACTCAAATGATAAGCTCCGCTCGACAAAGTTGACAGCGGAGCTAAAAATGCAACCCAGAATGACTTTGGAGAGACTTGAATGTATGACACAGACTTGATTAATTAGTTGACAAATAGTTTACCAGAAGTACAAAACAGGTCATCATTATAGAGTTAGAGTCTACATTCAGATTTTTTAATACAATATCTTTGCACAGTGACCATGAACATTTTTTTAAATAAAAGTAATGTATTAAAATTCAATATTCAGACAAATCAAAAACTACATGTGTATATGTGACAGTGAAAACAAAATAAGCATGAACCGTCAAAAGAACTGAACTGAAATAAATCGTGTCACGTTTTACACTTAAGCTACAAGAGATCAATTAGAATTTGTAATAACATTATTTTTGAAAGACTCCACAAAATATAGATACCTTTATACAGAGTCATTTAAATCATTGACTGTGAGAACAATGCAGTGACCTGACATCACCTAGACAGTTTTACGTGATTGGAAATGGCTATTATTCATCAGTTAAATGTCTTTATTATAAAAATACTGCCAGTTTACACGGGGCATTGGATATGAAAAGATCCAGAAGGCACGGACAACTCAAGTGCAAAAAGTCAGTGTGGTATACGAACCGTTATCTAATTTTGGAATATATATGGAATAATAAATTGTTGATCTGATCTCTTATAATGCATAATAATTGATCCATCACTAATCCAGAATTATATGTGATTAAGATTGTATTCAAATTGGAGATCTTTGCATATGTCAAGTATCCGGATTGAGGTGCCATACAATCATGATCTTAGTCCCAAATAGGTAGCCGGGATAAAACTTGGCATTAGTGAACACTTGATATGTGCAGTCACCATGTCCTTGGTTTTAAACTTTAGATGGATGCAAAATATGGTGTAAAGGTGGGTCCTGATGAACAGTGAACTTGAAGGATATTCTTCATGTTGCAAGATCAGCATAAACATTATAGGCTGATGTGAGAAAATCTCAACCCATTTGCACTTACCATTTTGTGTTTAAGGCTCCTATTGTGATAATAAACAATGCATTTTAATTAACATTTGTCAAAAGTTGTCAAGTTCTACAAATGGAATTTAGATTGTTTTGATTAACTTCACGAGAAACAAATGTTCATGTCCAACACGAGTCTGACAAATTTTGAAGAACTGACAAGCCATGTGGGATTCAATTAACCATTTTACTGAGAGATTCCTTCCGCATCAGAAATTTTATACTATAATTGCTAAATTCCATCATTTTCTCTGACTACAGCTCATTTTATAAATATCTGAGTGGTCTGACAGTCAATCTGATCACATAGCTGACATTATTATTCATTCAATTCATTTTAAAGTAGTGGACCCTAATTAATCAACCTGTGAAGGGACAATTGAACACACTATAGTTGCTCTAAAAGAGAAGAGCAACCACGCACATCGATCATACTGCCAAAATTTTAATTCCGATAATGTCCTTCGCAAACAATTTACATTTATGTATGTAGACAAATATTATGTTGATTATTCCATGATTCTATCAATTTTGTCATTGAGCACATTCTCCCCACTGTGGTTTGTCCGTTGTCTTGGTTGCCCCACTAGTTAACACAATCGAAAGATGCTGCATATACTCACTATTGTACAGTATTTATCAATAGAAACTGACCATTTTTTTAGCTGGCACCATGACATGTATTTTCATGTTCAGTGTGATATAAATGCATTGTTTTCATGTTTGATTTTGCACATGGTGAGGTTTATTTGGTGAAGTGTCAACGCACTGTGAAAAATAAATAAATACTCGTGACAAGGCATTCGGGAGACTGGCAGGCCTGGTAGACGCGCTACCATTTTCAATTTCACGGCATTGTCACGCCCATTATGGACATTTAAATTCCCTGACCAGCTGGTCTGGTTTCAACCGTAGAGTTGGACCATTGATTTAATGCCGGAATTGCTCGTGATATACTCAATTTCCGGTAGTAGAACCGTCCAGCTGCGAGGAATCCCGTTGCAATGCGGAGACCCGTACTACCACAAATCATGATCGGCTTGATATTAAAATTCTGTACCAAACGCGACCACCACAGCGGGGGCGCGGATATAAATAGATCAGTTGCAATCAGTGAATGTGATTTAAATATGCAGCAAAAAAAAAAAAAAAAAAAAAAAAAAATTTAAATTTTATTCGGGATACATCTTTAAATATTTAAGTGTTTTGAATGTTAAAAAAATACTAGAGAAAACTTGAAAAGCCCTGAAAACATCACTGGAATTTTAATGAAGTCGGGGAGACTTTCGCGATAACAAATTAAGTGTAATTACCTGCTCTAAGGACATATCAACCCAAGTATCAAGTAGCAAATCCAGGCGTTCGGCGTGGTATCGCTTCGTCGTCTTCACCCCAATAAATATGTCAGAGAGTTCCGTCCTCCGAGGACTGTTTACTGGCGACGTGACCATCTGAGACATATCGAGAAGTCCCATGCTCAACTTGGCATATCCACCGAGTTGAACATTGCTTGAATTATTACTTTGAGTTCGATTACGGTTGTAAACGTTCGAGTGAATCTGGGCAAGCGATCCATGTTTTGGTTTGTGTGCAGCTGGTCGCTGGTCAACAATGTCTCCTTCGTCCTGTGAAAACAAGGAGGCTTCGTCGCTTGAATTCAGTTGCTGGAACTTGTCGACTGCCTTTCTCCTCACAGAATCAATCTGGGCATCTGGCAGTCCTTGTATGTGCCTTCTATCGTGAAAGAGGGCTTTCGATATACCTGCACCGTCCACTTTCTCACTCATGAATGGAAGAGCATCAAAAACACCATCGCCATGTCCCCCTCCTCGTTCAACTTCCGCCGTGATCTCCGAGCCATTGCTCGGTATGCTGAGTTGGAGAGCAATCAGACACAGGATCGCTGTCAGTACCAAGCCTTGGAGCGTCCGTTTGGCTCGGAGTCGCATCGTTCGCGGTAACTCTCACAGAGAAACAACATCTGACAGTATCGGAATGTTTTACCTACGAACTGACACACACACACACTCTCTTCTAACTTCTGTAGACTTTTAAGTTTGAGTGAAGCTGCGCACGCATCCTGAAATTTGCATACCATGCTGCACAAGAGCAGGCTGTCATCAACGGAGGGCGTCATGTGTAGTTGAGCGTTGAAAGAGTTTGCTGTCACTGTGTCAGTACTACTAATCACAGTCCCTCTATGTGATAGAGGGACTGTGTACTCATATACCATCTTTTGATGACGCTAGAGATCACAAATTAGTTATGTAGCATATTTTAGATTTCTAAAGTAATGTGTGAAATGCGAGGCACCGAAAGATTTTGTTTGAATCTCCAAAAATGCAGAGAAGTGGGGGTATTGAGTTGGGGTGGGGTTGCGCCCCTACCTTATTGCAAAAACGATGTTTTAATAGTCTAAATAGCACAAACGCGATACTGGCCGTCATGACATGGCATATACACTTCCGTATTCGCCCATATCTAAGCTTTTAGATAATATATAAGATGTTATTGCAGTATGATTAGAAACTTTTAGAGGATGTCTGAATCACAGTTTAATTTTTAATGCATGTTACGTTTGTTGATACCTTAATAATTTATATGATATTCCAGAAAATCCAAAACAGTTTACAACTGTTCTTCAAACCTGCCTATTAGTAGTTAATCACTGATTCCAGGTGCCTAAGTTTTAAAAACAATGTTATTAATAAAATGTCTGCAACATGAAATTTGTCCCTAAAAAAGCTTATAAAATCCAATTGAGCTGTGTAGCGTTCAGCAGGAAACCAGAATACGTGCTCATGTACGAAACTAATTATTCATGATTCATATGGCTATACCAATTCAATATGAGTGTCACCTATACAATTCATCTATAGAAATTCACTGGGTTTCAAAGTCACTTGTTTGTGAAGGAACGCGTCATTCTATAGGTAAATTGCCATATTAGAGAAATAAGCAAAATTTAAAACCTAGCGAATAAATAAACCTAATTCAGTAGTAATTCATCTGTTCATAACTTGAACTTGACCCATGGTCACAGTGGCGGATCCAGCAAAATGTATTGGGGGGGGGGGTCCAAGCTTCGCTTAAGATATACGGAGCGTAAACCGCAGAGAAGCTATGCGTAATCCAGATGATATGAATCGTCATGCGTTTGGGAGGGGCCATGACCCCCCTGCCCCCCTCTGGATCCGCCACTGCATGGTCATCGACAATAAGTGATTCCAATGATCTACAAGTAAATCACATACATAATCTGTTCACTGTAATTTATTTAGGGCAAAGAATTTCATTAGAACCACGCCCCCTTTTTCTACGAAGTTTGTCAATAGTCCAGTACTTCAAGTGGACAGAAACGTCTTTATTTATGCACAGTACAGTCCCTCTGATTTATGATAGTCTGTTTCGGTCTCATTGTTGTACGGTCATAAGGTGTACGCAAAATTCAGTTATGTTAATTATCTATTGTTTCACAACTTGATGAATGGATCATATTTACTACTTATAAATAGACAATGTATATTGTCATATGAAAATTTGTGCTTACAACTGGCTTTTAATCCGTGTCGAAAACGTGCACAGAATGGTCGTTTTGTGCACGTTTTCGACACGGCTTATCAGCTACCTCAAGTGTCAAATCCATGAAATAAACAACCAATGTCAATAGAGTAGCCTAGGTGTTAAAAATGGATTAAGCACTGGGAAACCAACTTCTGCATAGGTATGTTTCTAAACGCTTGGTTTTTAGCTGATTTAGTCATCATTTTTGAACTCAGAAGCCCGCAAAACCTGATATTACATGTGAGAACGAAACAAATCCGTCGAGATTTCACGTTTTCCCGTAAAAGGGATGCTGGCTCTTCCCTCTCTGGACTCCCTCCCCGCGTATACTAGTACTGGTACTACCATGGATTAGTACCTTCCATGGTAATACCAACTCTAACCATGTTCCCATTTGGTGACGCATGTCAACTATAAATGGGCATCAATACTCATTTCGCCCAATATTTCGCTTTTATAACATTTTATAACATATCACTTAATTTCCGACCGGAAACACGACCATGTTTTTATCCCTTTTTTTCTCACTCGCTTATTAAAAACACTGACCGCTTGTTCAAACACTGTTTTAGTGCTAAAGTTTGAGGATTCAATGAGTATTAACCATTATTTAATTTCGAACGACACTTCCAAACCATCATACTTTGTTTCGTTCGCGAACGTACAGCGGGACTGTGTTCCGTTTGAATCCAGGGCTGCTATATCGTTTCAACAACATGATTATCGAGACAACTACGTGATACAGGCAATGCTAACTCCTTAGGGCAGAGAGCAGATACACCAGGAACATATTGATGCCACGGCCATGTATTTAAAATGCGAGCATGCAGACGGGCGATATTTCTGGGTTCGCGCGCTCGAAAAAATAAGCGAAAATTATTCAACAGGCAAAAGCGATTAAAAATGATAATCGAAAAGCAGAAGCGAGCAGGAGGTTGGGTGAAATTAGTGATGTACATTCAGGTCCTTTGTAAAAATACGATCGGCCAAGATCTATATCATTCTGAGGCACGCTAGAGACAGACAAAATGCAGTTTTAAATATTGACACCGTTCGTATTTTTTAAATGAGTCAATAAATAAATAAATTGTATGCTGCTTAAGCGATGATGGATCGAAACAGACTCATTTTGCAAGTTTTAACGGCTACGTTCTTCTGAAGATATAAGACTTCACTTTCGGAGTTATTACCGAAGATAATGTACAACAGCAAAAAACAACAACATTTGGTTATGTGAAATAGAGTAGCATTCATGTAGGTTCAATCAGTACTGTTGTATCGTCTATTTCGTCAACCGAACGTCACTACCCGGACCTGCTCGTCGATTATTATTGCAAATGTCATTTTTTTCCAGAATCAATTGGGTATAAGTACGTTATTTTAGAATGATTTTCATTTGGTTTCAACAAAGACAATTGTCTTTGGTTTCACGTGATAGTTAATCTGATTTATCATATAGCAGTACAAACAGGAAGTCCTCGGCATGGGTCAGAGTACAAGTATACACCAGACCACTCGTTTTGATGAATGGTCTGGGTGTGGCTTGTGGGTAAGAATAGAAAATGAAGTTCGGTGAGGTTGTCATTATTTGGATTTTTGAGAACGGATTTTTACTATTGAAATGAAATTATCACGTCTAGGGGTGAATTGTTAATAGGTGAAGTGATGTTAAAAACATAAGTAGTTCATCTTCTTGCGTACACCGCAACAACAAAGGTTTATTTTCTAACACAGATCTCCAGTCAAGAGGGTGGCGTTTGGACGTAACCCCGGAGTTAAACCATGGACAATATAGTAGGAAGGACAAGCAACTCCAGCGATTCTATTGTAGCAGGGTAGGCATGACAAAATAAACGGTGCCAGTGATAGATTTCGCGAATGAAAGAACAAAAATAAACGCAATCAAAGGCGCTGACCACGCGCGTTCGAAATATATAGAACTGACGAGAAATTTCGCCTGCATCTTTTACTCACGCAAACGCACACACATGCTATTTCCGTATATTGAATACGTTGGTAACGGAAGGGACAAGTTTAAATCATCTTTGTATTAACACAACTTGAAAGCAACAGTCTCACACTGAATATATGTTTATAAATTATCAAACTAAACAATCAATGAAGCGGACTGCGTAATTTCGTTGATGAGTGTCGCCTACGGTATTCCATCGGTATTCTAAATGGCCGTTGCTGATCACGAGTTCCCGTGTGTAGATGATTTGCTTGATGTTTTTTTTTTCGGATTTTGATGACGGTGGAAATGATAGTGAAGAAGATCCAAACGCAGTAGACACAGCAATTCATGTTAACATCTGTGTGTGTGTGAGTCAGAGCCCGGGCATCAACATCGAAAATAGCGAAGATTTGCGTTTTCTTGATCGTCACGTAAAAGAAACCCTTTGAAACGCTAACAAAAAACAGACAATAATGAAAATAAAATAATAAAGACAATCGTGCCTCATTTATTCACAAGTATTCGAGTTATTTTGTTGAAATTATTAATAAAAACAGGGTATAACGTAGGTAGACGTGCATTCAGGCTGAAAGACTGGACGTGTAGTCAAGATGGCGACAGACGTGAAAACGGAAAACGGAATGAAAGTCTATTAAAAAAATGCGAGACAGACAACAACAAAAAACAAGTGTAGTCAGTGAAAATAACAAAATTTGACGATTCATGCATCATGAAAACAATAATATTCGTGTATTTTGTCGAATACGGAGTACAAACTTACACATGCATTCCGTTTGAAAGAGTGTGAATAAGTAGTCAAGATGACGACAGACATGAAAACGGACGGATTGAAAGTTAATTTCAAAATAAGTGCAAGACAGAGAACAACAAAAACCGAGCACAGTCGGTGGAAAATAACATAATAAGAAGATTCATGCATCATGAAAACTAAAATATTCGAGTATTTTGTCGAAAACGGGGTACAACCTTAGACATGACTTCCGGTTGAAAGAGTGTGAGCTATTGTCAAGATGGTGACAGACGAGAGAACATACGGATTCAAAGTCTGTTTGAAAAAAAAATGCGTGGCAGAGAAAAATAAAAAACTAGCGTAGTCGGTAAACAATAACATAATAAGATTCATGCACCATGAAAACAAAAATATTCAAATATTTTGTCGAAAATGGGGTACAGACTGAATATAACATGTACGGAAACATTACTGCCGTCTGAAACTAACTTTTAATTTTATTCAATTAATTAGTGACATCGCATTGAAGTAAATATGACGTCATTGTTTACTTGCTCATCATAATATTCCAGCCCTGCTTACGTTGGGCATACGGCGTTTGACATTGGTGTTACCATGGAACTATAAACCTTTTATAGTTCCATGGTGTTACTATACTACTATACTGTCTATGGTTAAAAAGGGCCCAAATTGATAGGGAGTAAAACACGGAAGTGGAAGAGCTGTCCATGCATTGACCAATCACACAAGAGCTCACAAACACCAACGAAATATTTGTTGTTGTACTTAACAAAGGGGTTTGGCACTAAATAGAACGTTTATAGGCTTAACGTTGGATTTAGATCGTGTTATAATCCAAATCCCCTACTAAGACTTGTAAGCACCAATTTTCATATGGTAAAGAATCGGATTGGAGCTAGTGTGGAGTGAACAACGACGAGCAAGAATACCCATTCTAACATTCTGTGTGTTTGTTTTGTTTGATTAATTGTTAATATTGGGAAATATTAGGGTGTACGATGCATTTCATTCTGGATTATTCACTATATTAACGGTTTGGGGTCTGCATTTAGGCATTGGATGGGATACGATAATATTTTTGAATGAAACATCTACCAAAAATGATTGGCAGCATTTCCCAGCAAGCCTTGAAGTTTATATCATTTCTATGTGTTTTATTCTACTACTTGGCTCATGCACATAATCCCCCACATATTACAGATATTGATGTGAACAAAGGGTGTACAAGTAAGATATTTCAGGTGTTATTTCCTAGTTGTTGGTTAGAAGGGGACTGAGTGATTAGTAAAGAATGACTATTGTGTTTACCAGTACTGTCAATAGACTACTTTCTCGGAAGTCGAATATATTTCCGTTTTGGGGTGTAACGTAACTTGCACCGTGATACTGTGCTTCTGGGTGTAATAATCGACGTCACCAAAATACAAAATCTCTTCTATCGACACTGACATGTTTGTTTTTCAAGCCATGACAAAGCAGGAGTATTTTTGCACCCCAGAATCGCAACTTCCGGGAAATTCGTCTATCTTTAACTTCGTTATTCATCATAATCGAACTGATGGTGGCGCTGCTCGAGACCAAGCTCGAGACACTTGTAAAGTATTATTTGAAACAAAGACCGCAAGGGAACAAATTGACGAAGTTACTACAAACGAATGTATGAACGTACGGGATTGAAACAAGTGTGAGACATATTTTTTTTTATTTTGTAATAACCCTATTAGGAAAAAAAACAATTAAAAAACAAAACAACATTGTATATTTATAGATCGATCGTCATTTACATATTTTGTATATTGAAGCGAGACAAACATGAAATCTTTTCTACTGTGTACCAATAAAGCAGTGTTTGTCAATATGGGCATACATGTCTCTACTAATGATATAATATGTATTCGGATGAAACAAAAATCGTAGACATAATAATTTAATCAGCATTTTATTATATTATTTATATACTTATTTATCCATTACCCACCATAAGAGGTTTTGAATAAAGTTCATTTTGCCTATACATTTGGTATAAAAGATAGGAAATAAAAAATGATACATTACGTTGAGGCTGTGAAATGATGTGAAGTTTATTTGAGTTACTAATTTGTTGAAATACGGCATTGTTGAAAACAAAGTTTTCTCTAAGGTATCCATATTTTCGACATTATAGAACATTTTCAACCTTATTCGGACAAAGCGACAATAGACGAGAAGACACCAGAATTATTTTTTAAACCGAAGTTTTATCCACAATAGACATATACATATATCTATCACCGTTTATAGATAATAAACGTTTGATATTACATACTCAGGTTTTAATACCAGAATCAAAAAATGTTGTTGATTCTAAGTCGGCAGTGTGTAAAATCGGTGAATGTTGTCTATGTGGGAAACATCTAAATTCTTCTTTCACTCCTTGATAATGTGTTCGTTTTAAAACAGCCAGAGTTGATTAGCAGAATTTTAGATGCAGGTTATGATATTTTGGTTTAAACATATTTCTGGTTGAAATGTTCATATGATACTCCCAAACCTCGGATGAAGACAGCATAATTGGCGAGACGAGTAAATGAAAAAGCCTTCACTATATAAAATGGTTCTACCCTGTGATGAAGAATCATTTTTTGAATAAGTCAGTCCAAGATATGAATGTGGGTATGAATCGAAAATTCACTTGGCCTGTTGTCAATATTTGAAGGAAAGGTCAAGCGAACAACATAATGACCACTCAAACAAAAGCTCCACAAACTGTCGGAGAATGAAATCTACATTTTTTGTATATCTCTTTTCATTTTCTAGATATTCAAATTTTCATCAGTATTATGTCAGCCATCTTGATTCTCAAGCAAAGGATTATGGGCAAAGTATGACACAATAGAATCTGTTGTCAGAAATTGAAAAACAAAAACAATGTTCATTATTGTTATTCGTGCTTGAGTAACAAATTAATAGTTGTAGAGTGACAGGGTTCAATACAAAAATACACATATATTCTGCATGTAGTAGTGATGTAATGTTTCCCTTTAATAGATGGTAAATCGCAAATTCATGTCTGACACCTTTATCACAAACAGATGAAAAGAGTATTTTACACTTCACATATGATCTTAAACCGTTTCAATTGAATAAATATAAATTCACAAAGAACAGATTTAAAAAAAATTGAAATAATTAATAAAAAGGCAACATAGATATGCTTACATTTATCTGCTCGGAGACAACTTGATAGAAAATCAAATTACATATAGTTATATCTGAATTAATAAATATCCTTATTCAATGTTTTCAGAATCTGTTTGAGTATTGTTCAAGAATATCCTGTGAAGTTCTAGGAATGGAGATATGGTGATATAAAGATTTGGAGTTTACGTTATATCGTGGAATAGTCCTTTCTAAGGTCTATGGGTGACCATGATGGAGCGACCAATTAGTTCACAACTTCCAGGCGATAATGCGAGAAACACGAACACATCCGAGCAAACTTTTCAATGATTTTTTTTATATTTATTTACTGTTGTTTAAGAACAAGTCAAGTTGTTTAAGAATTCTACAAGGATATGGTGTACTAGTTAGTTACCAGATACCGGCTGAAAAAACGCTTGGAGTCTATATACGCACGGTTACTAGAAGACCTTCTAGTAACCGTGATATACCTTGCAAATTCTTAGTTGTCACTATTTCATCACAATCGAAAGATTAGTACAAGTATGCAAATAGTAATCCGACTAACAAATAGAAAAAACCTGAATCGTGCGTGGTTGTCAAAGGTCAAGACAAAGGTCAAAGATCGTCGCCGGATGTCGAATCGGACATATTTTTTAGATTTTAATTTTATATTGATCGTACAGATAATATTCAGAGACAGCAACATCAATTCTATCGGGTAAAACAGCAGTAAAAACTTCTCCATGCCACTAACACGTTGTATGATCTCGTGAACGACACAAGTAGAACATTACTAACTTAGCAGTGCGTTTCAGTCCATGTTCAGTCGAACCATGGACGTACTAGAGTAGTACGTCCATGGTCGAACACAGACAATTTTAACCGGAGGGTTATATAACCCCAATATACGATAGAAAATATTGTCTATACAATACTTATTTAAACCTAACAAAACCCAAAACTCATGTTGCAAGTGCCCATGTCTTCAAATACTGGATCAAAGTTTTGCTTAATATTTATTTATTTATTTATTTATTTATTTATTTATTTATTTATTTATTTATTTATTTATTTATTTATTTATTTATTTATTTATTTATTTATTTATTTATTTATTTATTTATTTATTTATTTATTTATTTATTTATTTATTTATTTATTTATTTATTTATTTATTTATTTATTTATTTATTTATTTATTTATTTATTTATTTATTTATTTATTTATTTATTTATTTATTTATTTATTTATTTATTTATTTATTTATTTATTTATTAACACACAACATCCCCCGGAGGGGATGAAAAGAGTTACAAAACAAATATTAGTAAAAGAAAAATAACTACCTAAAAAGTAAGGGAACAAAAAAGCATTAAAAAAAGAAAGATAAATTGGTATACGAGGAATATGTTACTGGTTTAGTTTATGTAGGTGCTGCTGTCTTGTATTAAAACAGTTTTTTAAATATTGCGCTAAAGGAATTGACATTTTCTCGTTACTTAGTAATGATATGAATTTATTTTCATTACTAAATTTGTCAAAATTTGGTATACATTTATTAGCTACAATGTAAAGTTTTGATCTTATTTCCTTGTAATGAGGACAATTTATGACAAAATGTTGTTCATCTTCAACATGGTCATTGTCGCACATATTGCAGACTCTGTCTTTAAAATTCAAACCTATATGCCGGCCTGTTTCAATTTTCAGACAGTGGTTGCCAAGTCTAAATTTTGTTAAGGATTTGCGAAGTTCATTGTTTTTCATAATTGTTAAGTATTTTTCTTGTTCAATTTTGGTTTTAAAAAGTGTGTAGGTTCTTAGTTTATTTTTAGAATTTGATTTTTTCCTATTGTCATTATTTATTTCATTTTTCCACTCAGTTGTAAACTCTTCTTTTAATTTCTCATCAATTGTTTTTAGTTTTGATAATGAGATAATATTTGTTTCATTTAAAAGATAAGAATGGTTTATATTTTTTAATATCAAATCAAGTCTTTTAAACCATTTACTTTTAATAATTTTATTGACATAGTATGCTTCTTGAAGTAGAGTATTTGTGGAATTTGCAATACGATGGCATATTTTATCATTTGTTTCTTAATAAAAAAGTCAAGAGGTAATTTTCCCAATTCACTATATATTGCCATGATTGGTGTATTTTTTGAGATACCAAGAATGTACCGATAGTATGTAAGCTGGACATCCTCTACAATTGAGGGTCCTCTCAATAGATACATTTATGAATAGCTCAGTGTTTGTTATTCATCACATCGATTATCTTATTATTTTATAATGTTGTTTTTTCGGCTCGATAATGTATTATCGTATTTCACATAGATGGGACGCATGAACATACGAGACACTTAAATTGACGTTATAAGCCATGCCGTTACATGTATAGCAACAATAAATAGTAAATCAGAATGTTCCCGGTGAGGGCGCTGTGAGACAGTTTTATTATCACAATAGGCATATTTGTATACGAAGGATCGTTTATTTTATAATTGCACTCAACTTATTGAGAACGTTTTTGTTTTATTGTTATAATCTTTGGGTTAATCCCTGATATGCGGAAGCAGAGTCACTTTCGCTCTTTAGTGTATTGCAGTGTCACTCTCTTAGTAATCCGGTGAGGCCGGAGTGAGTGAGCAAATGTCAATTCACCTGGCGTCTATTAGAAATAAAGTAGTTACTTTACAAATACATGTAGTAGTCTATATGTATACATAGTGCCAGGATAATCTTGGTAACTGTTTTGTCGTCATGCCCTTGATTGAAGGATATTTTCCGACACAAAATATGAACAACAATCTCTGTTTTATACTAATATAGCTGTGACGTCACCGTGTGAAGCATAAATATTGAAAAATGTATTATGCGTACTTATTACTATTTTTTATGTTTTATTTTATAGTCAACATTTTATAGTTTTGTTTACTTTTTATTGTATTTGTTTGCTGTTCTGAAATATAATTTTCTACGAAGATCCCGAATATTTGCAATAAAGAATATTATTGGAAAAATAACACAAATCTCTTCTTTTTTGTTTTTGTTTTGTTTCTTAGAAATAGTCTTTGACTATGTTCTATTCAAAATGAATAATGTCAATAAAGTTATTATTATTATTATTATTATTATTATTATTATTATTATTATTATTATTATTATTATTATTATTATTATTATTATTATTATTATTATTATTATTATTATTATTATCTCGAACCACAGTAAGAACACGTGTTCGATTATTGTCATGGTGATGGATAGATCTTCGGCGCGTGACCTAGTTTTGAATTATGTAAATGGTTCCAGTTTTTCCGTTTAAATCTCGACATGTTGTTAATATAGAAATGGTGAAATTGATTCGCCTGGCGAACACGGCGTTTTACATGATTTATGATAATGTGCATTGCTGAATGAATGGTCTACTCCAAAAAAATCTAGGGGTGGCAGCTTATTTAAGGGGCGTGTCCGCATTCGGTGACTGACAATTTAAACGATGCGTTCATGAATAATTGTCGTCGCATGAAATACATATTTATGAGACACGTTCA
This sequence comes from Saccoglossus kowalevskii, assembly GCF_978046115.1. NCBI lineage: Eukaryota > Metazoa > Hemichordata > Enteropneusta > Harrimaniidae > Saccoglossus > Saccoglossus kowalevskii. The sequence goes on along the minus strand of NC_140648.1, from coordinate 10,485,961 downwards.
TATCATTTGAAGAATTGTATTATATTATTGTTGAAGAACATAGTAGTAATTACTACATATTTTGAAAATCGACAATCGGTTGTTTACACAATGATGTCACATTCGATGTTACGACACCGCGCACCTCGCCCGCTCATCCCTCCTATTAAATCATCTCACCCGTTAAAAAGGTGAGAGGCCACTTAAGGTATGGGTAATTCGACATATACCATCACAACTAGCAAATGTTAAATGCGTGCGATATGTATACTAGAAATACACAGCATTTAGGGTGATGGATTTTGCATGCAGAAGCCCACACACGTGAAAGCAAAATATAGAAACGTAATTCACGCGATGTTGTCGCTCTCGGGATGTGCGAGAGTCGCATGGTGAATGCATATAACGGGTTAATCAGACGTTCCTTCGCCTGCCTCGCTTTAAGTGGATACACTGATGAACCACTGTAGGATACGTAGCGGACACGCGACGAGTGTACACCACGTTTAGGCCGGTGTGATGATACTGTCAGCTGCATTCAGCTTTCTTTCAGAGATTGTTTTTATTAGGAATTCGATCTTCCAGATTAAATGCCGTAATTACCTCCGGCTGAAATGAGCATAAGGAGGAATTGCGTGTACATTCACTGAGATTCCATTGAATGTCATCTTATGGTAGTATATCTCTTCGAGTCTACGTTTGTACTGTGTTTCAGTCTCCATCGCTGTCATCGAAAGCGCTTGCATTAAAGGTAAGGTGCCACCAGCTCACATAGAACGCCGGTAGATAGATGCATCACCTCGCATATGCAAATCTGATTATAATATTCGAGCCCGAAATGAGCTCATTCAAATGAACTCGGTGACATTTTATTAGGATATTGAACTAGAAGAGAGTTATTCCGAGAAGAGAGTGATCCACGCATCTGCTTGTTTTCCAACAACCTCCTGGTTTCTTGAAATTTGGCGAATTATTACCGGTTGCTCGCTAGCTGAAACACTATCGACTCCACGCCTCTCGACGTCTGAAGTCATCCGATACATCGTAAATGTCCTTGATGCAACGATATTTTTCGACGATTCACAATTTCACTTATAACATCGTCGCATCTACTACTCCAATCGAGTACAAAAGAAGAGACAGAGATAATATCGCTGTTATTGTCATATACGGTTAGTCGCTTAGATTGGAGAGCCTGGGGTCGGGATGAATGATGTTGAATTGGCCCGTGTTTATCAGCAAGCCTTCAGTTGGTCACCATCCATTAACCAATGATAGGAGCATTGTTCTGAGCTCAGCACAACGTGAACAGAATAGGTAAATGAGTCTGTTTAATTCGTCGGGAGAGTGCATCGAATGTGAGATGGACATTTCTGCGGCGGCGACTACGGCGGCGGTGGCTCCGGTGACTGCACGGGTAAACATGAATAAGAAGCCCCCCTCACCGTGTGGTGGGGAAGTAGAAATTGACGGAGCGGTGACGCCGGCAAAAAACAGAAAAAGCCCGATCAACGGATCCGTTAACGGGATCCATCACATGCCGTGTGCTACTAATATTACTACGGTATGTGTTCCAACCTCGCATCGGAGAACTGGCAGTGACAAAAAGGTTGGCGACCCACAAGACAGCACGATGAAGCCGCCAGAGAACGGGGCGATGTCGCTCAGGCAAAAAAGACTGGATTCAATCTATCAAAAATTGCAGCCGAAGTTATTCGCAGCGAAGAGGGTGGAGGAGCTCTTATTTGATGACAAATTTTTAACGCGACTGTTTTTCTATTTCTGGCCGTTCGAAAGGTGTGTTCTTGCACAGGTATGCAAGAAATGGAGAGCCATTCTATATCAAACCAAATTCTGGCGTGACTTCACCCCTATCTTGCACCGACGGGATCTGTACGACTCAATCCAAAAGGCAGATGAAAAAAGATTCACCGACTTATCTAGTTTCTACCAAAAAGGCATCGAAAACGTATGTCTCGTGAATGTTTCAGATCTGGATATCTGCGAATTTATTGACAACTACCCACAGTCTAAAAAGTGCATCAAGGCGATTAGTCTGAAACGCTCAACCGTTACTGATGCGGGTCTTGAGGTCATGCTAGAGCAGCTGACCACTGTTAATAAGCTCGAACTCAGCGGATGTAACGACTTCACTGAGGCAGGCCTATGGTCAAGTCTGAACCCACGGATAACCTCTTTGGGTATAAGTGACTGTATTAATGTTGGTGACGACAGTGTCGCCGCAATCGCGCAGAGGTTACCTTGTCTACACGAACTCAATCTGCAGGCTTACCACGTGACTGACAACGTTATGTCGTACTTCACCCCCAAGCAGAGCTGCACAATGTCGATATTACGTCTGAGATCTTGCTGGGAGATCACTAATCACGCTATTTTAAACATAGTGCACACGCTACCGCACTTGACAACACTCAGCTTATCAGGGTGCAGCAAAATCACCGACGATGGCGTCGAGCTAATTGCTGAGAATATGCATATGCTGAAGTCGCTCGATCTGTCCTGGTGCCCGCGAATTACGGACGCTTCGCTGGAATACATCGCCTGTGATCTACCTAAGTTAGAAGAGCTGATTTTGGACAGGTAGGTGTGCTTAGCAACACAGTATCTTCATTTTAGTAACTATAAACCCCCATTGATAATTAGAGCGTGTGTCTTTCGTCGGACAAGGATATGTTTACATTGGTCAGCGGTATGGTTCCTTTTCCCAGTCGGGGGTAGGTATGATTAACAAGACAGCGGAATTTTAATTAGGGAATTCGTTACAGAACACTGGTAACCTGGCAACCAGTAACTGCCAGATATGCAACCATTATCCGTGATTGAGGTGACATTGTACGAATTATAAATAAGATTTCAGTGTATTTCAGTGGGCGCCTGACTCTGGTTCCGAGTATAACGGGAAGACACACGTGCATTATAAACACGGCCTCGAAGAAAAAGGGCAAATCAAAAATCGGGCCGAAAATCTTTGTATTTATATTTGTATTTATATACCATATTTGGGATGTGGTGTTTTCGTATGAAATGACATCACGCTGAGATATTGTCAATGGGGGTCTTATCCATTTCAACTATATCAATCTTGTTCATTGAGTTGAATGAAGTGAATGGGTCCCAAAGTTACAGTGCTAGTACTTTTATATTTATACGCGAATGCCATGCTCTTTTTTCTGAGACACCTGTAAATCGTAAAAACGCGCCGCGCATGCGCAATTATGACGCTTACTTGTGTGTATTAGTATTTGTATTGGTATCCAGTTATTTTACGAAACTGATATTTTTATGGCAGGTGGTAAACCCTGTCTTTTGAATACACACATTATTTATCAATCAGTAGAATTGCCGTGGAAATTTTTGTTAGATACCTGGGCCGGCGCCGCGCCCTACTATTTCTCAATATAATTAGATTTAAATATCTGAAAGATTACTTCAATCATGAATCACTGTAGGTAAAATCGCCGGGGACGCTGCGCAGATGAATGTTTGTGAGAAAATAAAATAAAAAAACTATTACTGCACTGCCATAAAACCCCAGAGAAGATAGTTTTGCACACTGTTTGTCTTTAGGGAGGCTTAGATGGAAGTGCATATGTGATTGTTTATTATATACATGTGTTATTATCAGGTGTACCTGCACTATAACTGTTATCAGTTTGTCATTGGATTATCCTTTACTTGGGTATTTGCATAACAATGAATAATAACATACTGGCACGTTGCACAATTTGCCACATTTTATATAAAATTAGTCATCAAAAAACGTGATAAATATACTCCACAGTAGCACTAATCATTTGTGTTGAGAAGCCGCTACACCTTTTCTGTGTTGTCACAACTTTGAATAATGAAAGTAACTATACACGTATCTCACTTGCCCCACGTCGTCAAATATACTATTTGTGTCAGCGACACATAGACGATTCACAAGACAATGAAAAAGTTGAATGTGTCCCGGTTTTGAAAGGCAACGTTTTATCACAGAATAACGGTATGGAAATGTGCTAACGAGATGTGAATTACAGTCGGGGCACGTTCACATGCACTAACAGTCGGTGTATGCTGTGAATTCAGCGGGAAATAATGCTGTGTTTTCTAGAAATAACGGGTTTGGTCATGTTGACATCACAAGGGTCGGCAATCATTCTATCACATTACAATTATACAAACGAATGACTACCTAGTATGCTCGACGTGTTCCACTATATCCATGCTTTCTAAAACATGTGGTTATTACAGGGTTCGAATAAGATAACAAACAAAGAAATCTTCATTCAAAAATGGCACCACATTCTTCTCGCTAACTTAAAGGCCTTTTTAAAGTTTGATTTAACGTGATATACTATAATCTGAAATCATATAAATCCCAGATTAACAACAAACATCACAAAGTCTTGAAATTAACATAATTTAATATTCAGAATATGTTTCACGTGTCATTTGTTCACGTGATTATTGGCGCCTTAGTTCGTGCCAATATATCTGTTTTAGAGCTATATGTCTCGTTATCTGTAGATCTACACATAACTTACGCCACATGGAGTAATGTATGCAATAACTTATCTCAAAAAAAGATCACAAGTCAATGCACTATGACCCAGCTAGGGGCAGACCATTTGTAAACAAGGGGTGGGTTTGGAAGATAAAGTGTGCAATAATCTGATGCGATATTTTCTTTTTTAACAACGAACTCTATGCATGCTAATTATAGCTATATTTTGCTTTACGAAATCAAGTATTTTTATTTGATCTTCAATACGATTTCAAATTTACCATTTCTTACTCACGAATAAACCACGGTAAGGGAAATTGTTGCTCCACGTACGTTGCTGTTCTGATCACAGAGAGCGATTCATAATATCGTGGATTGGTCATTGGTTTCATCCTTGTTCCATATCGGGATAGAATAGATTAGAATAGTACTTTATTAACACCGTAAAGAAATTATTACATTTCTTTTTTGATTATAGACATCAATCAAGTTGAAATATTAATGTATTAAAGCGGGAGTGTCGTCACCTGCGCACGCGCGGGAATTGAGTCCCAAGCGATGATAAAATCGCAAAGGCTCATGGGTAGACGCTTGTTTGTAAACAATGACACGCTATGGCCATCTGCCGCATGCGCAGGTGACGACTCTCCCGCTTTAAGTAAAAATATATAATAACATTAGCAACATTAAACTATACTACTAGTATTTTTATTGTGCAATTGGCCCATTCACACATACTTTGATAATAAATATCATGAGATGTCTTATTTGCAGTAATTATGACTATAATTGCACATATACTAGATGAAATAGACATGATGATAACATTATAAAAAGACGTGCATGCTAAGTTTAAAGGGCGGCAGTCGTCGTGCCGCGTCCTGTTCGATATGGGACTCATAGCGACGTATACAACGCGTGTAAAATACATTGTTCATTTACATGAAATTCGAGCACGCGCTGCGCGACGACCACCGCGCTTTAAATTAATATTACATACAGGAAATCTTTAAATATATAGCCACAAACTGAGTCATAATGCTTATCTTTGGACTGACTGCTAATTCTAACCGTGCTGCATCGTGAGTATCATTTCAATCATTTTCCTCAACGCACATTTAATTAATTATTATTCCATGAGTTCCGCATACAATGACTAAGCAATGAAACGTTGCTTCTATAGCCAAATGGAAGTGAACATTTCGTGGGTTACTGTACGCATGCGTACCTCCATGCCGTACGTAAACATGTCGCATAATCTCCTTGTTCAAGTAGTGGGATATGTTTACGTCGACCTGAATGAGATTACATGTACTAGTACTTATTATTTGTAAAGTGTAATCAGTGTATTCACGTTGAACGTGACTAGGCACATTTATCTGTTTTGTACGTGTATGTTTACCGTTACATCATCGTCTACTTAATTCTAAAGTTCCATTAAAAAAAAAATACATGCTTATTTTTCACAAAATTGTCTGTCTGTAGCTTCCTCTGTACAAAACTAGGCTTCAAACCGGAAGTTATGTATCTGGAAGTATCCATCCGCAGAACATGCATATCCGTTGAATAAAAAAAAAAATCAGACTAAACCAACGTTCGGGATTTGGAATATTTTATTTTTTGGTCTTGGAGTGGATTTTTTACTAGTTGACAGAACCACGGTTACTAGAAGTAACCGTGATAGTACCTGGTATTAGATACATACCTGCATTCAACTTGCATTATGTTCAAATTCTCACCACTTTAAGCAAATACTACAGTAATTAAATCGATTGCTAATGGACGTTCAAAGCAGAAATGATTTAAATCGATATTCTTTGAGATGAATTGTGACTGCTACAAAAAAGTCAATATCGTAATTACAAATGCATGAATTACACACGGTTAAAGTTCTACCCACAATGCACCAGTCAAGATGGCCTGATTCTGATCATATTGTTTTATCCACAGTCACTCAACTGTGTTTTATCATATGAATTAAAATGCACTTCGTTAAGACGCGTGTGCAACAAATGATTCAACAATACTGCATATAGTGACACACAAACCACACGGCCATTGAATACTTAGTTACATTGGTAAATCAATACCAAATATGCTGGAATTAACGTGACATCATGATTTGTAGTGAACAAATAAATACACGTACCAGCGAAAATTAATACTTTTACAGTATATCATAAGTGATATTCAAAGCGAGGCTTAATAACATGTATTTTGTTTTTTGGCTGTAAAGAAATGCTGTTTTTTGGACAATTTTAATTCAAACTTATGACAAACACATTCTAGAAACTGTTATCGCGTATTTGGTAATTTTATATTCAGTACATTTACTGCTAAAATGGTGTATTAAGTACGCCACTAAAGTCCAAATATTTCAACATATGTATGTCAGCTGGGAAGACAGGAAGCCTTCATCATACTAAAATGCACTGTTTTCAAAAGTCAGTAAGTGGATAGTCTGAAAATATTAAAAATAGACGGGTTATGACGTCATTTACATTCCATTAACAAATGTAGACGTTTTTGTTTATTACGTTATTACCTTGTTAATTATAACATCCTTTGTAAGTTGATAAACATCTTATGACCAATCATATAGCACAACTGACATCACGTGTTAATCTACACGGAACAGGCCTTATGCACGTTCTAAAGGCCGGGCCCAAAGGTCACATATCCTGCGCTTTCTGAACGTATTGTCCTATAACATCAATAATTTACAATATATACTTAAAATTCTGTAAACTACTTGACAATTTCGATTGCAACTGCTGACAATTTTTAAAGGGTACAAAATGTGAAATGTTCGTGAATAGAGAATTTGTACTAACACAACATCATTCAGTATGAAGTTTATTGACTTCCTTAAAAAGATGTGGGTGTACTTGTCTGTCTGTTCGATGCCCCAAGTCACGTTTATCTAAAATAACGCGATTTTTATGAAGGTATGCTGGAACAATTCAGAATGTTAAACCCATATATTCATGTGTGCTATTTGTTTAACTACTAAGTTTGACCGTTTTAGAACCACATTCCCAGTATACTCAGACTCACTCAGTATGCTCCTAACGGCGGGGCAACCTTGCCACTTTGCTATTGAAGCACAATATAATATATTATAGAATGCTTTATTACTTCAGACCGTACCAAATTCATCATATCGTATACCTATATTTGATTGCGATAAAATATCAAGCGACCACAAAGACTAGCGATTTTTCTTTAAATATCTGTCAATAGTTGAAGCCGAGAACGTGCGGTAGGGATTGAGCAAATCCGCCCTGGGTTCACCAATCAGCGTCCGGGTACAGCCATCAGCGCCTGGGTGCACCCATCAGCGCTCGCGGTCTACCGATCAGCCCGTCGATCATTATCAGGCTACATTCAGCACGCATCTACTAATATATGATATTGACATGATATGTGACAACTTGAGTTTAATAATAACACAACTATTGTTGTTAAGACAACTCAGACAGGCATTAATATGTGTTAATTCAGTTTCAAGTCCCGTGCTTAAAGGCGGTGGTCGCCGCGCCGCGCATGTGCGACATTTGTGTTGATAAATTTCCCCACAATCCAATGCGCTCTTCTAATGAGAATCACGAGTACGAGTTTTGACCTGGTGCAAGGTGCACTAATTACCGCCGGTGACTCTTTTGATACCTTCCAATCACCTAAAAATTACCAAATCAAAACTTGGTAACGTCTCAGCTTGTGCTCGTTGGTCTGCGCAACAGCCAAAGTCGCCATCTTCGTTCATATAAGTCCAATATCTCGCGCATGCGTGGCGCGACGACCGCCGCCCTTTAAATAATAGCCTTCCTATAAGTAATTGCCGACGAAAATATTCAGGTGAGTAATAAAGCTAATTGACTACCACTAAGCTGACAAATCAGATTTCCTTGAATTCAATGTGGTTTATTTTATAGTATTGTTCACAAAATCCCGATAAATTATGGTTACCAAACTAATCTTCGCACAAAATGTATACGTAGTTCCATGATCCACGACGCCATTTGAACAACATATCGCAGGTTTCATCATATCTCAAAAGTATGTTTCGTAAAATATGGAGAACAGATCACAGGTAATAATTGAGTTATAACTTGTGGTTGTCGTGAATAATTAATAAATTCTGATGGTGCATATTTTTCAATGAAATGACTCTTCAATGATTTTTTGTATTTTTTAATTACATGTATTACTGGGTTTTCCAGAAATATACCATGTTAATTATAATTGTTATAATTCATTAAAGGTTAATTCATGACACAAATATATTAAATTTATGTGTATGTCCATTACTGTTCTTTGCTACTGTTTTTAAGAACACCAATACTTTTGTGGACCACGATACCTAAAACATTTGTTTTTCACTATTAGTGAAATAGCTTAGCCTATTCGCTGTCATTAAATGTACTGTAACACTGTAGTTATATTATTACGCTAACATGCTTCACATTACAATTAAACTCTTCAATGTAGATAAAAAAAAACTTCTCGTTTACGCATTGATCATGTTATACGCCGACCATGACTACTAGTAATATTTGAAAAGATCTCTAATTTTAAACAGAATCGTCACTCGAAGTTTATTTATTGACCAAGCTGACTCCTACTCTCCGTAGTGCCGGAAATTGTTCAGTAAAATACTACTGGTTATTCCCAATATAATTTGAAATACAAACACGGGTATTGTGTAAGAAGACGTCACTTTATATTTAGGTTCATAAAACCTGAATTTCGGTATTGGCATGACATGTGACAACCTGAGTTTAATAATAATAGAACTATTGTTGCTGACAACTCAGACAGACAGGACTGTAAATGCATTAATTATTTACTGGGTTTTAATTTCACTATTTTCGCTGATAAGTAAAATCCGCTAAATTAAGACTACCTGAACATGTAAAATAACAATAAAACTCGTTGTTTCCTTGACAAATTAGTGAATATGCTCAAAACATCAAAATAGTGAAATAAAATGTCAGTGAAAAGAAATGGTTTTACAGTAGCTAATTTAGTATTACATACAGCTATAATCTTTATATTACTAGTGGATTGCGTAATGGAAAGAGCCTGTCTGTGTTTGTGCGAAACTACGATGTGTTTTGAATTACGGAATACTTTAGCGTTCTTTGCCCCCATACTTGACTGGCGTGCTTCCCCTCTCATGCCCTTCTTGTCAATTCCCGCTGGTATGACTATGAAGTTCTGTTGACCTCGGCGCAGACTTCACCAAAACAGACATAATGTTGTCAATCGGGATAGTGTTTATTTCAGACCATGTTTATTTCACGCTCCTACGCCCCGCAATGCCTACGAGACAACACCAGTGCAACCGATTCTTGTAGTTGTTTACGTATTAGTTTCACTAAAAAGTTAAACCGACTACAGTTGTTAAAAGTCAACCGGAGGCTATTCACTCGCGCTGAATATAACATATTGTGAAACCGCTGACAGAAATGTACCAATGTGAAATGCAACAATACACCTTAATTGAGACTTGTCGGAATTCGGTGTTTATTTATCCATGGCCAATGTGTGGTGTGATATGTTTTGACTTTTTTATATGTACACGCACTGCAGGCATCGATGCCGTTCAAGTTCAAATATGGGACATTATAACGGACACGATTCTTATTCAATGTGATATAATATAATATAAAGTAGACTAAATTATGGAAACCTACATGAATATTTTGACAATCGTCGATGAATTTTAATGACCAAGAATTACAAACCAGTATATACAGTAGGTATGTATCAGTGGTAAACTTAGTATACAAAACAGAAGACGAGAAGATTCAAATTCGTTTAATTTCACATTCAGAATGTTTTCCCACAAACAATCCTAAATACTAGTATAGCGATTTCAATGCAACTTAAGATTCGGGAAACCAGTCATTGACCAGTATATTCTTATTTGACATTGAAGATGTAATCAAACAATTAATGACAATTCAAACTGTGTTTTCTAGCAACATGGAATTATTATGACCATGAATATTTCACTTCTTACTAGCAGAAAATGCAATAATAATCAAAATAGCACAATGTAACTCAAAATTATGAACATTTTGAAAATCAGCTCAGTTCCCTGTATTATATGATTATGAATTTGGATGTTCATTTGTTTTTCCTTATTTTCATCTCCAAATTCTATAAATAATCGGGAGGATTATGCACACGATAAAGTATCCAATGACGCACCTCCACATTGAATGACGTTCTTAATGGCCATTTAACGGCCTTCGTCAAAATATAAGATTGTATGACGGCACTTGAAATTCAGTCCGGTCATTATTAACAAAATCCAGAAATGTGAGAATAACCGATTAGTTAAACAAGTTCCTGATTTGGCAAAAACACACACTAATATGCTAGGATATTATATTAGTTTTATCCATCATCCCTAAAACCAGAATGGTAGAGTCTGTTATCGTATTTCCCAAAGCAATTATCCCAGAACAGAATGTAATACCAAGAGCTCCAATGGCTACTGTAACTATGGCGACGGCGTAAATGATATACGGAGTAGTAGAACATGAGAACGGTATGCCACACTTAAATCTCTACTTTGACTTTGCAAGGAATAACTGTAGACTAAGTACACGTTATTATTAGGCTACTTATGACAGGACCAACTGGACGCGGGACTCTACAAATACAATTACGCAAAACACACATTTAATGAAAATAGATAACATTGGTCCCTGGAAATTCTGATTCGATTACATGCGTCTGCATGTCTGAACATGAAAGATACCCCGGGTAACCTGGGTAGATATCAGGAAGATCAAGCGTCCCATAATGTCACAACCATGGCCAATTAACATATAGATCATTTACCGATTTCATAATATATTAGACAGTATGAAATAAGTGAGTAGATTGGTAACATATGCGGACTAAACATCAAAGCGAATCAGTAAAACCGAAATGGAATATTAGATGGGTGGTAATAATGGTGTAATCAGGAAATTTGCAGTTGACATTATACGGGGACATGAGAGCCGACTTACCGGTCCATTCCAAGTGGGTAAACAGTTGCAACATACGGACGTGTGGCCGATGTTATTGAATATACCATTACATTAACACAGTTTGACCTACATGACAATTGTTGAACCGTTATCTTCCGTCTCATTTATAATCCAAACCATCTATCTTGTCACGAATATCTGCATCTAGTTCTTGCGTGAAAGAAGAACTCAGCATTGGTTTTCACTAGATGAGTATGAAACATTTTGTTAGTAAGAGTGTAGTGGACAATATGTCCAATTTTATCGAAAAATAAATCCCTCATACATACAACCCAATCATATGAGTCTCAGAAGGAAGCCTTGTCATAGTACATCTTAATCACCCCGAGTGAGCAAAAAACACGTAATGAACGTCTCTAAGCCATCTAAATGCGTATTGAATGCGACTAAATACTACCCCTGAGTATAAAAACACGCATTGAACGTCTACGAACAACCAAAATCATGAATTGAAGTCTACAACACATCACACACTACCCCTGAGTACAAAAACACAGTATTAAACGTTTCCAAACCATCAAAAACTACCCTGTGTACAAACACATGAATTGAAATCTACAACCCATCAAACACTACACCTGAGTACAAAAACACAAAATTAAACGTTTCCAAACCATCAAAAACTACCCTGTGTACAAACACATGAATTGAAATCTACAACCCATCAAACACTACACCTGAGTACAAAAACACAGTATTAAACGTTTCCAAACCATCAAAAACTACCCTGTGTACAAACACATGAATTGAAATCTACAACCAATCACACACTACACCTGAGTACAAAAACACAGTATTAAACGTTTCCAAACCATCAAAAACTACCCTGTGTACAAACACATGAATTGAAATCTACAACCCATCAAACACTACCCCTGAGTACAAAAACACAGTATTAAACGTTTCCAAACCATCAAAAACTACCCTGTGTACAAACACATAAATTGAAATCTACAACCCATCAAACACTACACCTGAGTACAAAAACACAGTATTAAACGTTTCCAAACCATCAAAAACTACCCTGTGTACAAACACATGAATTGAAATCTACAACCCACCAAACACTACCCCTGAGTACAAAAACACAGTATTAAACGTTTCCAAACCATCAAAAACTACCCTGTGTACAAACACATGAATTGAAATCTACAACCCATCAAACACTACACCTGAGTACAAAAACACAGTATTAAACGTTTCCAAACCATCAAAAACTACCCTGTGTACAAACACATGAATTGAAATCTACAACCCATCAAACACTACACCTGAGTACAAAAACACAGTATTAAACGTTTCCAAACCATCAAAAACTACCCTGTGTACAAACACATGAGTTGAAATCTACAACCCATCAAACACTACACCTGAGTACAAAAACACAGTATTAAACGTTTCCAAACCATCAAAAACTACCCTGTGTACAAACACATGAATTGAAATCTACAACCCACCAAACACTACCCCTGAGTACAAAAACACAGTATTAAACGTTTCCAAACCATCAAAAACTACCCTGTGTACAAACACATGAATTGAAATCTACAACCCACCAAACACTACCCCTGAGTACAAAAACACAGTATGAAACGTTTCCAAACCATCAAAAACTACCCTGTGTACAAACACATGAATTGAAATCTACAACCCACCAAACACTACCCCTGAGTACAAAAACACAGTATTAAACGTTTCCAAACCATCAAAAACTATCCTGTGTACAAACACATGAATTGAAATCTACAACCCATCAAACACTACACCTGAGTACAAAAACACAGTATTGAACATTTCCAAACCATCAAAAACTACCCTGTGTACAAACACATGAATTGAAATCTACAACCAATCAAACACTACACCTGAGTACAAAAACACAGTATTAAACGTTTCCAAACCATCAAAAACTACCCTGTGTACAAACACATGAATTGAAATCTACAACCCACCAAACACTACCCCTGAGTACAAAAACACAGTATTAAACGTTTCCAAACCATCAAAAACTACCCTGTGTACAAACACATGAATTGAAATCTACAACCCACCAAACACTACCCCTGAGTACAAAAACACAGTATTAAACGTTTCCAAACCATCAAAAACTACCCTGTGTACAAACACATGAATTGAAATCTACAACCCATCAAACACTACACCTGAGTACAAAAACACAATATTGAACATTTCCAAACCATCAAAAACTACCCTGTGTACAAACACATGAATTGAAATCTACAACCCACCAAACACTACACCTGAGTACAAAAACACAGTATTAAACGTTTCCAAACCACCAAAAACTTCCCTGTGTACAAACACATGAATTGAAATCTACAACCCATCAAACACTACACCTGAGTACAAAAACACAGTATTAAACGTTTCCAAACCATCAAAAACTTCCCTGTGTACAAACACATGAATTGAAATCTACAACCCATCAAACACTACACCTGAGTACAAAAACACAGTATTGAACGTTTGCAAGCCAATAAATACTACCCTGAGTACTAAAAAAAGTATTTAACGTCTACAACGCATCAAAAACTACCCCGAGTTCATAAAAAACGTATTGAACGTCTAAAACGCATCTAAAACTACCTCGAGTTCATAAAACACGTATTGAACATCTAAAACGCATCAAAAACTACCCCAAGTATAAAAACACGTATTGAACGTCAACAATGAATCAAACACTACCCAGAGTACAAAAACACGAATTGGACATCTACAACGCACCAAACACTACCCAGAGTATAAAAGACACATTATTAAACGTTTCGAATTCACCACAAAATACCCTGTGTACAAAAACACGCATTTAACGTCTACAACGCATCAAACACTACCCAGAGTACAAAAACACGCATTTAACGTCTACAACGCATCAAACACTACCCAGAGTATAAAAACACGCATTTAACGTCTACAACGCATCAAACACTACCCAGAGTATAAAAACACGTATTTAACGTCTACAACGCATCAAACACTACCCGGAGTATAAAAACACGTATTTAACGTCTACAACGCATCAAACACTACCCAGAGTATAAAAACACGCATTTAACGTCTACAACGCATCACAACTTGCAATCAAACACTGCATAATAACTGAATAAACCTGAAGAGAGAGAGAAAAAAAAAACATTCTGTAGTAGTACGTGTCCGCTCTACCAAATGTCCAAACGTCGTTAAAAAACCAATTTAATGCCAATAACAACATTCTGCAATCTAATCTTGCTTCCTGTTTAACCAAATTGCTATATTCGATGAGAACTGAAACCCATCAAATAAACTAGAGCACACTGGTGGTAAAATCAGCCTATTTTATTATTGAAAATAACAAGTTTGTAACAACATTTGCAGTCGCGTTCTCTTCAAGCAATCACAATCCACAATAACTAATCATTTGCAAACAATTTGCCTTATACATTGTGAGTAATACTGATGTCCGTATTCTACTTTTATTATCCGCATGCATCAGTTCGTTCCCAACCTTTTCCATAAAACATAGATCGGTTTACGTATGCATTAATGTCCAATTGTAAAATGAATTGATGACACGGTACTGATAATGATGATATCGCATTTGTTGCGATAAAATTACGATGTTTTCTGTGACCTCTCGACATGATCACTGTAACCGTACATTTACAAACTATTTTATCACTGCCTACATGTATCTTCAGTTATTAACCCGTTCTAGTATGATGATGTTAACACCATTGTAATAACTGAGTCAAATAACATATATGTTTGAAATAAACATGAAATATTACCCTTATTAAACGGTTATGACCCAAACATGAGATACAATGACGACTTTATATTTACAACGGTACTACACGTTACGACGTTAACTCGGAGGATCAGCTACTGAAATAATATCGTAATATCCCACACAGTTTTATGGGTGTGTGTACAGCACGTATTGAAAAGATCTGTGCGTAAAAGTCACAGATGAAGATGCTCCAATAATACTGTGAGTTTGGATGGATTTTAGACGTTCATTTTACGTTTGTGAAAACAAAGGCTTCGTGTACATGGAATATATTAAAACGCAGCTTGGAGTGGACGAAATAACAATATGACTTCATTCGATAACGTGACAGCTCAATGTTTCTCTGACGTCAGAGTGATGTTTTGGTGACGTAAGCAGGTGACTACAAATTGGATTTTTTTGAAAAGTCTGGTACGCGAATTGCCGCGATATACATTAAAGAACACGTTTCGCTTAGCAAATTACTTCAAAACCAGGTCTTATAAATAAAAGCTTGTTTTATAGGTTTTATCGGAAGTACGTCATTAATATTGAATACAAAGCAGGCGAGATAAGCCATAAAATTAGGGCTGATAGAAAGCCTGTACTATTGACATGAGATTGTTTCAAAACCAAGTCGATATTTCGTCGATTTCTCTTTCAGAACCCACCCACACATGCCAATATTGAACGCATTATTTTTAGAAACTACTTTGAAAATGTCAGCCAGCCACACGAGTGCACATCTTGTGTGAACACACGGTGAAATTACGCGTTTCGCCTTCATACATTTTTCATCAGCCAAACTGTGTTTTCTTCATCCAACATCTGAGTGACTTGTACCCTGATTATGGATATGTCCCTTTTTTTAGTAGACTAAAGATTTTTAATCAAGTCACTGTCACCGATCTCTGGTTAAGGTCAACATTTATTTCACTGATCCGGCGGGTCTATAATTTCAAATTACTGTCTCTAGCAATAAGCGTATGTACATGCAGAGACTGTACCATATATCGATTGCTAACCACGCACTTGTATTCATATTTAGATTATAAAGTATACAGTTATATTCATATGGAGATTGTAAACAACACACTTGTATTCATATGGAGATTGTAAACCACACATTGAATTCATGTGAAGATTGTAAATCACACACTTTTATTCACATGGAGATTGTAAACCACACATTTGTATTCATGTGGAGATTATAAACCACACACTTGTATTTATATGGAGATTATAAACCACACACTTGTATTCATATGTAGATTGTAAACCACACGCTTGAATTCATTTGGAGATTCCAAACCACACACTTGTATTCATATGGAGATTGTAAATCACACATTGAATTCATGTGAAGATTGTAAATCACACACTTTTATTCACATGGAGATTGTAAACCACACATTTGTATTCATGTGGAGATTATAAACCACACACTTGTATTTATATGGAGATTGTAAACCACACACTTGTATTCATATGGAGATTGTAAACCACACATTGAATTCATGTGAAGATTGTAAATCACACACTTTTATTCACATGGAGATTGTAAACCACACATTTGTATTCATGTGGAGATTATAAACCACACACTTGTATTTATATGGAGATTATAAACCACACACTTGTATTTATATGTAGATTGTAAACCACACGCTTGAATTCATATGGAGATTTCAAACCACACACTTGTACTCATATGGAGATTGTAATCACACATTGAATTCATGTGAAGATTGTAAATCACACACTTTTATTCACATGGAGATTGAAAACCACACACTTGTATTCATGTGGAGATTATAAACCACATACTTGTATTTATATGGAGATTGTAAGCCACACACTTGTATTCATATGGAGATTGTAAACCACACATTGAATTCATGTGAAGATTGTAAATCACACACTTTTATTCACATGGAGATTGTAAACCACACATTTGTATTCATGTGGAGATTATAAACCACACACTTGTATTTATATGGAGATTATAAACCACACACTTGTATTCATATGTAGATTGTAAACCACACGCTTGAATTCATATGGAGATTTCAAACCACACACTTGTATTCATATGGAGATTGTAAATCACACATTCAATTCATGTGAAGATTGTAAATCACACACTTTTATTCACATGGAGATTGTAAACCACACACTTGTATTCATGTGGAGATTATAAACCACACACTTGTATTCATACGGAGATTATAAACCACAACCACACAATTATATTCATATGGAGATTGTAACCACACACTTGTATTCATATGGAGATTATAACCCACACACTTGTATTCATATGAAGGTTGTAAACCACACAATTGTAGTCATATGGGAACCTATATCTATTTACATATGAATATATGAAAGGTGTGGTTAATAACCTAATTATGATTACTGTTGCCATGGTTTACAATCTCCATATGATTACATTGTGTTTTTTTCATTCTCCGTATGAATAAAAGTGTGTGGTTCACAATCTCCATATGAATACAATACATAACTGTGGCAACTCATTCCTTAAACATGGAGATTTGCCAGATACACGACACAGTTTTTTGATTGTCGTACATTTCTTTTCTAGTTCGTTGCCAACTACTGCTTAAAGCGCGGCTCCGCAATCCCATGCACTATATCCGAGAGGGTGGTTATAAATTACAACTCGTATGTTAACTCGTATTTGATTTCACTGGGTTTCGAACTCGGTGTGCTGTAACTGTGTTTATTTCACATTGGAACATTTTATTTAAAATACGCAATGACAAAATTACATTTAGAATGTATTTTTTTGGTTGAATTGGCGGCTACAAATGCATCAATATGTGTAATAGTAATAATGGGCGTAAAAGCACCAACCTTTCCGACGTAATCACCGATAATTGACAGCAAGTAATGCTATATAATTTACTCAATCCTCGCTGTATCCACTCATATAGTCACTCCTTATTTCCAGTATTGACCTACATTAATAAGGTAACCTGTGTTGGATAATTTTAGATTTTTGACAATGTCAACATTGACGTCATCAATAAATTACTGCATTTAAAGTAACCAATTTGCTGATTAGCATGACATGGTGCATGTTATTCTCTTGTTGTCATCGTTGATATTGTTGTCAAAACTGCTTATGATTATTTCCGTCGAAATACACAATTAATACTTATTAATATGCGCAACTTATGCGTGGGATTTGTGTTGATAAAATGAATTTTCCACAACCCGGTTCGCTCTCCTAGTAGCAGGCATGTATGTGAATTTCGGTCACGATTTTCACTTTAATACCAAATTTGATTTCTTAATACTTCGATGCATTCCAGTCATCCAATAAATCACCTTATACCTTAGCAGTGACTTTTCTTGTACGCATTAATCTATGCGAAAATCAAACTACCTACTTTGTTAACATGGGACCCATATTTCGCGCATGCGCATCGCAACGATAACCTTTAAATAACTATACATAGACTGACATTGTGTCTCTATTTCACCAACCGTATCCATGGTTTCTTTGTATAACCGCTATGACGCTGGTACTGTTTTAGGCATCGAATGTATAATATATCTATTCCGTTTTTTTCATTGAGAGATGACCGATATAGTCAACACATATTCAGTTGCTGTAGATGGGGGGTGTGTGTGTGTGCATATATCTTTGTTGTCATCGCGCGCACACATAACCACCACCCACTCTCGCATTGCATCATCTCTTTACCCCCCTACTCGTTGACATATGGAATCGTCCACCAAAATATATATATTAGTGATTCCTATCACGTTGCATTTACGTCATCGCATACGCTTTTAACGGCATGTCACATAAATTGACGTCTTCAGGGAAAACTCGTCTTGTTATT